>NC_140615.1:14807785-15407785 GCF_057381915.1 Diplotaxodon limnothrissa
CTTCTACTCCTCTCCATCTTTTCCCTCCCGCTCTGTTTGACAGAGGACTCCCTCTCATGCTCGGCTGGTTCAGGCTGGTCTGATTAGACTTTCGACATTCTAAGAAAGTTCCTTAAACTGATAAAAAGCCAGAGTTCCCCATGTGACAGCGGGTTATTAAAAGATTCAGTTAAGGGCGTTTAAGTAGTATAACACATTCACCCCACTAGCAGGTGTGATTATACCAAACAAGTAGAGTTTAACCGCTAACATCGCAGACAGAGATAACGTGTGAGATGGCTAAAGCTCAGGACCGTAAATTCAAATTCTCGTCTTATCCATATTCAACTGGAGGATGCTTTGAGCCACGCGCACACACCCCAGACCCCGATGTCAAGAAGACAATCGTGTCAAAATTGTCCGCTGAAATCATCTGAAGTGGAACACGCCGCACGGCAGCACAGCAGGAGAGGAGAGTAGCCAATCAGTCTTACCTCGCTGTTTAACAAGCCAGTCTGAGCTCATCATATGTCTGCTTGCAGACGTGTTCGGAATCTCTCTTTGCCCAGAGTGAGTCATAGATTCATTACTTGTACTGTGCGTATCGCAATCTTTTGTGATATTGTTTAAGGAATCCAAAGCTTGAGGAGTCCTATTATGCTTATTGGTGATTGTATGTTTTCCTTTTTGGACTACTAGAGCAGCTTTCAGTGTTTCACAATTCAAAAATAGCCCCTGAGTACATTCACTGTCTGAAACAAGCTGTTTCAGCACCCCTTCCCTTTTAAGCCAGCTGCTTTGTGATCAACACAAGACTTAAATAGTAGGTTCGGGGAGCTTCTGTGCTCACAGCCAGCGCTATGTTCCTGGGACCATATAAGGAATATTCACTGATATCATACAGACCTACTAATTTTAAAAAGTCTTGGAATCAGAGCAGCCTGAAGCCTGAGCCTTTGCCTCACCGCTATTACTTTCACATACCTCTGACCTCATTATTTGAAGTGACCTCTCATGAAGCAGCCCTTTAACCCTGTCTACAACACCCAACATCTCCAGGTCCCTGCCAATGTTGAGAAGGCGCTCACCCTGTTCGGCCAGCTGCTGACAAAGAAGCACTTCCTGCTGACGTTCATACGAACCCTGGAGGCCCAGAGGTTTGTCATTATTTACTCGTATATTTCATAAGTGTTCTTCATTTTTAGTAATATGGTGGGAACGTGTGCTTTTACAAACATGAATGCATCAAGAAAAAAAGAAAAGAAAAGCAAAGGTATGTTTATGAAAGCAGTAACACATTTTAGGAGCTCTACAGTTACTGTAAGGCACTTAGCCAAATGTTTTATGACTAAACAGAGTTTAATTAAGATAAAATGTGCATTAATATTTAAATGAATTGCTATGAGGTTAACGGCGCGTACGTATTTCTAGGAACAATTCAGATGGGGCCAAACAAAAACAAGGTCAATCACTTGTAAAGGATCCTTTTTTAAAACATTGAATGTATTTGTAGGTCATTTTCGATGCGGGATCGAGGCAATGTGGCGTCTCTGATCATGACGGCCCTGCAGGGGGAGATGGAGTATGCCACCGGGGTCCTGAAACAGCTGTTATCCGACCTGATAGACAGAAACCTGGAGAGCAAAAACCATCCCAAACTGCTGCTAAGGAGGTGAGGAAGTAAAGCCAGCATAAACATATTATTTAAAAAGGGATATCTCTTTAATGTTTCTGTTTTCTTTTGTCTAATTTTACTTTTTCATTTCAAGTATTAGTTTATATCAAACTTTGACTGCAAATGGACCGGATCTATATTTCTGCTCACTTTGCTCATTAAAATCATCATCATCTTCCAGAAAAGCAATATTAGCATAACGGACAGTTATGCTAATATTAAGTGTTCAGTTTTGACAGTCCACCTTCTGAAAGCTGGAAATCAGCAGAATATCACAGGTTAACGTCTTAACCTGCAGGAAATCGTAGTTTTTAACCAGTCATGGTTAGCTAGCTTTATACACTCACACACCACTTTATTAATGCTGACATGTAATTCTCACAAATATCTGATCACATGGATCAGCTCAGAGCGCTTAGGCATGTAGACATGGGCGAGACGACCTGCAGAAGTTCAAAGTGAGCATCAGAATGTGGAGGAAAGGTGATTGTGAGTTTGAGAAACTGCTGATTTGCTGGGACTTTCCAACACAAGCATCTCTCGGGTTTGCAGAGAACAGTCCAAAAGCAAGAAAATATTCAGTGAGCGGCAGTTCTCTGGGTGTACCAGATGTATGTGCAAGTTCTTTATCAAAATGGTGATATTTTTCATTCTGAAATAGAACTACTGCGATCCACGAATGTTCATGGGCTGTTTTACAAAAACGCATGATTCATTTTTGATTAAGATGCTAAATGACAGATATTTACTTGCATTCTTAAACAGAAAATCAGTTTCAGCGGTTAAACTTTATGCTTGATTCTCAGAGAAGTTTCAGTGTGTCGGCTCAAATTTGGGTACAAAGATGTGAATTGAGTAGTTTTCAATTTTAAACGAGTTTTTCGCAAATTTCTCAAATATTTGTGTTTTCTTGTTTCCGTGACAGATGCTCTAATCAATTTGATAAGCACTCTATTGTCTACGGGGATATACTTTTATTTTGTTAAAACGGTTTTAGGAAAGACTTATCACAAAAATCCTCATGTCCATGTCAGTTTTTTCGGATAATTCTTTGGAAATCAAGAGCAGCTCCTTCACTCCAACCAGACTTAAATACTGTTTTTGTAATGAGTACCATATGATGTCATTCTTTCTGCAGAGAGTTCAAATGTACAGCAAATACAAAAATGCTGCCAAAGCACAAAAACACAAGGGAAACAGAAAAAATGCCACAAAAGAAACAAATGGAAGTTTTTCGGAAGACAATAATGTGACGGACCAGCTGCGGAAGTGAAAAACTAACAGAAAGCATCTTAAAGGCTTATAGGATCTACGATACTGTATCAATATTATATAATGCGAACAACCTTTTTATCGCCGTCACGACGAGATGAATCCTCCTCCTCTTTGAAGTGTGTCTCTCTGCGATCCTTTTGCTTTCTGTCACTTCTGCAGCTGTTCCGTCACATTTTTGTGTCCCCAAAACACTTCTGTCGTGTTTTATAAAATGTTTTTTTTCATTGTGTTTTATTTAACTTCCGTTGTGTTTCACATGCTTTTGCAGCGTGTTTCTGTTTGCTGCTGTTTTCTTAAGTTGCAGTACAGATTTGAAAAATTTCCATGTGATTTTGTCACAATGTAATAATGTAACACGTCAACTTTAATGGACTCTGGTGAAATGAACTTGATTGACATTCATTTACACTGAGTATATTTTTCTTTAACGATTACTTATTTGAATAAATAAACCTTTAATAAAAGAATTGCTTCATGTTTATGAGGGCTGAGAATCTTTTCTTTTATCAGAGATATCAGAGCTCTGTTGGTCTGTTGTTGTTTCCTTTAAACGTCTCTTTTCAAGCATCATGTTTCTGCCTTCTTTTCTCTGTTTGCATCAGAACCGAGTCTGTCGCTGAGAAGATGCTGACCAACTGGTTCACATTCCTCTTGTATAAGTTCCTAAAGGTAAGGAACGATCACTCGCATTAATAGTCTTAATTTAACGCTCCCGACTTGTATTAATTCTTTATTCCATTTACCTCAGTGTGTTTTTATTTAAAAGCTTTTCTTGTTTGGCCTTCATGTTTTCTTCCCTCAGCAGTGCAGAACACATAAGAGTAAATCATCAAAGCCTCTAAGCAGCACCCTTTTCTTCTCTGTTTTTAATGACTTTTTTTTCTTTAGGTAAGCCCACAGATCTTCTCCCCTCACGTAATTTTACTCGTGTAGCTGACACATCCTCTCCACTGATCTTTTCTGTTGTTCTTTTAGCTCACATCTTCTCTTCCTCTGATCTCCCTTTCATCTGCCTCGTTTCTTGTTGTCATTGCTCCGCTGTCAGTCTCCTTTCTGCCTTGAGGTCGTTCGCCTCACCAGGGGGCGGGACGTCGGTCGCGTTGTCCTCGCGCGTCGCCCTTTCCCTTTATCTTCTCCCGTCCGTCATCCCCTACTCTCGCTATTGCACAGCCGAGTGAGGCGATTTTCTTTTTTTCTTTAATGCTTCTCTCGTCCTTCTCATTGGGTTTCCCCTTCTCCTTTCCACACTTTAATTACATACGGAAAGACTTGGAGCTGTCCTCATATGCCAGTATAATCCTAATCATATTAAGAGTGCAATGTGATAATTATTGGAGTCACAGCAGAAAAGAAAGTTGAGTAATTTTGGGAAAGAGAGGGTGGACTGTGTAGAAGACTGTGTTAAATTGCGCATTAATCTCATTGTGATTAATCAATAACTGGAATATTACAGGAATAAGTCCTTAAATTCTACCAAAACAAACAACCGTAATTACCTAAACTGCTTTCATTGTCATCATTATTAATATTATTTTTATTTCTATAAAATCTCTAAATCTGGAAACTAATAAATACACAGCATTCAGTGCAATGTAGGAATGTGAGCCTCTTCCTCTCCCTGTACAGCCAGAGCCGTCATCATACCCCTAAAATGTAAATGTCAGGATACAATTAGGCAGCCCTAATGAAGGCAGCGTGCGGAGTAAAGGCAAATTTCATAGACAAGCATGCAGCGGCCGAGCAACGGAGGCAGAAAGCCGAAGCGTAATGCTGTAATGTATGCTCGCTCTGTCTCGTTAGCAGCTGCCCACCTAATTGGCCCAGATGCTAACGAGCTTCTTAAAGCGTGCAGCAATGGAATGACGGAGAGAAGAGGGGAGGGAGAGGTCAGAGATGGGCATCGGAGGTGGCGGAGAGAGGGGAGATGAATGGAGGTTGCGGGTGACAATTAGGAGTTAGGAAAATAGAGAGGTGAAGAGAAAGGAGCAAGGAGTTAAAGAGAAAGGCAGGGCAAAGATGTGAAAAGAGGGCAGAGAAAGGGGAAAGCAATGAAAAATAAGGATGACAGGAAGCAGGAGCAATTTTTTGAAGTGCAAGTGAATAAAATGAGGAGAAAATTGTAAAAGAAAGTTTAAAAAAAAAAAGCTGAGAAAATTGGGAGTAAAGAATACAGATGTTGCTGACTGATAATTTAGTTTCCTAATTTGCCCAAGTTAGACGCAAAAAATCTGACCTATCTTATCAGTCAGAAAACAGTTTAATTTTAGAACAAGCTAATGAACTAAGTTAAGCAATAACCATTATGTGTGTATTTAAGACCGGTTTGATGCTATGAATCACATCCTTCTATAAAAAGTCTTCCAAATATCGCCAAAACGTGGAACCACGCATAAAATCCCACACACTCCATGTCACATCAGTTTGCCAAGCATGGCTAACGTTAGCGACACTAGCACAAGCAGAACATGATGGCCCTTTGCTCACACTGAGTGGTTATATTCTAGCTTGCTTTGTCACAGCCTTCATGCTGAGGTGGATTTTTTTAGATTGAAGTACTGCAGAACCACGCTGGTTTGCACGATTGTCGTCTGTCGTACTTGTTGAAACCTTTTTGTAACACTGAGAGAATGATGCGGGCTTCTGACTTTAAAGGTACAGTGTGGTAAATATGACCACTAGGTGTCAGTAGTTCACAGATTGCCGTCAACTGAATTTCAAGTACCTCCCAGTTCAAGTACACAATCAGTTAGTCGACTGTTTACGTCAGATGTTATTACGTGTCCTCGTTTCTGGAGGAGGCTGTAAAACTTTGTAATAGGACTCTGATACGAATTCTGTCTGATGACAGCGATGCTGATCCGAGTTGTTGAGGATATTCTGAACTTTTCTGTTGATAAGCGCTGCTGTTTTTGCTGCTGTTAGTGGCTGTTAGTGGGATAGATCTAGCATTGGTGGACTTTGACACTCAATCAACATAAGCAACTGTTGTTGTTTTAGCTGGCTAGTTGGCAACTGTTTGGAGAAGGGAGGGTCACATGTTTAATCTGCTGACAGTAAATAATTGTGACAGTACTGGGAATAACTAAGGATGTTTATTCGTATTTCCATGTATTAATGCTCTGACTTCAGTTTAAGAAGCTTGATGTGTGGCATTTTATCCAGATGCAGGTCCCGTTGTCTCTTTCGCTTCTTTGGTGAAAGGGACGCCTCTCAGATGATAAAACATAGGTACGATCCTTCATTTCTTGAGTTTGAAGGTGCAGACGCTGATTAAAACACCTACAGGTTCTCTTCGCCTCCACCTTTGGTGTACTACAAAAAACACAATTAGGTGGAACGGCGATGGCCATTTTAGCCACTGTATTGAAGACAAACCTCCTATTCCTTTTATTTTTTACATTGGACTTTGCAATGTAATGTGTGAATATATATGAGGGAAATAGATGAAAAAGTAAAGAAGGAAGATGGTGTAAGAATAAAGAACTGAGGATTTTTATTATGGTGGAAAAGAAGGAAAAAAGGACGCAAGGGAGGAATGCACGCGCTAGAAAGAAAAAGCGAGTTGTTAAGTGTGCTTGAAGGTGAGACGGATAAATTTGTACTTTCCCCTGCTCTCAGCTGGACCTCATGCATCTCTAGCAGACGCACACGCGCACACAGTCTGAAGTGTCTCCCTGAGCACTGCGCGGTCGATCATTAAACTCTCGTCAGGATGAGTATTGGCTGTGATGTGTCCTTTCTCTCTCCTCTAAACTGCCGCTACTTCATTCGCAAGTGTTTTTCCTTGGGCCCAAGTGATGACTAATGACACTATTGATTGGCAAGTGTCTTTGATGGAGCGGAGAGTGGGCAACATATTTATAACATCTATGTCTGGTCGCATAAGCTCGGCTCCGAGAGAAGGCTGAAAAGATTTACGTAACGCTGCTTTCAGCCTCCCTCTGGAACAAAAAAAAGGAAAGATGTTTACATAACACCACTGTGTCCTTCACATCTTGAGACGTCATTCCGGGTAGGTCTGAAATTTCATCTCGTTCGTTTACAGATCATTGACAGTGTTAGAAATTGCCAGGATTTGTTAAAGAAAGCCAGAAATTCAATCACTAGTAACTAATTTAACTAAAGTTATTTTTTTTTGATGATGATGATGATGATGTGTGTTTTGCATAATTGAGGAAACTCTAAAAGTTGCTTTTTTGATTTCACGCTGTAAACATTTTGAGGCATTCTTTATTCAGAGGTAGAAAATACGGGAAGAACCGTATGACAACAAAGGAGGGAGAAAAGCAGCTGCCGCACCTAATTTATCGCCTCTGACTGCTCACCACGGCACAGAAAATTGCATCTGAATTTGAACGTCTGGGGAAACCAAATGTAAAATCCTTGGTGCCGTTTTATCGGACGCACACGGACAGATAGGCTATAAAGGGGGGAGTGAGAGGGAAACGTGACGGTGAAGAATTCTTTTTCATGCAGTTTTCCAGCCATGTCAGTCGGTCCGTGATGCATTAACTTGGATGTTACTCTGCACACAGTTACAGAAATATTCCATCTCCAGTTTGAGCAAATGAATCCTGTTTTTTTTTTTTTTTTAAGTTTTCACCGTCAAGCTCTTTAATTATTCATGTATTTTGTCACCCTCTTCTTGAAAGATGAATGGATAAGTCACGATTCCAAAAGTGTTCATTAGGTACACCTTTTCAACTGCTCATTAACACAAATATTTAATCAGCTAGTCACACAGTAGACTAAACTGCTGAAGTTCAAAGAGAGCATCAGAAGGAGGAAGAAAAGTGAGTTTGACGTAGTTGTTGGTGCCACACAACCATCTCAGGTCCAGAATGATCCACCTGATCAGTCCACTCAACCCAAATGTCTGGGATTTGGTGGAATAGAAGATTTCCCACCATGGATGTATTCTGTGTGATGCTGTCATGTCAGCATGGGCCAAAATCTCTGAGGAATGTTGAATGTATGCCACAAAGGATTGAGGCTGTTCTGTAGGCCAAAAACCCCCAACAACCCACTACTGGGAATGTGTATCTAATGAAGTGGCCACTGAGCGTAAATTCTACCCAGTTTTTGTTGTTTTTAATTGCTCTCCAGACACTTGCAAAAACACACACTTACCTCATTTACTCATTTATGTGAGCGCCTTACTACACACAGCATTTTGCATCGCTGTTATTAATTTACACATTTAAGTATTCCCAGTGTCTTCAGAGTAGCAAACGTTCTTAGGAACCAGATTTAAATTGAATCACTGTGTTTATTAAGTTCTGTTAGGGGTTTTGTTTATTTTCATTTTAAATTTTGGGGGGATTTTTGAATTATTGGGCGGTTTTCCCTCTTTAGGACTGTTTCTGACATAAAAGAGAAAAATCGCGCTGTGTTTGATCTCCAGATAACTCGTCTGTTTCTGCCTCGTCTCTCGCCAGGAGTGTGCCGGGGAGCCTCTTTTCATGCTTTACTGTGCCATCAAGCAGCAGATGGAGAAGGGACCCATCGACGCCATCACAGGAGAAGCCCGCTACTCCCTTAGTGAGGACAAGCTCATCAGACAACAGATTGACTACAAAACACTGGTCAGTAAACTCGCTGTGTCTCGAGGCCCGTTTCATCTGCTCGGGACCGAATCATTCGATTTGTTAAGTTTTAGTCACATGAGAGTCTAAACAGTCAGCTGCTGAAATGCGGGTTGTTAAAGCGTGCGGTGCATTTGGAGGGAGTTGGCCGTGGACCGTCCCATTTGCTGCCCAGTGTTAACAAAACAGGTCTAGCTTGGAAACATGCAGGCAAACCTACTCATCAGCGGGGTCTGCTACAGTTGTTTTGGTCCGCTCCCAAGTGCGAATGCCGAGTTATTATGTTCTCAAACTGCCTAAATAGACGAGGGATGTGTCCAGGTTTGAAAATGAGCTGCTGTAAACAAACTGGGTGCGAGAGTGATGCTGGACAACCTGAACAACCGTTTACACCATTCAACTAACCAGTGCTCATTGTTTGCAGCGTTCTTGACATATTCCTGATAAAGCCTAATTTCTTTTGTCTTTTCCATTTTTCTTCCATTTTTATGCTTTTTTTTTAAATGTTTCCAGACGCTGCACTGTGTAAATCCAGAGAATGAGAACGCCCCGGAGGTGACAGTCAAGTGTCTCAACTGCGACACTATCACTCAGGTCAAAGAGAAGCTGCTCGATGCCGTGTACAAAGGCAGCCCCTATTCGCAAAGGCCAAAGGCTTCTGATATGGACCTGGGTAAGACATGCAGGACTGTATGTGCAGGCTTAATGAGATAAAATCAAATAAAAGCAGATTCATTTGTTTTTTTCCAGTCATTTTGTTTAGACGTCTGCAATAAGAATTGCATAAATCCAGTAGTCGGGTGAGATCAGTGCACTGTAGCTCATTGTCCCATTTTAGCTTTAATGAACATACTACATTCAGCGATGCCTTTAAGCCCAGATTGCCATGACGTTAATCTGAAAAACTTTTTTGATGACTTAAAAGCATTAGAAAAGTCTAGAAACCCATATATATGTATGTAATATATGTGTATAATTTAAATATACATTCAATTCAATTTTATTTATACAGCCCCAAATCACAACAACAGTCACCTCAAGGCGCTTTATATTGTAAGGTAGACCCTACAATAATACATACAGAGAAAAACCCCGTATGAGCAAGCACTTTGGCGACTGTGGGAAGGAAAAATTCCCTTTTAACAGGAAGAAACCTCCAGCAACACCATGCTCAGGGCGGGGCAGGGCCATCTGCTGTGAACGGTTGGAGTAAGAGAAGAAAGACAGGATAAAAGACATGCATAGATCAGATCTTAATGGGCAAAAACTGATATCTGTATCAATATGGACTTAGTGATGTGTTAGGAATGAAAGGATGCCACATTGTTTGATGGAAATAAAAGTGATCCAGCAGGCTTGTCCATTTTGCCGAAACTTAAAATGACTAACTCAGTAGTTAGTATGGCCCGCACATTCTTGTATGCATACCTCACAACTAAGAAGTTTAACTTACTTGATGCAGCTCTCTGATTAAAATGTGTTTCTTTAATTATTATTATTATTATTTTTGGTGTGACAGCAGTTTATCCATCCAACAGATTAAAATATCTCGAGCTTTTACCATAAAGAACCCTGCTCTCATTTTAGCCCCTCCCTCAGTGACTCGGGTTGCTGCTAACGTTGCTTGCTTGCTGCACGATACTGCAGAGTAAGCATGCGGCATCATTATCTGGACTTTTAATGTTGCAAATAGCCACTCAGTAAGAAAAACCAATAAGCTTAAAGAGAATAAACTGCTCTGTGGAAATGAGGCAAACGACAGAGTATCAATTCTCTGTTGTTCTCGGGAATGTTAAGTCCAGGGACTTTTCTCACATTGGATACAGGCTTTTGATCAATTGTTAGTTGCTTTAATGTAATTTTGCAGTGTAAAATTTAATAAACCTACTAACTACCTCTTTTACATTGAAGATATAAAAAACACAAATGCAAAATGATGGCAAGTGATACACAGTTTCATGACACACACATGCAATTTGTGTTTGTGCTTTTTGCCATCAACTCGGCTTTCCTCTTTTCAAAGAATGGCGTCAAGGTCGGATAGCCAGAATCATCCTGCAGGATGAAGATGTCACAACTAAGATTGACAACGACTGGAAAAGACTCAACACGCTGGCTCACTATCAGGTACACGAGCACAAAGCAGGACAGACGTCAAGAGCCAGCTACTCAGCAAGAGTAATACACTGAATATTTTGGTGGTGTGTGTGTGTATTGTTTTTGTTGTGCAGGTAACAGATGGTTCAGTGATTGCCCTGGTGCCAAAGCAGAACTCTGCCTACAACATCTCCAACTCCTCCACCTTCACCAAAAGCCTCAGCAGATACGGTACGGCTCCCATTCCCATCGTGCCTCGATCCTGTTTAAATCAGTCTGTCAATGATCCTATCATTTCTCTGACCGCTCGCCTCCCCTCAGAGCCTCTAACTCGCTTTCATTCAGTCTTTGTCTTTGTTTGTCATGGCCATGATTGGGGTACTTTTTTTTTTCTTTTTTTTTTTTACCTCCATCTGAGTGAATGGCAATCCTTTTTATCCACTGCCATCAGCGCAGGCCAAGGCTATTCCACGGCTATTTCCAAGCAGTCCATAAATGACAGGCATTAAAGTAGACACCTCGATCCCCAGCTGACAGAGTGAAAAAGAGATGGAGAGAGAGAGCGAGAGGACACGTAGCAGTCAGATAGACAGAGCCCCAGCAACAGTATGGTATTTTCCACTGGAAAATTAAACCATTTAGAGGATAAATTACTCTGAGGTGAGAAAAAAAACTGAACCCTCATCTGATGCTGAGTGGGTATTAACCCTCACACATGCACAGCTGCTATCATTGCCGCTGATCTGCTGTAGCCCCAAATCAGTGTGGCTGTTCTCCAAAAACGCCTGTGCCAAAAAATGAAATGTTTAGGTTAGAATTTTCTGCTGAATGCCGACTCTGATGTCAATTGCGCGACCTGAAAATAGTGGAAAAGTCAGATGTGTCCTTTTTCCCTCAAATGTAGCATTCAGAAAAAATAGTGCTGGTCAAAGTGTTTATTTTCAATGACAGCTGTTCTCAAACTGTATTTCTAGCATACCTCATGCCAAAATGAAAAAGCTAAAAAAGATTCATGCCCAACTCCCAACAATTATTTTATTGAGCATCAGCAAACTTCTTCTTATTTAATATGAAGCATTCATTGTATTTATTCATACTTCGTATTTACTTCATATATTTCACCTGGCTGTCATGACAACTTATCCAAGATGTAACCCTTTTACGTCACATCAAAAAAAGTGGTCCCAGTTTGGAGCCTGGTGGGACGCCTATTTTGTATGTTTGAAAGGTTAATATATTATTAACTTAAACACACTATTGTCAGGATTCCACACGTTGTTTAAACTGACTCTTTATCTGAAATTGTATTTTATGCTTTTAAGGCAAATAAATAGCAGTAGAAAACTGCTGCCTGTTTACACACCAGCATTCTGTCTCCTTGGAGTCATATTTCTTGCCACCTGATGAATGCATGTCCAATATTCACCCTCCTTGCAGCTCAGAGTCTTCACCTGCTGATAGAAATATTTGACCTTTAACTTCTAAATCCAGTACTATTCAAAGCTACATGTTGGCAGGTGTAGAAATGTGTTTTTTGCAGGGCATTTTTACAGCATCTGCTAGAGAAAATCAACACAACCACAAAACTTGATAAGCTGATAGATATTACCGAGGGTTTAACAGCACAAGTGGCCCATATTATATGCAAGTAGACGTATGATTAACTGAAATATGGGAGTACCGACTAAAAATTCTTTCTCACTGCAAATATGCCAGTTTCTATTGATTCTACTTGGAACAAAATAAATGGTTTAATCAGTGCATCACACAACACCTACACTGTTTGAGAATGGCATTATTGAGGACCTGTTTCATTTCTGAACCTCTCTTGTAGTGAACTATCTCACACTGCTGCAAGGCTCCAGCTATTTTGCTCCACTGTGAAAAAAAGTTTGGTTAAAAAGTCTCTTTGACTGTGTCCCTTTTGTTTGTTATTATGATCCTGTTGGTGTGCCTCGTGCATGAATGTGTGCATGTAGCGGGGTGTTATTAGAACAGGCAAAATTGTTGGCCACCAATGGTCATGATGAGCTTGGAATCAAAGCCACTCAGCACCCCACTGGCAAAAGCAACAGCAGCGCTCTACACCATCCCACTCAGCCTCATTCACTCTTCTATCCCATGCACTCCCATTACTCTCCATTTCACCCCTCTCTCCTGACCTTTTTGACTCTCCGTCCATTTCGCTCGCCCACTCCCCCTTTTTTTTCCCGTCACCCCCCCTCCACCCTCCCCATATATTTACTTCTCCTCTATCATCCACACTCCTTACTGTCCTTTCACCAAGCATGTGGATGGTTACACACATTAGCATCTTTGGTCTCGCCACCTCTTCTCTCCAGTCCAGCTTTCTACCCCAGAAACAAGAGATATTCAGCAGATATTGTGCACCTTACCTCCCTGGCACATTCCCTCCCCCCATCCTACATGAAATAGTCACAGATTTCTTCTTGCTTTATTCCAATCATGACACTCTCACAATGAATAATGAACCAGACACAGATGGTAGAGATTCTGGGTCAGTTAAACCATTTTTGAGTATTTTCAGTAATTCTACAGTAATTCTGTTTTTGTCTCATTTAGAGAGTATGCTGAGGACGGCCAGTAGTCCAGACAGCCTACGTTCTCGAACGCCCATGATCACCCCCGATCTGGAGAGCGGAACCAAACTGTGGCACCTGGTGAAAAACCACGACCACTCAGACCAGAGGGAGGGCGACCGGGGAAGCAAGATGGTCTCTGAGATCTACCTGACCAGGCTGCTGGCTACAAAAGTAAGGGGCAGGGGTGTAAACAGCACTCTCTTCTTTTTTATATATATATTGATTCTAGTCAGAGTGGAAAAACCTCTTAAACAGCACTTGAAACCATCAGGGGGACACTAAAACCTAATAGTAAAACTCTTCTTCAGCATTTTCAGCTCTTTCGTGCAGAGTGATTCACCTCACCTATTTAAAAGGAGAGGAAGCTTCTAATACAGAGTGTCCCCACATCTTTGAGGGGTCTTTATCTTTATCAAATTACATCATCACAGACATTGATGAGAATATTTATGCAACTAGCAATTGGTTTGTCATCACAGGAGATCAGGTCAAAGACCCACTACATTCACAGATTGAAACTTCACAGAACAGACCCACAAGGTAGAAAATTAGAAGGCTTTTTGCAAGCCCACGCAGGAGACAAGGGTTGGCGAGGGGATGAATACTTATATCAGTGTCTGGAGGCACTGAGAACCCAGTATACAGCCACTCTTGTTACACACATAATGAGTAAGAACATATACTCCAAAAGTGTAAATATGCTTTGGGTCTGGGGATACAGTAAAGAGTAAAATCTGAGACATTACACAGCCTGTGCAGACAGATGGATTTATTAAGATAGGAGCTTATCTGTTCCAGTAGAGAATAGACAGACAACAAGGGGGGAAAACACAGCTGAAATGCTTTCTGTGTAGACAAAACATAACGCCGGGCTGAACAGATGGTCCCCAGTTCAGTCTTAGAGAAGTTGAGCCGAAGGTAGCCATCCATCATGGTGTTTGGGTGGGCTGAGGTGTGCTGTGAGACAGCTCGTTAGGAAGGTACAATAGCTGGGTATCGTCAGACAAGAGTAGGGGGACCAAGCACCCATCCTTGTGGTACGCCAGTGGAAGGAAAGTGACAGGACACAGATAGAAGTGCAGTTTCAGTGGTTGGTTTTGTTTTCCGAGAAGAATTTTGGTAGAAAATTAGTAGGCATGTATGTAGTCCCTCTCTTTAAGTGTTAATAACTCTGTCTGAGTCTTTACATTGGGCGAGATTGCTTCAAAGCCTTTATTGTACATGAAGCAAGTGAAATGTACTGACTAAATGTGTTACCGGTGAAGCTAAACATACTCGTAACCATTCCCTCCATCTTGGAATCTTGCATTACAAAACAGGCCGCCTGTCTTTGCCCCTCTCCTTCATTGTCTTTCAGTTCACCTTCTCCTTTCTAATTGTAGGAGGGGGGAGGGAAATGTAGCAATGGGCAGCAGTTACAAGCAAGCTGGCTTTTCAATTTCCAGTGGTAATAAGAAAAAACAGATTAATAAAAAGGTGGGCTTGTGGTGCAGAGGGTAGGGAGGCAGATACACAAGGTGTCAGGAGAAGAGTAATTTGTTGAGGGATTGAAGATTTGGCGATGTATGATGAAAAAAAACTGAGAGGCAAATGCAATTCAGAAGCTCATCTTGTCCTTGTCTCTCTTATGGCTGCCTTTCCAAACCCGTTTGCCCCGGCGTCTCGTCTATGCAGATCTACCTGCTTTCATTCACAAGCGTTGCAGGAATAATTCCTGCTCCATTTTGCAGCGGCTGACTAAATATGATCCCGACATATATTTCCTCAGTAATAGATTCTGCCAGATGGAGAAGTCGGGGTGACAAATGTGGTGTTAGGGAAATTAATTTAGCTACATTTGAGGTAATTATGTTGAGGCATTGTCATTGGAGGAAAGCGCTATCCAAATCCAAGAGCCGGGGTTCTGGTTTGTGATTCTGCAGCGCTTAGTCAGCAGAGCAAGTAAGTCTCACAGCCAGAGTTATCGCTGTGATTCCCACTGGGGCCATTCATAGTAACAATGTACACGCTCGAGGCCCATTCAGGTGCTGTGGATACAAGTAGCTGGAAATGGTACATTATATTCTGCTTCACAGTGCCATGAAACTGCTTATGTTGATGCTGGCTTCCTGAGCTCTGAGATATTCCTCCTTTCTAATTAATAGTCAGGCTGATTTGAAAGGGAAGCATATGTGGGAATGTTTTTAATCCTAAGAAATTATTGCACACATATGTAGAGAATCAATAAAAGTTAGGAAAAAAAACCCAAAACAAACATTGAGCATAGAGTTACCTGATCCAGCTCTTCATACAGATCTGCTGATGGCTCATATGAAAAGTGTTATTAACCCACTCTGCAAACCACTTCCACCCCAGCTCCTCTATTTCAAGTCATGTTCGCTCTTACTGACTGCTGCACTGCTCTCCTTGCCTTTTGGCTTTCTGTGTATGCGTTTAGAGCGGTGAGGAGGTCCCAGAACAGAGGCACACTTCCATATATAAATTACAGCCACTAAAATAACAGTCCTCTTGTGACTAAAGTGGTTCTGACAGAAATATCAGAAAGGTCAGAGCGATTACCATAATATGGGAACACCACCTGTACTAAAATGTCAGAATGCTTGTTCAACATAAGAGTGCAGCTTATGCTTGTATATAATCATCATTAATATCAAAGACCTCTAAGCCATTTTGACCGGTGTGGTGGGAATCACAGCAACATTTAAATAAGACTTTCAGTGATTGCCTATAGACTAAAAACAACCCGACAGTGTAGTGAAAACTGTTGAGAAAAGTTAAAAAAAAAACTAAGTACATCCCATAGAAATTAAAAGTAGCAGCCAGATGTTTGATCAGCAAGTGTGAGCACCTCTATGTTAGCAGAAGTTTAGTCAGTTTGTTGGTCTGTAATAACCTCTCGAAATTATTAAAACAGTTGATATTACAGCTACAATTACTGTTAAAATATTCCTTACATTTCTTTTTTAAAGTACACCCTGATTTCCTTCATTTAGGGTACGTTACAGAAGTTTGTGGACGACCTGTTTGAGACCATCTTCAGCACAGCCCACAGAGGTAGCGCGTTGCCCCTGGCCATCAAGTATATGTTTGACTTTCTGGACGAGCAGGCTGACAAACACTCCATCACAGACTATGATGTACGACATACCTGGAAGAGCAACTGGTGAGTCAGAAATCTGCAGCCGCTGAAAAACTAATTCCCCTTAAATGTAAAGTGTTCTCGAAACCGGATGTAACCCTGTTCGGTTCAATCAAATTTCACCTCCAGCGTAATGAGATCTTCAGGCGCTTTTCACGTTTGGCCCTGGTGACATTTGCGCTGGAGTCTAAATCTCGCTGAAAATGACTGCAATCAAAGTGCATTTCAAAGAGATTTGAATGGATGCCAAAATATAGTAATAATCGCAGTGTCTGCAAAGTAAATATCCTTGTAAACAATGCTGCACTGAATTAAATCGATACATCCAAGTCTGCAAAATGTATAGAAAAATGTAAAAAATGCTGTGTTGGGTGCTTCCTATAATAAGATCTTCAGACTAGATTTGCAGTGTTTGTAATTCATAAATTATTTAATAAAATTTTGCGTTTCCGTAGCAATGAAGAGCATTCGTCTCCAGCCACACAGCTGCTACGATCCCCGAGGACCCCGGCACTGCCTGTGTGCATTAAAGCCGGCTTTAATGCACACAGTGAACTAATTAGAAAAAAACAGAACTACAAGTGGAATTAAGCTAGTGACGGAAAGCACTTAATCACACGATGTTACATTTTTATTTCGAAATAAACCTTTTTTGGGTTTTATTCTCTTGCTCTCTCTCCAGTCTCCCTCTCCGGTTCTGGGTGAACGTGATCAAGAACCCACAGTTTGTATTCGACATTCATAAGAACAGCATCACAGATGCTTGTCTGTCCGTGGTGGCCCAGACCTTCATGGACTCCTGTTCAACATCGGAGCACAAACTAGGCAAAGACTCGCCTTCAAATAAGCTTCTCTACGCTAAAGACATCCCCAATTACAAGAACTGGGTCGAGAGGTGAGTCAGAGTTTGACCCAAACGCGAAGACTTTGAGAACAGCTACGTTTGATGGGAGGACACCTTTTGTATCCGCAGTTTAAATGTTAAAAGTTCCTCATGAGCTGTGAGAGAAAAATGAGTTGGAGCGTTATAATCAAAGTTAATTACACTATTAAACTATTAAGCTAAAAACAGCTGTAAGACTGTAGCAACGTTACAGGCTGAACTTTATCTGGCATTTAAAGCATAATAGTTGGGATTAAATTACTGCAAAGAAACCACTCTGCAGTAATTACAGCTGTCTCGATCACTATATAATACAGTGTACTATAAAGAGTGAGTAAAATTACAGTGAGAGCTGCTCCATATGGATCAGTTCTAAGACAAAAAGAAAGAAGAAGACAAAGGTTTCACTGGATTTTGCTAAGAAGCAGCCATAGCCTCTTAATCTTCTGCCCAACTCCAGGATGTTTAAGTGATCGCACCACCTGCGGTTCCACTTTAGGGGCAAGAGGCGCTCTGTTCATGTTTCTCCTTCAATTCATTCAAATTTTGTGTAATTAAATTTACCTGAATTCAATTCAATTTAGTTTTTTTTATATAGCACCAAATCTCAAGAACAGTTACCTTAAGGTGCCTTATATTAGTATATTATATTAGTTAGGTAAAGTCCCCATAATAATAGAAAGAAAAACGAATTAGATGATTTCCTGTAAGCTCGGACTTGGCAACAGTGGGGAGGCAAAACTCCTTTTTAACAGGAAGGAACCTCAGCAGAACCAGGCTTAGGGAGGGGAAGCTATCTGCTGCTCAGCAGCGTGCATTACACCACCTCTACATACATATATATGTGTGTGTGTGTATATATATATATATATATATATATATGTATATATATATATAATGTTGATTTTTAATCCTTTTTAGATTTCCAGGTTTTTCACTGTGTAACGTCGGGTTGCGTTTAGTGGTTGAGAGGAGGCGGCAAAACACCTAGCAGGGTAGCCAAAAGAATACACACTCACGCTGGCGTTGGGGATTCCACAGTGTGTTCTTTAATATACCTTCTCTTCATCAACCATATAAGCCCGGTTGAACGGCTGCAGCTTAACAAACATAGCGCACAGTGTTCGTACAACCCATAACGTTGCAAACAAAGGTGTCTGGAGAGGTAAAACATAAAATCCGTCCCTCCTCATGTACTAGCGTGCAAGCACATGTCCACACCATCACAGAGAGAGAGAGCAGAGAGACCAGTGGCACACACTGATGACACCATCAACCCTCGACTTGGGTGTCTTAAAGGGCTGTTACATATTCCCCCCGGGTTAAACAAAGGCTGCCCTCAGCCGGACCCAGGTGACCCTCCTCCCGCTACCCCCTTTCACCACACATAGCTACTTTAGGTAGTAAGCAGGTCGTGGAGGAATTGTTACACACCTGTACAGCATTGGTACAGTCCAGACTTAACCAGCCTCCATACATGGTCAGCAGGATAAGAAGTTAAAACCAAAACAGGGAAATGCACAGTGCAATATTGACAAACTGGCATACATGACAGTGTCCCACATGGTGAATGTCCATTTAAACAAATGTTAAAGAAAGAAAATAAACTTAGCATAGCCAGGACAATTACAGAATGAAATTCCCTTTTTCTTTCATTGCGTTTCTTCTACTTCACAAACTTGCAACAGACAGCATAATATGTGAAAACAGTACCAGAAAGTACTGTAGAAAACCCAAACAACAGTCATGTTACAACAGTAACCAACACGAAATACATAAGAAAAAAAATGCAAATTCAGGAACTATGGCAAAGCTGCATCGAACCCACGCCCGGGAAACGCAGGTCCACGCGCATCCAATGGAGCCACGACGAAGAGGCCAAACAGAGAACGGCGCCACAGTCCACAAACCATGCTGGAGCAGCTCCAGTCGTTGCCATGGAAATGCACCACCGCGACCCTTTGATCCTCCCGACGTCCTCGTCCAGGCCAGCCTGGTCCGTTCCCGCGAAACATGGCGGACAGCCACTTTGCCGCGTCGTACCTTTTTATGTACCAATCATCAGATGCTCGAAGATACTGCATACTGAGGTCCAAGAGAAGATGTTCGGGCGCCATTTTGTAACGTCGGGTTGCGTTTAGTGGTTGAGAGGAGGCGGCAAAACACCTAGCAGGGTAGCCAAAAGAATACACACTCACGCTGGCGTTGGGGATTCCAGTGTGTTCTTTAATATACCTTCTCTTCATCAACCATATAAGCCCGGTTGAACGGCTGCAGCTTAACAAACATAGCGCACAGTGTTCGTACAACCCATAACGTTGCAAACAAAGGTGTCTGGAGAGGTAAAACATAAAATCCGTCCCTCCTCATGTACTAGCGTGCAAGCACATGTCCACACCATCACAGAGAGAGAGAGCAGAGAGACCAGTGGCACACACTGATGACACCATCAACCCTCGACTTGGGTGTCTTAAAGGGCTGTTACAACTGCTAATGGTAAAACAGAAGGGCTGATAACAAACACCATTCTGGTAGAGTACAGCGTTTGATACCTGCCCAAATATAATGCCCACCTAAGTACATTCATAATCTCACTAAGCATTTTTTTTTTAATCTAAAAAAATGGCACGATCGATAATCAGTTCATTAGTGGGCAATCCTATTTCTTTTCTTTTGAAAGCTGAGCTAGCCCCGGTGCTCTCCTTTATATGTTTCTACAGTGAGTAGCTGTTGCGGCAGTTTCTCAGTATTATTCAGCTCCTTCTTCAGAGAATCTTGTCCCAGGGTGAGACATAATCCATCTCTGCCATCCTGAACTGTGGCTGGATAAACTAGCCTTTGTTCTGCTCTGAAGATCTACTGCAAACTCTAACCTGAACCTGCAGCAGGTCTCGAGCTGGTTCATTCACAGGACCAAGATGGCCGATGCAGCAGATCACATCACTGCCTGCTGTAGACGGCCACAATCCACAATAGTGGAGCTGGAGTTAATCCACTGGATGAGAGACGGTGGAGAGCGAGTGCTTGTCTTCTCAGTTGTTTGTTGTAAAGTCAGGACATGTAAAAGTATTTGCAGTGCAGAAACTGATAACATATAATGTATAATAATACTTAAGAAATCTTTCCTGCACATAAATGCATGTGCACTCTACTGTCACAAACAGAGTCTAAATCTGTGGGAAAACCGCTGTGTATTTCTTTATGTTGAGCAGCTTGAATTGAATATGCTGCAGGAAGTAGTGTAGCTTCCACAGAGCTTTTGGAGGAAGCGTGAGATAAGGATTTATAGGTAAGATTTAACTGGGTGCAGTTGAACCTTGCTTCCATTATGCCTCCAAACCTACACTCTCCTCCCAGCGCTGCCCTGCTGCAGTAAACCTTGAGATAGCCGAGATATGGATCGTGCACACAGATCCAGGTACAGCTCAGTATTGGGATGTTTTCTTAATATATTGTGTTTTTACCTGCCTCACTTTCTACGGACCTTTCACTCTCCCAGTGCAGCCAGCAACACTGAGTCGATAATACTAAGGTTGTTGTTTCACTGAGAGCATCACCATCTCAAAAACGAAATATTAATGAAATATGAATGAGTAAAGGATGAATCAGCTGTTACAAACCCAGCTAGGTTCCCATCAATATCCATAAGAGTCACAAAGTAGTCACCAAAAAGCTTACAGAGGATAGGATGGATAAAATATAATTGGACTTAGAACTGAAATGTAAGAGCCAAATCAAACTGTTCTGTTTAAAAAAGAAAAGAAAAGAAATGCTAGGCTCGCTGGCTTTCCTTTCGAAAACAAACATTACAGAATAAATAGCACGTCTGTAAGTGAGTATCTTACAAAGGAAGTCAACTAACTGTGCGAGTGTGCTAATCGCTGCTTCCTGGCCCTGCGTCCCAGTGTTTTAATGCCCCTGACAGGACTAAACAAACAGGTTATATAATCAAAAGCTGGCAGGCAAAAAGCCTGCAGAACATTATACATACGAGGTACTTAAAAGGATCAGTAACAGGTACCCTTTCGTAGCAGTTAGCAAGAATGTACGGAGCAGGCTACTCACTGATCACAGCAGCCCTGAATGACAGTCTGACAGTCGTAACCAGTCAAATATGGCAGCAAGAGGGAGACAGGAGAAACAGTCAGGCGAGGAGGGCAAAATAAAGAGCACATGTATGCATCGATCAGGAGCTGGGGCTTGCAAAGGGAATGCTAAGCAGTTTTGTTACATAAGGGGGAAAGAACGACCCAGGGCCCTAACATCAACCATGACAACGAAGCCATCAATTCCCGAGTTACATAAGCAGGTGGGCATCTGAAAAAACTGAATTTGGCTTTGTTTTCCTATGTTCCCCTCACCCCCACGGCCCCATCAGACGCTTGCCTGTCCCTGAGATTGATTCTAGCAGAGGTTTCTTCCTTTCAAAAGGGAGTTTTTCCTTCCCACTGTTGCGAAGTGCTTGCTCATAGTGGATCGTCTAATTGTTTGGTTATTGTAGCAGAGGCGGCCTTAGGTGACTTTAGGTGCTATATAAATAAAACTGAGTTGAATTGAGCCGTCTCTTATTTTACTAATCTCATTATTTTTCAATTAAATGGCAAAGTAGGTCAATGTGTGCTCTAACAAGGTGCTAACCATCAGCAAAGAAATTGTATTAAGCTGCATTAATCCTTCAATGGGAAGCTTAGGTCGAGGCAGTAAGTCAAGGTGTGAATGGACACGAAGGTGGCATGACACGCAACTCTGCCTGAACTCTTGTCTAGGTATTACTCCGATATCTCCCGCATGCCAGCCATCAGCGATCAGGACATGAGTGCCTACCTAGCGGAGCAGTCCCGGCTGCACCTCAGCCAGTTCAACAGCATGTCAGCGCTGCACGAGATCTACTCCTACATCGTCAAATACAAAGATGAGGTAAGCTCCCACTGCCCAGCACTAAATATAGAAGAAGGGAAGAATGTTGTAATTATTCGTGCTCTGCCTCCCTTTACTTGTTTTGACTAATACCACGAGGTCATTTTAATTCAATAACACTGATAACCAGTCCACATCGGTACAAGCTGGAAGGTATTACCACCATTAAGGATGCACATTAAGGCATGAGCTCAGCACATTATGAACTTAATGGAGCTTAACAGAATTTAGGTGATTTTTTTAAAGACCTGCTTGCACAGTATCCTTTGCTGCTACCAGCTGATTAAAACTCAAGAATGTGTTAACGAAATAGTGCCACATTTTAAGGATGCTTATTCATTTTATTGAATAAGCATTCACAGTTAAGAAAACAAATCACGAACAACCAGCAGAGTCTCAAGCAAGACATTAAATGCACTTATTGGGATTTAAACCGCTAAATTCTATATACCCACGTGCCATCATGTTCATAGTGTGTGTCTGATGAGAAGTTCTCCAACACCATCATCACTCATTTTACTCTTTGCTTAAAAAAGTAGCACACGGTATTTAATGAAGAAAAAAGTGAATGTTAAAAGGCTCGTCTCAGGATGTTCATAAGACGTCCCGGGACAGCTACATTTAGATAAAAAAAGCCGTCTCGTCATCATCAGCACAGCCCGCAGATTCAAACCCACAACCTATGAGGATCTAACCGCTGCGCCATCATGCTGCACTGCCATGTAGGAACAGTTAGTTTTGACCTTCCAGGTTCATACAAATACAGATGAGGACAACATTATTACGTTTTTCTCAAAATTTTCCCAAGGAATTTTCAATATAGCATATCTATAAAGACACGATATTGTACACGGGGTATCTGGCCCATTGCTACAGGCCATTCGATTCCTATACAACCGTTGCAAGAGCTTGGTTCGCATTGCTGGCATTAAGTTGGACTCGTTCCCGGTGGGTGATGGACTCCGCCAGGGCTGCCCTTTGTCACCGATTCTGTTCATAATTTTTATGGACAGGATTTCTAGGCGCAGCCAAGTGGCGGAGGGCTTTCACTTCACACTCAGAATCTCATCTCTGCTTTTCGCGGATGATGTGGTTCTGTTGGCTTCGACTGGTGATGGCCTCCATTTCGCACTGGAACGGTTCACAGCCGAGTGTGAAGCAGCGGGAATGAGGATCAGCACCTCCAAATCTGAGGCCATGGTTCTCAGCCGGAAAAGTGTGGAGTGCCCACTCCGGGTTGGGGATGAGTTCCTGCCCCAAGTGGAGGAGTTCAAGTATCTCGGGGTCTTGTTCGCGAGTGATGGTAGAAGGGAGCCGGAGATCGACAGACGGACTGGTGCTGAGTGTAAAAGCGAAGCTCTCAATTTACCGGTTGATCTACGCCCCTACCCTCATCTATGGCCACGAGCTGTGGGTAGTGACCGAAAGAACGAGATCGCGGATACAAGCGGCGGAAATGAGCTTCCTTCGAAGGGTGGCTGGCCTCTCCCTTAGAGATAGTTCAGCCATCCGGGTGGGGCTCAGAGTAGAGCCGCTGCTCCTCCACATCAAAAGGAGCCAGCTGAGGTGGTTCGGGCATCTGACAAGGATGCCTCCTGCGTGAGGTGTTCTGGGCATGTCCCACCGGGAGGAGGCCCCGGGGCAGACCCAGGACACGCTGGAGAGATTATATCTCTCGGCTCGCCTGGGAACGCCTTGGTGTTCCCCCGGATAAGCTGGAGGAGGTGGCTGGGGAGAGGGAGGTCTGGGCCTCTTTGCTTAGGCTGCTGCTCCCGCGAACTGGCCCTGGATAAAGCGGAAGAAGATGGATGGATGGAAGCTCAGTCTGATCTAAAGACGTCTGTTAAACTTTCACTTTTGAACTAAATGTAATCCAGTTTTAACACTGACGGCTTTTAGAAATCTAATCAAGAGAAAATGCTCAGTTGGTAAACGTGAATGTGAGAGTACTTCAGATTGGGTGGAATTATCAGTTTTGCAGTAGGTTTCACTCTCCAACCCAGTTCAAATATTGAGGGATATCTTTGGCTAAAACTTCAGCCTTCATCCTCTGGTGCTTTTTCATTTTTATTTAATGATACATTTTTATACTACCTCGCATTCGAACGTGCTAAACAGTGAGCATTAAAGGTGCTGCTAGGGTTTCTTCTTCTAGTTTCTAGTGTATATATATATATATATGTAAGCCAACAAATGTATGGTTAATTTTTCTGTGCATTTTCTTTATATTTGTGTTATTTGCTTCTCCAAACATGTGAGCTGCTGAAATATGCTTGCATGGAATGTGCTGTTTTAAAAATAGAGCCTTATATCTATACTACACACCTCTCCCTCCTCAACCTTTAGTATGCTTTTAATTGGTGAGAGCTACGCCCCCACTTGTCCTTGTTTCCATTCTTCCATACCAGCAGTATGACGGTAGTTAAGCTGGCTGTTTGCAGCTGGCTGTATTCAAACCAACTGCTCCCCTTCATTATGACCTATTATCCAGATGTAGACAGCTGCACGGCCCCCATCGTCTAACAAATGCGCTCAGACAGACGCGTTAAAAAATAAAGATGAAATGCACACGTCCTCACACTCATACCACATCCTCCTTTCCCCACTCTCATCATGAAAAATAACGCACTCCTGTTGGTCATTCTCAGTAGCCATTAACATCCAATCACAAGACATTCCACTGGCCATAACACCTGCCCTGTCGGCCCTGCTCGTGTTGTCAGCGTGAGTGCAATTGTAGTCGCTAACCACTAAAAGGGAAATTAGCAACAGAGCACTCCTTTGGCTCATGTAACTGTGAATTCATGGCTAAGGAGCATAACAGCGGCGCCCACGCTGCACTGCCGCATGCTCAAGGTTTTAAAGGCGTCTCTCTAATCTGTTTCCTTCCGTGTGTCCAGATCCTGTCAGCGCTACAGAAGGACGAACAGTCACGCAGACAGCGACTACGCGGCAAGCTGGAACAGGTCATCGACACCATGGCTCTATCTAGCTGAGGATCAGCCAATGGCGCGCCTCAGCTGGCAGGAGAACCGGCTAACCAACACGCCTTTCCCCAACAACTTTGACCCCCTCTCCCCATTCCTCGCCGTTTTAACACCCGACGTTTAAAGTCTGTCGCCATCGCCGTCACAAACAACAATCTACAGCAGCAGAAAGGACTGCGAGAACACAAGCACCCAGTAAGCAGCAGCACACTCGAGAGAGACAGCAGAGTTTGGAACTAAAGTCCCGGCAGCCGGGTTGACTTTTACCCCCTCCCCCATTGCCTTTCTTTTTCTTCTTCTTCTTCTCTGAGCCTGCCATAACAACCAAATCAAGTGCGTCCCCAACCTCAGCCGATTTTGGACCTCAGCTCAGGAGAGCATTTATTTTCATCAAGTCCCTCATCACGTCTACAGTTACACGGGAGCAGCTTTGGCCACAATCAGGAATGGTACATGCACAGTGGTGACCAGAAACTCATCAAGCTGGACCTGAAACAAACCCAGAGCTAGTATCTTTTCACAGCCAGAGCTGCAGTTCTGACTCTGAGCCTATAAAAAAAAAAAAAATCCAGAATACTTGATTCCTGTGAGGAATTTCTCTTTCTTTACTGTTGCTCCCCTCCACAAGGAGGTCAAAGGTCAGGGACAGCTACAGAGCAGCAGCCACAGAGCAGGTAGAGATTCAGCGTGTTGCTCAAAGACTCTTCGGTAGAGTGGATTCTCGGCAACGCGCCGCTTGCCACTGCAGGGCAACCGGGAGGAAGGACTTTGCAGGGAAACTCTTCCTCCAGTACTGACTTTCCAACACTCCATCGACATGAATTCCACTGTAGTCGAACAAAGGACGCTGTCAGTTTCATAACTCTGTATTTGATTTGTTACTGCATTTGATTCTGCCCGTCCAACTGCCTACTCTCCCCAGTGCTGTGCCACTTCTTGTGTTACTGCTGAATTTGCACAACAAAGCTAAATCAAAAGAGAGAAGAGGATATATGAATATATATATATATATATATATATAGATAGATAGATATAAATACAAACCTTTCATTTTTAAAACAAATGAAAAACTGGGGAAAAAAACAAACTGTTTTTCATTTCAATGTACAAAAGATCCGTTTGAGACGAAGATTTGATATTTCCAAGATGAAAAATTATGAAAAACACGAGGAAAAAGTCGTCCTGTGCCATGTTTTACTTTGAATGTTGTTTAGTGCGAAGAGACTTCTTTTTTTTCCCCGTTTAGATGAAACGTGCTACGATGAAAATGTTGTCATGCTTAGTGACTGAAAGTTTAAAAATAGGTAAATGGCAAAAATATATATATATATAAATATATCATACGCAGACACTTTCTATATTTCGTGAGGTCTCGGGGCGTGCTACATCTTTGGCTCTGAAGATAGCAAAAAGGCAAATGATGTCTGGAAGCCGCCTACGAGCAAACCAACCTGCAGTGCTTTTGTGTTTGTTTTTTAGAGGAACCAAATACAACACAAGGCCCAGTCAGCTGATTTAGATGAGACAAAAGTCACTTGTGTGGAAGCCAGCCTCATGCTGCGTTAGCAGACCGCAGAGGCAACCAAGCAGTCCTTTAAGCTGATCCCTGGCACACTGTGCTTTACAGCTTCCCGATCTTGTTTTCTAGACTTCCCAGCTTGTCTGAAACACATTTTTTTCTATAAGGTGTGCCATCCAAAAATGAAGGCTAGTCTTTGCTGTGCAGAAGATGTTGTCTAATATTTCTTGGTTTTATTATTTGTTTTTGTTGTTTTCTACTCCGAAGTGACGACGGTAAAGCTAAAGGGTCCGTTTTTTGAAAATGTGAATGTGGTTTATGAAAAAAGATAATGAAATGTAGCTTGATTTATGTGAGTGGGGTTTTTTGTACAAGTTGAAGGCCTTTCTCTCTCTTTTATTTTGTTCTGTGGTTTTGTAGGGTTAAAAAAAAAAAAGAAGAGAAAAAAAAGTGCAAATGTTCTCCTTGCACCGTGCGCTGCTCTGTGTTAACATTCGGAAACATTCCTCTTCCCTAGGAGTGTACACAGCTACTTATCAAGGCCAGAAGATACAAACCAAGGTGATGTATATATGTTCTTCCATCCTGTAAAAGCGTATCATGAATTTCAGACCACCAGATAAGACATATCAACACCCAGATCACACGGAAGAGCTGAAAAAAAACCTTCTCTACATGTGTTTGCTTTGATAATAAATGGGAAAAAAATAGTGTAAAAGAGTAGGGTTAAATGCACCATTTAGGACACTGTAACTTCAAAGAAAACAGTTGCATCAAAATTGCTTATGTTCGCTTCCTCTTCAGCAGTGCTTCCCTCAGTTTTTTTTTTCGAGTGGAGACCTTGTAACCAGATAACAGTAGGGTTCTCAGACCAGTTCAGATGGCTTTGAAGAGCTTTGCGTTGCATCAGGAGCTTCACAAACCAGAATCTCTTTCGTAACTGGAAGTTAATGTAACCATATGCATCCCTGCACAAGACACTTACTACGTATATTATATGTTAGTGACAGATTACCCTGGAAAAGAAACCTGTCTAATATGTAATATAAATACGATACGCAGCCGTTTCAGTGCTCCAGTTGCTAAATGTTTAATCTAAAAATGAACATTTACAGTCGAGGCTCTAATGTATTTTTATGTAATTCAAAGTTACAATGAAATAATTATTTAGTTTGTTCCTAAGCTGTGAAGAACGAAGATTAGCAGCTAGTGGACTAAAAAGTGTGTGAACACCTTAAAACGCACCAGACGGACTACAAACTGATGAATTCCCCAAGTGATAATTCAATGTCACAGCTGTTCTACAGCTTGAACTGAAAGTGTGACTTTCACATTTGGTGCGACTGGTGTTTCAGCTACTTAAGTTTAAAGGATTCAGTCACACATTCGTCTCTTTGGGATTTTATATTTGAGCAGCAGTCCTTCCAGTCTAAGGCTTTGTCACACGGACAAATCCTAAAGAAGTATTGGCAAGAAGTATTGGCAAGAAGTCGAAGTCGGCGCAGTCGTTTCCACGTTATTGTGAGGCAGTCGCTGCATGCGAGCCGGCTGTTAGCGATTAGTTCGTGCTTGTTACATGCTACCTTAAACAATCAATTCACAGAGAAATCAAGGGTGAGCTCTCTCTCTTTTTTTTTTTACTTCGGACCATTAGCACAAGTTGTATGCTAATGTGTAAGTTGTCCAGTCTTTAGCCTTTTGACTTCTTCCTTTGTCCATATTGTCAGGGAGTTAAGGATTTTTCCCACATACCAGACCTGTACCAAGCCAGATGCCACCAAACCAAACACATATTGCTGCTGTCAAGTAAAAGCTGTAAAACAAAGAATAATAGAACAAGACACAGACCCTTTAAAAGCCCAGTGTACATTCGAATCTCTAATCTGAATTCTAGCCTCTCACACCAACACACCATGTTTTTATCTGACAGCACAAATGTGCGTCTGGATTGGATGACAACGTACTGTATGTTCTTAAATACTTGAACCACTGATCTGCACAGGGTAACATAACATACAGAGAGACTGACCAAAGCTTTATGCATCTGCAACCCGAGCACAGCTCTGTGATAAGAGACTTTTCTTTGCCGTTTTCACTTATTCCACAAGAAACTTTTAGTGCTCAGTTTTAGTGATTTAAAAGCAGCCTCCGTCTTTATCCTTGATGAATGAGGCAATGCTACTTCCATGTACAGGCGTTCATTAACACGTTTTGTTCAAATTGAATGAATGAAACAATCTGAGGATGTGGACTCTTACATTGATGTTTGACTGGTGTTCACTTGCTCAGTTGAAGACTTGTAAAAAATGATTTTTGTGATACTGAAAGAAGAAGTCGTTGTTAGTGCCCCTAGGATAATTTTGTAGGGAGAAAAAAAAAGGAAAAAAAATAGACATGGTGAGATAAGGCCCATTTGGTTTTTGATGCTTTTGTTTCTTAGTTTTGTGCTTCTTGTTTTATGCTACAGCACTTGTTGAGGTAAAAGATGAAAAGACTCAGGCAAGGCAGAGGAAGTGCTTTGAAGGCCACGGTACCGCTTCATTGTCCATTCCATCACATCTGGGTTGTTTTTTCCCCTCTTTTCATGTAGAAAAACACAGTCAAAAAGGAGGGTGGAGTGGGAAAAGAAAAGAGGTGGTGAAAGAGATTCTCCTGGCGATTGACAGACACATAGGTTTTTGCTGTGCCTTGTCAGCCTCTACCCACATGGAAAATTATATGCTTTTTTCCATGTACATGATTCCTATTTTGTTCAATGTCCATGTCAAAAACTGACAAACAAATACAATATATGTAAATATATATGTCCTTTTAAATGTGAGATTACTAGACTGATACCAGTCATGTGTCATCTAGCCTAGCTTATACTAAAGTAGCCAAGAGCTAACCAGGCATGATAACTCCCTCAAAGATGGCTATGTAAAAAACTGCATCCATTTAATTGGAGACAGTGTGAAAATATGATATCTAAGGGTGTGTGTTATGGGGGGAGTGTATCCTGCAAACAGTGAATGTAATTAAGAAGATTTGACACAAAAATCCCTCTAAAATGATAAATTACATCTCTTTTGTTGATGTATATTATTAGGGTTGCTTTATATTGATTGAGGCTATTGTTTGTTTTCATGCTAATATTAAGACAAGATTAAAGTAAGCTAATTACATGAAATGTCTGTAGGCAGCTTTTAGCCTGAGATTGCTATTTAAAGTCTTTTTCTCAAAGTAATGGACTAAATGTGCTTATTTGCTTTCTTGGTTTTTCTCACTTTAAGGAGAGAATTATTACAACTTTGACATTACTTTTTTGTATGAGAAGTCAGAGCTAGCAGATGGTTAGCTTAGTTTAGCACAGAGCCCTAAAGAGATAAGATAAAACAAACAGGTAGCCTAGCTAGCCAATTAGAATGTAAACAGCTTGATGAAGATTTTGTTCAAATATTATTTCAAACAACAGCACTAAACGTGATTAGTAATTAACAAAGCTTTGCAGACACACCAGAACTTACATATTCATGTTTTATGGCTCTTGTGCATGGATGTAAGATATAGATAACGGCCCCTACAAAATTAGCCATCGTGTGGGCCTATAAAAAAAACCCCAACTTGTGGCTATACCCATAGTCTAACCAGAAGTCAGCTATCTTGAATTTGCTTGTGTACAGATTTGAAGATGAAATATCTTCCAGCTTCATATGAGGGTCTGTCTTAAGTAAAGATGATAAAAAGCAAAGCTTCAGAGTTTTATTGAAAGGTTTTTCCAACTTTTAATGTTCATTAAGTTCATGTTTCATTTTGAATGTAGATTGCATTTCATGAAAAACGTCATCCAATTTGACAAAATATCTACAACAACATGACATATAATTAGTGGATTTTGTTAGCCAAGAATGGGTATCTGTTCATTATTAACACTTAGCCCCCTTAGTCCAGGCATAAAACCCAGTGTAAAGGACCTTGATTTAAAGATGCAAGGATTATAGCGCACTAGACGTTTCCCCTTCTTTATGCTAAAGTTAAGATTGGTATAAAATACATGAGAGTGGTATCAATCTTCTAATCTAACGCTGTTATTTTATTGAGAAAAGAACAGCACCTTTTGTAGAAAAACAAAATCCAGGAACCAATTTCATTTCTTGTACTTTCTAAGCCATTTTATGAAAATATGTCAAATGTATCTATTTGCCCATATGGGATGCACCCTCCATTGGACGAAACATTGCCACACAACATTTAAACTTGCCCTCATCTGCCATTTCTAACCCCCAACCCCAATAGCAGCACTCGTGGGTTTTTCAACCCAGCAGTTCCAGCTTCCTCGCCTGCTGAGTTCACTTTGATTAAAGTACATCTGAGAGACGGAGCAGAGGACATAAAATAACTTCACACACAGATTAAAGAGGAGAGAGGTAGAAAGAAAAAAATACCTTAAACAGTTTTAATACTTTATGAATTCTGATACCTTTTTAAGAGTTTCAGACTTGAAGCTGCTGTGACAGGTTTTGGCTGTTTCACGCCCGTGTAAATATCCTGCTCTTTCCTATTTTGCAGATTTATTACGTGTAAATAGACACGCATCAAGGAGAGATTAAACATGTTTTTTGCTAAATCTGGCTCGTCTGATGTTTTTATTGCTCTTCCATATCCCTACGTACCCTCAAAGTTGCGGATTTGAAAGTCGTAACAAGTTTTTGGTTTATCTCAAGTGCTCGTCGTCACGAGAGAACACAGAAGATCAAAAGCGGCACATGTGAGATCTAAATACAGTATTATTGTACTCTGGTAGAGCAAAAACTGCTGCCTGTGTTTGACTCGTTCCCCCTCTGTTTTACTGCACCGATGTTGAGGAGGACATTGAAAATGATGATGATAAGCCTTTACTTTGCAGACTTTACTGTCAGAAATCTCTTACTGATGTGAGTCATGAATATGCAAAGCTCAGTTTCAAGAGTACAATCATCCAACCATCCATATCTAGTCACTTTCCCATTCATGTGAAAAGACTGAAATTATCCCAGTGAGTGTCAGACCAGTGAATCCTCAAATGACACTGTCAGACACGAGTGCTGTGTTGCAGTAATGACCTGGTGGAAAATGTGCCTTTGAATCTCCCAGTGCCATTGAATTTGTTTATAGTATAAATCTTCTTTGTTTTTTTTTGTTTTTTTTTGAATGGCAAGATTATCATGAATCTGCAAAAGACAATATGTCTAAAACACCTTGTGATCTGAAGCACAGCACATCAATCGTTGAACATGGTGGGGCCAGTGTAATGACGTGGGTTTGTATGGCTGTAACTGGTATTGATAATAGAAGACTGAATTCTGAAGTGCATAGTCAGACTCAAATGGATAAATTAACCCAAATCATACTGTAAGAGCAACTTATACGTTTCTTAAAGCAAATAAATTAAATATTATTAAATGGGCAAGTCACCTAATCTAAACCCAGCAGATCATACTTTTCCATCATTACATACAAAGCTGAATGCAAAAAGACCTGCGAACAATAAATCCTTAGCAGAAAATACCAAGGGAGCAAACACATCATATGGTGATGCTTTGTAGACTTCTAGTATTCATGGACTGCAAAGTATTTTCATCCAAGTATTCAAAACAATCATATCTGAAACTAAGTTGGTTTGTCCAGTTACTTTTGATCCTTTTAAAAATGGATAAAAATGAACCCCTCGAGTTCTTTTAGGTAGTTTTCATGCTTAGACCTAATTCAGTTCAGTTCTTGTTTGTATACATCACAACAACAGTCCACTCAAGTTAATTTTTATTGTCTGGTAAAGACGCTACAATAACAGAGTGAAAACTACAACAATCAGATGACCCCTGTGAGCAAGCACTTGACAACAGTGGGAACAAAAAACTCCCTTTTAAAAGGAAGAAACCTCCTGTATGGCCAAGCTCCAGGAGGGGAAGCCAACTGCAGTGACCAGTTAGGGGTGACCTAACCAAACAGGACAGAAAACACTCAGGAGTTAAAGCAAGTTATCTATTAATTGTGACGGTTGGTGGTTCAATTCTTTGGAAGCATACTCAAGTACAAGTGTGCTCCATAATGCTTTTATCAGAGACTGAATGTTATATAGACCAGACCATTTACGTTGGAAAAGGATGCTTAAAGAATATTCTGGTGAGTTGGACATTGATGCTCAGAGTGTTTGTTATCTAGATAGGCAAACATATACTGCTTTCCTCATTCTTTTATCCTTCTGCCTACAGGAAAGGACCAAATAGTGCTTTTTTTCCATCTCTCAAATCCAGAATACCTATTACTAGTTTAAAATGTGGCATTTAAAACTCTCCCCTTTAAAGCCCTCCCCTTGAGAACTCTGGGATTTGACAGGTAGCCCATCACTCAAATTAAAAAGTCCAATTTGAATACATAAAGAGGAGTGATTCAGACCTCTGGAGAGAATCTGACCTGGATATCACAGACACCTGGTCTTTGTTCTGTACGGGAGTGACCTCTAATGTTCAAACATGTTCTTTTTTTCATGTATTTTCCTTCACCTGTAGGCCCCTCTGATCCCTCTGCTCCCCCCCCCCCCCCCCCCATTTATCTGCCTCCAAAAGAGTTTCTTTCCCACTCCTCTTTGTCTCCCCATCCTTTAATATGCCTCTTACATATTATGTAGATTCCCTGCTGTAGCTCTTGTCACAGTAGGCAGAGCACAGCAGTGCTTAGACAAGCTACTGGGTGCACAAACTCACGTAGAGAGTAGACGCCACCTCCCATTGCCTGCAGCCCCCTCTGTCTGGCTATGTGTTCAAATATCTAAGGGCATCAGATTACCATGTTGGAATTGCGCTTGTTGTGAAAAATCACTCTTCCTCTCTTTTTCTCTTTTATTTTCTTCTTCTCTCTCTCCTTTATTTTGCGCCTCGAGGCTACTCAGGCAATTCAATCACCCCGACCGCTCTCAACACAAACACTCGGCCGTCCTCTAAGATGCCTCGACACAGAATAAACGACAAAGTCACATTGGCTTGGGCCCCACACTGCCGACTCTCAGCTGGAGATTAAACTGCGATAAGACTCCTCTCTTTCTCCAGAGAGAAAGAGAGAGCAAGGGAGGAACAAAGGAAGAAAAGATAAGACAAAAAGCAACAAGTGGAAATAAGGGTGTAGAAAGGGGAGAAGTGTAGAAAGGGAGAGAAGGAAAAAGATAGTTGACTTTGGTTTTCTCGAAGGATGGCAGTTAATACTGCCAGGCTGAAATCTCACTCATTTTGTCTTTATGAAGCTCCAATAAGTGACAACCAGCAGGGGAAATAAGATGATGGAGCAGAATCAGAGTAGCAGACAGAGTCATGTCTGTCCTGGCTGCTTCCTCTCTGTCAAAGCTGAATTAAATGCAGTGCTAAATTGTGGCTGCGTGGGCACACTTCTGAATGTGCCGGTGCACAAGCGAAGAGTAGCCAAAGTCAGCTTGAATAATCTAATGTGACCACTCGTCGCCATGGCATCTATTGCTGACTTCCATCCTCAGAAGCAGCAGGTCTATTATGGCTCTGTCACACAGAATAAAAATAGGATGGCAAATTCCTTGTGACTAGGAAAAAAGTGTGGTTGCCCAGTGACTGCATTGAATTTGTGTCGCATTTTGCCACCAACTGCAAGTAGTTGCGGTGACCAAATGGCTGCCATACACAGAAGCTGAGTGTGCAACACCCTCAACCCATTGACGACTGCTTCCGATTGCAAGCTTGGTGACTACGAGGAACCTATGTCCAAGCGATCGTGGTCTGACTTTGATTTATGCTCTCAGACAGACGAGTGAAGATTTGCAAATAACCGACGTCAAATTTATGGTGCAATCAATCTGAAGTGCAACTTGTCTGCGATGTGTTTTTGCAATAGGGGACTTGACTCAGCTGGTTGCCAACTACTTGTATTTTGGTTATGTTTCTATATAAAAACAAAGGCTGCTGAGCGCCTGTGTTATTTTGCTGTTAAATCATTGTCCTGCAGCACCCCAGCTAGGGGTGTCCAAATTCATAGGCTGCATCCTCCTGAGGACCCGGCTTTCGCGGTCTACGTGGACTGGGTCCTCTGAAGGCCGGGTAGGCTGGAATTGTTTGGACGGTGTAGCCTTCAGTTTTGCGTCACCAGCTGTCTCGTCGTCTCGCCGTCTGCTCTTTGCTATCTAAAATATAACAGGATACTGGCATAAATTGTCGATCATCTCACACTTCTGTTTAATCAGTTTTCCGTTTGATGTTTATTCAGCTGTGTGAAAACTATAACTTTAAACACAGCCAAACCGATTTACTCAGGAACAAATAAAACACTGAAAAAAGCCAAGCAATACCATTGCTATATATATATATATATCATAACCTAAGTAGCAAAAGACCGCGGGGGGTTTGAAAACGATGTGCGGGCAGTTCGCTGTTCTCGCCCCAGCTTGCTATTGAGCTGGTGGATAACAGACGTCTCCGATCACTAGCACTTTTGCAAATATGTGATGTCTTGATAAACTGAGCAGATATTTGAAATTTACACAGTTACATTCTCGTTTGAAAATATCTTAAAAGTTTATTTTGTGACCCAGAAAAAGTAATAAGAGTAATATTATAACTAAGTAGTTGCCGCCATTGTTGGAAACTGAAATTGGCTGGGCAGCGCTATGAATTCTGGGATAATGTGGGCCACGAAGGATACACCTGACCCATCCTTCAAATCTGGGGAAAACATTTGTGGGCTGCATTTAAAGGAGTCTACAAATTTGGACACGTTTTAAGTCACTTTGAAGATGGTAACTGACTGGGAATGGCCAGAGATCTGGTCCCCATCTTCAATGCAACCATTTCAAAGACATCATGATCCCGTTTATTCCATGCAGCTGCACTAAGTTTGGTCTTGCTGCAGTCTCCAGCTGTTGTTTTCGCTGGTATGACTAACATTTAGTGATAGGGAACTGGTGGATTTTTTTTAATTTCCCATGTGTTTTGAATAAAGATTCAGAAGGCTGCAATCTGAATGAGCTCTCACTGTTACACCTTTCCACATTAACTTTTGAGTGATTAAAGTTAGAAGATAATACACAAATTCCTCTTTTGCAGCATACCTTTTTAGACAGTAAATGTGGGACTTACATTTCACTTCAGTCCTGATTTGTAAAATATTTTTGTCTTCAGTGCTAATTAGCACTGTTAGCTTTATATTGAGCCAACCTACTATTTCAAACCTGCTAAATATGAACATTTAATTATAACTTCTTACTGTATCTTAGCATAATGACATTAGCATTTGGCTAAAGGTATTGCTTGATAGAGATGCTAGCATGGCTAGTCCTCGATTAATAGCAATAATATTAGCAACATGCATACATGAAGCACATATTTTTACATTCAGTGAAACATACAATTCTCTAAAAAATAATTAGTTCTGGTATTGATGGGAAATAAATGTATTTTAATTATAGTACATTATACATTTCTAAGTTTCCTTCAGTAAAAACATCTACTGTAATTGCTAATTCTGCTTTCTTTACCTGACTTCTGTGTAGGTGTTAGCATGTTAGCACCACATTACCCAAAGCAAAAACTAGTTCCATTTTCACACTAATGTAAAACTTCACACTGAGGAAATTCTTTTTCTTATTAAAGCAGATGGAAAAATGTAACATGCAAGTGCAATTTTACCAAAGGACTGTCTACCAGCTGTACCGGTTACTATCTGAAAAGTTATTTTCTGAGACTGAACTCATGTAAAATCGACTTTCATTGCACCAAGCCAGATCAATGAATTCCAGAATAGCACCGGGGAGTTCCTATAATACTAGAGGTCTGATTGTAAGTGCTTCTCTGGCAAGCGGCAGATGACAGACCACCAGAGCCAATGAAAAGCAAATGTGGCATTAGGGATTCAGCTTGTAGTTCAGCTCAGGCTATTTTCACCAGTTCTAACCCCCTGCCTGCTTTGCTCCTTGCCATCCCTGCAGGAGCTCTCTTCACCTTTCCTCTCAGTAGCCGCCGAGCTATCCTCATACTTTCATCTCTTTTTGTCTCAGCAGGATGGACGGATGCTTGGGAAGGCTGACAGAAGAGAACAAACCTGACTAGACGAACGAGTCATCTCAGCCCCCCCACCCGCCTCTTCTCTCTCACTTGCCTCTTCATACCCTTCTGTCACTCTTCTGCTTCCCCTGTCATCCTTTTATCTCTTCCGACCTCTCATCTACCCCCTTCCTCTCTTTCCATCTCTCTTCTTCCAGCTCCAGCTTTCTCTTTCTCTTTCTGTATCACTTATGGCTTGGCTGCAGGCAGTGCTGCAGTATTGGAAGCAGCATGGGGCTTGAGGAGTCATCTGGTAAGCAGAGCTAAGCCCAGCTTCCGAAAAGCATCTTAGCACTTTGGTCTGGAAAGGTTTACAAAGAAAGTCAGATGATAGAGTAGGGAAGCTGAGCACTTGGCCTCAGACACCTTGAGTCAAAGGGAAGACAACTGTGCTAACTTTGCTCTAAAATATTTCTAGAATTAAGTTGGACTATAAAATAATTTGGCACAGTGTACAAAGTACACATTGGTTCAAGCTCTAAGCTCTTTGAAGTTTAAGAGCCAATCCAAGCCAATTGATGCTTCACCTTTTAACACAATTAGTATTTTTTGACAAAATTTTCTGTAATTGCCAAACTTGCTACTAAACTGTGGCTTTTCTTTAAACCTAACCAAAAAGTGACAGGAGCCTCAGATAAATGAGATGTCAATGCTGATAACGCTGGCCTGAGTTTTCTAAATGGAAGTTACAAGAATTTTATTTCATTTTTGATGAAATGTTCTTCTTTTCAGTGAGTAGTTTCTATAGCTGCGGTTACAATTTTTATTCATGAAAATTCATGAAGGTCAACCACATGGTCAGTCTCTCAACAACTCCGACTATGTACACACTGTTAGGTACGCATGTTCAGGTGGTTGTTGAGGCAGATATCTAATCAGTCAATCACATGGAAGTGACTCAGTGCGTTTAGGTATGTAGACATGGCCAAGACAACCTGCTGAAGTTCAAACCAAGCATCAGAATGAAAGGTGATTATTTCCGCAACTGCTAATCTACTGAAGCCATAAACCCCTTTCACCCTCTGTTGCTTTACTGTTGACTGAGATGCTCATATACCTAAATGTTCATGATGTGGTCAAGTTGTGCATTGGCCCTTGCTTGGTGGAATTTAGCTGTATGGGCTAGTAGTTTTATGATATTACCTGGGTAATAGAGACGCGAGTGTCGCATGTCTAAACAGTTGACAACAAGAAATTGTGACAATATTGGAAAATTCAATTCAGTTCAATTTAATTAAACAGCACTGAAACTGAAACTTTGAATTCTTTGTGGAAACAAACAAGTAATGCACTTCATCACTGTACTTTATCAGGAAATACACTAGTTCGGTCTTTAGTAAAATTTTTATCATTAGAGAAAAAATTACCAATAATCATCCCACAGATGTAATATTATCTACAGCTACTCTTAGTACCATTGATGTTAAGTTAGACTCTTTTTCTCTAATAGATCTTTCTGAGTTAACTTCAATAATTACTTCCTCCAAACCATCAACGTGTCTTTTAGACCCCATTCCTACAAAACTGCTCAAAGAAGTCCTGCCATTAATTAATTCTTCGATCTTAAATATGATCAACCTATCTCTAATGATCGGCTATGTACCACAGGCCTTCAAGCTAGCTGTAGTTAAACCTTTACTCAAAAAGCCATCTCTAGACCTAGCAGTCTTAGCTAATTATAGGCCAATCTCCAACCTTCCTTTCATATCAAAAATCCTTGAAAGAGTAGTTGTCAAACAGCTAACAGATCATCTGCAGAGGAATGGTTTATTTGAAGAGTTTCAGTCAGGTTTCAGAGCTCATCACAGCACAGAAACAGCTTTAGTGAAGGTTACAAATGATCTTCTTATGGCCTCTGACAGTGGACTCATCTCTGTGCTTGTCCTGCTAGACCTTAGTGCAGCATTCGATACTGTCGACCATAATATCCTATTAGAGCGATTAGAACATGCTGTAGGTATTACAGGTACTGCACTGCAGTGGTTTGTATCATATCTATCTAATAGACTCCAATTTGTTCATGTAAATGGAGAGTCCTCTTCACACACTGAGGTTAATTATGGAGTTCCACAGGGTTCAGTGCTAGGACCAATTCTGTTTACATTATACATGCTTCTCTTAGGCAGTATCATTAGAAGACATAGCATACATTTTCACTGCTATGCAGATGACACCCAGCTCTATCTGTCCATGAAGCCAGATAACACACACCAATTAGTTAAACTGCAGGAATGTCTTAAAGACATAAAGACCTGGATGGCCGCTAACTTTCTGCTTCTTAATTCAGATAAAACTGAGGTTATTGTACTCGGCCCTGAAAAGCCTAGAAATATGGTATCTAACCAGATTCTTACTCTGGATGGCATTACCTTGGCCTCCAGTAACGCTGTGAGGAACCTTGGAGTCATTTTTGACCAGAATATGTCCTTCAATGCACATATTAAACAAATATGTAAGACTGCATTCTTCCATTTGCGCAACATCTCTAAAGTTAGAAATATCCTGTCTCAGAGTGACGCTGAAAAACTAGTTCATGCATTTATTACTTCCAGGCTGGACTACTGTAATTCATTATTATCAGGATGTCCAAAAAACTCACTGAAAAGCCTTCAGCTAATCCAAAATGCTGCAGCAAGAGTCCTGACAGGGACTAGAAAGAGAGAGCATATTTCTCCTGTTTTGGCTTCCCTTCATTGGCTTCCTGTTAAATCCAGAATTGAATTCAAAATCCTGCTCCTCACATACAAGGTCTTAAATAATCAGGCCCCATCTTATCTTAATGACATTGTAGTGCCATATCACCCTATTAGAGCACTTCTCTCTCGCTCTGCAGGCCTACTTGTTGTTCCTAGAGTATTTAAAAGTAGAATGGGAGGGAGAGCCTTCAGTTTTCAGGCCCCTCTTCTGTGGAACCAGCTTCCAGTTTGGATTCAGGAGACAGACACTATCTCTACTTTCAAGATTAGGCTTAAAACTTTCCTTTTTGCTAAAGCATATAGTTAGGGCTGGACCTCCCTTAGTTATGCTGCAATAGACGTAGGCTGCCAGGGGATTCCCATGATGCATCGAGTTTTTCCTTTCCAGTCACCTTTCTCACTCACTATGTATTAACAGACCTCTCTGCATTGAATCATATCTGTTATTAACCTCTGTCTCTCTTCCACAGCATGTCTTTTATCCTGTCTTCCTTCTCTCACCCCAACCGGTCGCAGCAGATGGCCGCCCCTCGCTGAGCCTGGTTCTGCTGGAGGTTTCTTCCTGTTAAAAGGGAGTTTTTCCTTCTCACTGTTGCCAAAGTGCTTGCTCATAGGGGGTCATATGATTGTTGGGTTTTTCTCTGTATCTATGAAGCGCCTTGAGGCGACTTATGTTGTGATTTGGCGCTATATAAATAAAATTGAATTGAATTGAATTGAATTTAGTAAATAGTAAAAAATCTTTAATCTTTTTTCTTTTCTTTTTGCCTTATTTTCTTTACTTTTATAGACATTTCACTACTCATTTATCAAACAGACTTCGTTAAAGCTAAAGACCCTAACAAGGTCTGTCTTTTATGATTGTTTTATTTTGTACTTTTTCTTAAAGCTATTTTGTGTTGTTTGAAACTCATGGTCTTTTTCAAGGCTGTAAATTATAACACAGATGAATTGCATTAAATTATACACTGAGCTGTGGCTTTGACTACTGAATAGTTTAATCTATCTCCTCTCATCCTCTCATATATTCATGGTGCATGCTTATAATAAAGGACTAAATTGAACTAACTTAAATTTGGAGTTGAGAAATGGAAAGTATGGAAAGCAAACAAACTGCAAATTGAAGTCCTGTCTTTGTTTTAGCTCAAATGCTGTAGTCCCAAATGCTTGCATTAATATGTAACAGTGGAAACTTCCACTGTGCACCGTATTCTTTCAAGTTTCTGTCGAGATCGTCTTGCCTGAGGATAATGCTCCCTGAGATACAGAAGGTGACACCAATATTTTCTTTCACCTCAAACGTATTTCATCAAAAACGTTTGAGGCCGTGGCTGGTGAGAATTGACTCAAGCAGCTGCAAAGTTTTATGTACCACTGTAGTCAACATAACTGGATTTACAGGCTATAGGGCCACTGAATAGTCCCAATATCATTAAGACTTCTGTGCTTCTTCACTATTAGAATACAGTTTAAGAGGCAGGCGAAAATCAGGCGTTATTTTGATGTCACTTTAAATACTTCAGCGTGCTATTGTTAGACAGCACCTTTACCTGCTGTACAATTAAAGGACATTCGAAGCAGTACGACACTGTTTGTAGCCTTTAGCTCCTTTCTTCTATTTTTAATATTTAATCTTAAATGTTCCACCTCCACCCCTGAAATATGTCAGGCAATTTGTCAAAGTTGTTATTGTCACTCCCCAGTCTCTCCTGTGCCAAGCTTAGTTTATCACTGTAGGGAGTGGCAAGGTCGGGTCTTCGCTGCCAAAGATAATTTTTGTTAAATTAATGTAATAATCTCATCATGTGGGAGACAACTGAGTGAACCTTGAATTAGGTGCCAGATATGAAACGCCTGCAATGATCGGAGGATGGATTTATTCAAATGGTAATGCATAATTGATATAATGGATACTGGTTAGATAATGTGTAATCTGTGTAGCTTAAATCAGCTTTACAATCAGAGCAGGTGTTAAAAAAATGGTTAATTATTCATCTGGATAAAAATTAAATGCAAATTTTTTAAAATGTATAAATTTACAGTTTGTGTTTTGAGCTTCTAGGGTATTAAAAATAACTAATAAGATACAATAATAATAAAATAAAAAAATAAAATAAACAAAGTCACTGACATCTATCAGTGTGGAAAGGGCTACAAAGTCAAAACTAGAGCCATTATCCACAACTAGAGAAAACTTGAAACGTGGTGAACCTTCCCAGGAGTGGTCGGCCTACCAAACTTACTCCAAGAGCATTGACAACTCATCCAGGAAGTCACAAAAGAACCCAGAACATCATTTAAATAACTGCTGGCCTAACTTGGCTCATTTAAGGTCAGAGTTCATGATTCAACAGTAAGACAGAAACTGGGAAAAATAGCATCTAGTTACAAGGAGAAAACCACTGCTGACCAAAAAGAGCAGGAAGGCTCATCTCACATTTGCCAAAAAAAGGGGGGAAATGTTCCAATTTCATCAGGACAAAACTAACAAAGCATTTCATGAATAGAACATCATACGAACAAGCAAATATTGTGGCGGTAGGGTGATGATCTGGGGCTGCTTGATGTTTCAAGACCTGGAGGATTGGATGGAACCATGTATTCTGCTCTCTACCAGAAAATCTGAAGGAGAATTTCCAGCCATCAATTCATGCCCTGAAGCTCAAGTGCACTTGAGTTATGCAGCAGGACAATGATCCTAAACACACCAGCAAGAACAATAAACAAAACTAAAGGGGGATTTTAGATTGGCTGATTCCAGACTTAAATCTGATTGAGATTCTTTGGCATGACCTTAATTTGATCTTCAAAACCCCCGTAATTTGTCTGAATTAAAACATTTTTGCAAAGAATAGTGGGTCAAAATTCCTCCAGAGTGATGTGAAAGACTCACTGCAAGTTATTGCAAATGTGTGATTGCAGTTCTTGATGACAAGGGCAGGAAAACCACTAGGGGGCAATTACTTTTTCACATAGGTGTATGTAGACTTAGGTGACCTTTTCCCCTTAATAAATCGTTTAAAAAACCTGTATTTTGTATTTACTTATATCATTGTTGTCTGACATTACAGTTTTTCTCAAATGCTAAAACACATTTCACAAACGTTTCCACCATGTTCTCCAATGTCTAAACACAACACCCTTTTCTAAAGCTACATAAACACAACCACACCTTCCCACTGCAAAACTCAAACTTTCACACCAAAAGAGCAGCTCGAAGCTTTCAAAAATGTAAACACTATACACATCATTACACACTACAGCAAAACAATTGAAAACACAATGCTCAATTTGTGAGAAGGTTCTTTGTTTCATAACTGCCAATGCATATTTTTAGAAACTATACAGTAACGGATCGTCGTAGATCTCTGCAGAGGATTAGGCATTTAGATTTGTGAGTTTCATATGAGTAGTATAAATCTATAGAAAATCCTGCATGTACGTACACTACTGTAACACAACTCAATGCAAAAACAGAATCTATTGCACACAACAGTAATCTTGAAAACATGAACAGGGTGTGAAGTTTTTTTATTTACGTTATTCACACCACACACACACCACAATCACTGTGCGGCATCATGTCGCTGAGCTGTTGCTCGCATCTCGTCCGTAATGATGGTACGAGGTTGTCTTGCTCTCCCTCCTGGACCTTCTCCTCTCCCATGTTGGCCTTCTCCTCTTCCTCGTTGGTCGCTCCTCTTCCTCCTCTCCTTTGAACTCCTCTTCCTCGCTGGCCTGCTCCTCTTCTTCCAGGGCCAGCTCTTCTCCCTCCTCTGCATCAAATTCCTCTTCCCCTGACTCTGCCTTCATCCATTGTGTTTGTTTGGAATCTTCAGCATACTGTGCACTCTGAACTTGCTTTTACATGTGGGTACAGCATTAGCAACAAGTGTCTTCAATTTTGAGTCATTGTGTGTAGTGAATGACGCCAGGTGTGTTCCCTGTGTTCAAAGATTGGTGACTGTGGCAAGCATTTTGCATCACATGGGCTTTCATTTGAGAATATGAGCAGAGTTGTTTTGCAACATGTGTTTTAGCAAGGAAAAATGTGTTTAGATTTATGAGTACAGAGGGTTGTGTTTTGTGAATTGTGTCTTCATGTGACATGTGTTTATGGCACTGGAATATGGTGGCTACATTTAGTAAATGTGTTTAGACTACTGGTCATTTGGGTTACAGGATTGGCTTTTGTGTTTTAACATTTGAGAAAAACTGTAAAAATTTGTTCGATGATCTGAAGCATTTAAAAGTGCAGAATATGAAACAAACTAAGAAATCAGGAATCAGGTTAATCATATATTTCTGTGCTTGTGATGGACAAATCATGAGATTAAGGGTCATCTGTAGCATTACACTCTGGTCTTATTTGCTCATGTGAACACAGCAAATAGCTGCACTTGTACTGAAACTGTACAGGTGCTTAGGATGTCCAGTTGTATGTGTCTCCTCTGTTAAACAGTAAGTGCAGACTGCCATGTTTAGGCTTTTCTCTAAAGTGTTGAGACGTAGAGATCCAGGATATGGTAACAAAGATTATTTCTATATTTGTGTATATTTGGACTTTTCCAATAAACTATAGTAATGGCGTGTGAAAATAGGATTGTATTTTTGGAATGTGAAATGATTCCTATTTCTCATTTTCTGGATTTAACAGTAGAAAAAGTGCACACTTAATTCATCAAATTAATGACGGTTGAATTCCATTTAGTTCATTTCATCTAAGATGCTGGTATTGTGCATATTGGCTCAGTGTCATGGCCTACTTTGATAGCAAATGTTAATGCTGTTTAGTAACAGCTGCGCTTTTCCAGCTATGACAAGTCAATCAGTCTGCTGTGAAAAATTATAGGTTTATGCATTATGCAGTATGATTGCACATTACAGTTGTTTTAATCAAGTTAGTGATTTTAAACGTGTGGCTTGTCAGATTTTCTTTTTTTTTTATTTCTATGAGGAAAAGTCTATAGATTATTTAGGCCTTCATCTCATCAAGATTTAATCAGGGATGAATGGGTGTTTATATTATTATTATATTATAGTTATTATTTAAAATAGTTGTTACAAGAACGTTTCAAATAATAAGCAAGAATATGGCTGTTTATGTACTATGGGTGAGGCAAAAAAAAAAATCCATATTTTGTGCAGCAATACTATATTCATATGGGGACATCAACTATTAATATTATATTATTATGCAATTTGCTAATAGATGTGAAACTTGTAGGAAAATAAAATAAACTGTTCTGAGAAAATGCTTTTGAGTTTTTTGGAGTTTTTTGAAGTTTTTTGGAGTTTTTTTGTTTGTTTTTTTTTACAGCAGAGGCAGCATCAGCATGAGGAAAAAAGTTGATAAAACCAAGGTGGAAGTAAAAATAGACAGACATCAGAAAGCAATTCAGTTAACCTACAATAATACAGAGAAAACCCCAATAACCAGATGATCCTTTCATGAGCAAGGACTTTGTGACAGTGAAAACTCCTTATTAACTGAAAGAAACCTCAGAAGAACTAGGCTCAAGGAGGGGCAGCCATTTGCCAGGGCCAGCTGGGGGTGATGGGAGGAAGACAGGACAAGAGACATGTAGAGTGATATAACAACACAGGGAGTGAACAAGGTAATCAAGTCTGTGGGAGTAGAGTTTTAGGTACCTGCTCAGTACTTTGTCACCATTGAAGAGTGGTAAATGGACTGGTTCTCATGTAGTGGTTTTCTACTCTACTCGAGCTTATTCAACATGCTTTATTCACAGATTCCCGCCCGTTCCTAAAGGCACTTTTCTCTTCCATCCTTCATGCTTTCTATCTAACATTCACACACAGTGATGCCCCAATGACTGTGTGAGAGCAACTTGGGGTTCAGTATCTTTCTCAAGGAAAGATGGCTACTTATGCATGCAGACTGGATGCTGTAGCATCAGAGAACCACCAACCTTCTAATGATAGAGTATATAGATTAATTGACCTGCACCAGAGCTACAGCCACCCTCTGATAATAACAGTGGCTGCATTATATCCTTAAACATAGTTACAACTTAGTTCCAGCACTTTCAGAAGGACATGGACAAGGACAGATACCACCCAACTCAGAGTGAGTTACAAAAAAAAAAATATGACACAATACATGATACTGGCACCCCCATCAGCCGAACTCTGCCCTGGACAGGGTGCAGAAAATAGGAAGACCTCTCCACTTTAATGGTGGTCTGTTGGGTGCATGTGATGGTGTAAGTGGGTGTATGAGATGTAAATAGGTGTAAACAGTGAGTACGACTGCTTTAAATCAGGTATGCTGGTGCTGAACATAGTCCAGCCGGACTTGAGTTTCCCAGCCTCCCTCGGAATGCTGTCGAAGCTCTGTCAGAGGTGGGAGTTGAAGATCTCCAAGAAAGCCTGGGGCCTCTGCCAGGTGTTTCCAGCACACCCTCACTATACGTTCAGGTGCCCCAGGTCTATCCAGCATCCTCTCCCACCACCTAATCCAGGCATTGGTCAGCTGGCCAACTCTCTCTTCATTCCAATGTTCAGAACATAAAGCTGCAGATCTCATGATAAGATTACGAAATCAGTTATGGACAGGTTATCGATGGGCTATGGACATCAGTTACAAAACTCCACTTGGGTTCAGATCAGGCATACAATCACACCACTCCGGGTCTCGTTGTTGTTGACATGAGCGTTGAAGTCTCCCAGTGGGATAACAGAGTCTTCAGGTGGAGCACCTTCGAGCACCCCACCCAGGGACTCAAAGAAGGCCGGTTACTCTGAACTGTTGTTCATTGCGTAAGCGCAGACGACAATCAGGACCTATTCCCCAACCCGAAAGCACAGGGAAGCAAGCCGAGGGGATGCTCAGATACCCACCTGAGCCTGCTGCCTGTCACCAAGAGCAACTCCACACTAGAATAGAGTCCAGGCCTTTTCCAGGAGACTGGTTCCAGAGTCCAAGCTATTCATTGAAGTGAGCCCAACTATATCTAAGAAAAGAACATCCCAAAACACAGATATGCCAAAAGCTTTGTACAGAAATCTTGCCATTCAAAGTGTCTAGTAACTTCCACTTATAACCAATGCAAAACACTGCACTAAAACAATGCAAACTAGTGCATTAAATGTCACTATGGTGCAGAAAACGTTTTGTTTGTTTATTCGACTCTTTCGATATCTTACTTTTCTTATTTTAGACAAAACAAAATGTTTAGTGTAACATGGAACCCATCCTGATAATCAATACACTGCTCTCTGAATTTGCTGTCCCACATGGCGACATACTGTTCTTTAAGCTGTGTACTAACTCAGCCACAGTAATGTTGCGATCAGAGCCGATAGAAAGTAAATGATAGCTAACAGCTCGTGAAGGGAAGTTGGTGGCACCATTGCTTCCAACCAAGAGACAACTTCCTGGCAATTTAGATATAAGTTACGTGCTTCCTTCTAAAATAGGTTGACAGCCATGGAGGAAGGCCCGAGTGTCTTACTCACCTAAACTCACAGTAATAGTGAGATTAAAGTGAAGCTGAAAATTTCAGCCATTTGTTTTCCCCAGCTGTTAAGCCTGCCACATGGATTGTGAAGTAATTTTGAAGAATCTGTCTTTGTTTGCTCTGCTTTAGCTTGTATACATTGGGGAATTTTAATATAAATTTTGCAGATCAGCTTTGAGGCTTCTGCTGGCCTAGCATGGCCAACATTTATTAGCTGTTAGTTTCATATGAGCCTTGTACCAGACAAGATTCCCTAGACACCATTCTTTTAGTGTTTTAAAAAATCTTTGCTAAAAGGAAGAGTGATGAAATCTTCAGTGTACACAACTATTGCAAAGACTTACTAAAGACTGCCACACTACCAGCCACCACAGCCTGTTCTTTCTTGAAGCTGGTATAGCAGGAATGGATTACGCTCTTTCTTATAGAACATTGTTTAAAGGATCTGACATCTGAAAAGATGAGTGAATACACATTTTTCACAAATATCCCCTCAGTGTTTGAGTAAAAGTAATGGATTATTTATAGAATTTGTAATGTATTTTACTCTGGAGGATGAAATGCCAGCCAAAGAGAAAACAGCTTAAAACCAAAAAGAATATTTTGACTTTTTGACAGAGATGCTGAGTTGTCTGGTGACCTTTGGTTTAGGGTACATACTGCATTAACATAAAGTGAGTGTTATGGATGGTTTGGCCCTTTGCCTCAGGGCTTTATTGCTTGTCATACTTCTCCTTCTCATAGCCTGTGTTTCATGTCTTTTTCTAGGCTCTCTGCTTCTAAAGAAATTCAAAATACCAAGAAGAAAGAGGCAAATTTGCTTTTTAGTGCAGAGTTTTAACAAAGAGGTTAAAGAGTAGAAAAGTGTAACTAGCGTAACTAGCATATATATATATATATATATATATATATGCAACCAAAATTACACTCTGACAATATTCTGCACAAAACAAAACAAACCAAACAGAACAATATACTCAACAATGAGCCATACCACTAAATATCAAACTACAGTAAAAGGATCATTTTTTCTACAATTAAATCCTGTTATTTTCAGCTTCTTCATACTGGTTTATCATTTTATTCTTATAGCAGATTTTAAATTGAGAAACATGTGTACAACACTTAAGATGATCATTGAGAGAATTCCAGTTTCTTATGCCTGTGACTGTTGGACACATTTGCCTTTGTGTGGTTCGAGCAAACCGATGCTTAAAATAAAACTTCCTTCTGCCGTCCCCATTTTCTGAACGCAATACAAATAAACTTTGTAACTTAAGAGGTAGTGTTTTATTTTTTGCCTTAAACATAATAATTAATGTCTGTAATTTCACTATATCTTCTAGTTTTAATAATTTCGATTTTATAAACAAACTATTAGTGTGGTCTCTATATTTAACATTATGCATAATTCGAAGAGCTCTCTTCTGTAATAAATATAATGGTTTCATATTAGTCACGTATTCCCCCATACTTCAACACAATAACTCAGATAGGGTAGAAACAATGAAAAATATATTATTCTCATTCTCTTGTAATCTAATATATATCTTACATTACCAAGGATATAAACCTGGGTATACCTGCTGTGACTGCAACCTGACTCCGCAATTTAGAATCACCAAGTGACCTAACATGAATGTCTTGGGATTGCAGGAATAAACTGCAGCACCTGAAGACAACCAATGTTTCATAGGGGTACAATATGAAGTAATATGGGCTGCACTTTATTTATATTTGCAGTCTCTTACGTTTGACTCCACCTCTGTTTTTCCATGCATCAGGAAGAGGCTTCTCTTGTCCTCAGCAAGACTGGGGACATAGCTAATGTCATCTCTGTCATTAGCAACAGAGATGACTTTAATTAAGTCAGATACAGCTTGAACGTATGAGCTGTGGCGGAGGTGGGTCGCAAAGTGGTATGCAGAACTGCAGTAACTGTGGGCAATGAGACTGTAAGTAGCTCAAGTAGCATATTCATGTCTGAGTCTGCGAGACTGATTTTCACTTTGCAACGAGCCACTACTAACACTTTATATTAAGCCATAACATTTGGCTAGCTAGCTCTTCTTTAGTTAAAAAAAAAAGTTTTGTTTTCTTAGCTATAATGTATAAACAAGGTCGAAGTAACAGTAGGGTGTTAAGATACATTAACTAACTTAGAATATAAAATTTTCAGAGGGCATTCAGGCAATTTTGGGTTAAGTAAAGTGGCAGAAGCTCTGACCATGAATAGTTTGGGTAACATGTAAAGGTGAAAAGAGAATATTTCAGTGTGTTGAGCTTCAAATCTGTTGCGGTTCTCTTGGAGGATGATTGGAACCTGTATTTTGAGCCTTCACTGTTAAAATAAACTAGTCGATATGTGTCAGAAACCTTGAATCATTCTCTCATTTATCTACAAAGAGTATGTGCATTCACAAATACAGCCAGCAGAGCTGTAAGCAGGGCAGAGGAGAATGTTGTTAGAGACAGCTTCACTGCACTAGACAAGGTCAAGGCACCGAGGGTCTGTATGTGTCGCATTGATTATCCGACGCAGTGCAACAGCGCTGCCGACCAGCTCTACAGACTTGTGCACTGCAAACTACACAAACAGAGATAGACAAGAGGAACACTGGTTAGTTCTTAGCAGACAGGTGTGGCTGTCAGATACTGTGGGTAATGACAGTAAGTCTGACAGGACACAATGCAAGCCAGGCAAACTAAACATGGGACAGATAGACAATTCTTCCTTCCATAAAGAAAGTGCAGACAGCGAGGTAGACAGATGGACAGAAAGAAAGGTGGGGAAAAGTTATGCTGACAGTTAGGTAGATGGCAAACTGTATAGTACAAACATACAGAGAAGGTGACACATTATTTGGAAATTACTTTGGAGGGTTGCAAGTAATAAGCTATGCTTGCCTAGGCATAAAGAATAAAGCTCAGTTTGCGGTGTGTGAGGAAAAGGCACAGTGTTACAAAATACTGTTGGGAGAAAGAGAAGGATTGCTTGTAGAGATATATTGTTTTTAACTAGCTGAACTGAATGAAGTTTCTATTTTTGTGCAATGAAACGCACAAATACTTTGAGCATTTTATTTGCCTTAAAAAAATAATGTAGACACTAAAGGTAAAGCATTTTTATCTTCTAGTCTCTTTTATGTTGCTCTCGTTAACAGTAAGGAGATAGATAAACAGCTGCACCCCTGCACCTGCTGGTGACTCAGCTTGTGGCCTTGCTCGCCAGCCAAACAATTTAAGCAAATGGTTAAAAAAGCAACGTTAACTTCATTATATTAGACATGCTAATTACTATATTTTGCCTTGCTTTAGTAAAAATCATACAAATGTTTGTTTCTGTTGATGCCATACTAAGTTTTAAACACACTGTAGAAATTGCTTTAGACTTTTGCTTCTTTTGTGCAAACCACTTTGCAACCCACCTCCAACCCAGCTTATTCTCTAATGTTGTATCTGACTTAAAGTTGTGTCTGATGTTCTGCGTTGGTTTTGGCTGCTACTGCCCTTGCATCCAGCTTTCTATATAAGAGTGGGAAGGTGCATTTTCATAGAGCAGAACAATTACAGCTACGGTGGCCCCGTGAAATCAAGTGCACTGCAACTTAAGAAGACACCAGGAAACAGTAAAATGTTGCAAAAGCACACAAAATAAAACAAAACAAAACAGAAGTTTAACAAAACACAATGGAAGCACAAACAAACAAACTTGCACAAAAAGCAGCATTAAGCTTTTTGGGGTAGACAATAACTATTAGAACGATGTGAACGATCACTCTGAGACATGCATGAAAAGAAGCGGCGGATTCATCGATCTTGCGAAAATATCTAAGGTATGCATTTTAATTGGATGATCATGTAATACTGTAGCTACATTGTTGCTATTAGCAGTTTACTGTTAGCTTGTCATTTCGTCACGTTACTGTCTCACCAAAAACAGTTTTATGTACATGCAAACTCCACACAGAAAGATCTGAGGAGTTGAACTCAAATTTTCCAGATGCAAACTTGACACGTAACCTATATACACACCAAGAGTACCACTACTGTTGGAGTGCATTTGAACTGAAAAAACACATCTTCTTACTATAGTGATCCAGGCTAATAAGTTTCTCCTTTTGTTTTATTTGCGAGTACTTTGCGAGGAATAAATAACTGAGCAAATGAATCATCTGATACTTAAGTGAGTCTCTCATCTTGTGGCTGAATTCCACCTCTACCCTGGATGCAGCTGCTGATGGTAGTCATTCTGTTCTGTAGCCTCTGTGAGCTGATGGGCATATAAACCAGCTATAACCATGGTGAGAAGCTCTGGATAACGTGGATCTCCAGTGCAGCTCTTAATGTTTTATGCTTTCGGTTTCTGCTTGATGCATCATATTTTCTGACAAACCCCAATTGTTTTGTTTGTTTATAATTAGTGCTTCAATTCAGTCACACAGTTGGCCTTTTTCAGGAACAGTAGTTAAAAAGGAGACGTGTATCTTTTGTCATGTTTTCTGCCAGAAGTTTCTTCCTGTTAAAGGGTGTTTTTTCCTTCCACTGTTGCCAAAGTGCTTTTTTGCAGGGGGTCGTCTGATTGTTGGGGTTGTCTCTGCAGTATTGCAGGGTCTTTACCTTAATGTATATAAAATTTCACCATGCTCAACCTGTTACACATACATTGCAACACCTAAGTATCCACTCGCATAAGTTGCTGCTGAAGGACGTTAGAAGCTTTGATTTCTCTTTGATATTTCTTTTCTTTCAAAACAGGGTTCATCACCAACATCAAAGTGGCAGAATAAGTGAAACATTTTATGAAAGTGGGGCAGGAACTATACGGCTCGACTCGTTTATGAATCCTTCACTCTTCTGCGCATATACATAGACTAAGCCAAACCCACGCTACAGTTTGAAATAATATCTAAAAATAAAGATGTTTGAGCAGCAAACACACAGGATATGCATATGTATAAAGCACAAGCATCTCCATGTGACATATGCAGTGCGTGTGGAGAGACACTGACTCATTGCTGGGCTCCTCTCTTGCCTGGAGCTGAATATTCTGTGCTGGCAGCATACAGTATACAAACACAGCACTGCGGGAATCAAGTAGATATAACACTACGGTACGGCGTGATTCCTCGCTGCCATGCTTGTCCGCTGCCATGGGTCACACAAATCAGGGCTAAAGCAAGCAAAGACAAAGTTATCCAACCACAGGTGGTGCACAGAGAGAAGGGTTTGCAGTTAAAAGTCCTATATTGATGCATAGTATACTCAAAGACAGGCCTCCTGCCAGAACTTTGTGTAGGCTCTAACTTCAGCTCAAGCTTCCAGGATGCTGGGAGCTATTGTATCTGAATAAAGCAACACGGGACTATATTTAATTATTTATTGTTCAGCTTCCATTCATTGATGATGTTTTACACACAAAGTCCATTAAGCCAGGCTGTGTCAACAAGCATATAAAAGCCATCTTAATGTATACCGAGTTGACAGACACAGCAGCAGCTTTCTTTTCGTTCTCCGCTGCTCTTTTCTGCGAGGCAGCGAGTAGGAGGCGACTGCAACCTTGGTTGAGGGCATGTTGCAGCATTTTGGAATGAAAATTAATAACTTTGTGGTGAAAAGAAAAGCTCCTGAGGAGTGTAATTTGCAGCAAAACAAGGTTAGATGCATAATAGATTTGAGTGGCAGGGCAAATGAAGAGAAAGCATTTTCATTTCAGTTTTCTTTTCAGTTTGTTATTGTTATTAGTGTGGAAACGCTTCTTTGTTTTCAGTCTGCTTTTGTCCTAAGCAAAAATGCCATACCAAAGCCCACCTCGTCAGTCAGACCGACATCTCTGCACTCTGGGTGATACGCTGATGGAATCAAGACAAACACACTTTGAAAGGAAACCATTTCAAGGATTATAAGAAGAGGAAATTTGTTGCTTTCGTTACTCGTTTTATCAATGTTTCAAATATTAGTGTGAACGTGAATAGAGTTACTCTGTTAAACCAACAATTATCGCCCATAACATAAACATCAGATCAAATATTAAAACATATTAAACCATAAATGCCACATTTCTAAATGTTTTTTACGTCATGTGAGGAGTGACTGACACACCTTTAACAAGAAGCACTCAGAGAACACAAACCTTCGCCAAGGCAGCGCACTCTCTGGGCAGTATTTACTTCTAAGGAAAGAGTATTGTACTATGTTTATATTCATTTTATTTCCTTTTTTCTTTTTTTGTAGTGAAGTAAAAACAGAGACAAAGTGCAGGCTTTTCTTATTTGCCCTGTTGAAACAATTTTTAATGTACTTGTCATTGTTTTGAGTTGAATTTTTTATTTTCTTATGTGTGTGTGCATACAGAGTAATACACATGTAGCACTCCTTTCATTGTTCAGTAAATGTATAAAGAAATATTAAGTTTACATTGTTCAAGTTCAAGTTCAAATTGTCATGTATTTATACGGTTACAATCTGATACTGTAATGTACATAACAAAGTACATAAATAAATAAAACAATCAACTACATTAAAAACATATCTCATGCCAACATGTTCTTGTCAGTCTGAAAACCTTTTGTCATTTTAAATAGCTCCAAATAGCATTATTAGCACTTCGATCTTCAGATCATTCTATTGACCTTGATAGAGAGATCAGAGGTCAAAAGCCAAATTTATACTGTACTGTTTATATATTATACAAAGCACACCACACTTGTGAGAAGTTTTAAGGCTTTTTTTTTTCTCAATTTTCGACCAATAAATCACTGAGTTGACCTTGAAGAACTCGGTGGATATAAGGCAAACTTGAATGGTCTGTCAACACGACCTCATTCTACACGTCTACAAAGTTAAATCAGAATTTGTGTGAAACTTCTATCTATCGTGTTTACAGACACACAGACTGACACACCTAAACGCTACCAGTAGTATCTCATTTCAGTGGGATTAGTCCCACTGAGGCTTGGATGGTGACTTTTTTGTTCATACCTTCATATCTTCCCACAATATCACCAGGGTATACAGCATTAGGCAGTATTTGGGATTTAAATCCACTTGTAGTGTTTCTTCATGCAGGCCAAAAAGTTGAACTCAACCACAGTCCAGTCAGATCAGCTGTGGAGCTGACACTGAGATGGTTTACAACATATCCAACTGGCAAATATAATACAGGGCATGCTGTTTAAGCTGCTTTAAGCCTTGATTATAATTTCTGCATCCTTGAGTCCGGTGAGCCCACTTGACTCATCAGATAGTGAGTACCTAGGTTTGTGTGGAAATCAATTGGGGCTGCCTGTTTTTTGTGACAGTGCAGACTCATCCACAGAGAATTTACAGTATAATGCACAAACTATGAATGCACCACAGGCATTAGTTGTTGTGCGAGCTTTGTGTATCCATGTAAGCAATTGAGTATAATTAAGGCTTTAGCCTGTCCATTGTTGATGTGCATCTGCATGCTGCTTTGCAAACCAGCCCCGACCTCGCCTCCTTTCGTGCTGACTTAATCAAAGTCATATCTGTCGTTACTGATTGCTGCTGTGTTCTGTGCCGATCTAGCTGCTGACATGTAAGAATGGAGCCATGTCTAATATAAATTACTCCAGAATGGAAAAAGCAGTCTTTCTTGAGGTCTCGTGTGTGTTCAGTGGTCCTGACTGAAGTCCAGTTTTGATTTTCCGTTATTTGCCATTTTGATTGGTACAACTTTCTGTTACACGTTGATCATTTTAATAATACTGTGTGCAGCTCAGCCCTTTAGTGAATGCATGCTTAGTTCTATGTCTGTTGTTCTGCAACACAGTGCAGCCATTTTTCAATGAGTGCCAAACAGTGCAGGGAGAAGCACTGTCTTTTACACACAGCTAAAGAGAGAGTCCAGTTTCTTACAGGAGGAAATCATCAGTTGGCTTAGATGAGAGTTCGGCCTGGGTAGAGCGTGCAGGAGGCCGGATACATGATGCCCACTCACTTGCTGTGAAGCTCCTGGACAACTGGCTGACAGGATGAAGATCATTACATTAATCTCTCGTTCAGCTCAGTCAAAAATACAGTAGCTCATATACAGTAGTGTGGAAAATGGCTTATGGCTATTTGGCTTACAAATACTGGTTAAACGAGCTGTATTAGTGCCTGCCAAGAAACAGACAAAAATATGTGGTAGAATAAAAATGTGACTGAATCCTCTCAACAAGTACGTATTATGTGCTGCCCATCATCATCGTCGGGACCATGATTGTTGGAGTTCTCTGAAGTTATTGCTCAGTTTACTCTGTGTTTGCACGTTTAGACTGGCATGTAAAAACGTACCGTTTTTGCTCCACTTAATTCAGGAAAGTCATGGAAAGTTCTTCATATAAAACTTTGGATTTCTCTTTTCCTTGTATTTAACAGTTGATCGATTGACCTATAACCCTTCAGTGCAGGCAAAACAGATGTAGAATTCCAGTGAATCCCAACACTGAGCAAACAATATCTTTTTCTCTTTGTGTTATATATTAGGCACGTAGGGACAGCTCCATAAAGATTAAATTGTGGGCTAGAAAAAGTATATTTACAACAAGCACCAACCACACAGTGAAACCTGAAGACAGCGTGTATAAAGTGCATGCGGCTGTGAGGCGAGCAGGACTAATGAAGTGAGCTGTAGGGTATGAAAGGCAGAGGCTGGCTGGCTGGGTGAGTGAGAGTCCAGACAGCGAGAGTTGCAGAGTTCAGAAAACCCTGTCTCTGCTCTTTTTTTTTTTCTGCAGCTTTCGCTCCAACAAACTGACACCACAACCTCCATGCATTTTTCACGACCCGTGTTGGCTGACGAGCTCTCTCTGCCTCTCTCGCTCCCTTTGCCTCTCACCTTCGCGGACACACAAACAGAATCTCGCACGCCCCACCACACATTCTTTCACTCTCAACTAAGCTATCTCCCGAAGCCCTCAAAAACCATCAGTCTCACCAATTCGCTCCCTAATGCAGAATGGCGTTTCATTCTGAGGAGACAGCGAGGGCAGAAAAGACACTCAAGTGGATGAAAGAAAGGAGAAAATTAGGTTGAATGAATCTAAAAAGAAGCTACTCAAAGCATGACAGCCTGCCTTTAGCTTATCGATAATAGCTGCTACGCTACAATTTTACCAGAAACTTACATTGTACATGGATTGGGATTACAGGATTAGAGATACTTTTTAGTAAAACCTTATTGAAAACATATTATTTTGACCTACATATCTTTGCGATTAAGTAGTACCTCATCTTATTTACTTACTATAACATATTGAAAGGAAAAAAGACAAAATATTGCAATGAAATTCAAACAAAGAGAACCCTCTAACTTTGTGGTTTGTAATCGTTAAAGAAGAATAAGGAATCATGCTTACCTACTGGGCAGTGGTACTGCGTATTGCTGCGCGCAGGTAATCTGTCGATTAACGTGGATAAAGTGACTATACGACCCTTCTTCTGGCTCGTTATGGCAGCTGGTTGTGGCAACACATGGAGGACAAACTGAGTCTGTTCAATTAATCTTTTAACAAAGGTTCAGCAGCATATGAAGGCCTAATTCAGTCCCAGAATAATTAGTTTGTTATGAGAACATTGTTTACCATTCGCTTCTCAATGCACTGTTGCACTCACATTACCACGGATATTATTGTCTACTTTTTAAGGATCAGTTTCCTGTTGAGCCTGTTAAATTTGTCTACATTGTTATTAGTTTTCTTCCTTTTCAGTGGTCGTTGGCGTAACACATATTTTACAGTCAGCAATTCTTTGAAGTTGCTTCTCAGAGGGGAGTATAATTTGGAATTGTTGACTTGTGAAAAGTCTTTTTACTTTGTTTTTTGGAAAGAACAATTGGAGGAAGCAATTGAAGCAATCTGTATTCACTAGCTTTTAACTATTCACTGTTGAACTAGTGAACCAACTGCATATAAAACAACAGTTTCTACTGTAAAAAGATACAATGCTGAACTGTGTGGACTGTATATGCTGTAGAATAGATCGGGTGACCCTGAATCCTCCCTTAGTTGTGAAGGAACCCGCTGGAGTCTAGACGCTGGGGTTGTGGATGAAGATGAAAGCTTGGGTGGAGCCTGTGAGACATGGGAAAGGTGGCGATGGGGAGGACATGGGTTGCACAAAGGGAGAACGACAGATGAGCAGTGAGATTTAAAGTTTGTGGAGTGGAGGATGACTGGCCTGAAGAAGGTGGGCAGGAAGATAATTGGGCTAGTGCTGTGATGTCAGCAGTGAGCTGGACAGTGTGGGAAAGTAGAAGTGATGCTAGGCATAGATTACCCACCAAACACCCGTGAAGCAAACAGATGTGTGACTGCAGATCTGTCTTAGTGAACTTATACATAAGCTTCATTTCTTACAGATGTAGCCACTTGTTTAGGTATGAGCTCCTCAATTTGTTGTGGCTGCTCCATCTCCTGCTTGGAGCTACCAGTTTCTGTTTCACCTTCACTCGACATTCCGGTATTTGCATTTCTGCCTGCACCCATGTGGCGCTTTGTAAGATTGTAAACTGTCATCCAGGTAATGAAGAAATATTGCCGTAAACAGTGGATTTTGCACCACCATGAAAAAAACTAGTAGCGCATAATATGAAATCATAGGCATTTTTATTTCATAATCCAATGTATTTCACAGTCCTATAACTGGCCATAACCTGAGCCTCCATGCAACATCAAGTCAACTCAAGTTTGACTGAAAAAGAAAAAGTTACACCACAAAATTTCACAGTAGTCTGCTGTTTATTTGTTTTTTTAATATAGTTTTTTTTCTCCTCAGAGGCGTCACATTCACCATTTTCAGCTATATTCATAAAAGATGGAACATTACTTCATATTTCATACATTTGTCACAGTGAAATAAGTGAGCACAAAGTCTCATGAAAGAGTAAAACTTTTTAATACAGCTAAATAGCAGTTAACTTTCTAAACGCACACTTATAATGTCTCTGCTTCCCACTGCAGATTCAGATTCAGATACAAACCAAAAAAGCCTCCAAAACTTTGTAAAGCCTTGTGCAAACTTCAGATGTCAAGCTTTTTTACTGACCTTAAAGGACACAAATTTCCTGAGGAAAAAGAGTCTAGACATGTGTCTAGTAAACATAAATGGCAGGTTTTGTTCAACTTAACAGGCCAAAAGTTCCGAACAATCAATTGATAAGATTAGCTGTCTATAGATTTTTGTTTTTATTAACAAATAAATAAAGTTACAGCTTCAGGGAGACTGCATTTAACTGCCAGTGCAACTAAAAATGATGCCAAGTAGATAGTAGTAGGTAGTGGCTGCATTGCCTCTTTTAGTTTTAACTCTCATTATAGCACATTTAAAGGAAACCAGGATGGTTTAATGTAATGTGCTATTTGGGACTATCTCCAGCTCCAGTAATAATATATTAGGTGTTTGAGGCTAAGGGTTCATAGTAAGGAGAGTAAAAGAGAGGATGTCGTTCTAGGAGGGGTGGAAATCCTGCTGGGGTTTTTTTTTTTAACCTAAACTACTATTCTCCTGTTTCCACTAACAAGATCCTCTTTAGTTAAACAAAGCTATATCTACACATGGATGTTTTTTTAAAATGAGAATTTTTCCCCTTTAGTTTTGAAAAAAAAAAATGGTGTCAAGTGCCAAGCTATTAAGAGCATGCATTGACATGCTTTTGATTGCAGGGATAGCATAGCATGGCAGCTTGCATGCTAATCCTAACCTATAGAAATCTTGTCCAATCAGAAGACTCCAATAATAGTACACATATTTAATGCACGAAAGGAATTGTTGTTTTCCTTGTCAACATATAACCACAGTAATTACATTTCTGAAAATTTTCATTCAAAATTTTAATTTTCATTGATCTGAGTTGTGAATGAAAAGGAAAAACGAACAGAAAAATCTACACTTAACAAAATAGCAATGTACTGGGAAGGGCCAAAAATGATAGCTTCCGCATCTTTAACAAGGCTTGGCTGTCTTCCCACACTTGTATATCGGCAGTCCACACCTTCCAATCAATAAGAATCCATTGTTTCCATTGCCTTATTAAAAAAAATAGTTTTGTCCATGTCAGTCCTCATAACATCAATTTGAATATTCACTCTACAGTATTTCATTTATATTCCACTGTTAAAGCGGATGTGAGTCAGAGTAACAGTAGCACTGATTCAACTTCTTGCCTTTGCTTTCTTAATACCTGTTTAGACTGCACATCCCAAATAACAGAAAAGAAGTGGAGCTACTCACTAACGTTCTCCTTTTCTGAACAGACGTGGCACAGGAAAAGCCCACACACTCACCGCAATTTTTTAGAGGATAGAAGAACGGAGTTTAGGAAGATGAGCCTTTTTTATTTTTTTACTTATGTCAGCCTGGGGAAATATGAGACATAAGTTAGCTTTCAATTGAAAGCTAAGCTTGCCTAATTAAAACATGCAGTTTAATTAAACTCCAAATAAATCTCATTTTAGAGGAGGTTGTGAAATAAATCTTACAGCTACATGTGTTTAAGGGGCCAGGGCCCACCCATGTCAGGTCCATGCTGAGCGCCCAGGAGAAGCATTTTCTCAGGTTTAATTTTCAATTAATTAAAATCTAAACATTTAAGTGAACCAGTGAATTAAATGTATTTTCCTTCCTAAACAAGTAGAAGGCAACATTTATTGAGTTGACAGGTTTTCAGAAAATTCTGATCGGTTTCCAAAAAAGGCCACTTCACAGTGACGAAAACCAGTTAAATATGAGCAGCATGTTACAGTTCAAAGGTTGTTCAGGAGAGGATAAAGAAACTTTGGTCATGGATGTCATATCTGGTGACAAGAGCACAAGGTTTTACTTAGTTTGAGTCTGGGCCTGCGTGGCTTTTTACTTTAGGGGGGAACCTAGGTTACGTCCACGCTAGCCTGGATAGATTTAAAAATGGTGTTTTTGTCTGAAAACGCTCCATGTCCACACTATCGTTTTCAGTCGTTTTCACAGAGTTGTGCGTCCACATTGAAATGGCCAAAAACGCTTATGTTCCAGTAAGACGATTCGACCTGCTTCATTTCTGTCTGCCGTTTATTGACTTTCCGGCTCTTTGAAACGTGTTTTTTAAATGGACTAACAATGAGGTGGAGTTGTTGCTGCAAGTAACACAAAAGTACAAAGTTGCAAAACTGAGTGAGAATTGAAGAATTTGAAGAAAAGCTATCTAGAGCATGTACAGACTGATATTAATCTTTAATAGGGCTGTCAAAATTGAGAGCAAACAAAACAACTGCTGTATAATGCCCTCCACTATCTCAGTTTAACTGGTCACTTGACTGCATCACATCACTAAAATGTGTCATCTTTTTCAAAAAGTCTCCGTTTGCGCTGTCCACACTTCAACGCGAAAGCACCGTTTTCAAATGTATGCGTTTTCCTTCAGCGAAAACACCGTCTCAGTGTGCACGGGAGGCCAAAACGGAGAGAAAATGATGCGTTTTCAAAGAAAAACTCATTAGTGTGGATGTAGCCCTAATCAGTCGGGAGAATTCCGACAGATCACCTGCAATTAATGGATGTGGTTTGTCCTGCATTTTTAGATTTAGATGTTGACATGTTTTTTTCCTGGTGGTGTTGGTGAGTGTGGGGATGAAGTCCCTAATATATTTTCTCTTGGAAGTAGAAAACCAAGCGAAAAGACTCCAGAGCTTAAAATTTGTACCTGTTTTATTTCTTCCTTGAGAGCATAGGTGGTTTCTTTTGAGATAAGTTAATGAATTTACAGCACAGTGCACTGCTCTATCTCTGCTGATATAAGTCAGTGTAGCTCACCCAGCAGTCTTTTTCTTTCTCTCTCTTTTCTGCTTCAAATTTAAATCGCAGCATTGAAGTGAATAGTGAATAGATATTACAAAAATAATGATAGGTTGGATGTTGATTTCTTAATATTCTTAAAAATATTACAAACTTTTGTAATTACAAGACCCTGACCAAATTACTCTGCCTGTCCAAAATCAGAATCTGGAATTGTTGTCTGGGTACAAGCGAACAATCCATATTATAAAGACAAACATGCATTGCCAAGTTTTTGAAGAAGTAGGCACTTAAATCTGAAACTTAATCACAAGATGATTTGCTTTTATTTACATACTAACTAGTTTAGTCAGTGTAGAAGCCACAGCCACTTGGATGACCTCTGCTTCTCAGCTGAAGGAGGAATCCAAAAAGTATTTAAACTGCAACAGTTTCAATTCAGAGAGTTAAGGTGGTGATTCACTTAAAGTAATGAATTCACGGTTTTACAAGCAGGTTTGGGTTAGGATGACATCATTTACTAAAAGTGACTTAGAGGAGAGAGGTCTAATGTTTAGTAGTGCACATTTAACTGTTTCACTCTTTGGTGCAGTTGAGGTTGTTGCATTATTCTTTCGCTGTGACAAAGACTCTATGGGGATGGAGTTTTGCAGGGATGCAGGAGGAGGGAAGCTGCAGAGAGCCCTCCAGGTCTTCATAGTCATGGGTTGTTTTTAGTAAATCTGGCCAGAAATGAAAGCTGCTCCATCCAAAGTGTTATGGATGCCATCTCTCCTAATAAGACTATGTGCTTAAAAGGACTGGGTCATTTACATATTACCTCTACAGTCGCTGCTTGGCCATGTATACCCATGCCATGACGCTCCTTGCGCATGGACTTGTTCTGATATTAACTCCAACGGTGGCATCCTATGACAATACCACACTTGAATTCAGTAAGCGCTTTAGAACAACCCATTCTTTCTCAAAACATGGCTACGGGCTTGATTTGATCCACCTGTGGCAAAACACACACCTGAATTCAAAGATTAAAGGCTTTGGCCCGACTTGAAATTGGTAATACCTGAAACGACAGATGCTAAGAAAAGCTTTCAAAGGAAAAAAACAGAAACCGTGTATTTCATCTATAAGTTTATTCTTTCCACGGCAAGTTTTAAAAAGGAGAATACAAAGTGGATTTAAGATGAAATGACAAAAACTGTGTGGATGCCTCATCCACCCAAAGGTGGCTCTGAACAACTTACCTGCTGGTGAAAAAGATGAAAAAAGAGGCAAAAAATTATTAAAGGTTCTCTTTTTCTTACAGTATCTATAAAGACTGCAGTCTGGTTAAAGTCTAGAAATTGGCTGTAGTCGTGGGCATCTGTGCTTACAAACCACAGAATGAGATAAAATGCCTTGAAGCACTAAGTGTCCCGGCATCAAGCTGAGCTTAAGATCTGGTGCAAAGTGAACACCAGGTCCACTCAAACTGCAACAGAATGTCTCTGGGGATGTCGAGGTTAATGTTTCTGATGGTATTACAACTTTTTTATAGCCAATGATAAATTTGAAGCCCTGTCTTTAAACATCTTTGAATTTTAAGTTCTGTTCTTTTTTTATGACATTTGCATATATTTTAACTTCATATTTTGTGCAAGTTACTCCCTAAATAGTTATTATAAACCATTTTTTACTGCACAAGTGGTAGGGGTTGTCAACTTCCCTTAAAGCTCTTATTTTTGATAACTAGATGAAAATAGGTTGGAAAATGTCTTTTATCGTGCACAATTTTGAATCACATTATAGTGGAGGTAACTGTGACACATGCAGTGGAATAAAATGAGGGTGTGGTTGAGAAGCAGCCTGCAGTTTCCAACTTCTCAAACTTCAGTGATAATGAGGCACATGGAATGGAAGCTCGCTTTGTCTCCAAAGAATGTGGGACAGTGTGTAAAATATAAATTAATACAAAGATTCAAAGACGAAGACAACATATCAAATTTTAAAACAGACTTTTTAAATGTGTACTCATTTGTGCATAAAACACCAGATGAAACATCTAACAATTAATTAGGCCAATTAGTAACATGATTGAGTATAAAAAGACCGTCACAGTGAAGCTGAGTCATTCAGAAGTAACAATGGGAAGGGGGTCACTGTTCTGTGAAAAGACTGCACGGCCTTTCAATAATTGAGAGACTTAATCATTTGCGGTGCATAATATGTATGACTAAAAGATTCAAAGAATCTGGTAAAGTATGCAGAGGCCAAAACCTCATATTGAATGCCTGCGGTTTTTGGGTTCTCCCACAACCAAATAAGAAAAAATAGCTGAACAAGATAAAGAAATTTAGGGTGGAATAAGGTAAAAAGAAAAACTGTTCTGCAGTCCAACAAAATGTTAAAAATACTTTTTGGAAACCTGGACTCTGCATCCTCTGGGCTTTTTAGCATTATTGCACATGGCACGGGTACCTAAAAGCTATCCGAGTTGGGCTTACACACAGGTAAACATGTATAATAGATAGTGCTTCACAGAAACATCCACTACCAACCAGACAACTTCTTTCTACAGTTCTGTTCATGCACAGAATTTCCTCAGCAATTCTCAAACTCAAGAAGTACTCATAAAACACACTGCTCAACATGATCCTGTCTGTATTGAATGTCTAATAAATCCACAATAAAAAAGTTTGGAATACATCAGCTTTATTTTAATTTCAATTATTATGGGCTGTAAGTGATTTGCAAACCAGTGCATAGTTTCAATAACCTTTTATATGGCAACCTAACCGTTTTGGAAGTAGAGTTGTATAACTTTTATACATTTAAAAAAAATTGTATTAGATTTTGTTTGCTACTTGTTTTACAGGGTCCCCTGGAACACTGGCTTCTTTCTTTTGAATGGTTGTCTGCTTTAGCTTTGTGATGGACAGGTAACAAGTCCAAGAACAAGCATTGCCAGGCCAACACAGAGCAGGAAGCCTCCTTGAATTGGATGGATGGAATAATTAGTTATTTGTTTCTAAGAAGTGTTCCTGAATTTTCTGAAGTTTCTATCACTTGCATCATAAAATATCGATACAATGTAGAAATGGATCCAGATTTTGAAATAAGTAGGGTGGCATATCTTTTTTTTTTATTGTTTAATATTTATATTTGCTACTTTTGAATATAGAGTCGACCTAGTGGCAACCTCCAGAGCTAAAAAATGAAGTGCCAGTTCCCCTTCAAAAGGAAGTCCCTCACCATAGTCCAGTGTTTCCCAACCACCGTGCAGTGGCACATAGGTGTGCTTTGAGAAATGATCAGGTGTGCCGATTATCTGGTTCCACCTGATTAGTATGTCTAAGCAATCTGTGTAAGTAATGGGCAGAACAATTACATTCTCTTCCTCTAGAGGGCAGTGCAACTACCTGCTCTAATTAAATGGGTTGCCAACTGCCAGTAAAACAGAAGAAAACGAAGAAGAAAATACATAATAGTCATGCTGAGAGAGGATGCAGCGGGTAATAGTAATAGATAAATATTTGAAAAGAAAAAGTAGTCAGTCTGACCTGGAGAAGAAAGCAAAGAAGGTAAACTGGGGACAAACCGAGCCCATTCCGGTATATCTGGTGCACGGGGAAAAATTATCAATATTTTTTTTGTGACATTTTTATTTGGTGGTGTGCCGTGTGATTTTTCTGATGTGAAATAAGTGCCGTGACTCCAAAAGTTTGGGAAACACTGCCATAGTCTGTCATGTTAAACTGCTCAACGTCACAGCACTAAAAAGCACATTTACAGACTGGTACAAAAAACAGTTTTGGCTTCTATGTGTAGTTTCCTCCTCCGTCACAAATATATGTCATTCAGAGTCATGACTGCTTTTTATTGGTGTCTGCGAGGCCTCACCTCTATTAAATAGCATCAGTTGAACTGGACTTCCCCATGGTGTTTTTGTTATTGATGCCTTTTGGGGGATTTTTAATGGAAATGTCTGGCAAATAATATGGCATACTTTGTGTTATTTTGGTGTTTCGACTACTATTAGTCTGCTAATTAGCACTAATTAACTGATATCTACATGTGTGAAGTTCATCTGAACAGTTTATGAATGCAGCTTGCTAACCAAGCTAGCAATTGCTAACAAAACATGGTAATCACTTGCGCCTTAAAACCAGCATTTTTAACACCAAGGGTTAAAAATTTGGATTTGAAAACCATTTGATAGTGTCATGGTGGCTGCATCCATATTTGATACTTTCGGTAAATGTGTGACCTGGTGTATGTTGTTGTTGTCTTGAATCTCCTCACGTATGTAGATGATATAATGATATTCTCTCCATGTAGTGCTAGTCTTCACTTGTCTTTGAGACATGCAGTCTGTTTCACATTGTACCAACACATATCATGCAAATAGGTTTCTTAGAAGTGATCTTGGAGAAACCCTTTTTTTCCCAATTTTTTCTTCTGTCTGGTACTGCTCTTAAGGTGTATAATGAGATTAAATATTTAGGACATTACATAAGCAGTGCTCTTTCAGATGGTAAGGACATCTATTGCGCAACCAAATATGTTGGCTCGTAAATTTAGCTGGTGTGCTGCGATTGTGAAATACTCCTTTTAATGCTTTTTATAACCTCCTGTTTACGGCCCATCTGTGGCTTTGCTACAAAAAAAGGCATCTTGCACAGACTCTCCATGGCTTATGACAGTATGAGGCTGTTCCTGAAAACCCCTGTAATCTGCAATGCAAGCCAGATGTTTTCTTATGACTGTGTACCCACCTGCTCTGCTGTAAACTTTATATAGATATATATGTTGAGTTATCTTATTCTGCTAATGACTCTTCTGTATTGTACTGCTTTTTGTGTGTCTGTAAATCCATAATTACTCATTTATTACTTTATCTTTTTTCCTTTATATTCTATTTTTATTTATTATTGTGCATTTTTACATAAATTCCAGTACAAACTTTGTCCGTATTAAGTAAAATCAGCTAATTAAATGCTGATCCAGTCACCTCTAGAAAGTTTTACTTTTGTTGTGTTTTTATAAGCTTGGAGTCTTGCAGTCCCCAGTGATATACCTCATGTACCTCGCTGCCATGTTTCTCCTGCTTAGCCCCTCTTTACTCTGTGCTTCTGTTCTCTCTTTTTGTGTTTTCTTCCCTTCTGTGTCAAAGAATATAAACTGCATCCGTAACTGCAGGGGACCTGACACACCTGGAACCCGTGCACGGCACTCTTCAAAAACGCATTTCCAAACAAACATCACCTCAGCCTTTTCTTTATCTCATCTTGGCTGTGGCATCCGATATGTACCACAAATAAAACCACGCAGACACACATCCGCACGCACACCTTGAACCACCACTTCTAAACCTCAATCTGCTTCACCTCATTCAGCGCACGTCCTATTCCTCCTCCCCTGTCCTTCCTGCACTCCCACCCGCACGCCGCCCCTTCTCTCCCTGCTCTCGACTGATCAGGGGTCAGGCTGCAGTGTCTCCATTAGTCACGTCTCATTTCTTGCTGGCCCCACCGACTCTGATCTGGGGTCAGGGACTGCCCAGCAGCCATTTCCCCTCCCTACCGGCGCCCGGGTGTTCTGGCTGACCCTACCTCTTATCTCTGTTAAGTCAGACACTCGCTGGCGGTGGTCCTCTCATCGCCTATCAGGCTCACTACTCTTCCTCCTGCTGCCTGCACACACAAGTGAGTGTACTGACAGTGTGCACGCACGGATACACACTCACACAGGTGCACATGCATGCATGGAAAAAAAGCACACAAGTCTCGCTTCAACTTAGCAGGAGAAGCTGGTAATTCTTGGCAGTACAAGAAGTACAGAAAGTGCACATTAAATGAGGCAGTGTATGGTAAGTTCCTGAAAGCTTTTCAATTTGCTGATAAACACAGGTGCCTGTATTCTGATTTGTATGTAAAAGCTCATTAAAATCCCCACAACTACAACATTTGGTAATAACTAATTGACAAGGAAGAGCTCATTAATATTAATAAGCTGTGAAGTTTGACTGTGTAACAGACATGAGATCGTCCTCACAAAGCTATGGCCTAGTTGTGGCTTGCAAACATGCTCACAGTGACAGTATTAATATGATGTTGTTAAACCGATCATCCTTACACTGACATTGTAATTGAGTTGCAAATTAGCCCAAAACACAAAAAAACAGGAAACACTGATGAGAATATCATCAATTCTGCAAATATACAATAACACCACAATATAACATGGGAAGTCACATTAGAATTAGAATTTTGATGGTGGCTCACCCTGGGTGAAGTGCTAAAAAGAGTGAGGACCTGAGAACAGTAAGAGTTTTGTGAGAGAAAAGGCAACGACCTTCAACAGCTTTCAGATGCAAAATAGATGTTATTTTGCATTTTCTGTTAATCTGACTGTCCTTCACATTTACACCTCAGACACCAACTTTTAACGCATTTGTTCTAACCCTAAACTGTTAGGATGCCTGGGTCGTCGACCCAGGGTTTTTGAGTTTATGATATTATTTATACTGTCTAGTTTTTGGTTTCTTTGAGTTCTGTCTTATGGCTTATGTCTCTGTCTTCTTTAGTTGCTCTGTCTCCCCTATCACCTGCATCCCCTTGTCTAGTTCGCATCTATGTGTATCTTAAGTTCCTATATCCCCGTGTTCAGTCAGTGTTTGTGTCTGCCCTGTTCCCACGTCTCTGTTCCCTTTGTAGTGCCTGCATGTGAGTCTGTGTCTTTGTTCAGTCTGTGTTATGTGTTTCCTGTTTTACTTTGAAGGTCTCCGTCTTTTCTCAGTGTGTTCAGGTTACGCTTCTTTGGTCTCGTCAGTTCTGATTTGCCCCAGCTGTGTTTCCCTCCTGTTACTCATTCCCTGATTGCTCCCTCTGTGTATTTAAGCCCAGTGTTTCTCTGTGTCTGTGTCGCGATCTACCGTTTTCTTAGCTGTGTGTGCTGTCATTTCTCTAGTTTAAGTTTGTTTTGAGTTTTTTTTAGTTTTGTTATATTTTGAGTATTAAATTAAAGCCTTTTTTGAGTTCACGTCTGTCTCCGGAGTCTGCACCTTGGGTCCTATACCTGCCTGCACACAGCCACACCTAACATAAACACACTGCATGTCTCTGACTGAACAAGGAAAAAAAATCATAATTAAAAATCTACAGATAAATTAAACTACAAGAAAAACTGCAATAGATTCAAAATGTCATTACCATTGCCTAATTGTGACATCTACTGTCTTCAGAAGCAGTTTTATAAAGAGATTTCAACTTATTACTGCCTACCAATGGTGTAAGGGCTCCATCCAGGAAATGAGATTGAAACACACAGTATTATTTGCTATGTAAACCTGTATGCACATTACTTGTGAGGAATTTCAGACCAAAGTCAACATGGTCAAATGTGTATAATTTGACAGTAAGAGTATTCATAAAGGCAAGTATAGTTTGCGTTATCTGAAAAAAATAGTCTTACCTTGTTAACAGTCATTGTAAAAATGTCCAGCCTCTGGAGTTTCAAATACTGAAAGCATTTTATGCCAAATTTTGTACAGTAATTTTCCTGTAATGTTATCTGCTTCACTATATACGTAAAACCAACCATAGTAATAACAGCATCGGAGCATCATGACTGTAAAGAGACAACATTTTGTCTGCTCTTCCCTTGCAGTTATTCTTATTCCTTAATTTTTACCGACCTAGTTGACCAGCCGGTCCCTAATATGTATATATATTTTTTTCACACATCAAATTTTAATATAATAATAACATTAAGATTTTCAGCAACAATTCTAATCTTTGTCTTCGATGGAGGCAGTCATCAAATCAGCCTAACCTGAAAAGTTAGGTATATGATAAACGATTATCATTGGTCATACTGTGATCTGGAAAGTGTGGGTAATATCTAGTCTCCATGAAAAACTTCTTATGCTCAGTATTCTCTCTAGGTGTTATCAGCTCACTAGGCTTGTCAGTCTTTTTGTCCCAACATCTCACATTTCCCATGATGACAGCTGGAACCATTTACGGCTTTTTAGTTTGAAACCCCCTTCGTCTCCTCTGTAGCTCCTGCAGAAGCACAGGCCTGTGTACAGTAGAGAAGCCAGAGTGGTCAGCTTGTGAGGATTCGCCATACCAGAGAATGTAATGCGAAGGAAAAACCACAAGACATGACATGGAATTTGGCTTAAAAAGACAAAAGTAGCCATTTCACCACAGGATGGGACCACAAAAAGCAAGTTAACTTTAGCTTTGTTGAGAAAACAGATTAAAGTTAATGCTAGTTACCACTAAATGTAATCTGTTTATGGATCGCATTGATGCAGAAATTGAATTCAGCTGGGTTCAGAAAATAGTTTTTGCAAATGCATATTTGTGCACCAAAACTGGGCAGACATGTCATTAGCTACTCATTGCTGAACTGTGGTAATTGGTGTATTCACTAAATTAACAAGAATGCTATTTGGCTGTCAGTGCATGCAGTTAACACTAAAACAGAGGGTGGCATGAGGCAGAAGGTTCCCACAGACATGATTAATTAATCAGGAGGAAATTACACAGACATGAAAACCACTGATAAATGAAGTGAATAACACTGATCTTGTCCTTACAATGCAATGTCCTGGTGGTACTTATGTTACATTGTTAAATAGACCTCACTGCAAAATGTACAATATAAAATGTTTAAATAATCAATAATTAGTCTGCTTTTTATTTAAAATAATTTATTTAAAATGGGATCTTTAAAGGTATTGTCTGGTGCTAGCTTCTACACATAGACATTTACACATGGTCAGCCATGACCAGAGGCACTGTTTTCCTTCTATTCAGTCACCTTGTCCTTGTCAAAGCAAATCACTTAAAAATGCGATTTTGTCATCCAAATTTTTTTTTTAAATGTCACTGTGACGTCATGAAATGTGTTATCGGGCATAACTCAAGAATTTATTAGCTAATTAATAAACAATTTCAAATGGCTAAACAGGAAAGGAAAAGATCAACTTCACCGTGACATTATAACATTCTTCAATATTTAAACTTAACATCAAATCATCTCCAGTAACAGAAATCGCCCTCAGACATCGGTGCATTGGTGGTTCTTGGTGTCCGGGGATGGGCGTTCAGGTACGCACCAGCTCATTCCTGGTGGCTGTTTGTTGGGGCCTGGAGCCTGGGCTCACTTGGGCCCCTTTGGGAGGTGGGGTGCCCCCATCCTCTGGGGCTCGGTCACTCTGGCACAGCTGGCTGCTGGCGGAGCTCATGGGCACGTCACTGCAACCCCCCTGGCTTCTGCTCCGCGGCTGCTGAGTGACCCCTCATTTGGGGCTCTCCTCAGCTCTTTCCGGAAGAGTGGCACAGTTGCCCCTCTGTTGGTCTTCCTTGGTCTCTTGTGCTCTGTGGGTCTCTGGATGTCTGGAGCCTGGAAATGTATTGAACCAGTACGGCGATGGAAATTCAGCCAGTTTGCTGCTCTACGTGTGAGTTATGAATAAGACGAGCCACTTTTTCTTTTGTTATTATTTTCAACAAGTTGTTAACATGCAGCAGACTAAATAATCAAAAGCAATTAATACATTAGTTCTTCTTTGACAGTGTGCAATATGGAAGGTGTATCAAAAAGAACAATCTGAATTTAAAGTGTTAATTACATTCACCAGCACTTGTATGTAAAATTTTATATTCACCTATGTATTTCCATTACTTTTAAAAAATTGCATTTTTTTGTGGTTTTGGTAGCTGGTTAGATGTAGAAAGACATATTTGTTATTTTTAAGACGTGAAACATTTTAGTTTATTACTTAACAAAACAAAATCTTGTAAACTAATATCCTTGCTCCTATATCCTTCGTTCTACTCCAGACTAAATCTCTCAGCTGGATTTCCACTGAGTCTCCAGGGTCACTGTTAGCTACACTGTCTTATAAGCAGCTCGATACTCCCCAGCGTGTGGCTGCTGGGTATTATGAGTGCCTGTGCATGTGTGAACTTGCTATCCTCAACTTCCTCTTTTCCTCCATCCACCCCACTTACTTGTCCTCCCGGCCCTGAACTGGCTGACCTGCCGAAGAGGAACCAAAGTTGTAGCAGTCTTAGTTTTGTTGCTGCAAATAAACCCACCTACACATTCCAATCACAATCTGTCAGGCAGAGAAATTGAATGTATCTCTTACTGCAAGCATGTTTGTCATTTTACCCATTTACATTATGTTGCTGCTGCACCTGTTGGCTGACACGGCGATGCGTAGACAAATTTGCACTTGAATGACACCCGGCTAAATTGCTCACCTTGATTGGCAATTTGAAAGTCTATCAGCAAATCTTGGCTTCCTATGACATGCATTTCTGAGTATTTTTGATGCCATGTAATGCCTCCTCATCACACTTTGTCTCTCTTTAAACGATTTGTTGTCTATGCAGCTCATTTGTTCTGCCTTAATTACAATAAAATGTTATCAACCGCCGCTTCAAATAGCAATTCTAGCATGACCGAGGTGTTTTCTACAGTTGGTTAATTTTCTGTAAGTTTTTATCCTTCCTTGAAAGTTGTGCTGGAGTAGGTTTTTTATGCAGTCCTGCTCAGGTGCTTGCCGAGTGTGCCCTATGGGGCAAAACAAAGCTAAATCTATAAACGCATCTGAAGCAAACGCACAATGCTTTAAGTTTCCTGATTTCAATCGATATTCCAACCTTGGTTCATTTTAATCATTCATAGTCTAATCTTGAATGTAATGGTGGCTTCAGGGCATGATAAGCTGTGCACCTTGTCTATAAATGATGGCATGGCATCAGCCATAGGCTGCTGAATGACAGGGAATCAATATGGAGGGCCTCTTTTCAAATGCAAAAAGGATATTTACCTGTATCACTTTAAATTAATGAGAATGTAAGCGCTTGAAATTTAATTCCAAAGATATCTCGTCAGTCTGCTATAATTAAGTCTGTGCTATTGACTGCTCGCATCAGCCGGCTGTCATGTTCTCCTTCTATTCCCTTTTCAATTTTTCCCCCCTGCTCCTTCATTCAGTCTGCATCAGTCTGCAGCCCCTCCACACTGTACAGACTGTGCAGGAGTGAGGTTACACAGGGGCCCTGTGCTGTGTAGATCAGTACATGTGAGCCACAGACAGCCAGTGTGAAACTGTAACCTTGAAATAATCCTGTAACTATTCCCTCATCAGCTATCCTCTGCTGTAATGTATAGTGCATGTGGAGGAAAAATATGAAAGACTTCCTATGCATTATGGAACAAAGGTGGCTTCTATTGTGAATTCGGAACAGTAGACTTGGAGTGTGGGTGCACTTGTGTGTGTGCACCCAATGTCTCCTGTCAGGATATATGCTATGTTTTGTCTGAGACCAGAAAATGGGCCAACAAAAACACGTTTCAGACCAGTATGTCATCAGCAATACTCACCAGCTCCTCTCAGTAATTAGTCTTTGGATGGGTTCACACTACCCAGAGAAGAGAAATAGAGTGAACTCGAAGGAAAGTAGGGTAACATAATAATAGCCATAACATGCCTGACATTATAGTCAAATCTGTCAGATTTCTTGCAACTGTCTAGATGTGCCAGTACAAATCCTGCTATTTCACTTCTTGTACAAGCCCATTAAAAATAACCTGTAACATTTACAACATTGTTCTCAACAAAAGGTTGGTACACTTTTACTAATGATTTAATACAAATAGCTTAAATCAAACTGAAAGGCTTTAATCCTTGTACTGTGACTGATTATCATCACATCACTGTAGTAAAGCAGCAATTTTCTATAAATTTGTTTTCAGCATCATCATCTGTGGATTCCACATCTTATAGGGTTCCTTGGCATTTCACACTGGAAATGTTGTAGCTAGTGTTGCTTCAGTTAAATTAAATTTAAGTTTAATTTTATTTATACAAAGACACAACAGCAGCCAACTCAAGGCACACTATGTATTGTAAAATAGAGACCCTACAATAATAGAGCGAAAACCCCAAACAATCAAACAACCCCCTGTGAGCAAGTGCTTGCTGACAGTGGGAAGGTAAAACTCCCTCTGACAGAACCAGGCTCAGGTAGTGTAACCACACCTGTTTTTCCTGTGTTCTCTTTGTTCTTCTAACCCAGATGTAACCTGGTTCCAGAATTTGGCACTGACTGATTTAGCATAAATCAGTACTCTGCAATACCAGCATTATTCGGTACTGAGCTTAAAAAGTGCTGAGTTCAGTATCCAACAATCTAAGAGCTGAATTTGTGATTCCCATACATCGTACATGTACATAACCTCACTGCATAGCCGCCTGGTGTACACCTTTCTTTTACAACATTTATAAACCTGGGTTCTAATTTTTTTTTTCTCATTCAGCTGTAAACATACACATTCAAATGAATTCAGGAGTTTCAGTCACTTCCATGCCCACCCTGTTCCAACAAGACTGCACATCAGTACATAAAGCGAGGTCCGTAATGAAATGGATGAATTTGGTGTGGAAGAACTTGACTGGCCTGCACAGAGTCCTGACCTCAACCTGATAAAACACCTCTGGGATCAAATAAAGTCCAGACTATGAGTCAGAACCATCCAACATCAGTCTCTAACATCACAAATGTGCTTATAGAAAAATGGTCAAAAATCCCATACCCACATAGCAAAATTGGTATGGGCCGGATCTGGCCTACACAATGTGCTTACGCATGGCCCACATACCGCAAAGAATGACGGCCCTTTGGTGGCTCCGATCTGGTTTTCTGGAGGTGGCCCACACATGGGCCAGCACAAGGCCAGTTGCAGACACACTGGTGGTCCTGTGCTGGCCCATGTGTGGATTACCTCTGGCAAACCTGATCTGGCCCAGAACAGTTTCAGCTCTGGCCCCAGATGTCAGCCTAATGTGTACTTTTATCAAGCCATGTAATAACAACATGTGCCGGAACATGATAGTGCAAAGTAACATGACGAAACAGATTATTAAATAGTGCTTTTTTACTCTCCTGGATCACTCAAAGTGCTCTATACAACATTCACCCAATCACACACTTTCTCTAAACTGAGTGCTTCCTAACTACATTCATACTCTTGACATGCATTAAACTTGATGTGATCGAACCACTAACCTTCCGATCAGTAGATGACCTACTCTACCTCCTAAGCTACAGCCACCCAGTGATAAACATGAATAAACCCTCACTAGGTTTTGGATAAAGTGTACACTCACATACCTGTCAAACCTGCATTTGAAACGTTGGCAACCATAGCAGAATAGTATTGCAACATGGCATTTGGGTCTTCTAACTAAAATAGGAAAATAGGAACATAAATATTGCCAGATCTGGCCCACATCTGGTTGACATACACCCTGCCATGACACCAGTCAGTCAGAAGTGCTGGCTTGACACCAGATCCGGGCCAGACCTGTCTGCTATGTGGGTAAGTGCCTCTAAACCTTTTGGAAAGCCTTCCCAGATGAGCTGAAATCACACTAAACCCTGTGGATTCAGAATGGGACGTCACTCAAGCTCACGTGTGTGAAAGCATAATTTTGGCAGAATAGTGTATGTAATGTGGTTATCCAATGATGTTGAGTTTGATGAAAAAAGTCTATCAAAACTTTATTTATCTATCACTTTTTATATTGTACAATAAAGATGCAACTCAAAATTTACACATTAAAAACAGATATTAAACAAAAATACACAGACACACAAAAACACTGATACAAATGTATGTATTTTTGTGTGTGGTAAGGGAATGGTTTTTGCCCTTGAATACATCCACTGGTCACCCTTCAGTTATTTGACATTAGACACCCACCAGAGCCCACTCATCTAGTCTATGCTGTAGCAAGAAAAAGGGGAAATGCTGTCATGCCAAGATTGTCATATGGAAACACAGGAGATAAACAATGAAGAGGTGAACATAGAGGCAACTAAGGTGAGAGAATCGAAACATGAATGTAATGAACGAGTAATAAATATATAAGATGCTGCGTTGTTGTGTGTATCGGTTATTTTGCATGAAGCTTAGCTGTGAGGGTACAATTCTTAGCATTTCCAAAGTCCAACTTTGTACTTCAAGCCACCGCCATGTAGGGTTGCTCGATTATGGCAAAAATGATGATCACGATTATTTTCACTGAAATTGACATCTCGATTATTTGACGATATTTATTTAACCCTTTAAGACCTACTATAGAACTAAGTCCGCCAGAGCTTATATTATTTTTTTACATGCTGTAGTGCCATTTGTGGGAGCATTTCAAGTTTCTATACATCAATACAACTTTTATAGCCCATATTTTAGTAATATGTATGTATTAAGTCCATAGTAACTACATTAATTGCAAAAAAGTGCAATAAACTACAAAAAAAATTGAAAATCGTTTTTGTTTTTTTACATATATTTCTACTTGGAGAAATTTAAGAGGTTTATCCTTCAAAACTTTAAATACAGAAAAGTTACAAAAATTGTTTACAACAACAGGAAATTTATTGAGTGTCTTCATAGTTTTATTTTGGAGATACACCAATTTTTATATACTGCAGGAAAAACAGAAAAACAATCCTATAATGCCAATTTGCAAAGAAAACAGCATGTGCATCAAAATAAACTATTTCCAGCAGTGCAATTTGAGTTCTAAGCATCCCAGAAACTATTCAGAGAAGTCAAACATGACTTATAAAAACACCAGTATAGGTTTTTAAAGCCTACAAGTAAAAAACTACATTTTCCGCAAAGATGACATCACTTCCGGTTTCGGGCAGGAAATGGCGGACCTGCGATAGTTCGGGCTGACGTCTGTTTCAATGTGGGAAGTGTTACAAACAGCTGATCGGATCGGCAAAGCGTGTTTCTGGAATATTATGTTTTTGTTCCTGCACGTGCTTTTTATGCAATTTTTGCAAAGCTATATGTGGAAGGAAACCGTGACCTAGGACAAGCTGATGGCATAAGATGTAAGTACAACTCCTCTGGTTTCATATGCAAAAATAAATTATTGCGCTAGCTTAGCGGTTCTGGTTCTACAGGGATTTAAAAATAGTTACGCAAACCGGAGCGTGCTGCTCTGACCGGCTTTAAAGGGTTAACAATAACAATGTACTGAATAGAAGCACTTCTGGACGGATGCAAACTACATTTCGTTGCCCTGTACCTGTGCATGTGCAATGACAATAAAGTTGAATTCTATTCTATTCTATTCTAATAATGACTTTAAAAAAGTCAAGATGGCGCCGGTGAGGTCGGCTGCCGTCACGACTGCTCCGACCACTTTTTCTTTGTCGTTGTTTTTTAAGTTAGTTTTCAGCGTTTCTAAATCGGCAAAATCATGACCATTGGGTACATTAGGTATGACAGTGACACTCTTGTTTCTATTGGTATATAATGTACTCACAATTCGAAGTTTTTAACTCCGGATCCGAGCTGGCCGAGTGAGATCTTGAGGGAGAACAAAGGGAAGCGGCGGCGGCCTAGAGGGAAGCGAGCCGGCGTCAGGAACAGGCTGAGAGCTCGTGCACACCGCACACCTCTGCCTAGCATCCTGCTCGCCAACGTCCAGTCACTGGAGAACAAGCTTGACGACCTCAGGGCCAGGGTAAAGTTCCAGAGAGACATTCGGGACTGCAATCTCCTCTGCTTCACCGAGACATGGCTGAACCCAGCGGTGCTGGACCACGCCATCCAGCCGGCCGAGTTTTTCTCGGTTCACCGCATGGACAGGACACGGGACTCGGGGAAGTCAAGGGGAGGCGGCGTGTGTTTAATGGTGAACAACAATTGGTGCAACAGTGCGAACGTTGTTCCTCTCACACGCTCCTGCACACCAAATCTGGAACTACTGTCCATCATGTGTCGTCCTTTTTATCTACCTCGGGAATTTACATCGGTCATTATAAGTGCCGTTTATATTCCACCACAAGCGGACACGGTCACCGCCTTATGCGAGCTGCATGAGGCACTCACACAGCACCAGACAACACCGGGACGCTGCGCTTATTGTGACGGGGGACTTTAATAGCGCCAACCTCAAACGCGCAGCGCCGAACTTTTATCAACACATCACCTGCCCCACCAGAGGTGAAAGGACACTGGACCACTGCTACACTACGGTCAAGGACGGCTACAAGGCACAATCCCGCCCTCCGTTTGGCAAATCTGATCACGCCGCCATCTTCCTCATGCCAAAATACAAACAAAGGCTGAAACAGGAAGTTCCGGTTCAGAGGAAGGTTGCGCGCTGGACGGATCAATCGGTGGCCGCGTTACAGGACGCACTCGATGACGCAGACTGGGGCATGTTCAGAAACAGCTCCGATGATGATGTCAATGTGTTTACGGAAGCGGTTGTGGGATTCATCGGGAAACTAGCGGATGATATCGTGGAGACAAAGACTATCACAACGTTTCCCAACCAGAAGCCATGGGTGGATAAAACCATCCGCGACGCTCTGAGATCCCGCACCGCTGCCTACAACACGGGACTCACGACGGGGGACATGGACCCGTACAAAGCCACGTCATATAACGTGTGGAGGGCGGTGAAAGAGGTGAAGCAGCGCTACGGGAGGAAACTAGAGTCACAACTCCAACAGAGTGACTCTAGGAGCCTGTGGCGGGGACTAAGGACAATAACGGACTATAAAGCACCAACAACCGGTATGACGAACGCGGCCGTGACTCTGGCAGACGAGCTGAACACTTTCTATGCTCGCTTCGAGGCTGCAGCTAATGCTAGTGCTAGCGGCGCTAACGGCTGCAGACAGGAAGATACTGCCAGCACCGGAAACGTGCTCGTCATCTCCGAGCATGAAGTAAGGAGAGCCTTCAAAAGAGTGAACACCAGGAAAGCAGCAGGACCAGACGACATCCCAGGTCGCATCCTAAGAGACTGCGCATACCAGCTAGCTCCTGTGTTCACTGAGATATTCAACATCTCTTTATCTCAGTCGGTGATCCCCACATGCTTCAAAGAGTCCATCATTGTTCCTGTCCCGAAGAAACCCCACCCTGCTTCTCTCAATGACTATCGCCCTGTAGCCCTCACCTCAGTAGTGATGAAGTGCTTTGAATGCCTGGTCAGAGACTTCATCATTTCTTCACTACCAGACACACTGGACCCACTACAGTTCGCTTACCGTCCAAATCGTTCCACAGACGATGCCATCTCTCATCTCCTCCACACATCACTCACTCACTTGGACACTAGAAGGGGGAATTATGTTAAAATGCTCTTCATAGACTACAGCTCTGCATTTAACACCATAATTCCCTCCACACTCACCACCAAGCTGGAGCATCTGGGACTCAGCTCATCTATGTGTCAGTGGATCTCCAACTTCCTAACTGGCAGACCACAGGCAGTAAGGATGGGCGGACATGTCTCAGCCTCCACCACTCTCAGCACTGGAGCCCCCCAGGGGTGTGTTCTGAGCCCCCTGCTGTACTCTTTGTACACATATGACTGTGTGACCACTACCAGCTCCACCACCATCATCAAGTTTGCTGACGACACCGTCGTGGTGGGCCTGATCTCTGATAACAACGAGACGGCCTACCTGAAGGAGATTAGGAATCTGGAGAACTGGTGCCAGAGGAACAACCTCCTTCTAAACGTCAGTAAGACAAAGGAGCTGATAGTGGACTTCAGCACTAAGCAGGAGAGGAACTACCAGACCCCCGTCATCAATGAGTGCCCAGTGGAGAGAGTGGACAGCTTCAAATACCTCGGAGTTCACATCACGCAGGACCTGTCATGGTCCTGTCACATCAACACCGTGGTGAAAAAGGCCCGTCAGCGTCTCTACCACCTCAGACGCTTGAGAGACTTCCAACTGCCCTCCAAGGTGCTCAGGAACTTTTACTCCTGCACCATAGAGAGCATCCTGACGGGAAACATCTTAACCTGGTTCGGGAACAGCACCATGCAGGACAGACGAGCTCTACAGAGGGTTGTGCGGTCAGCTGAGCGCACCATCCGCTCCGAGCTCCCTGACCTGCACTCAATCTACTGCAGGCGGTGCTGGACCAAGGCCAGGAAGATCGTGAAGGACCTCAGCCATCCCAACAAGAGACTGTTCTCTCTGTTGAGGTCAGGAAAGCGATTCCGCTCCCTGAAGACCAACACAGAGAGACTGAGGAGGAGCTTCTTCCCGCAGGCGATACAGTCTCTCAATCACACCACCACACAGTACTGACCCACACATTACTAAGTATTACTAAGTCATGGGCAACTGTGGTTCAGGGGGTTGGGAATCTCATCTGTAACTGGAAGGTTGCCGGTTTGATCCCCCAGCTCTTTCCGTCCTGGTCGTTGTGTAAGAAACTTGGGCAAGACACTTTACCCTACCGCCTACTGGTGATGGCCAGAGGGGCTGATGGCACGATATGGCAGCCTTGCTTCTGTCAGTCTGCCCCAGGGCAGCTGTGGCTACAACTGTGGTTTGCCTGCACCAGTGTGTGAATGAATAGTGGAATTGTAAAGTGCTTTGGGTGCCTAGAAAAATGCTATATAAATGCAATCCATTATGATAAATAATTAATTAATAAATGTGTTATTTGTATTGGCCTTTGGTCATTATGTAGAGTTTTCTAAAACACCACAAGCAGTAAATTGCTCAGAATTACAATTAGAGAAAAGAATGAAAATTTAATTTCCATGCAAAAAATAAAAAATGCTGAATGGAATGGATCTTTAATCTTTTAATGTAAGTATAATTGTAAATCTCATATTAAATTTTTCTTATCTTTCATTAAAATGACATGTCTTTCCTGAAAGAATCACTTACAGTGTGATTTCTTGGCACTATCCCAGAATCTGGATTTTTGTGTTTATTTTTCTTTCTCACACCTGATAAACCTCCCATCATCCTCTACCTGTAAACAACAGACACTGGATTGCAAAGCAGTCACAATTTGGCAGTAACTATCCTGAAAAGTGGATCGTGTGTATACTACTAGATTGAATGCATCGATAACTAAGATACAATGATGGGAGAATTTGCTAGTTTTGGGCTTAAATATGCCAACTTACGACTGACACTCATCTCACTATTATCACAGTGCTATTGCATATATCATTAGACCAGTGTCTAATGATATATAGCAGAGGACTCCTTTCACATGTGAACATATGAATATCTGGTTGTTGTTTTTTTATGTAAGTCAATAGCTCTGACATAAAATTTTTTGAAATCAGACAAAATATGAACATGCGAACACGTGTTACAATATTAATATTGATTTGTAAGCATTATTCATTTAATTTTGTGTTAAAATGAAAACATATTTAATAAAGTTTAGTTAACTATCAATTTACCATTATCCAAAAATATACAACCAAAGATGCAGACAGGGTACAAATGAAGAAAATTCTAAAGAAACACTAAGGACTCCACTGTTTATAGTTAACCTTGAGAATAAAACACAAAGTTAAGTGAAAGATAGTCCAAAAAACAAACTCTTGTAGACAAAACAGTGAGGAGGAACACAGAAAAAGAAACGACACAAAGGAAGAGAAAACTAGGAATTATAAAAGAGACCCTAGAATATTACGCAAACAGCCTGACAGTATTAAAAAAGCAAGGGGCCTTTCACAACTTTCCCACAAAGGTGAAAGCAACCATCAAATCAAATCAAATCACTTTTATTGTCACATCACATGTGCAGGTACATTGGTACAGCACATGTGAGTGAAATTCTTGTGTGCGAGCTTCACAAGCAACAGAGTTGTGCAAATACAATAATGTAAACAAGCAAAATACAAGAATGGCTACATCTGAAACTAATAAATATATGTACAATATATAATAGTATGTGCATTTCTGGATGTGTATACTAAATATTTTTCTACGTGTGTGTGTGTGTGTGTGTGTGTGTGTGTGTGTGTGTGTGTGTGTGTGTGTGTACACATATTTTACAAGTTAAATAGAGTAAACAATGAATAGAATATATAAAATAAATAAAATAAAATATACAGAGTGAGACATGTGCAAAACAGTGGCATTACTGTACAGTATGGAGTGCATAATGTTAAAGTTCCAGTAGTGAAGCTGAGGTGTCTATGAAGTGTTCAGCTGTCTGATGGCCTGATGGAAAAAGCTGTCTCTCAGTCTGCTGGTACGGGACCGGATGCTGCAGAACCTCCTTCCTGATGGAAGTAGTCTGAACAGTTTATGGCTGGGGTGACTGGAGTCCTTGATGATCCTCCCCGCTTTCCTCAGGCACCGCTTCCTGTAGATGTCTTGGATGGAGGGAAGCTCACCTCCAATTATCTGTTCAGAGCACCGCACTACTCGCTGGAGAGCTTTGCAGTTGTAGGCGGTGCTGTTGCCATACCAGGTGGTGATGCATCCAGTGAGGATGCTCTCAATGGCACAGTGATAGAAGGTCCTGAGGATGCGGGGGCTCATGCCGAATCTTTTCAGTCTCCTGAGAAAGAAGACGCGCTGCTGCGCCTTCTTCACTGTTTTGTTTGTGTGTACTGACCACGTAAGATCCTCAGCCAGGTGTACGCCAAGGAACCGGAAGCTGCTCACTCTCTCCACAGCAGCGCCGCTGATGGTGATGGGGGTGTGTACTTCTCTGCACCTCCGGAAGTCCACTATCAACTCCTTTGTCTTTGCGACGTTGAGGGTGAGATGGTTGTCTTGACACCAGTGGGTCAGGGCGCTGACCTCCTCCCTGTAGGCCGTCTCATCACTGTTGGTGATAAGACCCACCACTGTAGTGTCGTCCGCAAACTTCACAATGATGTTGGAGCTGTTAGTGGCTGTGCAGTCGTAGGTGTAGAGTGAGTACAGGAGAGGGCTCAGTACACACCCCTGTGGAGCACCAGTGTTCAGTGTGACGGGGGATGAGGTGATGCTGCCCAGTCTGACCACTTGGCGTCTGTCAGACAGGAAGCTAAGGATCCAGCTGCAGAGGGAGCTGCTCAGTCCTAGATCCTGCAGTTTCCTATCCAGCTTAGAGGGAACGATGGTATTGAATGCTGAGCTGTAATCTACAAACAGCATCCTCACATACGTGTCTCTCTTCTCCAGGTGTGACAGGGCAGTGTGTAGTGTCAGGGCTATGGCATCATCAGTGGACCTGTTGTGGCGGTATGCGAACTGTAGAGGGTCCAGTGAGTCGGGTAGTGCAGAGCAGATGAAGTCCCATTATCACAAGTATTGCACAAGTATGCATGCTCATTGGAATTCAGTTTTGCCAAAATCACAAAAACCTTTGAACTAGAAACAATTCCTAATGAAAAGGAACAGCAGTGGTTGCTAAGCCTACTTATGTACTTGTTTCTCTCGTGATGGCTAATTGTGTTCTGCATTTCATCATTCACCTCACTGTGATGTGTCTTACATGCACCCAAAAGACCAATAAGTCAGACAGCATAATCTAAAAACCAATCCATCAATGTGCTTTCAAGAAAAAGAATTCTTTCTTCAAAACAATAAGAAGTCTTTCAGCCAATTATCAGTTACTAAAATGAAAGAAGTCTGAGAATAAAAACAGTCAACATCAACTGACTAACATGACAAGATAGAGCTTGAGGCTGCTGTACTCGTTCATTATCAGCTCCGTTAAGAAACACTGACAAAAAAGAACTGAGACAGAGAGATGAAGGACAATATCAAGAACATCACAAGTTCAGAGATTCAATTCAGCACCTCCTGATATTAGGGTGCAAATGGATGAGAGCGTGCTCTACTTAGCCTGATCCTACCATCAAAGAGATTTGTCTGAAAATGAATATACCTTAATGTAGTTTATTAAATTATGACTGCATCCTGCTTGGATTCAGCAGTCGCCGTTACACGGGGAACGTGGAACTTGTATAGGTCAAATTGTAAATTAAGCAAATACATTCTCACAGCTATAATGATATAATTGTTATTTCCCTTGTAGCACATAAAAGGGAGAAATTAGATGGGTTGTGAAGACATCTAGGACATTGCCAAGTACCTATTTTCACTTCCCGACATAAGACGTTGAGCAATTACAGAGATGTTTATCACTTACCGTTTATGACTTTAAAAAAAAAATTCTGCTCTGGTTGGCACTTCCATAATCACATCAAGTCAAGGCTGATCTGTATTCACCCTTCACAGCAGCGCTCATTCCAGGCAGACTGAAATGATGGCATGCAGCTATTGTAAAGGCCAGGGCTACAGAAACTTCAGCAATCAAACTGTCAACTCTCCCATTTCTGTCTCGGGATATGTAATAGTGGCACGTTTGATTTTTACCTTTGATATTCAGGATGCACATAAGGTTAGACTATGCATACCTCTGTACCGTCAGTAAACACCATGTACATATCATGCCTTTCTTTTTGTCCAGGCAATAAATTACAGATTTTCAAAGAGAAACTTCTGTTTGCTGACAACACCGGTTTACCCTGAACTCTCCCTGTTCAATGAGTTGTTGATTAGCTACTTATTAAACTGCAGATGTAGCAGCCATCCTAGAGATGCATGTAGCACAATGGAGGATAAACAGGTCACAGAGTTAATTAGACATTAAGCACACAGCCTGATGTGTAGTCCTTTATATTTACTGTGTATATATATAAAATGGTTGCCCCAGAAAGGTTAATTGTATATGGTGAATTAAATAAGCACCATCACATGTATATACAGTTTTGAGAGAGCTTTCAAAATGAGTAGCCTAATTCAAGCAGCCTGGTACAAAAATTGCTTTGGCCTCCATGGATATTTGCACCTTCATAAAAACTCCGAGTACAGTGAAGTTTTTCTTTTGTGATGCCTCTACCTCTATGCTAGACTGGCCATTTGATTGACAGGTGTCCTGCCACAGGCAGCTGTAGCTCATTGTGGCAGATGCCAGTCACTGAACTGGAGTTACTATCGGATCATTTTAACCCTTTAAGACCTACCATAGAACCAAGTCCGCCAGAGCTTATATTATATTTTTACATGCTGTGGAGCCATTTCTGGGAGCATTTCAAGTTGCTATACATCAATACAACCATTATAGCCCAGATTTTAATAATATGTATTCATTAAGTGCATAGTAATTACATAAATTGCAAAAAGTGCAATAAACTACAAAAAAATTGAAAATCGTTTTTGATTTTTTAACATATATTTGTAGTTAGAGAAATTTAAGAGGCTTATCCCTCAAAACTGTAAATACAAAAAAGTTGCACAAAATAGTTTCCCACCACAGGAAATTTATTTTGAGTGTCTTCATAGTTTTATTTTTGAAATACACCAATTTTTATACACTGCAGGAAAAACGAAAATAAATATTATACTGCAAATTTGCAAAAAAGCAGCATATGCATCAAAATAAACTATTTCCAGCAGTGCAATATGAGTCCTAAGCATCCCAGAAACGACACAGAAAGTCATAAAGTCAAAGATAACTTTTAAAAAGAGCAGTATAGGCCCTGAGGCCCTGATCGCAAAAAAGACTACGGAAATGCAAAAGTTCGCGCTGACGTCTATTCCAACGTAGGAAGTGTTATGGACAGCTGATCGGATCGGTAAAGCGTGTTTCTGGAATATTATGTTTTTGTTCCTGCAAGCGCTTTTTATGCAGTTTTTGCAAAGCTTTATGTGGAAGGAAACCATGACCTAGGACAAGCTGATGGCACAATATGTAAGTACAACTCCTCCGGTTTCATATGCAAAAAAATTTTTTGCGCTAGCTTACGTGGTTGCAGAGCTACTGGGATTTAAAAATAGTTACGCATAACAGAGCGTTCCCGCTCCGATCGGCTCTAAAGGGTTAATGGAGTTATACAGTATAACTAATATTATAGCTAACTGTGTGATATTGACTGTTCAAGAAGTTTTCGGTAAAATTCTAGCATTTTTTAATATTATAAAACTACTACTCACGACTAATTAGCCAATATGTATCTGTCTTTTTAACCCATGCAGTTTATGTATCTCGCTGTCTCCATATTCACTGACCACATTTAATGTGCAGCCAGTTTTAAAACCAACATACTGGGCTATATGTTACAGATGCACTTTATCACTGTTTTTGTTTTTCCATCCATCCATTCTCATCTGCTTATCCTTATCATACGCTGGAGCCTATGTCAGCTACCATAGGGCGAGAGGCGAGGTACATCCTGGACAGGCTGCCAGTCTACTTTGAATACAACTTTTCAGTTCCTGTTTTAAAGGTATATAGAAAAGAAACACCACACTAGCACTCTCTTAGAAAAATGCTCTTCTATAGACAGATGGATTTCTTAGGAAATATAAGATAAAGATGATTTAGAGAGGACAACTAACTTCTTTTAGGTTTTTATTACTTTTAGATTTTCTTTTAGGTTTACTTTTTTACTTTACTTATGTAAATTAGTCCGTAATTACTGGTAACCCATAGTATCTTCAGTGTTTACAGCAGCATGATAGAACCAGTACAAAATAAATTGCATGTGAATTTTCTGTGTCGCGTTTGACAGACATTTTGCTGTGGTTAGAAAATATGGCACGCTGAGGAGCAGCAGAGACCTGGAGGGCAGAACACAGTTCCAACACGCCGGCCAACACCACGGAACTGCAGCACTGGCCTGTCGATTTTCCATCTGTTTCAATCCAGAAACATTTTGATCAGCTTATAAAAGGAGAAAAACAAATAAATGTGAACAAAAAGCATGTTTTCGGCACTTGCAATCCAGAGACAGAAGCCACTGCATTTATTCCACTTAAAACAGCAATGACCCTTCCAGAGTCGTCGCTTTGGCAATGTTTTATGGAGAATTCCTCCCCTTACACTGCTACGACGAAATCTGCATATTGTGTGTGTTTTAGCAGCTTTAAATTGTGATATTTCAAGGTCATTTCCTGTAATTATACTCATAATGATCATATTGAGATGCTTATAATGCTGATCAATGTATTTGTTGTGATTGGAGCAGGACATTTTTCATTCTCTTCCAGTGAACTATTGTCACTGATGACAGACTACCTAATTCAGTAGTAGAATTAGGTAGAACTTAAGTAGAACTCTATACTGATCAGATACAACATTCTGACCACTGATAGGTGAAGTCAATAACACTGATTATGAACACTGATTATCTCTTCATCATAGCACCCGTTAGTGGGCGGGATATATTAGGATGTAAGTGAACATTTTGTCCTCAAAGTTGATGTGTTAAAAGAAGGACAAATGGGCACGTGAGGACTTCAGCCAGTTTGGGGCCAAATTGTAATGGCTGGATGAGTGAGTCAGACCATCTCCAAAACTGCAGCTCTTGTGGGCTATTCCCACAAACAGTGGTGAACCAGTCACGGGTGACCAAAGCTAAATGAAGCATGTGCGGAGTGAACGCTGGCCCGTGTGGTCTGATCCCACAGACGAGCTACTGTCGCTCAAATTGCTGAAAAAGTAACTGCTGGTTCTGATAGAAAGTTGGAAATTAAGTGGGCTTAGAGTACGCTTGGGGAGTGTGATTGTGTGTACAGTGTCTCTCTATGTCTGTCTCCACGTTGGGTGAGTGTTGAGTAATTGCATATGAGAGCATGAGGGTGGAAATGGATGTTTGTATCTGTGTGTGCCTGTTTGTCTGTGTCTATATGTCAGGTCGGGTATCAGACGCCACCTCTCTAGGGACATCTCGGGCCCTCCAAGGTATGGAGGCCTATCTCCCCCCACCACTTCCCCTGCCGGTGGCGGACTCCCTCAGGTGTCGGTGCATTGGTGGTTCTTTGTGTCCGGGGGTGGGCGTCCAGGTACACACCGGCTCACTCCTGGTGGCTGCTTGTCAGGGCCTGGAGCCTGGGGCTCGCTCGGGCTCCTTCGGGGGGTGGGGTGCCCTCGGCCTCTGGGCCTGGGGCTCGGTCACTCAGGCACAACTGGCTGCCGGCGGAGCTCACGGGCACGTCACTGCAACCCCCCCTGGCTTCTGCTCCGCGGCTGCTGAGTGACCCCTTATCTGGGACTCTCCTCAGCTCTTTCTGGGATAGTGGTGCAGCTGCCCCTCTGTTGGTCTTCCTTGGTCTCTTGTGTTCTGAGGGCTTCTGGATGTCTGGAGTTCTGATCTCCTCCATACCTGCTTCATGCCCTGGAGGACGGGGCAGTGGCTCCCCACACCCTCTAGCAGATCATTACATGAAGGAACCTTTTAAAAACAAGCGCACCCATGCTCACAGGTGTACACACGGGTGATCACACACACAAACTACATCCTTTTTGGCTCCTACCTCAAAGCACACTGTGCGCTGTCGATCTTGCGTGCTGCACAATAACTGCACAGTGAAATGTGGATTATTAAATATTAGGTCTCTCTCCTCCAAGTCTCTGTTAGTACATGACTTAATAATTGATCAACAAATTGATTTACTCTGCCTTACAGAAACCTGGTTGCAGCAGGATGATTATGTTAGTTTAAATGAATCAACACCCTCGAGTCATTCTAACTACCAGAAATCTCGAAGCACAGGCCGAGGGGGCGGTGTGGCAGCAATTTTTCACACCAGCCTATTAACTCATTCACTGCCATTGACGTCTATAGCCGTCAATTGCAGTGAATGAGTCAATGGGTTTAACTCATTCACTGCCAATGGCTGGCAGTGAATGAGTTAATTAATGAAAGACCAAGACAGGCTTTTAATTCATTTGAAAGCCTGATGCTTAGCCTCGTCCACCCCAGCTGTAAAACTCAGAAACCAGTCTTACTTGTTATCATCTATCGTCCACCTGGGCCTTACACAGAGTTTCTGTCTGATTTCTCAGACTTTATATCTAATTTAGTTCTGAGCTCAGATAAAATAATTATTGTGAGTGATTTTAACATCCATGTAGATGCTAAAAATGACAGCCTCAACATGGCATTTAATCTGTTATTAGACTCAATTGGTTTCTCTCAAAATGTAAAAGAACCCACCCACCACTTTAATCACACTCTAGATCTTGTTTTAACATATGGCATAGAAACTGAACATTTAACAGTGTTTCCTGAAAACCCTCTCCTGTCTGATCATTTCCTGATAACATTTACATTTACAATAATTGATTACACAGCGGTGGAGAGTAGACTTTATCAAAGTAGATGTCTTTCTGAAAGCGCTGTAACTAAGTTTAAGAATATAATCCACCCACTGTTATCATCTTCAATGCCCTGTACCAACACAGAGCAGAGCAGCTATCTGAACGCTACTCCAACAGAGGTCGATTATCTTGTTAATAATTTCACCTCTTCACTACGTACGACTCTGGATACTGTAGCTCCTGTGAAAACTAAGGTCTCTAATCAGAAGTACCTGACTCCGTGGTATAATTCTCAAACACGTACCCTAAAGCAGATGACTCGTAATCTGGAGAGGAAATGGCGTGTCACAAATTTAGAGGATCATCATTTAGCCTGGAGAAATAGTTTGCTGCTTTATAAGAAAGCCCTCCGCAAAGCCAGAACATCTTACTATTCATCACTGATTGAAGAAAATAAGAACAACCCCAGGTTTCTCTTCAGCACTGTAGCCAGGCTGACAAAAAGTCAGAGCTCTTTTGAGCCAACAATCCCTTTAACGTTAACTAGTAATGACTTCATGAACTTCTTCACAAATAAAATTTTTATCATTAGAGAAAAAATTACCAATAATCATCCCACAGATGTAATATTATCTACAGCTACTCTTAGTAGTTAAGTTAGACTCTTTTTCTCCAATTGATCTTTCTGAGTTAACTTCAATAATTACTTCCTCCAAACCATCAACCTGTCTTTTAGACCCCATTCCTACAAAACTGCTCAAAGAAGTCCTGCCATTAATCTATTCTTCGATCTTAAATATGATCAACCTATCTCTAATGATCGGCTATGTACCACAGGCCTTCAAGCTAGCTGTAGTTAAACCTTTACTCAAAAAGCCATCTCTAGACCCAGCAGTCTTAGCTAATTATAGGCCAATCTCCAACCTTCCTTTCATATCAAAAATCCTTGAAAGAGTAGTTGTCAAACAGCTAACAGATCATCTGCAGAGGAATGGTTTATTTGAAGAGTTTCAGTCAGGTTTCAGAGCTCATCACAGCACAGAAACAGCTTTAGTGAAGGTTACAAATGATCTTCTTATGGCCTCTGACAGTGGACTCATCTCTGTGCTTGTCCTGCTAGACCTTAGTGCAGCATTCGATACTGTCGACCATAATATCCTATTAGAGCGATTAGAACATGCTGTAGGTATTACAGGTACTGTGCTGCAGTGGTTTGTATCATATCTATCTAATAGACTCCAATTTGTTCATGTAAATGGAGAGTCCTCTTCACACACTGAGGTTAATTATGGAGTTCCACAGGGTTCAGTGCTAGGACCAATTCTGTTTACATTTTACATGCTTCCCTTAGGCAGTATCATTAGAAGACATAGCATATATTTTCACTGCTCTGCAGATGACACCCAGCTCTATCTGTCCATGAAGCCAGATAACACACACCAATTAGTTAAACTGCAGGAATGTCTTAAAGACATAACGACCTGGATGGCCGCTAACTTTCTGCTTCTTAATTCAGATAAAACTGAAGTTATTGTACTCGGCCCTGAAAAGCCTAGAAATATGGTATCTAACCAGATTCTTACTCTGGATGGCATTACCTTGGCCTCCAGTAACGCTGTGAGGAACCTTGGAGTCATTTTTGACCAGGACATGTCCTTCAATGCACATATTAAACAAATATGTAAGACTGCGTTCTTCCATTTGCGCAACATCTCTAAAATTAGAAATATCCTGTCTCAGAGTGACGCTGAAAAACGAGTTCATGCATTTATTACTTCCAGGCTGGACTACTGTAATTCATTATTATCAGGATGTCCAAAAAACTCACTGAAAAGCCTTCAGTTAATCCAAAATGCTGCAGCAAGAGTCCTGACAGGGACTAGAAAGAGAGAGCAGATTTCTCCTGTTTTGGCTTCCCTTCATTGGCTTCCTGTTAAATCCAGAATTGAATTCAAAATCCTGCTCCTCACATACAAGGTCTTAAATAATCAGGCCCCATCTTATCTTAATGACCTTGTAGTACCATATCACCCTATTAGAGCACTTCGCTCTCGCTCTGCAGGCCTACTTGTTGTTCCTAGAGTATTTAAAAGTAGAATGGGAGGGAGAGCCTTCAGTTTTCAGGCCCCTCTTCTGTGGAACCAGCTTCCAGTTTGGATTCAGGAGACAGACACTATCTCTACTTTCAAGATTAGGCTTAAAACGTTCCTTTTTGCTAAAGCATATAGTTAGGGCTGGAGCAGGTGACCCTGAATCCTCCCTTAGTTATGCTGCAATAGACATAGGCTGCCGGGGGATTCCCATGATGCATTGAGTTTTTCCTTTCCAGTCACCTTTCTCTCTCACTATGTATTAACAGACCTCTCTGCATTGAATCATATCTGTTATTAACCTCTGTCTCTCTTCCACAGCATGTCTTTTATCCTGTCTTCCTTCTCTCACCCCAACCGGTCGCAGCAGATGGCCGCCCCTCTCTGAGCCTGGTTCTGCTGGAGGTTTCTTCCTGTTAAAAGGGAGTTTTTCCTTCCCACTGTTGCCAAAGTGCTTGCTCATAGGGGTCATATGATTGTTGGGTTTTTCTCTGTATCTATGAAGCGCCTCGAGGCGACTTATGTTGTGATTTGGCGCTATATAAATAAAATTGAATTGAATTGAATTAATGTTTAATATTTAGTATTTACTTTTTTCTTTCTCAACAGGTGATCCAGGTGATTGATATATATATATTTTTTGTCTGCTTATTTTGTTGGTTTTTGTTTTTTGCCCTTTATCCCCATCCCTCTTCTCTGCTGTTTTTCTTTCCCTCTTTCTTCCTCCCCTTTCTTTTCCTCATTCAAGTCTGTCCCGTATCTAACAAGTGAAAATAAAAAATAAAATAAACAATAAAAGGTGAATCAAATAGATCATTACGACAAGGCTGGGATGGTCCATTTGGTAAAGTAAATCCGTTGGGCATCTTTCTTTGCCTTTAGACAACAATTGTAATGGCAAAAGAACCAAACGGGACAACGGGCAAAAAAAAAAAGAAAAAAAAAGAAGGAAATTAAGTGTTTTCTATCTGGGACATTATCAAGCTTTTGTAACCAGATGCTTAAAGTCCTCCCTCCTCATGTAATCACATCAGTAATTGTCATCCATTGTTTACTCTTCCTGTCATACTGAGTGCATCTACCAAGTTCTCTAGCGATGCCCTGTTTAGTCATTTGTTTGCTTGCTCGTGTAGCTTCATAACCTGGCTGTACTTACTGATGCATTTATACAGTTTTCTTGCATATGTTGCAAACTATTGAGCTTTGTTTGTAATATAATGTCACTGGTGGCTTACACGCTGCTCCTGTTTCCATATGCGTCTGCTGTGCGTGGGAATGTAAATGCATGGCATTGCTATATCACTTTTTTTAATCATGTAAAATTTATATCATTATTATTGAAGCTCCTTGAGGTGACTGTTGTTGTGATTTTGAGCTATACAAATAAAACCAAATTCAACTAACTGTTATCGTTCAGGCTACTGTTAGCAAGCTACTCATCCATAGGCAGTTTAACAGGATAGGGTTAGTTTAGGGATTAGTCTATGGCCCACTTCATTCAGAACTTTGAATAACAAGTGACAAATCACCTATATAGATGTACTATAATATTACAACACATGAAAATCAGGATTACCTGTAACAATGTCAAAACAAGTCACATAATGTTTGAGCTAAAAGGAAAGTGTAGAGGAGGCTTAAACAGCGATTGCTATTCCCTTAATATTTACAACATTGTGGATATACTGTGTCCGAAGGTTTGCATTTTCTCTTTGAAAAAAGAAGCATTCCACAAATGTGTATATCATTAATTAGAAGTTCAGTTAGCCAGACATTTAAACAGATGCTGAATTGATCAGCAAACTTTTGAACACGCAACTTATTTGGAGATAAACTATCTGAATTTCAGGAATGAGGACCACACCTCCAAACACACTCATCTATATATGTTCCCCCAGTTCTACAAGCTGTTCCCTCCCTTCCCTTTTCAATTCTTTAACTTCTTCATTTCTATTTAGTACATGGGGATCTGCCAGGCCCGGGAGCCGCCGCCAGTCCTCTTCAGTTCACGTCCAAGCCATTCACCTTTACCTACGAAAACGTTGTCAAACCTCAAGTGAGGACGTGGGCCCAGCGAGTGAACATGACTTTCTCAAGCAACCTCAAACACATAACTATAGTAAATGTGCCTTTTCTTCCATCGGCTGTGTGAAATCATCACCACCTCTGTAAAGTGCTGAAATAATAGTTATTAGTCACTGTGGGCTAAGTGAGAATTTTACTCCTTGGGATAATTAACATTTTCCACCCATTACTTGCTTTGTTTGCATAATTCAAGGTAAAAAAAATAATAATCCTACGCTCACAGTTGTTCTGATTTGTTTCTGTTCCAGTGCGAGTTTGGAAATCCCAGTCTGTGGTGGATGAAAACAAGTGGAGAGTATATCAAAAAGGAAAAACGATGACGTACTCAGTACCTGCCAGCACAGTAATAAAAAAGATCTGTTATTACTAAGATTGCTATTGGTTTATTTTCTATTAGCTCTATGTGCAGTGTGAATTAACTGACATATTAATGTGGATAAATATGGGTAAACATGTGGACATGTGACAATCCACATATCTATTAAGAGATCTCTCGGTGTATTCATAAAGAAGAAGACAACAGTTACTTATTTGGAGAAATTTCTTCTTTATGATGTCCCCTCCTGTGATATTGCAACATTTACAATGACTATAAAAGATGGACAATAAACACCATGCCCTGCAGGCCACAGAGGACCTCTTACCATTACTCATTATTCTGCTCACACTCAGAATTTCTAATTCTCTGTTCACTGTTAGCTTTACCAACATAAAACATCCAAATCTTTCCTCTCCTCTTCAAAGCACAATAAAGCAAGTCCATGAGCTGGAAATGGACTGAAGACATTCAGCTGCCAGGCTTTTGTTCCCCTAATAAAATGACATTTTAAATGCCCAAATGGTAGCATGTACACCCTAGCTTTGATTTTGTAAATAATGAGGCAATTTAAGAGTTTGGAATGACGGATTTGCTGCAAAATAACTCTGTGAACAGAACAGGGTTTTGCAACCCATTGCATTTATTAATTGCCTGGTTTTTCAAAAGCCAGTGCATCAGATTGAGTCATTCTTGTCTTGGTATATCGATGACTTAGTTGAAGAAAAGAAACCGTTGCAGACTCTTTGTTTGCCCCCCCCCCCCCCAGGCCTGGCTATACAAGGAATGGTAAAACAGTGCAGTTCCACATTTGTGGCCTGTTTTGGATGTAACTAAATCATGCATTTTCATCCTTCACCAAATTATTTATCTAAGCTATATAATTTAAAAAATCTGATTCATTTTAATAGGATTAAGATGTCAGAAATAAGACAAATGTCATTTTAAAAAAGTATTCCTAAAGCTTGTCTAAAGGAGGGTTTATTCGATTAACCTCCCCCCTTTTATTTGTGCCTTCTGAGTCCTGTCCCATTTTTCATCTGCATTGTTATGGCCATCCTCAGTTCAGTCAGAATACATCTGCTGCTTTTAATTACAGCATCTGTGTTGACAGAGAACAAAAATGGATGTTATTAATGTCTGGTCTAAATTGGGGTAGATCCCAGGGCGCAAATATTTCTCTTGTGTGTGTGTCTGTGCATGCACGTATGTCTGTTTTAATTAATGTACAGTAGAAGTAATGCAGTGAGCTGCTTTTTGATAGTAAAGTGAAACAGGTGTTTCCCCAAAGCTCCTGTTTGTATCTCTTTATAACTGTACCTTTATGCAACCTTTAGCTAGGGGGAATATGCACTGCTCTCCCCCACTTAAGCTGCCTTTATAGATTAAAAGTATTGGTGCTGGTATTGGTATTGGTAATAATGGCCCTGTAATTACTTGGCGTCGGATATTGACCAAAATCTGCAATACTGTTAAAGAACACTGGGCACTATTCTGTGATTATCGCATCTTGTTTTCATTTTGTTTATTTACTTTTAATTTTTTTTGGAGATACTTTGTGTTGCTGTTAAAGTCAAGGTCTGTCTCCTGGCATGTTGGACTAGTGAGATGTCAGATTGTTTTAGTCATCTTCTGAAAGGATGCATGCTGATAGGCGGCTATGCTTAAAACATGCACCCTGCCACATTGTATAAACCAACACGAACACAGAAAACCCCAAGCAAGAATAACAAACTTTGTATTAAAAAGTATTGCTACTGTACAGAAGCGAAAAGTCATAGAAGTCAAAGATTTCATTTCAAATCATCCATTTGGGGATTTTTGGAATAGCTTTCTCTTTGGCTTGTTCTCTCTACCTGTCTATCATTGTTCACCACATGAAGTCCAGCAGCAGTTATATTAATATTATGGGTTATCCATCCCCTCAGAGTACATAGAGGCATGAAACATACTGCCTAACTTATACAATATAGCATGAAATGTATCTTAGTAAACTATACTTGATGAGATATTTTTAAAATGTATGTTAAAATACAAAAGACATATATAAAAATATATCATTAAGTATAGTTTACTAAGATACATTTCATGCTATATTGTATAATATATATATATATATATATATATATATATATATATATATATATATATATATATATATATATATATATATATATATATATATATATATATATATATATATAACATATAAGGAAATACAGTTTATGTGGCAAAAATAGATTTTGCAAAGTTCTGTTTGAAAGTCAGTATTTGGTATGAGCACCTTTATTCTTCAACTTGGGCTGAACTGCCTTAGGGAAGCTTCTTGTAATTTATTTAAGCAGTCTTTACGAATAGTTATCCAGACTTCTGAAAGCACATTCCAAAAACCTGTGGAAAGCCAATCCATGACTGATCGTATTCCATTGTGTATTTGTATGTCCAGGTATCCTTTTACTGTACTGGCGGTGCATTTGGGGTCATTGTCAAACTAAAAAATGAAGCTGTTGGCAATATAGATTTGCATAGTGGGTCAAAATGTGGCAGTACTTTTCCGTATTTGTAATTCCATCCAGAACCACCAGCTGAAATGCAGCCCCAAACCATTTCAGAGCCTCCACCCTGTTTCACCCTCTACTTCTCTCCTGACCACTTCTGTACATGGTGATGACAGTTTAAACCAAATAGCTTTGATGATTTTTGCATATATTAGCCTTTTCCCCCCCCTGTTTCCCTTCCTTAAGATTTTCCTCTTGACAGCCACTGTTCCACTGAGACCATTTGTGTTGAAGCTTCACCAAAGGAGCTGCTGATCCAGTTCTACACTGCGGGCATTGAGTCTGTCCTGTGCTCCTCCGTCACAGTCTGGTATGGTGCAGCCACTAAACAGGACAGGAGCAGACTGCAGCGGACTGTACGGGCAGCAGAAAGGATCATCGGCGCCCCCCTGCCCTCCATCCAGGATCTGTACCTCTCAAGAACCAGGAAACGGGCAGGGAAAATCATCACAGACCCGTCACACCCTGGACACAGATTTTTTGATCTGCTGCCCTCTGGCAGACGGTACAGAAGCCTGCAGACCAGGACCACCCGAACAGTTTCTTTCCCCTCGCCATCTCCCTTCTAAACAGTTGACCTGTCACACTGCTCCCACTGCCAGACTGCAACTGCACCTTATGTACATTCTGTAGTATTCATTCCACCTCACTTCATTTCTGTATTCTATGTATATAAGTTTAGATTGGTTATTTATAGTTGGTTTACACAGCTTTGTGTATGTATGTGTATGCATGTGTAATGTATATATAGACACGTGTGTGTGTGTTTGTGTGTGTGTGTTTATGTGTGCATGTGATTTACATTGCTGTGCTTGAGAGCCTCCTATCTACCGGAACCAAATTCCTTGTATGTGTCTGCACATATACTTGGCCAATAAACACGATTCTGATTCTGATTCTGAACAGTAGATGCATCTCTCAGGTCCTGTGTCAGGTCTTTACAGCACTGTTTGCCTATTTCTGAAGAAAATTACTTTTAGATACTGGCCATCTCCTACAGACATTTTTTTTTGGGGGGGGGGGGTCTGCCACTACATCTTTTGTCTTCTACTTGTCCATTTTCCTAAAGTTTTTTAAGGACATAGTCTACACCATGGTGAGATATGCCAAGTTTTGGGCTGTTAGCCCTTTGGGAATAACCTTTTTGGTGCAGAAATACTGTTTTATGCCTTTCAAACTGTGTTATCTTTGGCATTTTTTATAGATTCATCTTAAGAAATGAATGAATGATGTGTTTTTCTGACAGGCTATAAGCATAGTTCAGTGTTTAACAACAACAACAACAACAATAGGGTAGACAAAACATACTTCTTAAAATGGTCAGGTATGAGGACTGTACTGAAAATGATTGCACAAGTTTCCAGTTTTCAAAGAAAAAACTTGAGAAAACTCGGAGAAGGCCACTCTATGTTCCAGCGAGTGGGCGATGTCACCCAGACTATGTTCATCTACAGATATCTGAACAAGAGCAGCACAGCAAACTTTAAAGGAATGATCACTGATCAACAACCACTGATCAATGTCCATGAGTACCATTCACAGAGAGCTGGGGAATGGCTGCAATTACAGCATTGTAAGATGGTGGAAGATGTACCCTTAGGCCCCCTCCTCAATTCAGGGATGGTCTTTTCACGTAATGCTCGCATGCTCAATGGGCTTTGATCAGTGGTTGTTGATCAATGGCAATCAATGATCAATGGCATTTTGCGTATTAATGATCAAGGAACTGACCTCACAGCCCATTGTTCATTCAGTGGGCTGGTTTCAGTCATTGTGCAAAGATACTGTATAAGGCTGGGGAAACCCACAGTCAGCTGAGACTGAAGAAGTCACTTGGATGAGTGACGAAATGTTTCTCCAGCTGAAAACGTTACATCCAGATGAACAGAATCAACCTTTCGGGATTTACTTACCTGGATGATTGAGTATCCATCAAGATATTGTGTCCATGTTTATGACCAAAAAATATGATGGGCATTAAACTCTTGAAAAAGGTTTATTGCATAGAAATAATCGCAGCGACTTCATATTGAACACTAAAATGAACTTATGTTAAATTCACTTGTGTCACTTGTCTGTGCTTCGTCATTTGCACAAACTGAAAAGAACCACCGAAAGTGCTTGTTGTAGCGTGAAAAAATGGTTCATAATTCCGCCAAAGTTATATGTCAACAGCGTCATTAAAAAAATTAAAATAAAAAAGGAAATAGAGACTGACAGTGAATGACAAAAAAAAAACAAGATTTGGGTCCATCTTTGCTTATGGAGGTAAAAAAACGGGTTGAAAATTTAGCACTTAAACATAATTGTCCCTAAAGAGCATCAGTGTTTGGATCCAGTGTCTTTATATTCACAGCTAACGCCGCCCCCCTCCTGTATTACACAGATCTTACCTCAGCCCTTTGTAGGAGTAAAAATCCCCCTTTAGTCTCCTGCCTTTGTTTCAGCTTCACAGATAAAACAGATTTGAAAGTGAATTCAGTGCAGGTTCCTCAACATGGTGTTATTGCAGAAAAAAGAGTATCTACTGTTTCATTCTCCACTTCGCTGTGCATCAGTCGTCAGCACAAACTTCCAACCAGGCAAAAAAAAGAAGAAGAAACAACCAACCATTGTACTGTAATAACCCTGTGTGTGTGTGTTTGTGTTTTTTTCTGCACTATGTCCTTCCCTCTGTTGTCCCCCTCCTTTTGGTGGATGGTGCTTGTTTAGACTTTGTTATTGTTTCTTTATGTAACGCTGCTGAGCCAGAGAGAGAATGGGCCCTGCGAACACCACAACAATACTGTGATGGATGAGGGTGGCTGCTGTAATTATATGAGGACCAACAGGTAACGGTGCGCAGAGACAGGGAGCGGTGGCCTGCCTTGGGATGATAGCGCAGATCTGCTCTGTTTTGTTTCGTTTTGTTGTGTTGCGAGGCCGGCAGAGGCTCAGATACTGGAGTGAAAACCATAAAAGAAAAAAGACACACAACCAAATACGAACTGGGAGACGCAGAGTTGCTTATATAGGCGAGCACACACATTGCTCGCATGCATCACTGCTAAATTATACCGCATATGTCTGTACTCTGTTTCACACCCCCGTTGCTTATTTTGAACGTTGCTTTGGCAAAATTGTTTTTGATAAACAGCTCTGCCAATAAATAAAAAAACAGCGAATTGACTGAGAGAGCAGAGGAAAAAGGCACCACTTCAAGGTTTTCCCACTTGAGTGTATTACAGAATTATTGTCGCAGACGATAGCTAACAGAGACAGACAGATTGAGGTCGTTACACAAGAGAGGCAGATGAGAGTGAGAGAGAGAGCGAAGATGAAGAGGCATTGGGGCACATTCCTGCTGTTTCAATACTGTGTTTGACTAAGAACAGGGATATAGAAAGAAGAGCGAGGAGAAAGAGTGTGGGATGTTCTTAAAAGTAAGACAAACTGCTCTACAATGTTCCAGGCAAAAAAATGGTGGCTGGTGACGAGAGACTAAGAAAAACTGAAAGACTAAGAGGACTCAGCGTGAATGCGCTGCAGTTGCATGCAGGTCTTTTTTAAATGTGCTGCTAAGCTGGTCTTTGTTAAACTCAGTCTTTAGAATAAACTTTGAACCAAACCAAAGCCCAGTGCTAACCCTAGCAGCACGTGTTGTCTTGCTAATATGTAACTTTTTTACCCCTCAGCCTGAATGGTTTGGGCTCTTGTCGTCACCCCATTGGGTGGGCTGCCCGTGTTTGTGAACACAATAACTCAAGAATAAGACGATGCAGGATTTTCAAATTGAAATCAAGTAAAAATCCTGTTCCTGCCCTAGCTCAGAAAGTATTGCAGGTCATCTACTAAAGGTTACTGGTTGGATTATTGGCTGCTCCAGTCTACATGCCTGATACTCCTTGAGAAGATACTCAACCCCAAGTTGCTTTGTGGATGTGTGTGAATGTTAGATAGAAAAAAAAGAACTTACAGTGGGGCAAAAAAGTATTTAGTCAGCCACCGATTGTGCAAGTTCCCCCACTTAAAATGATGACAGAGGTCAGTAATTTGCACCAGAGGTACACTTCAACTGTGAGAGACAGAATGTGAAAAAAAAATCCATGAATTCACATGGTAGGATTTGTAAAGAATTTATTCGTAAATTAGGGTGGAAAATAAGTATTTGGTCACCTCAAACAAGGAAAATCTCTGGCTCTCACAGACCTGTAACGTCTTCTGTAAGAAGCTTTTCTGTCCCCCACTCGTTACCTGTATGAATGGCACCTGTTTGAACTCATCATCTGTATAAAAGACACCTGTCCACAGCCTCAAACAGTCAGACTCCAAACTCCGCCATGGCCAAGACCAAAGAGCTTTTGAAGGACACCAGGAAAAGTATTGTAGACCTGCACCAGACTGGGAAGAGAGAATCTACAATAGGCAAGCAGCTTGGTGTGAAAAAATCAACTGTGGGAGCAATCATCAGAAAATGGAAGACATACAAGACCACTGATAATCTCCCTCGATCTGGGGCTCCACGCAAGATCTCATCCCGTGGGGTCAAAATGATCATGAGAACGGTGAGCAAAGATCCCAGAACCACACGGGGGGGACCTGGTGAATGACCTGCAGAGAGCTGGGACCAAAGTAACAAAGGTCACCATCAGTAACACACTACAATGGCAGGGAATCAAATCCCGCAGTGCCAGACGTGTTCCGCTGCTGAAGCCAGTGCATGTCCAGGCCCGTCTGAAGTTTGCCAGAGAGCACATGGATGATACAGCAGAGGATTGGGAGAATGTCATGTGGTCAGATGAAACCAAAGTAGAACTTTTCGGTATAAACTCAACTCGTCGTGTTTGGAGGAAGAAGAATACTGAGTTGCATCCCAAGAACACCATACCTACTGTGAAGCATGGGGGTGGAAACATCATGCTATGGGGCTGTTTTTCTGCCAAGGGGACAGGACGACTGATCCGTGTTAAGGACAGAATGAATGGGGCCATGTATCGTGAGATTTTGAGCCAAAACCTCCTTCCATCAGTGAGAACTTTGAAGATGAAACGAGGCTGGGTCTTCCAACATGACAATGATCCAAAACACACCGCCTGGGCAACAAAGGAGTGGCTCCGTAAGAAGCATTTGAAAGTCCTGGAGTGGCCTAGCCAGTCTCCAGACCTCAACCCCATAGAAAATCTGTGGCGGGAGTTGAAAGTCCGTGTTGCTCGGCGACAGCCCCAAAACATCACTGCTCTCGAGAAGATCTGCATGGAGGAATGGGCCAAAATACCAGCTACTGTGTGTGCAAACCTGGTAAAGACCTATAGTAAACGTTTGACCTCTGTTATTGCCAACAAAGGTTATGTTACAAAGTATTGAGTTGTATTTTTGTTATTGACCAAATACTTATTTTCCACCCTGATTTACGAATAAATTCTTTACAAATCCTACCATGTGGATTCATGGATTTTTCTTTCACATTCTGTCTCTCACAGTTGAAGTGTACCTCTGGTGCAAATTACTGACCTCTGTCATCATTTTAGGTGGGGGAACTTGCACAATCGGTGGCTGACTAAATACTTTTTTGCCCCACTGTATGTGAGTCGGTGAATGAAGCCTGTTGTATAAAGTACTTTGAATGCTCAAGTAAAGTAGAAAAGTGCTATTTAAGAACCAGCTGAGATTTTCAAAAAATCTTTTGAACATGATAATTAAAGAAAGAAGATGCCTAGGATGTTCAAATTGATTCCACAGATGTATCTACTAAAAATCTACTACAAATTATGTCAAAGGTCAGAGGTCGAGTTTACTGGAAATCTTGTTACAAGTTCATTATCTTTTAATTATATTACCACCCAGCAAAAACAGCATCAAAAAGGTGTTTAACTTCCAAACAAACAGAATCTTTGTGATGGAGAAAATCTTATTTCCATGACATATAAAGTATAAAAAGCTAACATGTTATCAAGTTGAGTAGAATATTAGTGAAAAATCCCTATGGTCGTGAAGGAAGGTCCAACTATAGTTCTTACCATAATAATGGCACTCACAGAAAGTGACAGTAGTCTCTGTGGTTTTTATTTATTATAATTTTAGAATTTCTTATTTCTGGTACTTCCATAGCCACTTGCTCTTGAATAGAAATGGGGAATAAAGTCACTAAGGCTCGTATGCACCCAATTAAGATCTACAGAGACGTGGTAATTATGTGCTCTAGAACTTGTACTCCAGGGGATTTGTGCCACCTAACGATCCTACTGCTACGAGGCTGAGGGGTGGCGCTGGTGGCTACCAGTATTTTTTTATTCAGAGCAATTTAAAGAAGATTGAAGAGAAGGAAAAGGCGGTTTCACTTAAAGTGAGCACAAGAACACACATTTTGCTCCTTTTGGGTGACATAGTCATACAGTGGCTAGTACTGCTGCTAGAAGGTTGGAAGAGTTTGTGCCTGCATGGGTTTCCTCTGGGTTCTTATGTTTCCTCCTGCAAAGACATACATAGACATATATCTTAGCTTAATCAGAATCAGAATCAGAATCAGAATACTTTATTGATCCCTGGGGGAAATTATTTTTTGTTACAGTGCTCCATTTTAAACCAACATTAAGACAAGACAGACAATACACTAACTAAGAATAGTACAATATATACATATATATACATACATACATACATACATACATACATACATAAGTCACTCATAGATAAATAGTTGGAAAAGAAACATGTGTAGTTGTAGCAGCAAACAGTGTGTTAAGTGGATGCGTTGTACAGGGAGATGGCCACAGGCAGGAATGATTTCCTGTGTCGTTCAGTGGTGCTTTTCGGTAATCTCAGTCTCTCACTGAACGTGCTCCTGTGGCTGACCAACATGTCATGGAGTGGGTGGGAGGTGTTATCCAACATTGTCTTTATCTTGGACAGCATCCGCCTCTCCGACACCACCTTGAGGGAGTCCAGCTCCATCCCCACAACATTGCTGGCCTTACGGATCAGTTTATTAAGTCTGTTGGCATCTGCGACCCTCAGCCTGCTCCCCCAGCATGCAACAGCATAGAGGATTGCACTGGCCACAACAGACTCATAGAAAATCCTCAGCATTTTCTGGCAGATGTTGAAGGACCTCAGTCGCCTCAAAAAATAGAGACGACTCTGGCCCTTCCTGTAAAGTGCTGTGGTGTTTTTAGCCCAGTCCAGTTTATTGTCAATGTGTACTCCAAGGTATTTATAGTCCTCCACAATGTCAACACTGACCCCCTGGATTGAAACAGGGGTCAAGTGTTTCCTGGTCTTCCTGAAGTCCACGATCAGTTCCTTGGTCTTTGCCACGTTGAGCTGCAGATGATTCTGCTCACACCACGTGACAAAGGAGTCGACCACAGCCCGGTACTCTGTCTCATCATCCCTGCTGATGCATCCAACCACCGCAGAGTCATCAGAAAACTTCTGAAGATGGCATGTCTCTGTGCAGTGGCTGAAGTCTGTGGTGTAGAGGGTGAAGAGGAAGGGGGAGAGGACAGTCCCCTGTGGTGCCCCTGTGTTGCTGATCACCTTGTCAGACACACACTGTGGGAGACGTACATATTGTGGTCTTCCTGTCAGGTAATCAACAATCCAGGACACCAGAGAAGCATCCACCTGCATCGCTGCTAACTTATCACCCAGGAGGGTCGGCCTGATGGTGTTGAAAGCACTGGAAAAGTCAAAAAACATGACCCTCACAGTGCTCGCCGGCTGGTCCAGATGGGTGTAGACACGATTGAGCAGGTAGATGATGGCGTCCTCAGTTCCGAGACGAGGCTGATAAGCGAACTGAAGGGGATCCAGGTGTGGTCTTACTATGGGTCGCAGCTGGTCCAGGATGAGCCTTTCCAGGGTCTTCATGATTAACTACAGTACTTTTGCTGGTTTCAGCACTGAGTAACTAAAGCACCTACTAGCTATGATCTGACAAAAACTCTTCAGTGAGTTCAAATATATAGCTCATACAAAATAAAAAAATCTCTAATTCATTGGTATAAGCTGACTGCGGGTTTCCCCTAGTCTTTTAACCACCAAAGCAAACAGTGTGCCACAATCAGTTTCATGATTGTGAACTGATCTGCAGTCAGTTGAAGCTCAACAAGTTACTTGGTTTATGGATGAAATATTCCTCCAACTGAAAAATGCTGCATCTACACAAAAAGAATCAACTTTAGGAGATTTTCTTACCTTGATTATTGAGCAAGCATCCGGACGTCTAAATCAGCTTCTTGTTATTGATGTCAGATTAAGTCGGTCTGTCCCTTCCTAAACTTTAATACATGATGTTACAGGTTTCCACATTGTTACAAACCCTAAAACTGGCGTAACTAAACTTAGCATAAATTTTCTGCTTGGCCTGTTATTTCTTTGTTGTAAAATGCCTCTTGGCAATTAATCTAATACCTCTGGAAAGCCTGTTTATTTTCCCTTAAATGGTCCCACATTTGTAAGGAAAATGCATTTGTGGGTTGAACAGCAGGGTTGAATATTTCAGTCGCGCCCATGAAAAACTGCTAAATCTTCTCTACAAATGCCAGCTTTCAACTCTTTATACTGACTGTGGATTCCAATAGTATTATTGCCAAGAAGCATAGTTAAAATAAAGAAATAATCCACCATACACAAATCTACTTCCTTTTTGTTCTAAGTTTATGAAGTTGTACTTAGAAGGTACAACTTGCTCAGAGCAAACATAGCTCGTGCACCAGTCACCACAGACTCACTGTTCTCACACATGCCCTGCAACACCCTCACAAACTTCACTGCTACTCCTGACTTCCTCATGCAGTACTACAGTTTCTCTCTTGGGACCCTATGGTTTCTCTAGATCCACAGAGACACAGTGCAACTCCTTCTGACCTTTTCCACACTTCTCCTTCAGCACTTTTAACCCTCCTGCCATCCTTTAAAAAACTCACACCCATCACCCTAGGGACCATTCTCAGCCACGCCATAAAAAGACCATATATCCATATTTTATTCCACTTTAAATTAGCCAACCTTGTAAAACTACTTCTCCCTGAAATATTCATGTAAAGTTTTAATTATATTTTCGTTGTTTTAACCCTTCAAATCCCAGTGTTATTACATGAGCGCCCTGTGTTATAAGCCCCAAAAACCAAAAAACGAAACTAAATATTTCCACAAAAAACCAGTTGAAGTAATATGTGATTGTCATTATAAGTAGGCCTTTAGATGGACCAAACATTGGCACCAACATACATTTTGACCTGCCATTATTTTTTTTGCATTTTTTTTGCAATTTAAAAATTAAAACTTCAAGGCCCTGAGTCTTCATTGACATCCAAGAAAAGAAGAAAAAATAAAATCATATGATGATAATTTGGGGTTGAAAAATAGCGTTTATAATGGAAGTCAATGGGCAGAAAATGGTCCCCAGGGTGATGGGTGTGGGGATTTCTGCTGCTCAGCCATTTTAGGCTGATTTAAGGAATTCACACTGGAATATTAACATTGACAGGTAAAAACTATCCTGTGGCAAGTTTGGTTATATTCCACTGAACACAGTGGAAATGGCAGCCATTTAACACATAGCAGTGGCACAAAAAGGTCCCAAGAAGGCAGGAAGGTTAAAGCAAATATCACATCTGTAGTGCAGATGCTGTACTGTAGCAAGAAGCAGTACTGCTGCCCACTGATCCCCTCTCTTCTAAACCTAGTTTCAACAACTTCTTCCCATATCTTTATTTTATGTCTGATTAACAGCTCTACACCCTTGTTCTTCTTATTCTTTGCTCATGCATCCTCTCACGCTCCAAGATTGTGTTAATCTGGTTAAACTGTCCTCTCTCCAAGACTTCTCCATACCTCCACAGGCATGTCATCTAGACCAACTGCCTTTCCACGCATTATCCTCTTCATAGCTGCCCTCTCTTCCTCCTAACTAATCCTCTGCACTTCCTGATTTACTCACTGTCCTCCATCTGTCCTCATCTCAGTTTCTCCAGAAATGTGTGCATGCAGTATGTGTACAGTATAATTAAGAGGCAGTGTTAGCGTTACATTATCCACCATTAATAAGCTGAAGTCCACCAGGTTTGTGTTTTATGCTGTTTAAAGTCTTAGTGCCCGATATGTTCCTTTATCAAGCATCTATTGCCAGTTCAATTCAATTTTATTTTATTTTTATAGGTGCTGTTCAAAAAAGAGTTCCCTCAGTATGTTTTATATTGTAAGGTAAAGACCCTACAATATTAGGGTCTCACTGCCAAGATAAAAGAAACACAAACAAACAATAAAAGCAGAAAAGGTGGAAAATGCTCACCACAGATACCAGATGTGAATTGTGACATCAAGCAGCTTATAGCCCATTTAATTTGCGACCTCTTCCACATCCCAACTTCACATCTGCACTGCATCCCAGCTTCCTCTGACCCCAAAGTCATTGAACTTCAGTTCACTGTCATTTGTTAGGCCATTCTTCTCTGTGTGCGCGACTTTGCGGTCTCACCGAACAAGGTTGTCGCTCTGGTGCAGTGCAGTTCATCATCGTGCATATGTTCATACACTAATCTAACCGCACCATAGCAAATGAGCTGATTATCCACACCATGTCTCGGGGTGGGGGTGCGGGGGTGGTGTGTGTTTGTAAGTGTGTGTGCATCATTGTGTGCCAGGCAGAGACAGAATAGGCAACGGGAACAGGTATACAAGGGGGTACGGACACCCCATATATCATTCTGTAGCAGGTATGTGCACCCCCCCCCCAATCCACACCCAGCACCACCTTACACCGGAGAGCAGCGTGCACCCAGGTGCCTCACCAAGTGCTTTAAAACAGAGACACACACGCAGACATATATATATATAAATACACATGCACGCACCAGTAGACGACAACCCCTGGAGCTCGACCTACATTGTGCGTCCTCCTGCCTCACATCTGACTATTCATCACCACATGGCACTAGTCCCCTACTGGGAGGGAGGTGGGGTTGTTTTGTGGGGGAGAACGAGGTGCAGGAAGGGAGAAAGAGCACGGCATGCAGCATAGTGTAGGGCAGAGCGTCCTTTACACCTCCAGAACAATGAGACTTTCACCATTAGTGCTGTTAAGAAAACTGGAAGAGGGGCAAGCTGAAAAAGTATGCACATAGACAACAAAGAAGAAGACACTAAGTGAAGAGATAGTATAGCAAGCTAAAGTACTAAAGGAGAGACATTTCTAACCCCACACCAAACCTACTTCTTTCCCTGCAGGTGTAAAATCATGATTGTGTCATGAATCAGACAGCCACGCCCTGGTAACCTGGTAACCTAGTAAGTCACCTTCTAGGAGCCACTGCCCCATCATTGATCATTCACCAAGACATAGCACATGGTTCAGCACTGTACTATAAACACCACAAGAGGTCGGTCTGCATGTTGGTCCACCGCTTTGCCTTCTCGCCTTGGATTTTGGTACTGATGTTCCAGGTCCTGAAGGAAATGTTTTACACTCTTTAGTTATCTTCTAACTTTTTCTCAAACATCAGCACAGGGTAGATATGTGTGGAGATATTTAACTAATTATAAAGCTCATAATGAATTTATTAACATCTGAATGAATCTATTAACATCCATTAACATCATTGGATCTATTAACATCTCATTTCTATTTGTTTTAAAAGGATGAATTATACAAACTTTGGTGATCCTATGAGTTTTACTAAAGCACTTCAAGAACATCACGATTAGTTATGCAGGAAGATTGCCCACAAACATTAGTAACCATTAAGGGAGTCAAATTAAGAAAAAGATATTATTGCTCATTTTGAGAATAAAGTCAAAATGTGGCGATTAAAGTTGTTTCAAGTCAATCAACTGCCACGCCTGCTATACAGATGAGTTAGTGAAATCGTACGTTAGAATCGATTTTAGGAGGAAATGATTTCTCTTTAAGCACATAAACACAGTGTTATGATACGTATAAATATATTAAAGAGATGGTGAGAGGGCAAAAACAAACAAACTTGGAAGAGTTGGTCAGATTTGTGCAAAATGAAAAAGCTGGTAATGGACAGAAGCAGGGATACCCAATGGCGTTTTTCCTAGTGCCACCGTGGGGTTCACATCTATTTTCTAAGCAAGACGTTTCACAACTACTTAATGAATTGCTCTCAAATTTGCTGCACATTTTTTACCCGCCATCATTAATCAAAATTGTAATTGCTTGAGTTAAAGGTTCCACACATACAGTATGTGCTCATCCTATAGAGACAGTATAGTATTTTGGGTTCCTTACATGGTTTATTAATTTCTGCTTAGTACGTGGAAGTACTTCACAGATGAAATCACCCAACGTTTACCAGACGGAGCAACTGGGTTTAGTTAGAATCCAGAAACTTGCATTTTATTTGAATTTATTACCATTTCATTTATGGTTTTCTCCTGACATATGTATGTACTTATATAACATGAGACTAATTGGTCCGACAGTGGAAATAATCTGTCGATTCACCCCCTGCAAAAAAGTGTTTCCACCTTCGTAAAACTGCATGACATGACTGGAGTATTTTTAAGGAAGCTGAAAAGTACAAACATCCCAAAAGCACCGCTGAAGAAAATCCAAACTTAGAAACTTTAAAAGCAATGTGCATCTCAGCATCTTAGACGTATCATTACAACCCCAGAGAAACCAGCTATTGCTAGTGGAATAAAAATCAAGTAGTACTGAGAAGAAGTTGTTTTTTATAGTTTCTTTTGAGATAAAGCAATTCTGCAGGACGCTGACAGTCTGAACCAATCATTTTAGCTGTGTTTGTTGGGCATGGTGATTGCACTGGTCTTGACTGATTGCGCTGATTGGAGTGTTTGAAGATGATGGAATGTGGTCGGACAAACATTTACCAGGAACTGGGCTGAGTTCTTCGATTAAAAAAAAAAATACATAAATAAAGTTTCTGTCTAAAACCCAGCCTGAGTAGTTTGTTTATCATGTGGGAGGGTGGTAGCTACTTCACTTAAAATGATACACCAAGTGATTGTAAAAAGCAAATATCATTGGGTTTTTCAGATGGGAGACATAGTGATGAGTTTGCTTCTGATCTTCAGAGAAGCTTGAGTTGTGTTGCAGAGATACCTTGTGAAAAATAAAAGCCCTTTGAAATTGTTGGTAATTTTCTTTGTCGTGCATTTTATAATTTGGATGTGTCTCTTCAGTGGGTCTCATCATGGCCTGTGCACCTCAACAAACAAAAAGTGTAGACTCTCAATTCTATTTCAGTATTTTTTTCCCCTTCGCTTCATAGTTGCATATATGCAATTTCATCTGGACTTGTTTTCACAAGCTGTTTGAGCTTATAGTTTTTTAGGCTTTTTTAAACGTATGAACTCCTTTTAAATTATTGGGGGAGGTTGTTGACACTCAACTGCTTTTGGCTGACGTCTCGCTCTACAACCCAAATGGGGGGCAGTGGAAATATAGGATAGTCAGCGCATCATAATAATGCTTTACTAATAACACCCCAGCTGGTCACAGCAGATGGTTGCCCTTCCCTGAGCATGGTTTCTTTAACAGGTTTCTTCCTGTTAAAAGAGAGTTTTTCCTTCCCACTGTTGCCAAGTGCTTGCTCACTGGGGGAAGTTGGAAGTTTTTTCTGTATTATCGTAGGGTCTTTACCTAACAATATAAATTACCTTGAGGTGACTGTTACTGTAATATAGTACTATATAAATAAAACTGAATTGAATATAAGCGGTATACATAAATGCATTAAAGAATTCACTCATGAGTAATGGTGAACATAAAAAGAAAGATTTATGAAATGATTTGGTTAATGTTTAAATTAAAATCCCAACTCAACTCAGTGCAGTTATTTGGTCTCGCAAGCAGTTTGCTAACTGTAGCATGGGAGATGGGTGGTCTCGTAGGGTGTCTTGCATTGAAATCTGCTGCAATGACCCGGTTACTGCGTTCACCAGATATCAACACAATTTCGATCCACTCCTCACGTGTTAACCTCTTCGACATGTCAATGGCTGTGAACAAAGAGAAACTTGTAAATAACTCATGAAAGAATAAAGTTACATTGAAACCAAGCCCACCATTGTTTTTCTTGTGACATTACCAATAAGTTTGATGTGTCACATGGCCCTCTTCCTATTGACAAAACAAAAGTTGTATCCAAGATGGCCGACTTCTAAATGGCCACCATGGTCACCACCCATCTTGAGGAGTTTGCCCCCTCACATATACTAATGTGCCACAAACAGGACTTTAATATCACCAACCATTCCCATGTTATTACGGTGTATCCATATAAATGGCCCACCCTGTAGATGCTAAACCTAAAGCTTTGCTGTGGATTAAAAATTTTTTTTAATGAATTAATTAATCTGATCGCAAGTGGTGCTATGGACCAAACACATTTAATATATATTGTGTTTACAAAGGTGTGTGAACAAGGAAATACATTAAAGACACTTGTTGGACCCAGTAATGCATTTTGCTAGAAAACCATTACTTTCAGAGATATTTAGTGAGATTGAGTCTCAATACTAAATATGGGGATAATGAAATATTTGGCTGCATGATTGCCAAAGGACAGGAGAGTACTACAAGGATGAGTGTCTGGAGACAGGAGTGGAGGGAAGATGATGTTCTTTGCAAGGTTAGGGGTGCGTTTCTGCAAATTGAGTTGGAATACTAAGCAGTCCTGTAACAGATTGTAGGTTCCCCTCGGAGCCCTCAGATTTTAATATCATGGGGTCCAGTCTGAGATTACAGGACGACACAAAAGACAATGAAACGCTCTACACCCACAGAAGAATTTTCACAAGTTTTCTGAGATGCTTGGAACAACCACTCACATGCACATAAAAGGCACAGGATGTGACATTTCAGTGCTGACGAGAATGTCATTAGCTTCATGACTGCACAGTATATTGTATGATCCATTGCTTGTTCTGTGACCTTTTACAACCCCAGCTCCAAAAAGAATTGTGATGCCGTGTCAAATGTAATTAAAACCGACACAATGGTTTGCAAATATCACTGCATTAACCTAATTAGCTGCAAAATGCTCCTCCAGTTGTTCCTTTTTACTACCACTTAATTTTCCAGCCTTTGTTGCCCCCATCCCAACTTTTCTGAGACAGATAAGTACCATGAAATTCAAAATGAGACAATATTTTTTTGTAAAATGTCTTAGGTGACATATTTGAAAGATTTGTTGTATTGTGTTTTTATTTACATTTTACACAGCATCCCACAATTTTGGTTCTATTTTTGTAAAGCAGTTGGATGTCTACCCATTATTGAAGCCTTGCCATCCATAGCAGTCATACTCATACCACTCAGCATGGATGAAAAGATTAGTATTGTGTGAAAAACCCTACATCAGCCCACCCTCAGAATCATATCAATATGCATGAATTTACACTAAATGTGTGCGCTCTCTGCATGGACTTCCATTCAAAATTCATAGCATGTTCTAGCATGTGCTTGATTCCTGACACATGTTTAAGAGTAAAAGTAACAATATTCAAATGTGTATAATTGTACACTAAATAAAGAGCATATAAAGAGTACACTAAATTTGTCCATAAAATGTTTGTTTTTGCATTAGAGTCTATGCCATTCTGTCCTCCATCCATCATGTGAGGGGTCCCAGCAACTGGTTCTTTGTCTTTATTCAGGCTTCAAAATAGGTTTCTTTGATTGAGATGAGATAGATTTTTTTTTCATGCCAGACACAATCTCTGTCTCCCAGTTTTCCCTCTGGATCTGGCAAGAAAAGGAGAGCATAGAAGATTTTAATTGCTCTCCTCTCATCCACATCTATCCCATCACATTCATCAGCACGTCTTCCCCTCCTTCACGTAGGTGCTGGAGGGTTCTGGGGGGTGAGGCGATGGGATTTTATTTTATTATTTTGGGCTGATGGGGGATTCTCTCCTGGGAAGGGTCACATCTGGGATAGGGATGGTGATGGAGGATAAAGGGATGAGCCAGAGAGATTGGTGTTTATGTGAGTGTAAGTGTGTAGTATGAATTGGGATGTGCCATTTTTGTGTGTGTTTGTCTCACGGGGGCAGGGAGGTGGGGGCGTCGGTGACTAGAGAGGGCCTCAAATCCTCAGGGAGTCTGTGATTGGGAAGGAATTGTGGAATTGGGACTTTGGGAGAATAAAGCAGAGTGGGAGATGGAAGGGCAGAGAAGGTGGAGGGGGGAAGAATGAAAAGGGCAATTTAATTCAAAAACTTGCAATTATGAAATCAAGATTTTTCAGTTTTTGTTAGGAAGTTCTGTTTCCAGCAAATAACAGGGCAGTCCTTGAAAGAAGCAAAAAGTGACTAATCGATCAAAACCATCATTTGAAATCATCACAATAAACCCATCCTTTCACTTTCTTTTAAAAAGATAAGAATCCGGCCAAAACATATTTCTTCTAATAACAGCCTTCGACACAACACGGGTTTCATCAGTCAGAAGAATTTTTTAAAAAGTTTTTCAAACATATTTTTCCTCAGAAATATCTTAATTGCTGTCAACGTCCAGACTATATAATGATATAAAATAATGTAGACCTTTGAGTGGCTTGTCTGACCCTTGACCTGCCAGGTTAAAAATCTTTAGTTGTCAGTGAGCGCTCAGTACTTCTGTTGTTTATCTTATTGATTTTTGTGTTTCCAGGCTGCTTGTTGCTGTCTGAGCAGGAAACTGAAACATCACTGACACTCGAGAGCTTTAAGAAATACTGAATGCAGTAATAGAATATAACCCAAAACATAAACCAGAGAAAGGAGAGTTTCTACTTACAGACTTTATATAACTATTACTATACATAAAAGATTGACGGAGTAGTAGCTTCCTGGTCTAACCAGAGTCACCTGCATTCTTTGTAATAGCCAGCAGGGGGCGGCTTTTGCAGTGTAAAGTTTATGAAAACACGACCGCTGATGTACGATCACTTTCACGTTGTTTCGGTAGTTTTTGTCCCATAATGTTCCTTTTAAAAACTACAGTCAAGACATTGGTCTTGACTATAATATATAATAATATATGAAAATACCAACCAGATATCCCATATCACAGTCAGTCCAGTCACGGCTAGGGGCTCACTCTTAAGTTTAATGCACATATTTTCCAGCCCGGTATGCATTCTTCTAACTAGTCAGTAACAAGTATATAGTGTAGGGGACGTTGCTAAAAAAGTAAGGTATTACATATTTCTCTCTATGAAATGATTTCTCTGCCTCCTCAGAAGTGGCCCCAACTCTGCCAACACGAGCTCAAACTGCCCCACTGAAATATGTACAAAAGTGACCATGATACAGCTTCAAATGCTGGATCAAACCATGAAATTCTCCTTGCTGCTGCCTTCTCTTGATAGTTGGATGAACCGAGAAACAGTTTCTTCACTATAAACTTTAAAGGCACCTGAACAAATGACCTGTGCTTTTATAAAGTTATTGAAAATGTAGTTAAATGCATCAAGATTTTATCATTGTAGCACTTTAAAACTTCAGGATTCTATAGGATGTGTAAGGTAATTAATTCTTTTATTTATTTGCCTGAAACTGATCATATGTACAAGGACGTATAGAGCAAAGAGGAGAAGAAACGATGAGAATAAAGAAAGTCAAAGGCAGGGGGAAAGAGAGAAAAGAGGGGGCGAGGAAGGAGTGGGACTCCCAAAGGTGGCGTCCCGGATGCTGAGAGGCCTCAGAGGACCCTGGAATGATTGTCTGTGACCTTCTCGCTCTCCTTGCACTGTTCAAGGGCATAGACTGAGTGTCTGTGTGCCTTTAAGCACTTAAGCATTACATTTTAACAGCATGCGCCTATTTGTCACTTGAACTCAAGAATCGAAGTCTGTAGTGTGGTTTTTGGCTCTAATGAATTGTCTGACAATTTACTTCAGCTGTATTTAAGAGACAAGAAACTCTTCCTTTTTGAAGATCCCCTGTGTTTTTGAACAGATCTTGTTTATTTTGGTAAACCAACATCTCATGTATATTTCAGCAGCTGTATCTAGAGGCAGATGACTCAACCAGCGAGGAGGGGCAGAGAAAAACACATATTAAAACACAGAGTGGAACAGAGGAGCCCCAGATTAGTCCTCATTATGCAGCACTAATCATCTTTAATCTGCTCTTAATCCAATATCTTTACCTTACTGTATTAATGAGCCATACGTCAAGACCTGATTAGACTGCAGAATTCAAGAGATTTTAGGAGAAAGAAGAGAAGAATAGGGGCAGCAAGAAGGACAATGTAGGAGACAAATCTAACAGAGTAGCATACAGCTCTAGTCATTGTCTGCTGACCCTCTTGACTGGCAGAGTGACTCTGCCATAGCCGGCTGTCTGAGCTTCACTGTGTTTGGTAAATGGATTATCCCTTCCTGGGAACTTAAAACTCTCAGGCTCTGTTTTAATTGTGCTTAGTGCCACAGCTAAGCACAAAGCAGTAAGTTTCAGGAAGACCTTGGCTCCAGGTGCACTTGTGGTTCACGTAGGTACAGCAACGCAGTGTGAAAACACGTGTTAGGAGGAAATTATTGTTATCCAAGTGGTTATAAAAGGATTTCGGAGTTTGTGCTCTCGCCTGTTTTCCTCTCTCTTTCCACCTCTTCATCACCACTCCTCAGTGAATATCAAAAAAACACAGGAAAAGCAAAATGCCAGGTTTTGGTTTTGCTTCCATTGACGATCCGTTGCACTATAAAGTGTTAAAGAGTTGTAAGTTTAAAATGCACAAATGGATATTCCATATCACAGTCGGTCCAGTCATGGGTAGGGGCTCACTTTCCAGTTTAATGCATTTATTTTCCAGTCCAGTATGCATTCTTCTAGTAACTACACTATATTGTGTAGGGGACGTTACTTTTTTTTTTTTTTTAAGTAAAATATTACTTATTTCTCTCTGTGAAATGATTTCTCTGCCTCCTCAGATGTGAGATCATGACAAGAGTACTGGTCCCAGCACAGAACGCCGTGGAACTCCATGCCTAACGTTTTTGTTTGAAGAACACTTCCCATTTACATGCCCAAACTGGAATCTGTCAGATATGTTTTAAATCATCAAAGGGCAATTCCTTTTGTACCAATGGCATGTTCTAATCTCTGCAGAAAAAAATAGTGATCAGTGGCTGTTCACGAATGCTGTACTGAGTTCTAGTAGTACAAGCACAATGGTGAGTCTGCTGTCAGAAATCATCAAAAGATCACTCATAACCTTCACTAGCTACGATGCACTCTAAATCCTGACCCAAGCGCTTCGGTAAAACCATTCATCTGAAGATCAGTGCTCACCTGTTATGATTACTCTTTTAAATTCTTTAAATCACAATTATTACAACTAGCTATTACTAAAGGAATAGCTCATTGTAATACCTCTATTCAAAGTCAGAGGTAAAGCTTTCTCATAAAAAGTTAATGTGATAACTTCAGAGCAAATATAATAGTTCCACTTTGAGGCCAGAAAATCTCAGTTATAGCAGTTGCTGCATACAGGCAATTACAACTTTAATGCTAGTTTATTTTTTGTAATGTGTCTAGTAATGAAGGTAATTACATTCATATAAACAAGTATAGTCATAAGTCTTTGACATGTTCCTCATAGTTTTTGTTTGTTGTGTCCAAAAAGTGATGAAAATCACAGACTAAATTAAATTATTATCTGTTTTTAGCCTTATCTTTTTTATAGCCATATAATCTTGCTAAATTAGTTGAGAGATAACAGCCTGCTGTAATACTCGTCTCAGTCTGCATAACAGGTCAGCACATCATCAAGCAATTATGCAGAGGAGGAACAAGATTGTTTTTCTTTGTTAATATAGTTTGATATGCTCCAAAGCCAAATGAGTTCAGAAAAAACAAGGATGAAGCACAAAAGCAAAAACTTCTCAAAGCAGTTAGTGAATGGTGGTTGCAGTTCAACATGCTCCTCTTTCTGAAAGAAGATAAAAGCTTGAATAAGCAAACTCAAATCGAATAGATGATAGACCTGAAAGAATCTAAAATATTTTAAACTTTTCACAATCATTTGCCATAGTTAATACACTTGATTATAAAGTGTACACTTGATTATATGTCTAAAGCTGAAACAATGCTAGTTGGCAACAACAGATGCTCCTTTGATATTAAGGGGTCCAACAAGTGCCAAGAAAATGTCCTATCCTCCTGTGTCACTTCTCCTATGTTATGTTCTTTCATGTGCTCTATTTCCCCATTTAGTTATGGATCTCATTTCCTGTTTTATTTTGGTAGTCACTTGCGTTTGGTGTTTTTGCTTACCCTTCTTTCTGTTGTGCTTAATTATTATCAACTGCATTTTGTTGCCCTCCTGTATCCGCTTCTTCTAATTGCTCTCATGTGTATATATATATTGTTTTATGTTTACTTTAGCACAGCACCTTGGGTACCAGTCATCCTATGGACTATGATGTCCATAGGATGACTTCAAATTGGTTTTCTGCATCATCAAGCTGCAACATTATCTGGAGTCAGTCCTACTCTACCCAGACAATGTGGAACAGACTGGACACAGCCAATCTCTGGTCTCATGTTGACAACACACTGAAGATGTGGAGGAACGTCATGTTCAGCAAAGAGGCAGGATGGGAGCAAACACTGAGAACGCTATGCCAACTTGTATATTGTCCCAACTTGTGAAAACATAAAATTTCCACAACTCAACCCAAAAAATTTACATTTTGGACCACCATTTCATTGGACTGCAATCTTTCTGGACTATCTCACACACGTCACCTATGAATCAAAGTATTGCCACAATGTGATTGTGCAGTAACATCAAAAACACATCTTGTGTGTTTGCATGGCAGGTCTCTAAATACAACCTCACCTTGAGAGTTGCTACCTGTGTCTCCATAGTAACAGAGTGACAGCACATTCACCTGGTTGCTCCTGCTTTGTTTCATACTCCTATAGTTCAGGGCAGAAACAGATAACAGAAATGAAGAAGGTAAGAGTAGGATCAAAGTAGAGGAAGATAAAGCAACAGCTCAGTCATTCTGACAGCTGTACTCTGCCTATCCCTGCTAGTCTGCTTGCACTCTTGCTTACTAATAAGCTTTCTTTGAAAACATGAAAAAAAGATGTCTTGCTGTTTAAAGGTGTTGATTTATAGGAAGAATTTGAATCTTGTGTAAACAGAAAAGAAAAATAGAACTACTTCAGGAAATGAAGAATTTACTGGTTAGTCTGCTCAAGAAACATCCCCACACTGAGTACTTTGGATCTCAATAAAGATAATTAACAGTTCAATGATAAAAGTTTATCACTCGTATAGTAAAATGTATTCTTTTAGCCTCAATGCATTGAATACCTTTCAGAAGACATGGGCCACTGATGTTCTTTTTTAATCGGTGTCACTTCCAAAGTCAAGGTCAAGTTTATTTACCGGTATATAGCACATTTCCAACCGCTCATGCTGCACAAAGGGCTTTACAAACTAAAATACAACCAAAATAAGTAACAGTGCACAACAGTGATGCAATAAAAATATAATAGAGAAAGAGTAATACAATAAGAAAATTTAAATAAACCCCCAAAACAACAAGGACTAAGGCTGTTAAAACAAAAATGTTTGGGTCAACACGTACTAAAAGCCAGTCAATAAAAATGTGTCTTCAGTAAAGATTTAAAATGTTCCAGTGTCTGTGCAGATGTAATATTTAGACGCTGACTACTCCAGAGTCTTGGACCTGCCACAGACAAGGCTCTGTCGCCACAAGATTAGTTTTGGACTGCACCTCGTGGTTCTTTCTGGAGCATAAATAAATAGGAACTCAGATAGGTAAGTGGGGCTCAGCCATTTAGTTATTTAAAAACAAAAGTAACATTTTAAATTTGATCCTGTAAGTAACAGGAAGCTAGTGTAAGGAGGCCAATACTGGGGTTATATGCTCCTTCAGTTTCCGTAAACTTATTTTATGGGAGACATACATTTATTTAAACCAGGGGTCTCCAACTCCAGGCCTCGAGGGCCGGTGTCCTGCAGGTTTTAGATATCACCCTGGGTCAACACATCATCACATCTTGTTGGGGGTGGGCACATGGCCATCTGACCTGGACCACAGAGCAATGGAAGAAGGTGGTCTGATGAATCTCTTTTTTCTTCTTCTTTTTTTTTTTTTTTTACATCATGTTAATGGCCCTGGTGTGCGTGCATCACTTCCCTGGCATTCCAGGTGGGGAACTCCAAGTCTCAAGGCCTGGTGATCTGCATGTTTTAGATATCACTCTGGGTCAGCACCTGAATCAAGTGATTAGTTTATTAGCAGGCCCGTGGAGAACTTCAAGACATGCTGAGGAGGTAATTTAGGCATTAGAATCAGCTGTGTTGGATCAAGGACACATCTATAACCTGCAGGACACTGGCCCTTCAGGCCTGGCCTTCCCCCACTCCTGATATACACTCTTTCATGGAAACTTCATGCCACAAAGCAAAAAATGGTTCAGGAATGGATTGAGGAGCATCCATGGGGTCCTACATGACTTAAAGAATCTGTTGCTAACATCCTGGTGTCAGATACCACAGCACACCTTCAGGGGTCTAGTGAGGCCTCAATGGGTTAGGGCTGTTTTGACAACACAAGGCAGACAGTATTAGTGCTCATAACGTTTTGACTGATTGGTGTGTAACCAAATGCTGTGGTTACTTTCCCCTTTCCTTTTACTTGTGTTTGAACTCCCTCTTTGGTTTAGCTACCAAAACATAAACAGTTTGGGTATCAAACCAACTTGGTTAGGTATAGAAAAAGTTTATGGTTTGAGTTGAAATACAAGCCTTTACACTGAAAACTATTCATGGCATGTTGAAAAATAAATCATTATGCTACTTGGTTTAAATGTGACAACTGGGGCTTCAGAAAAGTGACTTCATTAGATGAACTGGAGGTGAGGTGTCATAAATCCAGTCTATGACACACATCAGCAACTTAGACAAAATGTGAATATTTGGCACTCTGAATTTTAAGAATGGTGTGCACGTTGATATCAGGGTGTCATTCTACCAACTTGATCCAGACTAACATGTCATAAAAAAATCACCTTATCAAATGTGATCTCACCTGCTTTGGTCACTGAAGATGTATCCAGATTGGAAAAATGCCCACCGGCCACTAGACAAATTCTTGTAATAAGAAGCTGGTAGACCAAAAATAATGATTTTCAAAGAGTGGTTGTTAAATTTGAACATTTGAACATTATGGCTGGTAGATGATTCCATTAAAAAACAAGAAAGAAGTTATTTCCCTCCCTGAACACAACTTGGTAATTTTGGTTCCTATTTATCCACTGTGGCATATTTGATGTTTTGAATGAAATTTTATGAACTGTTGGATTTATTACCATGAAATCTGGCTCAGACACAGTCAGAATTTCAGAATTTCAATTTCTTCAAATGCTTACTGAAGTACACCCATAACAGAGCAGCTAGAATGTTGAATTTACCCCCCCCCCCCCCCCCCCCCCTTTGTTTTTTTTTTTTACCCAGAACAGAATTTAGATGTGGAATTTCAAATGCAGAAAGTGTCCACATTTCTTTTTGACTCGAGTCATTGGTATTGGATCCACAAATCCTGTCAGCCCACTCAGATATTTCATGGCCATTTCAAACGTTGTAAAAGGGTGATTTCCCCCCCACCACCTTAAAAAGGCACAACAACAAAAATGAAAAACTGCTAAAATGACAATTTTTAGTTATTTTAAAAAGGGAACTTGGTAAGACTGGCTGCTTTACTATCCTCTTTCTAACAGAACTCTGTATTCCTAGTGTTTGCCCAATATAAAGCGCCCCTCCGACAGCCAAACCCATCTTTTCTCTGATTGCATACCGTAGTTAAATTTGTGATTGACATGACATTGGCCAATCAGATGAAAGGAAGAAAAACAGGGTCAAAATTCATATTTGTAACTTGAAACTTGAGTGCAGAGTTTCACACGTATTTTTTGGCTAACTCCACACACAAATCTTTTTTACGCACACACAAATTCTTTTTACACAAACAAAACTGATTTACAAGTACAAAATATTTCTGACCACAATTTGAGCCCATATACATGCTGTATGTTTTCTTTCCCTCTCTCTCCCTCTCCGCTTTGTCCGTAATTTTCCATGTATAAGACTTTTTTGCTCTCTCCTACACACACACCCTCACTGTGTCATCCTGGACACTCTTAACTTGACTTTCATGCTTTGTAGTCCTCAGACGGAGGATCATTTCTTCACTGCAGCTCTGTAAATCAGATTATACATAATATATAGCCAAAGGTGTGTGAGGACCTGAACATTACACCCATATATCATTGCTGAACATCATTCCACGGACATAAACATGCTGCTACAAAGCCTCCACTCTTCTGTGAAGGCTCTGTATCAGATTTTGGAACCTGGCTACAGTGATTTGCTCCTATTCAGCCACAAGAGCATTAGCGAGATCCAACGCTGGTGTTGGAGGATAAGGCCAGGCTCATTTGAATTCATCCCAAAGCTGCTGGATGGGGGTTGAGATCAGGTGTCAAGCTAGACAAGAATAATTCTTTACAGGATGTGCTTTGAGCACAGGGGACAGTGAGTCATACAGTTTAGGTACCTCACCTTGATTTAAGCAAAGCAGCATCAGAGGAAATGAGTGATTTTATATAAATTAAATATAAGACCTGGTATGCTTTAGGGAACATGATGATACATTTCACATTAATCAGAGCACCATGTTTCAACAAAATATACTGTGATACCATAGAAACAGAGACACTATGTGTGCAGACTGAAAACGGTATTTATCAGCATAAGTATTAGCAGCTAAGGCTAACACTTGCTATTCCAAAATGTGTTTTGTCTATTTAAAGGGTGCTTTATGCGTTTTATTTTGAAAGTGACATCACTTGTACTCAGCTAGCTGTCCCTTCCTATCTCACGCCCTCCGTACCTGTAGGCTGGCCAGTTTAGTATTATGCCATCATATGTGTCATTGAGCTGTCTCAAAGGCCACTGTGGTCCTTTTTCTGCTGCAGCTACTGCAAAAAAGAAATTGCAGCTAATGAGATGGAGGCTATTAAGGGGCCTACATGCTGAAAGCAGCAATGTGGCAACCAGAGACCATTGAAATTCAATGACACTCAGCAACAATGGGAACAATGAGCCTTTCCTCATTTCTTTAAAATTTGCTAGAAAAATAGGAAATAGGTGTCGCAGTTAGTTGAAACATGCAGCAACATACATGGAAGTACAGTCCACATTTTATAGCCGGAACTCTCGTAGGCAAGCTTTCCTCTAATTTCTTGAAGTAGGTTCTCCAGTCTTCTTCAAAGCTCTTCATTGGAAGTTGGCTGCCTTTTGTTCTGGTCTTTGTCGAAATACTTGCCACACTGGTTCAATAATGTTTAAGTCTGGATTATGGAAAGACTAATCTATGACTCATGTTCACTCACCTGGGGGACTTAGTGTTCCACTGGGAGTTTTTCTATACAGGTGTGTTTTTACTGCACTGGCAGGACATTTGGGATCATTGCAATGCTGAAAAATGAAACAGCTTCCAGTCAGACGCTTTCCATATAATATTCGGTGGTGGATCAAAATCTAATGATGTGTATGGACATTTGGAATTGGCAAGATCCCAAACATTACTTGATGAAATGCAGCCCTAAACCATGACAGTACCTCCACCGTGCTTTACTAAAGGTTGTAGACACTGTCGTAACTCTCTGACCTCCTCTATACATAATGATGAAGATTTCTGACAAAAGGGTTTGGATTCGTAACCGCTTAAGACAGCCAGATGTCCTAAAGTGGGCCTTAGAATCAACTGAGGAGCAGATACGAGGTGAGGCCGGACTGAACAAAGTGGATTCGAAGGGAGCCATCAGGATGGGTGCTGGGAGAAGATAGCCATAATAATATTTTGTTATTGTCAGAGTATATACGCTGTGCGGCCCAATGAGGGTCATCCTTTCTGTGAAGCAGACTATTGTATAGAATAGAATAGAATAGAATAGAATTCAACTTTATTGTTATTGCACATGCACAGGTACAGAGCAACGAAATGCAGTATCATGCAAAGGTCCAGCGCTGTAACTTGTAATTTGAACTGCCAAAGCAAATTCATTCTTTTTAAACAACAGATATTTCTCCTGAACTCCTTCTGAAAAATTTGAACACGACACTGTATACATACTAAAAATCTGAATCAGAATGCAGGTGACCTAAGGTTAGCAGTGGTCAGTATCTGTAAATGCTTAACAACTTTATTTCTACATCTCAACAGGAAATAGTATGCTTCTTTCTTTTTGAAAGTCTGCAATTTAAGACCCAGTTTTTGAAACAGGAAGAAAACTATGAGTACTGATTAAATAAAAACATTTAGTCCTAATAAAAGAAAAACAATTTAAAATCAAAATCCAACATATTTCAGTTACACAGCATTAGTCAGAATTCAGAAGACTGACACCTGTCTCCATATTTTAAGTGAAATCTAATGTAAGAAGGTTTTGGGTTTGAATCTCCTGGTTAGCGTTTGCTTTCTTGCATCTGTATGCTTCAGCTTTGAGAGTTCCTTTAACTTGAAATAAATCATTTAAACCCTCAACTAAACAAGTCAGGTAGTTAATTTTTCCTCGCAAGTTACATGTATTTGGAATGATTTGGTCTCTCTTCTAGTTTAAAAAGAGATCAGTGCAAGCCTCTCCTTTTTATGTTCTCTCCTCTGTCTCCATAGCATAATGCTGCTTGCCCATGCCCTCTCTCCTGAGCCGTTTCCATTTCAGCGATGTTGGTGGTTGCGCTCCGTGTGGGCGTGCAAGCCACAGTTTTCGTGTGTCAGTGCAGAAATGTTAATCTGTGTGCATCTGCTCGCTCGCTGCATATGCAGCACTCTGAGAGTGTGCTGAAGTCTAGGTAAAGGTTGTGTATGAAAGCAGAAGTACTCGGGGCATCACTGTAGGCATGTGTTGATACTGTGTGGTATATGCTCCTAATCACAGCTCCTCTCTTGTTTCTCCCAACCTCTCTCTTTCTCTCTTGGTCTCTGCTTACTCCTCTCTGCTCTGAATTGGTCTTCTGCAGGCCGTGGTGACCAGCAGAGCAGAGAAATTGCCTGTTATCTAGGGGGTCGATTCTTCATGGGGTCCCGTAAATTGCTTTGTATTGACACCCTGTCAGACTCGGGATCCTCACGTTAACCCCAAGATCTGCCCAAGATCTGCCCTAAGGTGAGATGACTCTTCCCAACATGAGCCAGCCAAACCCCCCACTGCCCTCCTCTTTCTGAGGGCATGCCTGGAATTAATTACAGAAATATTAAAAGCATCAGGGTCAACAGTGGGTCAGTGTTTGGCTACTTCACTGGGTGTCTGCAAACTTCATCAACATAAATTAAAACTTTGAAAAGAGTTTGAAATGAAGTGGAGTGAAAGCAGAGGAGAATTTAGATGGACGTCCATGGTGTATGGCCCTTGACTGCTCCAGTACCTCTTCTTAATCTTGCAGGAGGCATTTCATAAAAATCAATCACATTAGGATGACAGCTGTAGTTGCTAGCAGAGCGCTTGAAAACCACCAACCCTTTGACGGATGTGATTGTGAAACACTCAAGTAGTAATGGAAAGGAGACGTTTCTGGTTCCTTTTGGAAGTTTGTGTCATCTTTGATGGATCTCACATATTTAGACACTTGTATATCTAATACCATGAATATTTTTCTGCCAATTGTTTCTAAAACTATTCCAGCCCTTTCAAGTATTTGGGCAGTTTCAATGATGGTGTTTACTTAATCACTTCTTATATTTTTGCATTTCATACTGAAATGAACTGACCACACCTGGGTTTAAGAAAACAGCACAACTTTTGCAATTTATCTGTGAAACTAACCACTCCTACAGGAAGACTTATAAAGGCTCCCACCCATATCTTGTATATATACATAATAATAATATCTTGTATATATTATATACAAGATATTATATACAGAGAAAAAAAGATGTGTACAAGTTGCTTCAAATCTGCCTGGAGAAGAGCTTGCTGTTTAAAACACTGGATACCAATTCTAAATAATGTATTGTAGGAGCGCAGCAGTGTGCAGACCTTGCTTTTGTTCTATATAATGTGAATGGATACAGAAATAAGTATGATAGCTAGCTGTGACTATGGCAGAGTTCGTGCCTTTTATCCTGTCTTCCTTCTCTCGCCCCAACCGGTCGCAGCAGATGGCCCCGCCCCTCCCTGAGCCTGGCACTGCCGGAGGTTTCTTCCTGTTAAAAGGTTTTTCCTTCCCACTGTTGCCAAAGTGATTGCTCATAGGGGGTCATATGATTGTTGGGTTTTTGTCTATATGTATTAGTGTAGGGTCTATCTTACAATATAAAGCGCCTTGAGGCGACTGTTGTTGTGATTTGGCGCTGTATAAATAAAATTGAATTGATTAGAATTGATATATCCTGAAACTGACTGATAACTTCTATATTTAATGTGGCACATGTGGCATAAGACATCAGACTGGAAAAGATGTGAACTGTCTCAATCCAGCCCACAAGGTCCTAAACAAAAAAAAAAAAATCTCAAACCGCAAACTAAAACTACCACAAATGATCTGCATTTGCTGAATTCAGCATCCTGTAATCTGTCTACTACAGACGTCAGTGTCTGGGTGTCATGTGACCAATGCGGTGTCAGCATAGGGGGTCTGCCACATTCGGGAAGTGGGATGTCAGGTTTTTTTTTTTACTCTACCTAGCATATGCAGTCCTGATCCATCCTGTAGATATTCTGCTTCAGCCTGCTGAGGGACCTCCCATAATGCATTAAGCACCTCTCTCCTCTTCTCTCCTCTCTTTCACTCCTCATGCATTTATGTTTTCGCGTTACCCTAGTTTGTGCTTTGTCCTCTCTGTCTTTGCTCCCTTTACCTTCCTGCAGGTATCTGTGGTGCAGAGCTGTGCTGTGTGTTTCTGATCTGCAGTTACTGGCCCTCACTACCTGCCAAGTGTTTAGTGTCATATTGTTTGTTGTCTGTTTATGCTCTTTTTTCATCTTCTCCCTTCCCAGCACCCTAACTGGTCCCAGCAGATGGCTGCTCTCCCAGAGTCCGGTTCTGCCTGAGGTTTTTTTTTTTTTTGCTCCCCTCTGTGCTCAAGTGCTTGCTCATAGAAGGTCATTGGTTCATTTCTATTTAAACTCGATTCAATAATATTGCAGTGTTTTAATATTGTCCTTTATTTTTGTGCTGTCGCTGTACATTTACTTTGTATTGTACTAGGACAAATTCAAAAATACATTGAACTCAAGTACATTTTTATTTGAAAATGGACCAACTGTGCCTATTCTTTTAGATATTTACACTGTTACAATAGCGGATTCAACGCCCAGCGTCCTCTAGTAGGCCCTGTGCTAACTGCCTGGCATCGCTGCTTAGTTAGCATTTTCCATAGAATACCAGAGTTGGCAAGTCCACCACTGACACCCTGTGCTTTTCACAGGTGAGAGCAGGTTCACCCTGAGCACATGTGACAGTCCGGAGAAGCTGTGGAGAGCATAATCCTGCCTGTAACATCATTAAGCATGATTGGTTTGGTGGTGGATCAGTGATACGTATAAGCATGTGTGGGTCATACGAACTACTGAGTACCATTTTGAGTTGCTATAATGAAATTTTGGTTAAAAAGTACTAGGCCGCCAAATCCTTTTTTCACTTTGATTTTTGAGGTGTCTTAGATTTAAAACAATGTGACATTTGTTTCTAACACATGGCCCACTCCATATCAATATAGATATCTAACACGTTTGAGATCTGATGTGTTTTCAAAGTGTTACTATAATATTATTGAGTAGTGTATCAGGGGCACAAAGTCACATTGCACCAAACAGTTTTTGCATGTCTAACCCATAATAGTCACTAAATTTGAATTTGAATTGCTTCTAATTGTAATTAACTTGCCAAAGAGAAAGATGGGAGACTAAATCAAAACTCATCACATTATCATGATAGAATTTCCCTCAATATCAACAGAAGATGATGTGAAATTATTCTGCTGCCCTTAAATAATGAACTGCAGGTCAGAGTTTCTGTTTTCTGAAATTAATAAGTAGTGAGAAAAAAAAATCTCCTAAGTAGCCTTGTTGAAATTCCGTTTAAATTTCATTAAGGTGTACAGCGCTGTGCAACAGTCTCGAGCCCCTCTTCATTTCCTTATATTTTGGTTGGAAATTGGGAAATAGGTGCAGTAATTTATTGAAACATGTCCAAACATAAATTTGCCTTACAGTATATATACAGTGTATACAGCAAAACATAATTTGTACAATTCTAGAAAGCCTGAAAGTCAGTATTGTTTATGACCTTTATTCTTCAACACAGTCTGAACTCTGAAGGGGAGCTTTTCTTGTCATTTCTTTAAGTAGTCTTTACGACTAGTTCTCCGGTCTTCTGGAATTCAAAGCTCTTCTTTACATGTTGTCCATCAGGCTGTAAGGCAGTCACTGTTGTAGCTCTCCTGGGTTCCTCTATATATAAACAGTGTTGGGAAGGTTACTTTTAAAATGTATTCCATTACAGAATACAGAATACATGCCCTAAAATGTATTCTGTAACGTATTCCATTACGTTACTCAATGAGAGTAACGTATTCTAAATACTTTGGATTACTTAACATATTATCGTTCATTTTACAACTACATGAATGTACTATTGCTGTGTGATTTATTACTATTACTGAAGGTCCACAGCTCCGAGCCGTAGTAAAGGGACCTCTGACTAATACGGGTTCCGTGTCGGGCTCGTAGCCGAAAAATAGCTTTACTTTGTTGTGTGGGTCAACTCTGCTTGCGAGAGACAGAGAGAGGTGTTGAAAGGCTGCTCCAACGGAACTTTAGAACTTAGTAAGTTTCGGAGGAAAACGCGAACAAAGCGTACAGTCGAGTCTTAATAGCTTACTTACAACTGGGCTCAGGCACTCTTCTTGGCTGCAGTTGTTATTATTATATTTACATGCTTCCAGCTCCTGTTTCTGCTCGACAATAACTCGTACTTTTCGACTCTCCTTTTTCTCCCACCTCGCCCTCACAGACAAATAACGAGTATGGCAGTGCATTCTCCCTGCAGCACGGACTACACTGCCCATGAGGCTACATTCTTTAGAGCTATACCTGTAGCATTCTGCCTATTAGCTTAGCACAACAACAACAACAAAAAGGCGCTCTCTCACCCAGGAAACACGCAGAGCGAGAGCGTCACCCTGTAACCATGGCAACCTCAATGCTGCCTCCTGGAACTACAGAACGTAGCTGTCAAACAAAACCCAAACAGTCCTGACCCGCCACAATATGAAGCAGGAAAGTACCGCCGTGTAATCCATTAATTTCAACAAAGTAACTGTATTCTAAATACCACCTTTTTAAACGGTACCTGTAACGGAATACAGTTACTCATATTTTGTATTTTAAATACGTAACAGCGGTACATGTATTCCGTTACTCCCCAACACTGTATATAAACTGGTGACAATTTGAACCAGAAAGTTTAGATTTGGATTTATTACTCCATAAGACCTGTTGGCACTGATGTTCAGTCCACTTCTTGTGTAATGTGGCTTACCTCAGCCTTTTCTCCTTGTTGCTCCCCCTTAAGAATGGCTTCATGACAGGCAGCCTTCCATTGAGACCATTGCTGATGATGTACTGGTGAAGAGAGGAAGTTGCAGGTGTATTTCTCAGATCCTGTGTAATGTTTATACTGGATTTTTTCCTTATTAAGGAGATGATTTTCAGTCTGATACTGTTGATCTGCTGTAGATGGCTTTTTAGATCTGCCACTTTATTTGTCCTCCTGTCATCCAGTGTCTTCATTTTTTTCTTTAATAACATGCCACACACCATGTGTAGCTACTGTATGTCAGGGTTTTGGCTAATAGTGCTTTGGAAAGCAGCTTGCTTGTGCAAGAAAAACTATTACTGTGTCTGTCAAACTGTGTTATCTTTGTCATTTTTTGTAGCTTCACCTACAGAAATTGGAACAAATGATGTTTTTGCAACTGTCTGCTAGTACCTGAATGCACAATTTGCTAAGTTCATCCAGGTGTGTTTTTTCATGCTTGAATGAATTCTAGATCAGTTTTAAGTTGCGTAAGAAACAAACAACATTGCTTTGAAAATGATCAGGTACAAGGACTGGACTGAGACTGAGTGAAGTAGCTAATATCCAAAGAAAAACTTTGAACACCTGCAAACTAAGACCACTTCAAAAAATTCCAAGAAAAGTCGGAATCCTTAGAAGCAAAATATAAAGAAATAAAAGGTGACTCAAGATTTTTGCGCAACACCATAACTTCAAAGCTTTCCTTTTAAGTGTGTAGAGCAGAGGTTGTCATGTAGGATGAAGAGTGGGTTCTCTGCATTGCTCCTCTTCCCCAATAAACACTGGGACAGCTTCCAAACCTCCCACTGCACTTTGTCGATGACAGTTACTCAGCCACAGCAGCACACAGGCCAGTGTGTGTATGTGTGTGAGAGTGTGTGTGTGTGTGCGTGTGGTCTGATGTTGCAGATGAGTGTGCACACATTAAAAAAACGTGTGTTTAAATGAGAAAGATGGATTTAGATGAGGTAAGAGGTAGTAATGTGTTGTGATAGGAAACCCACTGGGAACAGCGTGAGGAGCTTTGCATATCTCATCACACACGCACGCACGCACGCACGCACGCATGCACACTCTAACCAGCTGGCCTATTCCTCTCACTTTTAGTATGTCTGTGTGAGTGTGTCTCGTCTTTCTACTGTGAAGTGCTTCAAGCCCAGGTGGTTCACCCGAATCCAAAGGACACCCTGGAGAGGCGCCCACTGTCTTCTATCCCCATTTCCCCTGAGAGAAAGATGGGATCGCTGCTGAATGCAGAAAAGAATGGAAAGAAAAGAAGGGGACAGAGAGGAGAAACGAAAGGGGGGATCATCTATTGGGCTTTAAAAAGTGTTCAGAATAAGCATAAAAAGAGAAATGTGAAAATGTGTGTGCGCTACATCTTGAATGCAAAAGAAGAGACAGGCTTGAAAGAGAAAACATTTCAGAGTGACACGGATAAAAGAGAGGTCAAGGAAAGAGAAGTGGCCTTCTCTTTGATGTGGTCTCGTTTCTCCTCTTCTCCGTATATCGCCATATTAACATCGACTGGTTTGTATCTCAAGCAACAGCTAGTGACCTCTTTTTGGCCAAAAAGCAGAACCCCTTAAGGGAGAGTTCAGTACTTTTATGTACTGCTATACTTAAAACACTTAAACCCCCGCGGAGCCATCATTTTGCGTTATTTAGTGTAACATCAATTTCTCTCCAATTCACCTGAGATTAGTTCAAGTTAGACAGGAGAATATTGCTGATTTTATTGGAGGCAGTTAATTTCTTTTTTTTTTTTCAGTGCTTCTAAAAGTATAGCATTGTGAAAAAGTCTCGAGCCACCCCTTATTTGCAGTGTAAGGGCAAAAAAAAAAAAAAAAAAAAACCCAACTGAATTTCTACAATTCTAAAAAGTTTAAAAGTCAATATTTGGTCCTTGAACACTTTTGTCTTTAATACAGCCTGAATCCTCCTATAAGATTTCTCAGGAATAGTTCTCCAGGCTTCTTGAAGGACATTCAAAGCCCTGCTTGCTTTGACGTTGGCTGCCTTTTGTTCCATTCTCATTGAAGATGATGCCACGCTTCATTCATTAATGTGAAGGTCCAGACCGATCCATGACTTTTTATGTGTTGGCAGTGTGTTTGGGATCATTGTCATCCTAAATAATTAAAATGTTGCCAACAAGATGCCTCCCAGATGGTATTACACAGTGCATCAAAATCTGATGGTACTTTTTTGTGTCTGAGAGTTATGACACCCCAGCACCACTGGTTCAAATGCAGCCCTAAATTGTGACAGAGCCTCCAGACAACTGAACAGGTTCACTGTTGTACCTCTCTCCTGAATTTGGATTCATCACTCCATAAGACCCGTTGCCACTGATCTTCAGTCCAGTTTTTGTGCCATGTGGCATGCGTCAGCATTTGTCTTGCTTAACAATGGCTTCTTGACAGCCACCCTTCAAATGAGACCACTTCTGATGAGGAATTGGTGAACAATAGATAGATCAACTGAAGAGCCAGCTGTATCTCTTGGGTCCTGTGTCAGGTCTTTGCTATTTTTTTTCATAGTTCTTAAGGATATGAGTGTCACATACAGTTCATCGGCTGTAGATAGTTTCTTAGGCCTGCTGCTTCTTCTTTTGTCCTTTACTTGTCCACACACTGCATGTCATGCCAAGATACCACGCCCAAGAGCCATTGCCAAAACCTGGGTAAATGTCTCTTTTTCCAAATAGCTAATGGCTAATGAGTGAAAAAAAAACAAAAAACAGCCAATATCCAAAGAAAAACAAAGTCTGGAGAGCTAGTACACAGGAATACTATGAAATTACATGCTTTGTTGCTGATCACCTGAGTTTATAAATTTCAAAACCTAATGGGCCCTAAATTTCACGGGTTTCTTAAAGAAGACTCAAGGCAAATCATGTTGTCCATCCATCCAATTTCTTGCGCTTATCCTCGTCAGGGTCACAGGAAATCATGATGTCACTCAAAAAAAATAAAAAAAATAAAAATCATTTAATTATCTTCAATTTCTCCAGTAACTCACTGGTCCTCCTGCTAATTTATTTAGCATGCACTCCATATTTGTTTACATTTCACAACTTTGTAGTTACCTGAATAGCTAACAGCACTATTCATTTGTGATGCACCCACAGATATACAGCTAACACTGGGCTACTTTGATACTGACTAAGCAAACTAAAATCAATAAATGAATGAATAAATACATATTAAAGAAATTAAAAGGTGATTCTGTTCCATTTTTCCATTTTTGTGACAATAAAAAATTGGTAATGATATCATCAGCAAGTGTAACTCACACTGAATCAGATGAATGCGCTTCATGTCCTTCCTTGGTTCGGTACGCCCTCGAGAAAAACAATTGCTGCCAGAAATTCTGTAAGCTTTCCTGGAACATTTGGGCACAGCACCAGTTTTCCATCAGCTGGAGCATGATTGTCGGCTCAGCCTTGAAAGGTGGAAGCAAAATGTGCCAATATTTAACATTGTCTACATGTTGTGATATCTTAACTTACAGTGTCCATGGAGGCCAAACTTTATGCTACGGTACACTAATAAGACATAACAAGCTGTACTTTTCTTAGTGTTTCATCTCACCATTATAAATGTAAAGTCCAACATCATGTGGTACAATTGAGAATGAATATGGTGTATTTAGGATCCAGCACTAGATCATTAGACCAATTTTGGTTTAAGGTGTCTTGGGCAATGTTTGGTCTAGTCATTAAGAACAGATTACTTTTATTCATTTTTTAAAAACATTATATTAGTACACTTTAAGGTATAGAACAACCCACCATGGGCGTTTCCAGAATTTTAAAAATGGGGTGGCACAGGGAGGACCATGCACCAGGCTGGGGTACAGGAAATTTGCATTTTTCATTCATAAGGGGTCAAAGCTCATGTACAAACCATATATTTTTTTTTTAGCTCATATGCAGTCCTGCAGCCTGTTGCAGATTTATGTTGTAACTGTTATTAATTTTAATTACTTATATATTGCTTAACCTATAGTAATGCAATTAATTGGCAAAATAAAATGTAACTAAAGCCTTAAAATAAATAGTATGATTTATGAAGTGCAATAATTGCATTAAAAACAGAGTGTGCATGAAAGTACAGAAATAAAGTACATTCAATCTGAGTGAACTACTTGAGTGAATGTACTCAGATTCCTACTGGTCTTATCCGTGCTCTCATCGAGCGGTATCTGGGACTGTAAGATTAAAAATCCTCTAGTCCCATGGCTGCACGGGGCTGCTGACACCCCATACCCCCTTCTAGATACACCCCTGCAACCAAAAACTATTTAATTGTTGTATTGACATATTGGTCAGTTGAGCATTACCATGTTGAGCTCACACAGATCAGAGATGGCTAAAATAAATTAAAAAGGCATTTTTTGTGCGCAACTTTTACACTGAAAATTACCCTCCCGCTTATTATTTAAACATTATTTCATGTAAATGAAAAAAATGTGTTTTGTTTTCTGTTTTTCTTTTTGTTTTCCCTTGTACCAATGGCGATGATGAAACAATCCACACCAGCACACATTTTTCAAGCTCAGTCACACCTTGATAGTTTGTGTATTTATTTCAAAATTATGCTGGATTATGATAAGAGTTATGATTTTTGACTCAAATTCATCTAATGGGCCTCCTGTTTAATTTCCCAAGGGGGAAGCAATTCGCTTTCTTCTTTAACTCTGTTCTCCTGAAACCCACGTCCTGCCTGTTACACTAAATCTCCTGATTGTGGAAATCCCTTATGAAAAGATGACTTACATCACGCAAGAGCTAAGAGAATATTTCATAGCTCACATATAAATGAAACATTAATTCTAGTTGTGGATCTCTACAGTAAACATAGAGTTTTGTCTGTCTTCTCCTATTTCCTGTCATTGATGTTTCTCACATAAAGTTATTGCCTGTAAGTTTTGATGCATACAGGAGAAGGTTCTCTGCATTACAGACAGATGTCAGATGAGTTTTAATTCTTTTTCATTAAATCAGAGGTTAATTTTTAAATATTAATAAGCAGCCTAACTCCATGCGTATTTGTGAAATGTTTATGTAATGTTCCACTTTGGGGAGCTTGGCAGTGCTTCTCTGCTGTTCTGCAGCAGTTTCGCTATCAGGCAGACATTTACCAATGCTATTCAGTTTCACACTCCATAGAAAGGCCCTTTTTATAAATTTCAAGCACGACTCAAGTGTTTTTCATCATCTGCTGTTTACGTTATGAAAAGTTTGAGCGTGCATCATCAAACTCTCTTTGCCAATTTCCACCACTTTCAGGAAGACTGCTGGAAAATAGAGGATGATGAAAATTTAAACCAAAAAAACAACAACATGTGAACCCATTTAGCCTGCCTTCTGTGCTATTTGCGGCACAAATGCATCTTTCCCATATGGTGATACACAGATAGTGAGCAGCAGTCTTGGCTGTGGTCCACCTCTATTTGTAAAGGTCAACATCTTTACTTTAAAGAAATGTCCCTGTGCGGAAAGCTGCCAAGGTCTCTGGGGAGCCAGAGAGAGGTGAGAGACGGAGGGTAGAAAAACATTTCCCTCGATACAAAGTGCTGCTATTATTCATGTGGAGTGTTGAAATACACTCCCTGCAGACCCATGGTGTGTACTCTCATGGGGACTCAGCTGGAGTCAACTCTATTTTCAGCCTGTTGAAGAAAGTGGCGTCTTGCAGAGGTAGTGAGTGGCTGAGAGGCTCTGAGGTGACGCTGGCATACAGGTGTTAAATGCTAAACTGTCGACACCTGTCACGTATACAGATGCAAATACACTGTGCAAACATGAAAGTGCACTTGAATATGTGAACTTGGCCTCACAGACACAAACGCTTACTCATTCAGAGCAGGAAACAAGACCTAATTGCCAAAAGGGGATCTGTTATGCTCATTTCCAGATTCAGAGCTTTGGTTTTTGTACTCTACTAGAGCAGCTTTGCATGAGTCACGGTTTAAAATAATCCTAATCTATGTCTGGGCCTTGTTGCAGAGTTCATTTAATCCAGTGTCTGACATCTTTAAGGCCACTCTTTCTTTAAGTCAAGTTTATTTTGATCGCCTGCCCTTCAGGGCCATGGTCATGTGAGGTATATCTGTTGCCACTCAGATAATACAGATCTTACGGTGTGTTCACACCGAACGCGATGGACGCGAATAAAACGCCCCAAACGCCCCTAATTTGACGCGTGTACATTCGCGTCTCAACGCGTGTCCAAGAAAAATCCATCGCGCGTCAAAATATGATATTTTGACGCGCGTGAACCGGAAATGTGGGAGGAATGTGGGAGGGAGTTGTGCCAGACCGGTATCTTTGCAAGATGGCAGCTATCGAGCTAGCGCTTGAAGAGAGAGTCTCCCTTCTCTATGTACTGTGGAGAGCAGAGCAGCAGCGTAAAAGACGTCCTCGCCGTACCTGGGTCCATCAGGTCCTCCAGAGGCATGAGCAGTTTGGTGAGTTTCACCACTTGCTCCAGGAGCTGCGCCTGGATGACGGCCGATTCCAGCGCTATCACCGTCGGCCAGTTTGAGGACCTGCTTTCCCTCGTCGGTCCCAGCATCGCCCGCCTAGACACCAACTACAGACGCTCAATCCCACCTGCAGAGCGCCTGTCCGTCTGCCTGAGGTTAGTAAAACTATTTAATACGGTAGTCCTTTATTGATATCTGTGCTAATATGCTAATCCATCCAGTTATACACTGCTAACATGGATGTGCTATGCTAACAGTGAATGCTGTCGGTGTTTACTGAAAGCAAACTGTGGTACAGAGACGACTCTTTATAATATTTCTAGTGATACTCAGAAGCTCTCATCAAGTCCCGATTTAATTCGATTTATGCTGTTATCAGTGTTTGCATGATAGCATGGCTGTGGTGTCACATCAATGTATGCGCTCGGTGTTTGCTGATATCAAACTGTAGCATTAGGACCACTGAGTTAACCTTTGTAGTGATACTCACTCCTTTTTATTTAGACCTGGTTTAATTCTGGGATAGTTGAATATTTGTATATAATCCCTGCAGCTGTCAGACTCTATAGCAGGGGTCACAGCCTTTATTAAAACAGAGTTAGATAAAACTGTGAACAGTTTGGTTCATCTCTAGTTACATGGTTCTATCTTGATAAGCTGTCTTATCACAGATTAATTTTTCAAAAATATTAAGGATTTAAGCAAGGAAAGGGCTACATGTCAACACACAACTCTTTATTTCTATTAATGTCTTACTTCATTCCTACCTGATTGACATGTTTAGGAATTATGAGTGATTGGCTCACTGTCGTTGTGAAAGTTGCTACCAATCAAATTATGATATGTTAAAGTTAAAACAAAACACAACTGTTTTAGATATTATCTAATATACATTTTGTAATTATCCTTATAATTACAAAATGTTTTATGTAAGATTTAAGTTTTGTGATTTAAATCTGACATCACAAAAGTATTTTGGAATTTGAATAATGTATTTTGTAACTGCAGTACACATAATACTGATTTTGAACAATTTTGTCCAGGTTCCTTGTCACCGGGGACTCCTTCAGGACCATCGCGTTCAGTTTCAGAGTCGGTGTGTCCACGGTGAGCCAGATCACCCCCCAGGCAGCGACGTCCATCTGGGACTGTCTAGTGGACGACTTCATGGCTGTGCCTTCACCTGGAGACTGGCGGTCCATCACAGAGGGATTCCAGGAGCGCTGGAACTTTCCTCTGTGCTGTGAAGCTCTGGATGGGAAGCACATCCAGACAAAGGCACCCCATATATCATATAGGAGACACACACATTGATATACACTAAATATTCATTTCATTTCTTTTTTGTGGTGCCCAAATTGATGCACCTGCTTGATTTTGTTTAAACAATTATTGCACACTTTCTGTAAATCCAGTAAACTTCTTTTCACTTCTCAAATATCACTGTGTGTGTCTCCTGTATGATATTTAACTGACATTTTTTATTGTAACAACCAACGATTTATACAGGAAAATAATGTCTATTAACAAGGTTGCCCAAACTTCTGCATCCCACTGTATCAGTATATTTTGTCATTAGTATAATATGAAATAAATTCTACATGTGTCAAGTTGTGTGCCAACATTTGCTGTGTAGTAGAACTGAGACATTAGTCATTATAAACATTTATTTGAAATAATATTAAAAGTCTCAAACAGAAAAACATTAAACATAAATATATAAAATATAAGAATTTACAGAGAGACAGGAATAAAAAGGACCAGCTGCTCTCCAGAGCAGGAACAAGGCTGAGGAGGAAATGCTCCATTGGAGACTGGTGTGGCCTCTTCAGGGACTCCAGGATGGCCAGCTCCACCGCCGATGGACCGTCCTGGGACCCGTCCCTCATCTGCCTCGGAGCCGTCCTCCTCTGTGGGCCTGTAAAACAGCACAAAACACAAAGAAATGAGAAGACTGCTACTAGATTTTAATTTCAACATTGAAAAAAAAAACAATAACAGGATATAATCAGATTGGTTGTAGATATTTAGTAAAAGGGAATCCCACCGACTAAAAAGGTATCAGTGCTTGCTGTACATATCTGTGGGTGCAGCAGCAGGAGCTCAGGGACTGGGGATGCTCTGCTGCAGAATCAGTTGGTTCTATCAATACAGTATTAAATGTTAACAGGTTGGATATAATAATCGTAGAGTAGACAGTGGTCCCTCATTTATTGCAGGGGTTCTCAGAATAACTAGCCCCTGGTCACAGTTCTCACAATTGATTCTCAAAGTGCAAACCTTTGTAGATTGCAAAACGTAAAAGTATTATTATGCCGCGGTTTGTCTTCATCTGCCCGCCACTTTCGTGCGCCTTTTTCCCTCACGGTGCAGGTGTGTATTTCCGAATGAGGCTCATAGTTATGGGTGTTTTTGTGCTGTTTTTTCTATTGGACGCGATGGTTATCAAAACCAAACGTGATAAATTTGGCAAGCGCAGGAGATTTGTCAATCAGGCTGCAGAATGCAATGCTGTACTGTGCAATAAAAAATCAGCGAAAAAGCAAAGCAGTGACGGATGAACAGCGGGACCACTGTGTGCTGTTTATTAATAAACAATAAAATATATTCCTAAATGACAACATGCATAAAAGCAGAACGGTATTTGTACGTCAGTGGGAAAATAGCGGTGGCTTGCTAGCTTTTGTGCGGCTTCCCCGGGTCAGTGAAAACTTTCAAAAGAGAAATGAATGAACTTACCAGGTTGCCCGATCTCTTCACATATCTTCCTCCAAGCTCGGTCCTTTTTATTCCTGTCTCGGTACTGAAAGCAGCTGGTGTTGTACAGCTCCGAGTTGTTTGCTACCGCATTGATTAGCCTTCCCCTCCATTGAAGTATGAAAGGCTTTGGCTGGATCTGCCCCTTTGACCTAGGTAACAGCCACGTCACCAGGCTCCTGATTGGTTGTCGCGGCGCGATTTGACGCTGGAGTTCAGATTTTTCCAACTCGAGCGGTAGACGCGAAACGCGCGTATGCACAAAATGCAACACAAAAACTCACGCGCGTGGTTTTATTCGCGAGTCAAACGCGCCAGACGCGCTACACTGACGCGCGTTTCACGCGTTTTGGCGTTTTCGCGACGCAAATCTGCTTCCGAATTTTCGCGGGACCCGCAATCGCGCGTCATCGCGCCTTTCCATTGACTTTACATGTAAACCTGACGCTCTATTCGCGTCCATCGCGTTCGGTGTGAACACACCGTAAGACTACAGCAAGCTAGACATGTATGTATTGAAATACAATAATATGTTATACTATACTGCTTACCCTACCCTTAATTTCTTCCCTTCTTTTTTGATAAAAAAATTGTATTGACAAAAGTTTTCCAGGGTTTTCTGAAGATCTTTCAAAGTTATTCTTTGGGCCTTGGCTGTTTTCTCATTCCTTTTCTATCGAGTCCTTGTACCCAACCATTTTCAGAGGAATGTTGTTTTATTTGTAAAGCCACTTAACACTGACCTGTGAATCATTCAAGCACAACAACGGCATCTATCTCAGGAGATGACCGGGTGTTGTGTTGACATGTAAGAGACAACATAGCAAAGAAACAATTTATTTTATTACTTCGTATTAGCAAAAGGAACTTAATTTGCTCCCTTTTTTTGTTGACTCTAGAAAAATGCCAAAGACAAGATAGTTTGAGAGTCAGACATAAATAGTATTTTTGCACACATCAGGTGATTCCCAAAGAGCTGTTAGCCAAAAACCTGATGTGTGATGTGCAGTGTGTCATTACAAAATGTGATGAAAGTGGGAAGTTGAGGACAAAAGAAGAAATAGCATGGCTGAAAATCTTTGACAATGAACAATATCTGAAAGTCATGTCCTTGAGAAATAGCAAACACTCACGCAGACTTGACAAAGGACCTGAGAGAGGACCTTCAGTTAATCCATCTATTGTTCACTGAAACCTAATTAGAAATGGTCTCGGTGTGGTTGTGGAACGCAGAAAAGGCTGAGGTTAGTCAAGGACTCACTAAAAATGAGTGGCAACAGGTCTCATGAAGTGATGACTCCAAATTGGATTTTGTTCAAATCAGATGTGTGCAGAGGTACAACATGGTGGAGTCTCTTTTTGGTTCAAATTATTGACAATATGTATGGAGGAGAGAGGTACATCAATGAGTGTCTGTTGCCATCTGCAAAACACGGTGGAGTCTCTGTCATGGTTTGTGGCTACATTTCATCCAGCGCTGTTGGGGATCTTGTCATAGCTAATGGATTTGTTAACAAAAATATCACCAGAGATTTTATGCACCTTCCAGGACCATCTGGAAAGTGTCTTGTTGGCAACAGCTTCATTTTTTTTTTTAGCATGATAATCAACTCAAACAGACCACCAGTGCCATAAAACCATAACTGGATAGAAAATCACACACTAAAAAAATAATCAGTCATGGATTGGCCTCCATAGAGCCCTGACCTGAACATTTTGAAACAGTGTGGGATTATTTTGACAGCGATCAAGAAAAAAAAAATCAACATCTAAAGAGGAGCTGTTAAACATCCTTCAAGAAGCTTAGTGAACTATTCCTTTTGACTTTCAGGCTTGTTGGAATTGTAAAAACTCACTTTCAATTAAATTACATTAAATTTTTTTTATCCACACCAAATCACAACAACAGTCGCCTCAAGGTGCTTTATATATTGTAAAGCAGACCCTACAATAATACATACAGAGAAAAACCTAACAATCACATGACCCCCTATGAGCAACCACTTTGGCAACAGTGGGAAAGAAAAACTCCCGTTTAACAGGAGGAGACCTCTGGCAGAACCGGGCTCAGGGAGGGGCGGTCATCTGCTGTGACCGATTGGGGTGACTTTTTGCCTTATACACTGTGTTTCCATTAACGCTTTAAGATAAATCTGCACCTATTTCCTTTTTTTTCATAGCAAAATAAAAATATGCAACAAAATTGGGAAATTCAGCATAAAGATACTTGAAAAAGCTATTAAAAAGACAAACACACATATATAGATTTTTTTTTTTCAAAAAATGTAATTTAGTTAAAAAAAAAATCAGTTAAAAGAGAATTTTTAAAAAACAATGTATATCACCTCTGGCTTTTTTCCCTGTTTTCCCTCTTTTTAGTTTTAGTTAATATTTTTTTTACTTAAGGATTTGAATTCTTCAGTTTAATTATAAGCGTACAGCTCTAATGTGGGCAGGTATTAGAGGCCTGTGTCTCTATTGATAAGACTGTCAACACTGAGACACAACGGGATGGATTGCAGAAGCTGCTCTTCACTCTGCTCCACTAAAAATATACTCCTAGTCAGTTTTCATGGGAGCCTCATCAAGCTGCACAAGCAGATGGAGCCAGCAGGATGTCAGTTGCAGGGACACCACAGAGGATCTGGTCAAAATCCAAATTTCAATTTTCAGACTTTAGATTCTAACAAATATAAGACAAACTGAAAAATCACAAAACGTTTCAAATAAAATGTGTAACAAGTTCACAAAATCAGTGAACACAAGCTTCTTAATGTTTTATTGTAAAGACTCCACAATATCAGAGAGAAGCACAATGCTGAGATTATTTTCAGTAAGCAAGCACTTAGTGATGGTGGGGAGGAAAAGCTCCTTTACAGGAAGAAACCTCCCACAGAACACCACTCAGGGCCATCTGCAAGCTGACTAGATGTGATGGGAAAGAAATAAGAAAACAGGAAAGCACGGAGCGAGCATACACAACAAACGAGGCAAAACACAAAGACAGAAGACAAAATTTCGTGACAAGCAGAAGTGACAGTAATTCTCCATCAGCCTGAGCTTATAACAGCATAACTAAGGGATGGTTCAGGGTCACCTGACCCAACCATAACTTTATGCTTTTATCAAGAAAGAAACCTTTAGACTTTATATTACAAATAGAAATAGTGTCTTTCTTTCAAACTCAAACAAGTTGCTGGTTCAGCCAGTCAGAGGTTTGCTTATATGGCTGAGGGCAAAAAGTTCTGGAGAGTACAATTAGAAAAAGGCTGAACAAGTATGGCTTGTTTGGAAGGGTAAGCAGCACAACTTAGGTTTGCAAAACTGCATCTGAAAAAAACACAAGGCTTACAGAAAAATATCATTTGGACATATGTGACCAAAATGGACATAAACTGAAGCTTCTGCATACATGTCCATATCACTCTTTGGAGAGACAAAGTATGACATACACACAGTGGACCAGCATGTATATTACACGCTTTGCTGTTAGGTTGGACCAACAGTAAGTGTTCAAGGACATAGTGCTGTAACAATGAGCTATGTGTCATAACTGATAAATCAAAAAATTAAGAATAATTCAGATTTGTTGCAATATTCTAAAGAGTAGTTAAATATAGTAGTTTATTATTGTGTTATTAAAGCAAACTTCTGAACTGTAACCTGAGGCAGTGCAACATGTGAGCTCTTCAAATTGAACTCTGTGTTTGTTGATGTTTTGAGATGGATGTCACTGATCAATGAATTCAAACTGTACTGATGGAGTGGACAGGGTTCCATACTGGGAAGATAGGCTGTTAGCTGTGCTGGGCTACTGGTATTGCTGCATTAGGTGCATTAGGTAATGCACAGTTTCTGAGAAAAAATATATAAAATGTACAAATAAAACAATTACAAAAGGAAATAAATATGTAAATAAAGTGATGTATATACAGTTTGGGTTATTACATGTGGAATTAAATATTGCACAGTGGTGGCTTATAGAGGGAAATCCTTGTAACGGGGGGTGTGGAACTGTGTTTACCAGTGCATGTGTGAGTTCAGAGTGGTTATGGCTTTTGTTATGGCATTCAATCCACTGGAGTATGAATGCGTGTGAATGTTAGATGGAAAGCACATGCATAGAACAATGTGCTTGCGTGGATGAGTGTGAATGGGTGAATGAGGCAAGTTGTGTAAAGTGCTTTGTGTGCTCAGAGTAGAGAAGCACTGTATAAGAACCAGTCAATTTACCAATTACCAGTGATGAATGATAGGTGTCACCATTTAGACAAAATCTCCACATCAGTGCTGGTATAGGAGGAGACGAAGAAGTCAAAACTGAGTCTCTGCACTGATATATTATTAAACTGGTGGTAAAAATCAACATGATCATACACTCGTGCCTTTAACCGGGTAGTGTTAGCCCTGGCACCAGCGTGAGGTTACGAAAACTGAGAGATGCATGCTAGGCTGAAACGAAACCAAAGCAGGGCTTGTGCCAGTGGATGTGACATCACTTTTGATGTGTGGTGCTGTTCCCATGGGTGAGAACGACGGGCATAATGAGCCCATTCTAAAATAAAATGCTGCGTCTTTTTAAAAAATTGTCTTTCAGTAAGTGCTGGTTTACACACATTCTGAGCGCTTCCCACACTTACACACACACACACACACACACACACACACACACACACACACACACACACACACACACACACACACACACACATGTTAACAGCTTCCCTCCATCATGTCCTTTACACAATTCTCCCAGTGAGTGCTGTCATTGTAAAAGAGGGACGTGAGACATGAAGAAGACAGAGAGGTGTGAAAGCACCGCCTGGACCCTGCAATCTTACCTACTGTTAAAATCTTTTGTGTCTCCACGTGGGTGTGTGGATGTGTTGTTTCTCTGAGCCTTGTTTCTCTGAATCTGTGTGCCCAAATTGTCAGCCATCTTGTTTATCTGTGTGTGCGCGTGCATGCATTTTGACAGTATCTTCCTTTTTCCAGAAAAACGTCTCTCCGGAGATCGACAGCACGCAGCCACTCTTCTCTGAAGGTGTCAGAATTTTGTTTCCTCCAAACAAAGTGATGACATCCTGTTAGTGATTCAGACGCCTAACAGAGCAGACAGCTCCAGCCCTGTATTTTTAATGGAACGCTCAAGCGAGATTTAAGAATAACAATAGCTGCCACATGTTGATGACACTTGGGCGCTAAATCAAAAAACCCAGCTGTGGCGGGAAAAAAAGTCAAACGTGGTTTATGTGCTTTGTGCACATATACCGGACTTGTCTGGCGGCAAGCACTCAGCGACTTCAACAGAAAATGCCCTTTCTTGTCAGACACCACTGCAACACTTAGTATGATAAAGCAGCACAAGGTCTTATTTAAGCAGGACCATTTGAAAACCACTAGAGGAGGGAAAATACTGAGATGATGTCGAGGCAGAATTGCTGCCACTCACTGCAACTTTTCCGTGTCGGAAAAGAAATTCTGAAAGCCTCATTTGCAAGCTAATGCACTGCCAATCTACAATGGATGTGTGATTTTGATTCAATCACTGTCAGTGTGTGGCTCCGGCTGATATTAACTGCCTCAGTCTCAAAGACAGGTGTTAATCATTGGACTAACTGTGAAACTTGGACTCTGACAGCTCCTGTTCGTGTCTTCAGCCTTTGTTGGTGACTGTAGGATTTGTGCTTGTGCAGTATGTGCTGACAGCAGTAGATGTAGAAGCAGCTCTAGTCCACCAGGGGTTAATTGGTTATTGTGAGTGTTTTTGATGAACACAATTCAACTTGTGCTTTTTTAAACTTATTTAACCCATGGAAAAGCTCACTAATGCTAGAAGCTAGACCCACACAAACTTTGGCATTTATGCTTTTGGTGGCAATAGAATACAATCCTTCTAACCTAATACAGGTTAATAACCTTGCATTATTAGGCTGTATTAGGTTAATAATTAGGTGAAATTTCATTACTTACTGATGTAGCAGAAATACTGTCAACTCAGTGTTGCTTTAAACTCTTTCAGGCCTTAGGTTTGGGTCCAGATAAACACCCGTCAGATGTTCAGTCCTGTTTTAGTCACTCTCCCTCTTTCAAGGTTAACTAAACCAGTTACACTGAAGGAGAGAGGGTGTCTTACAGTCCCATGCTGCTCAGTCTGTATCGGCCATTATTCCACATCCATGCAACTGCAACCCCCCAAAACAAATAAACAAAAAAAGAAAAACCAGCAAGTGGCCTAAGGGCCATCACTAGCAACATGGCTCTCTTTCCACTGCCAAGTAAAGTTTATGCTGTTACTTTTGTTCTTATAACACAATTACCATAATTTCTTTGCCTGCATGGGGAAATTACTGACACACACCAGGACAAGCAAAAGTGTTATCCTCCTTTGTTGGCTGATGATGTCATTACTCTCCAGCCACTACACTGTGCAGTCCTTGCCCTTAAAATTTACAATCAACGTGAGGATTCACACAACAATGAGTGCTTAGCATTAAGTGGTTAAACTGCATGATTTTATTAGATTTCACTTTATAGCCTTGGCTGTGAAATACAAACAGTCTGGGTTAAACCGCATATGCATATATTACTAAGAGTGTGGAGTGTTTAAGAATTTTCTTTGATACAAACTTTGATCAAATATTTACATCAGAAATCATTTTCTGTCTGCATACTCACACGCAGAGTTTGAACTTTTCAGCAGGCAGTTTTGTGGAAGATATTGGCAACAGTGTCCAGTGATTTTAGTTAGTGTACAAAAGTTATTGTGCATTGTTTATTGCTACAGTTACACCAGGGAAACCAGAAAGTATGGCCAAAAATGATTGTGATTTTATGCACAATCAACTTGCGATCAGTCAGTCCACTGTTATCATCAAAGGGACTTTGGTGTACCAAGCCAGTTTGCTGTCTGTCAAATCACTTCACGTTTAGATCGGGCCTAGTTGGCTAATAAAATGAAAACTGTGATATTGTAGCAATTAACTGCTATAAAATCTGCTGACGTCTGTTGCAAATCTGAAGGTTCCATTAAACTGAAATTCAAATGAACTATTTACATTCAGAATTCAGCCAGAACCTCAAAGACCTGAAGCTGAAAATCAGAAATTCCTCCACGAATACTGACGTAGTTGCAGCAGAAGAACAGTGATTCAACTTCAACAGAATGACGTAAGTGATTTGCAGCATTGCTTTTATATAGGACAAGTAATTGGCGACCTGTTGAGTCGAATCCCATTTTGAACAGACTTAGGTTGATTACAGTGTGTTGGCAGTCTGTCACTATTTATACATTAGACAGCAGTTACTTGCCAATTTGTCTAAGAGTGATTGTATCCTGTCCAAGTCAGACTGTGGTTCTTTGGAGACAGGTTGCCTTAAACCTGGTGACCTGTGTAATCAAATTAGGTGCCCTGATACAACCACCATTTTCCCCACCATTAGCTGTTTTTACTCTGTGACTGAGATTTGCAGATGAAGTCCCGTCACCTTTTATAGAGATTGCGGAATACAAATTAACACCAAATAATCGCATAAACTGTGTTGCTGATTATTTGTCTATTTTTCTAACAAGTATGTTTTTAACCTTAAAAGTGTTTCATTTCTTTGGACAAAGTATTTTATTCTAATACAACCTTTAATATCATGTGAGCCTCCCCACATACATCCAAAAGAAGCTCTTTAGCCAGTGAATCAGGTTGCCTGTTTCCCCTTGGTCTGTAGATCACTTTTCACATAGTGTGTTTCCTCATTTAATTATTAATGAAGTGAACCATGGAGGGGAAGGCCTGCATGCCACTGCTGAATACAAAATGAAGACAATTCTGTCGTTTCATAGAAAATGAAGTTGTGCTAGATAAGTGCACTTCAAAGAAAGAAGTTGAACTGCAGGAAAATATCACTGTAATTACTGAAGTCAGGCTTTATCTTCAGAGGATGATGTTAGAAGCCAGAGGGAGCATCCAGAGAAGGCGAAAAAAACGGGGAAGCCTTTTTGGAGAAGATGACTAATAGAATGATATCATATGCTGTTTTAGCTGTTACACAATGTCCTTGCAGAGAGTCGTTTTTCAGAGCTGTCTCAAACAGAATGACCTCAAGAAGACGTACAGCACACATCTTCACAGACTGAGACTGAGCAAGTGATGGCACCACTCTAGCAATGAATAATATGACTTGCGATGTTTTTTTCTTTATTTCACAGGCCCCCTTTGACTGCATCCATCTGTCTGCACAGTCAAGCAGCTTGTTCATGATGGGAGGAACCACTGGGGCGGCATTTCAAAGTAGGGCTTTTGCAGCAAAAGTTTCCACATGGAGAACTTACTATTCGGTACTGTGTCTCTGCTTTATTCCAAAGTAATTAATTACATGTCATATAATTAGCAAAAATTTAAATAATAGAGGCATGTACAGAGGCCGTGGAGCATGACCCCTACATGAAATATGATTGGTGCCCCTGTTGTCCTGCCCCACTGCCACTAAACTACAGTACTGCTAATCATACCAGTAATGTGACCATTGGTGGAAGATAACTTACTGTATTGCCCACCAGAGCCTACTTGAGTCGGTTTTTAGGGTTTTCCATTAGGTGGTAGTACCTGGTAGTTGGTACTTTTTTAGTATCTGCTTAGCAGAGGTTCCAAGCCAGCTGAGTTGTTCAGAAAATATGTGGTCAGCGGACTCCATGCCACTGATTGAGCAGTCAGTGACATCACTCGATGAGTTGTGAGATTGCTTCACAAAAATCAAAACCACCATTATTTTAAATGACGACTACACAAAACACTGGTGTCCCCGAAGTCTGACAAAAAGCCATAGACTGAGCAGAAGATATATCATCACCTCAACGTCTTCCATTGTTGTGTTGTGTTTGTGTTGCATTCAAATGACGTCACTGGACTTTTGGCCATGTTGCTAAAACAACCCCATTCAGATTAGGTGTTGCTCAATTGTAATGGAAAATGACCAAAACCAAGTCGAGTCAAGTGAAACCAAGTACGTACCGGAAAAAACTCAAGTACTTTACTAAAGTACAGTTTTAACATCCTTATACTTCATGTAACCTTCATGTATTTCTATTGATATAAACAGTGCTGTCTTTGCCTTCTCCAGTTGACACACAATTTCATGTCGTACTGACAGCTCCTGCCCTCACTAACAGCTGAAGTAGTTACCTGGACAAAGCATGTGTTAACATTAGCCTTTAATCATTAGAGTTACCCAATGGCCACATTTGCCATCTGTTGTTATTATTGAATGAGCTAGAGGACTCTAGTTTGATAAAAGGAAGAAAATGTTGCTGCTTAAATGGGTCACGAATGGAATATTGCGCCTTGAGAGAGCGGATTACGGACACATGGAGAGCTGGGCGAGTTGCTGGCTGTGCAGAACAGCAGGGGTACCACAGCTGAACTGAGCAGAGAGTCAAGCGTGTGGAGATGTAATCTGAGCAAATAAAGAATAAAATCTGGAGCAGAGCAGCAGACTGAGGCAGAGCAGTGTGAACAGTGAATAAGAGAGAGGCTGTAAGCAACTGTGGAGGTATTGTGTTGTTAATTTTCCAGTTTGTTAATTAATAGGTTCTAAAATCAATTTTACCATCATAAAAAAAAAAAATCTAAACTTAATCTTAAATACTTGAAAAAAAAATCTAATGTATAATTGTAAAAATTAGTGGAAAACACGTGCGCACACACACACACACACACACACACACACACACACACACACACACACACACACACACACACACAGCATATAATTGTTTTGCAACTCTTTAGGTATCGGGTAGTTGAGGATTCATTTTTGTGATCAAATATTCTTTTCTTGCCATATCACTGAAGAAAATCCTGTAAATGCCTCAGGTAAGCATCCCATATCATGAAGTTATCATCTAAAAATGACTTTTTTCTTTTTTACATTGTATATCAACTCACGAAAAGCACATTTTCTCAAAAATCTTCGGTGGAAATTCTAAGAATCATGAATTTCTTTTGAAATCTACCCATGATCTCGACTCTATGCCGATCCTGATTCTGCGTCTGGACTCTCTCGGGCTATTTTTCACAACGTTCAACATCCTGATCAAAGAACCCTTTTACAAAGATACGCTTTCTATGCCATGCATCTTTTTTTTAAAAATACAAAAATAAATAAATACAAATCACAACTGTTTTAATACAAAAAGAAAGTAGAAAAAAAAGTTTTTTAGAAAAAGTGTAAAATAAGGACAAAATAACAAACAAGGGAAAGAAAAAAAGTTATCAAAGATATCAAAGATGTGGGAAACGGTAATAAATCAGAGTTTTTCAGAGTTTTTATAGTTTATTAAGTTTTAACCCAAGACAAGAAGACACGTTGGCATTTTCTATACAGTATTGAGGGATAGTGTTAACACACCTCTGTCTACTAAAGGAGGCTAACCTTGGTAGCAGTAACAAAGTAAGTTAGCTCAGGCTCAAATTAGTGATGTGATGATATTGTAAGGCTCTACTAGCATTTATTAAAGTTTCCAAGTTAAAACCTTCTGAACATTTGAGTCTGGATTCTTATTCACGTCCCTAAACATAGACATAGTTGTCACGGTTCTGGGTCGGTTCGACCCAGCATTTTGAGTTTCTGATGTTTTGGTTTATTTTTGCACTATGGGCTGCCCTTTGATACTCTTGTGCTTTGATTGTTATTGGAATTCTAGGTTTCTGTTTATTCGTGTTTAAGGATTTGTTGCCTCATGTATAGTTTGGGTTCCATGCGTTATTTTCTGTCTGCCTCTCAGTGTTGAGCAGTGTTGGGTAAGTTACTTTAAAATAGTAACTTAGTTACATTACTAGTTACTTCTCTCAAAAGTAACTCAGTTACTTCAAGTTACTCGTTACTTTCAAAGTAACTAGTTACTAGGGAAAGTAACTTTGGTTTTACTCAGAATTCTCTTGTTAATGTGTTTCTTCCATAACTTTGCCAGTCTTCTAGCTTGCTTACTTGCCACAAGTGCACTGTGCCACCTACTAATAGAAAGGAAAAGATAATGTGCACATTTCCACGAGAGAAATCCCATGCCTGGACCGTCATTGACTGCTGCCATGATTCTAGCCTACGTCACAGAGTCATGTGCGCCTTTTACATCCAACACAAAAACTGCAGTCGTGTTGCTTTCGATTGTACTCAGAACTCAGAAATTCTGCCTTCTGAATAGGAAGATGTAGGTAACACCAGACTGCAGATGAGCTGCATACAGGGCTGGACTGGGACAGAAAATTGGCCCGGGCATTTTGATTAGAGACCGGCCCACCATTATAGGAAAAATCATAAAGCCTTTGAATGAAAATAAACACTGTTGTGACAGTGATGTTCACTGTTTTGATGGTATATATGCATCAATCTATCAATTGTTTGTTGTAAGATTCAGATAATTATTTTTTAAAAGCTAGACATTTTAAATGAGAATAAGAAAGAAAAGTATTTCTTTGTGCCCCCCATTCCCTGTTAATGCCCTACATGCCCCCCTGGCCACACTTTGCTAGATCCGCACCTGCACAGTTGCCAGCTGTCAGCTACCTAAAAAAGGATCCTGGTGTTATTTGTCTCTCAGAAACAGTTCATAACTTCCCTTCAACTCATTCATGTCACTTAAAAGGTAAACCTGTTTCTCCATCACCTGTTCAGCTCTGATGATCCAGTAAGGACATCTCCTGGTTTCATCTTCATGTTTCCCTCTCACCAGATAACCAAACCATATCATGACCAGCAGCTTTTTTGCAGCTGTGGCTCCAGCAAACATCAGCTGATACTAGAAATTAATATTAAATAAATTCTAACAACAGCTGATCAAGCTTAAACGTGCTGCTGTTGTTTACCGCGACATCCGCTGGTTTCCTCTTTCGGCGCAAAGTGGGCGATAAACAAACAAGAGAGCCGATCAGCTGATCATTGATCAGTTTCATGATTGAAGTAGAAACGGGAGAGGGAGGGAGAGAATGAGAGAAGAAGAGGCAGCTGTGCAGCAAAGACACAGAATAACTACAGCTTTGTGCCTTTTTCATTGTAGCTGAATTACGGGAAAAACTGTTCCTTTTCACCTAAATAAGAAACGCGTAATATTTTCTCTGAATACCAGACGGGACGGTTGGCAACTCTAATAACTTATGAACAAAATAAAGTTAAACATCATTAACTTCATAGCACCCACCTAGCTCCGTCATGCTAGCTAGCACGCAGTACGGAAAAAGTCAGAATAACGAAAATAAACTTCACCTAAACTTAGTTTATATCTGACCCAGATAGACTGCAGGTCATAACTTCTTACCTGAAGTTCAGTTCACACTTGGACCGGCGGCCGCCTCAGGTCTCTTTTCCTTCTGCGTCCCCTTTCCTTCATCCACCTGCTCGCCTCCACCACTTGCTAATGTTACTGAATCTGTGGAACCTCCGCGATAGCCACCACACGAAGTAACGAGTAACGACCCTATCTAAATCCCAGTAACGACTAACGCGTTCCTGATTTTGGCATAATAACTAGAGATGGCACGATACCACTTTTTTATGTCCGATACCGATACCGATATCATAAATTTGGATATCTGCCGATACCGATATGAATCCGATATAGTGTTTTTTAATCAACAAAACTGTTTTTTAAAATATCTTGCTGCATTTTGCAAGTCTGCAAGTTCATACTCAAGTTTAAAACAACAACTACACTAAAGCTATTCTGTTATACCTGTATACAAAAAAATATTTCATAGTTCAGCAATACTGATCAATCTAATAAACTTAAACCTACACCATCCTCACTATTCTGGTATTTTAAAGAGTACTTAGCGTAAATATTAAGCAACCTAACTAATAGGGTTCCAACTCCCAGCAACAACAAAAATAAATAAATAAAAAATAGGGAACCACCCCTCACGCTCCACCTCATGATGCTTAATCGACGTAATCAACCTTAATTTGATGAAGTGTGAAAAAAATGCACAGAAATCAATTATTTTTCAAGAAATATTAAATAGATTCAACATCTTTCTTCAACAAAATTGCAGACTGCACAGATGGTACCTTCCCAAAGTAAAAAGTACTATAGCTTACTAGGGTATATATATTAGACTTAATAGTCACTATATACAGTAATTGACTTCTATTCATTTTACATCAAATTAAAACTTTGGGTGTCAGATAATTATTTATTAAAAGCTAGACATTTTAAATGAGAATAAGAAAGAAAAGTATGTCTTTGTGCCCCCTTTTCCCTGTTAATGCCCTATCGGCCCCCCTGGCTAAACTTTGCTAGATCCGCCCCTGCACAGTTACCAGCGTCAGCTACGTCAGCTATGTAGAAAAAGATCCTGGTGTAGAAAGTAATATTAAATAAATTCTAACAACAGCTTATCAAGCTTAAACGTGCTGCTGTTGTTCAGCCGCTGGTTTCCTCTTTCTGGTGCAAAGTGGGCCAAAAACAAACAAGAGACACGGACTCGCGACAGAAAAGCCGATCAGCTGATCGTTAAGCAGTTTCACGATTGAAGTAGCAGCCGGAGAGCGAGAGGCAGTCGCTTATTAAGCTTAACGCAGGAATGCTTTACAAACATTCAGAGATGGACTTACACACTTGCTTTACTTCTCTCGGGATAACTTTGTCGGAGATGAAATGCCGGGTTGCTAGCGAAGCTCCACATGCTATCCAGACCACCGACAGGTCCCGCATGCCACAGCCGCTCTATCACGTGATGCATACTGCTCCGACGTGCTAACGTTCTGAGGTGAGTTACGGTGTGTTGCAAGTTTTGTGAGGTGCTTTCGTGATATTTAATGGATCGGATTACATTTTTTATTTTTCTCCGATATCCGATCCAGTAATTTAGGTCAGTATCGGACCGATACCGATACGTAATATCGGATCGGTCCATCTCTAATAATAACTAGTTACCGTGCTCGTTACCACAATAATAACTCAACTGGTGTTGAGTCTGTGTGTGATGGTTTCTGGTTTCCTGTTTTACTTTGAAAGTTCATGTCTCATGTCAGTGCGTTCAGTTTTACCTCTCCCCTGTCTCGTTAGCCTGATTTCTCCCAGCTGTGTCTCCTTCCTGTTGCCCATTCCCTGATTACTCCCCTGTGTATATAAGCCCTGTGTTTTCCTGTGCTCCCTGTTGTGTCGTCCCTTCAACTTGCTGTGTGTTCATGATTTCCAGTCCTCCAGCACCTCAATTTAGAGTTTTGTTTTGCTTTTGTGAGACTTATTTTCTGTAGCAGTTTGTCCAGCAATAAAGCTGCGTTTTCAGTTTAAATCTCGTCTCCAGAGAGTAGAGATGGCACGATACCACTTTTTTATGTCCGATACCGATACCGATATCATAAATTTGGATATCTGCCGATACCGATATGAATCCGATATAGTGTTTTTTAATCAACAAAACTGTTTTTTAAAATATCTTGCTGCATTTTGCAAGTCTGCAAGTTCATACTCAAGTTTAAAACAACAACTACACTAAAGCTATTCTGTTATACCTGTATACAAAAAAAATATTTCATAGTTCAGCAATACTGATCAATCTAATAAACTTAGACCTACACCATCCTCCCTATTCTGGTATTTTAAAGAGTACTTAGCGTAAATATTAAGCAACCTAACTAATAGGGTTCCAACTCCCAGCAACAACAAAATTAAATAAATAAAAAATAGGGAACCACCCCTCACGCGCCACCTCATGATGCTTAATCGACGTAATCAACCTTAATTTGATGCAGTGTGAAAAAAATGCACAGAAATCAATTATTTTTCAAGAAATATTAAATAGATTCAACATCTTTCTTCAACAAAATTGCAGACTGCACAGATGGTACCTTCCCAAAGTAAAAAGTACTATAGCTTACTAGGGTATATATATTAGACTTAATAGTCACTATGTACAGTAATTGACTTCTATTCATTTTACATCAAATTAAAACTTTGGGTGTCAGATAATTATTTATTAAAAGCTAGACATTTTAAATGAGAATAAGAAAGAAAAGTATGTCTTTGTGCCCCCTTTTCCCAGTTAATGCCCTATCGGCCCCCCTGGCTAAACTTTGCTAGATCCGCCCCTGCACAGTTACCAGCCGTCAGCTATGTAGAAAAAGATCCTGGTGTAGAAATTAATATTAAATAAATTCTAACAACAGCTTATCAAGCTTAAATGTGCTGCTGTTGTTCAGCCGCTGGTTTCCTCTTTCTGGCGCAAAGTGGACCAAAAACAAACGAGAGACAGACTCGCGACAGAAAAGCCGATCAGCTGATTTAAGCAGTTTCACGATTGAAGTAGCAGCCGGAGAGCGAGAGGCAGTCGCTTGTTAAGCTTAACGTGGGAATGCTTTACAAACATTCAGAGATGGACTTACACACTTGCTTTACTTCTCTCGGGATAACTTTGTCGGAGATGAAATGCCAGGTTGCTAGCGAAGCTCCACATGCTATCCAGACCACCGACAGGTCCTGCATGCCACAGCCGCTCTATCAGGTGATGCATACGTTCTGAGGTGAGTTACGGTGTGTTGCAAGTTTTGTGAGGTGCTTTCGTGATATTTAATGGATCGGATTACATTTTTTATTTTTCTCCGATATCCGATCCAGTAATTTAGGTCAGTATCGGACCTATACTGATACATAATATCGGATCGGTCCATCTCTACCAGAGAGTCCTGCATTTTGGGTCCACCACTCCTGCCTGCCTGCCACACAGCCAACCATGACACTAGTTTCTCGGCTGATTCTTTTATTCTTTTACTAACTCATGTCCTGGTGGTTTACTTTTTAGGCTACTCTGGTTTAGACAATCTCTGTAATTATCAAAGGAAAGAAGCTGCATCTGACCTCAAATGCAAAGGACCACAGCAAAATTAATATAGCTAAAACAAGGATTGATGGAACATGATTGATGAACAAAACGCCAATTCTCTTCAATTGACTTTACATTCATAGTGCAACACACTGTGCAAAAAGTAAAGACATCTGGATTTTGTGATTATCAAATTATGTTGTGAACCTCAAGCATCATTATCACTTTTATTATAAGTACTAATGAAATCAGTTGTGAAAATGATGTAGGGCCACTTCTTTTGGTTGTCATAAAACTTGCCAGTAAAACATCAGTGTGTGATCACAATATCTTGTGTAACAAGTGACAGATCTTTGTTAACAGGAGTTCAAAGGTTTCATGGTTAATTTTCGGGACTATAAACACGTTCATTATAAACCGTTTGCCAGCATCATCAACTATACTAGCAATAAGGACAGCAAGAAAACAGAGGATTTGCATTTGTACACAGTCGAATGTCATTTTGCGCAACATCAGAGTAGAAACCTTGCAGCTATTCTCACAGTATAAGGTTTTTACAGCATTTCAAAGCCTTTGTAAACAACACCCTTCATTTTCAAACCAAATCAATGTGTGCCTGAGCACAAATGCCCTTTATACAATATTTAACATTAGTGGAAGCGCAATATCCACTTTGTTGCAAATGTAAATATTAATGTTTAATTTATTTGAATCTGTAACTGTGCCATAGTGTTCATGCGTGTAGAGCTCATTTATATTTCACTCTTATGAATATGAAAATGCTCTGTAGCCTCTGATGTCAAGTTTTGTGCCATCACTAGTGATGTCCTTTGTGTCTGTGGGTATGTGTGGGTGTGTGTGAGTGTTTAAAGTGTAACTCAGTTTTCTGGTCATCACAGGCAACGATGAAGCTGCTGTTATTTTGATATTTGAACACTGTGGACAGATACCTTCATTAATTCATCTATCCTCCATTAGTATAAGTATGAGTCAGAGATATACAGTCTATCTTCTTGTGTCACCTTGTCACTGGATCCAATTCGTGCAAGTTAGCAAACAGACAGTTAGAAACCAAACCAAAATGTTTCACACTGTCTCCTTTCACTCTCTTCCCTAGCAAGCTGGCAAGCAATCAAACATGAAAAAACTTATGACTGCGACAGTTGGCCATTTTAATTTTTTTTTTATTACTGTCAGTTGCTTTGTTAAAACTGTGGCAAGATAACAAACAGAAAAGTGAACACATTGTTCTGAATAATGAACTGACCTCTCAGCCAGCAACAACTAAGCCAGAAAAGTCTTCATATCCAAACATGTTGGTGTCTGCACTCCACAAGATCATTGAAGGATTCTGAAAGAGATATTAACGGCTATTTTTTCATAACATATTTATCATTTAATTTGATATAAAATATTTTTTAAAAATGAGAAACCAGTTATGCAGAACACAAAATGTAATGGTGAATTGTAGATTTATCACTAGCATGTTTAACGAGATGCAGTTTGGATTGATGTTTTTTATTTTGTGGCAATAGTTGTTGATAATCTGTTATGAACACTTAACATGCATATTGTTTAAGGCACTTTGCATCTGTGTTTCGTTCATGTTTAGTGTTTAGCGTATGTAAAAAGACATCAGCACAGTTTTAGAAAAATGCCATTTCCTCATTTATAAATGCTGATATTGGATGTAGGATCCACTCCAGGAGGACAGGATGTGCTGCTGTCTGTGTTTTTATATAGTCTTCACCAGCGTTCAAAGATTGCCTGTTAGACTATGGACAGAATGTCAGTTTTTAATGTGAATAAAGCCAATCACACAGCAAAGCTGCTGTCACAAAAAATAGGCCTAATTGGCACCAGTGTGTCTGTCTCACTCTATAATTACATACACTAAACATCCAGCCTTCTGTATACTGTGTATATGCTACTCTGCTAGTTAGGACAGCTAAGTTTTAATTCCAGTAACAACTGAGAGTAACTGAAAAAAAATTTATTTGGCTATTAAAATACTGAGTACTAATATTATATAATTATACTCTGTAAAATGTCTGAAATTCAACAATCAAAGTAAGACAGAATTTAAAATGATGTCTTCCTGAACTGTAATAAAAACAACAGAGCAGATATCAGATGGCTTTAAAGTGATGTAAAGTTTTGTAGGCACCTTTCTCCTCTGACCTCTGGTGTAGTGGGTGGAAATGCAATAAAATGGCTTAATGTACACAGGAGCACAAAGTAGGGCCACTTCTTCTCAAGAGATGCTAGAAACATTCCTAAAATATTTGGATTCATGGATTTCAGCTGCACATCCATGATGTCAAACTCTCAATGGCCACATCCCAAAGGTGGCTGTGGAGGCCATTTGCATGCAGTGAATGCATTTTGATCATCAACAAACCTTTTTGAGATGATTTGAGCATGACATGGTTCATTATCCTGGTAGAAGCATCAGAAGATGGGTACACTGTGGCTATAAAGAGATGGGCTGTGGTGTGTAAGTGATGTTCAGCTAATGCTAACAGTGCCCAAAGTGTGCTAAGAAAACACCCCTCTCACCATTAGGCTAGCATCCAGCCTGAAGTGAAGATACAAGGCAGACTGAATTTAGGCTTTCATGTTTTTTTCATAGTATCCAACCATTGCAGCAGAAATTCAGACTCATTAGACCAGGCCACTATAGCCTCAGTTTCACTCCGTGTGGTCTTCTGCAGCTGTATCACATCTGCTTCAGGTTCAAAATGTTATGTGTTCAAATTTCATTTTCTGCATACCTTGGCTGTAATACGTGGTTTTTGAGTTCCTAGTGTTTTGCTATCAGCTCAAAGCAGTGTGGCTGTTCTCTAATCTCCGACGTCAATGAAGCATTTTCCCTTTAAAAAGCATTTAAATGCTGCTCACTGGACATTTTCTTTTTGTTGGAGCTTCTCTGTCCAATTTTCTGTCATCGTTAATGGTTTTCTGGTGGACTTGAGATGTTAGACTTGGAACAGGTCAAGTAACAGTGTGTTTACTTACAGTGAAGCAAAGTTCATAAATGGTGAGGTCTGCCTCCAGGGCTCCAGAATACACGGATTTCTTTGCATCAGGGAACCAACTCTCTTTCTCTGTAAGTCACTCAGAACACACGGGAATGGGTATGACTCACAGGAGACTGGAGGACTGTGACATTTTCTGCAGTACTAAATCACCTTTCTTCTCCTTTCTGATGGTCGGTTTGAATTTGACCATGTCTACATGTCTACATTTGAAACAAGCTTAACTGATTGTCATTGAATTTCTTTTCGCATGTGCTGCTCTATTGCTACTTGTCACAGCTAAAACTATGCTAGGAAGAGCTAGTCCAGATTATGTTTTAATATTTCAGACTCAAATACATTTCAACTCAAATACAATTCAACTGACTTGATATCAAATGTTTGTTATGCTAAACAGTAGTAGTGCAACGGATCAAAAATCTCACGGTTCGGATCGGATCACGGTTTTAAGTCACGGATCGGATCAATTTTCAGATCAGCAAAAATAGAAAAAAAAAAAAAAAAAAATTTGACTCGCCATTTACTTATTTAAGTATTTTTTGCCTATTAAAAAACATTCAACTGAAGACTCATTCCATGCACTTATATAAAAACAAATTAAGGTGCAATATGGACATCATGGCTTCTGCATCCTCTATACACAGCCTTAAACAACCAGAGGAGTCTGTTCAGTGACAGGTTGCTTCTCCCAAAGTCAAGGACCAGCAGACTTAAAAAGTCCTTTGTCCCACACGCCATCAAACTGTTTAACTCCTGGCTGGAGGGGAGAGGGAGGGGAAACGGGGACAAAGGAGGGGGGGACAAGTAAGCTGTAGGGCGTTTTCACTGTGCAATAGAGTGAGTATACTCTGTATTTATATATGTGTATATATGGTAACTGTAACTGAATTTCCCGGAGGAACCCACCCGAGGGATAAATAAAGTTTCATCTAATCTAATGTAATCTATAGGGCAGTACAGGGCTTTGTGTCTACCACTCCACTGTGATATAATGAGTGGTCACGGTCACGTGGCTTCCTTTGCCCTGGAGGTCCACCCATTTGTAGTTAGGGAAACAGAAGATGCCTGGGACAGTTCAGCCATAACTTTAAACTTCTCCTGCTCATACATGCTTGGAACGATCTTGTCACACTGAAGTGGACGCGCAACGGGATATCATAGCGTGGCTCAAGCACGTTCATCACAGTTTAAGCCTCTTGTTTTGCACAACGGAATACGGCCTCCCGTCTGCACCTAAACACCCCATTAGCTTTTGTAATAGCTTTAGCCCGGTTGGATTGGGCAGCAAAGGGCTGCTTAAATGCTGCAAACTCCTCTGCTCCTCCACTTGGACCGCTAGCGCTGACCATAACTACCGCTTGACAGACCAACCACGCGCACCATACACATACTTTTTTTTTCTTTTTCGAATCTTCGGATCACGTGCGTACCGAACCGTGGAGTGGAATCGGTTCGGATTTCGGATCAACCGTGATCCGTTACACCACTACTAAACAGCATAAAAACTGATTTTGTTTTTTTACTGGTGGTTGTTGCATGGCCCGAGTGTCTGTTTTACAAGCCTGGTTGTTTGTCATAAACAGAGATGGGCGCGTTACTGTAATCCGATTACTTTTTTTCAAGTAACGAGTAAAGTAAGGGATTGCTATTGCAAAAACGGTAATTAGATTACCGTTACTTTCCCGTAGGAACGCTGCGTTACTGCGTTACTAAAACCGTGATTTTTTTTGCGAGAATGTCTCATGACAGTGACGTTAGCGAGTGCGACGTTCGAGACAACATCTGTGTATAGATCAACAATGGATAATACATCGAGTGCGGGAGAGAGTATGAGCATGCAGCGATTAAAGAGTGGAAGTACTGACCTTACTTTGAGTTTGATTCCATAAAAAGTGACAAAAACATTAGTGTCCATTGTGCAAGGGAAGAAAACTTCTTTTTACAGCGAACCCCCCCCCCCCCCCCCCCCCAAACTTCCAAGCAAGCACCGAGTGCGCTACGACGTAATGGGAAATTCACAGAGAAACTCGCGGATTCTTCCACTGACCGCTGCGGCACACCTGCACCAGGGTAAACCTCCGCCTACCCTACTCCTGCTTTACAGGTGAAAATAGAGCAACAGGACCGCTAGTCTTTGACTTTATTTATTTTCTGCTGTGTTTTACTTGCATCTGAAAGAGTGAGTGTAAACACAAAAAATATATATATATTTTTTATGTGCTGGAATGTGCAGAAAATAGGTTTAAATATCAAACTAATTTCTTCCAGTCAGAGAATGTTGCATATAATTAAATTTTTGCTTGATGCATAAAGTTAAAAGATTAAAACTAATAAAACAAGTTTTAAAAAGAGACTTTTCCATTTGATTACATTTTGTATGATGGATTATGTAGAAAAAGTAGAATTGGGCTTAAAGATCTATCTCTTTATCACCTATAAAGAGATAGGTAAATCGTGTTTTTAAAAAGTAACTAAGTAAGTAATTACTTTTGAAAATAAGTAATCAGTAAAGTAACGGGATTACGTTTTTGGGGAAGTAATCAGTAATTAATTACTGATTACTTTTTTCAAGTAACTTGACCAACACTGGTCATAAAAAGTTAATATCCTACATATCATCATTCAAACTGTGGAAAGTCAGTGGCTTTAAACTACTGTTCCAGCTGCAAGCTCGTGATGATTTTAACAACACCAACCAATTACTCTGATTTTTTCTCTTTAAACGTTTAATGTAAGCACCAGCCTATTGGATCTCATTTGAAAAGCAGCACATACCATAAATGGATGAATATGTAGCTCAGCATGAGACATTTATAAATAAAAAAAAAAGAAAAAAGAAGTCACACAGTGTGAAAATTCAGTAACAAAAGCCGACTCCCTCGAACTGAGCTATTATTATTTGAATGTATTTACATTCTTGCCAGTAATAGCTGTGTCCTCCTGGAGGTGTATTATGTACGTTTCTCTAGCTGCAAAGTCTTTGCTTTCTGAAACCTTAGTTGGATGTCATTTGTTATTATAAGGTCATTAGTTGGTACAGTAAAATGTCACCCAGTGGGTTTCTTTTATGTTCGGGCAGCATGAAATGTGAACCAACAGCAGCTGCAGCCTGAAAAATAACACCTTAGCCAATAATAATCAGCCTCTGAAAGATTTTTTTCTCACTCATATGTTTGTTGGAAAGATTTTTTTGTTATTTTCTCTTTTTTCAGAAAGCCTACAATATGTACTGGCTTTGTCCAGATGGGGAAGAACAGTTATTTTATTTTTTTGTGACTCTTCAAAAGTTGGTCCAAACTTGGCGTGACGGGAGCTAGTTGGGTAAACTACTTTTCCCGTGGCCAGTATCTTCCCAAGTTTCAGAGTTTTCCTCCCACTGAATCAAAAACTTTTTTCCTACCGGATGTTGTTTGCTTTCTGCTGTTTTTGCCCTCCATCCTCCATCTATCCTGGCTCTCTCTCTCGCTCCACCTCTCTCTCTGTGCCACTGGTATAGGCCTGTTTAGTTGGCAGAAGTGCAGCCTGAGTGGGCAGAGTAGAGAGAGGGGGCAGAGGCCAAGGAAACACCGAGCTGATCCGAGAACAGCCTTGGCCAAGGTAAACACCCAGTGAGAGAGACTGGAGCTGAGGATGTGATTATAGAAAGATTACTGGTGGTCTGACACGTCTCTCTCCCCATCTGATTTGCTCTGAGGGAAAGCATCACTGAAGGTTACAGTTGTATCAGTAATGACAAACATGAAAGTAACTCAATGATGTTTCGAAAAATGTTGCATTCGTTATTAATTTCCAAAAAATTAATGTAATTTCTAACGCCGGCTATAAGAAGAGATTATAATACATATTATAATTACAAGTCTGTGTTTAGCAGGAAATATTATAGCCTGGTCTCACAGCAAAACATTCACTAGCCATGAAAAAAGCACTTTATTCATACATGTTTATGAGCATGAGTTGTATTTGGTGACAGTCAGCACAGCATTGAAACTAATGTATTACAGTTGGCAGCTTGTTTCATGGCTGCACAATACAAACTCCTCTCAAACTAGAGATGCAAGTCTTCGTAGCGCTGCATTTTTTCTGCATTCAGCAGAAGTGCTTCAGTATGTAGTGGGAAGTAGGAGGCTTACAGCAAATAGTCAGTAGTTTGGAGGTATTTCAACTTTTCTCTGTTTTTCTTCATATGTTTTCAATAGTTTATTACCACAAACACTGGACAGCTGACAACAATTGAATGACAGCAAAGCATAGCATTTTTTCCACATATTTATTTATTTTTTATATTTTTCTTGATGTAACTTGAGAATTGCAGTGGTATCAATATCAAGACTGAAAAAAATGAACTGGCCATAACCATAACCATAACCTGTAACCAACATCTTTTGCAAGGTGCAGCCTTTAATTTGAATATAATAGGTACTGTATCTGTTTCTGGTTTGCATCAGGCACTCTAGCAAGTCCTTGGCAAGTGTTTTCAAACAAGTTGCCAGTTCCACCTAGTGACTGCCAGCAACCACGTAGCAACCTGTCAGGGAATACACATTATTTCCTAGTGGTTGCCAGGCAATCGTCAGTCTATAGGCCCGTGTGCTAACACTCCTGTGAGACTGCGCTAAATACTCACTGTGCTTCTAAGCAATTGAACTCACTGTTTCAAACTGGATTTTAATTAGGACATTATAGGATTTCTTTAAAAGAAAGGAAACAAAGCTGAAAGTCAAAGTCAGAAACAACCTGAAGAAGAAGACGATTGCCTCAAGTGGAAACAAGGCTGAGTAGCAACGCTAAAACTCATATCTAGTATATTTTAAAGTAATTCTTCATGACAGTAAAAAACAAAACAAAAAAAACCCCATAATTCTTTACTTACTATTTTTTAAAGCAGTGTGCAATATGAGAAAGGATGTGGACTGTATGTATGTGCGCTGACTCCGGTGTGGGTTAATGGATGGACTCTTCCTTTAAGTAGTTGGCCTTGTTGTGGGAAGTGACTGACACCTTCACTGCCGGCAGTGTGCAAGAAGAAGCAACTCCAGCGTGAAGCTGCAGCCACTGTGAAGTGAAACAGGGCTGCCAACAGGGGTGCTTTAATTACTGAAATCAGCTGTGTGCCTAGATGGGAACAAGATTCGATATGACAATTATCCAAATGTTGTGTGCTGTGTTCCCTGCCCCAGAAAGAGAAATGAAGGCCCAGTTCATGCAAGAGTGTTCTCTCTCGGTGTTTCTCCCAAAAAATCTGCAGTGAGACTTGGTTTGGACACTAAAAGCAGGTACCAGCTATGAACAAGGGTAAAGACACTTTCTCTGAAAACAGAGTCAAATGATGCTACTGCTGTGTGCAGGCATGCACCAGTTAGAGAGACACAGAGAGTCGTGTCTTCCTTTACTGCTACACTGAGGTAGATACTAATCTGCATATTCAATTTTATGGACATGGGGACATGCAGACATGAAACACATGTTGCACATTAACACATTATTTACTACAGCTGCATGATGTGGTCAGTCACATACATACAAACAATGGATGTGCGATAAAATGAGCGTGATTGTTGTCAACAAAATTCAAAGAATGCTGTTTGAGATCATTATTTCTAAAATTAGATGCACTAAATCTCAGCAAAAAAAAAATACATCAACTCCAAATTGCAATCTCCAACTCGTTGCGTGCCAACCATGCTCAGTATGCACAGCAACATAAGCTGTATTTATAGCAGCAGAACATATAAAATGTTTATTAAATGTGTCTTGAAATGTCAGTCTGCTACCTCTCAATTGCTGCTTGCTGAAAATACTGAGGATCCTGAGTCATAACTTAAAAGTTTCACCTAATTTATTAATGTTATAAATAAAACATGACCTGGAAGATTCGTACTGCTGAATTGGATGGATGTGGAGCTGGATGTTGAACAGCAGACTGTTTCCAACACTGTGCTGCATCTTTTACCTGCCATTTGGTGTTGTGTTGAAGCCTCTTCTCCCACCTGCTTGTAGGGAACCCCCCCCCCCCCCAAAAAAAAAAACAAAAAAAACACTTGGATTTTGGCCTGTCATCATTTCAAGTAATGACACGAAGTCCTGAATAAATATTTAAAGGACTCCATATTAACATGTCGTCCCAATAAGGCACTTTTGTACTTTTAAAATTAGGCTTAAAATGTTCTTTTTAGGGCAGGGTTAGGGTTAGGGTTCTACTGTTAGGTTCTACAAACATTTGCTGGCTTCTGCAGTTCCACTTGTAGTGGTGTTGTCTGAACGACCACTCCCATGAGAGTGGGAGATGGGATTTATTCCTCCAAGAGTAAATGATCCTCACCCTACATTAGCATGCTTGAAGTTTAATACTTGTCAAACTGAGTATTCATATTTTATAAATAATCAATCAGTGAGGGTGGGAAAACAAGTCTCCCCCTCCATCTCACTCAGCACTGGAGTGCCTCAGGGCTGTGTTTTAAGCCCCCTGCTGTACTCACTGTACACTTATGACTGTGTAGCCACATCCAACACCACCTCCATTGTCAAGTTTGCTGACGACACTGCTGTTGTGGGCCTGATCTCCGACAACATCGAGACGGCCTACCTGGAGGAGATTAGGAACCTGGAGACCTGGTGCCAGGAGAATAACCTCCTCCTAAACATCAGCGAGACTAAGGAGCTGATCGTGGACTTCACTACAAAGCAGGCGAGGAATTACAAACCCCTCATCATCAGTGGCACGCCAGTGGAGAGAGTGGACAGTTTCCGATACCTGGGTGTCCACATCACTCAGGACCTGTCATGGTCCTGTCACATCAACACCCTGGTTAAGAAAGCCCGTCAGCGTCTCTTCTTCCTCAGAAGACTTAGAGACTTCCATCTGCCACTGAAGGTGCTCAAGAACTTCTACTCCTGCACCATCGAGAGCGTCCTGATGGCAAACATCTGCACCTGGTTTGGGAACAGCACCAAGCAGGACAGACGAGATCTGCAAAGGGTGGTGCGCTCGGCAGAACGCATCATTCAATCAGAGCTCCCTGACCTGCTGTCCATCTACACCAAGCGGTGCAAGTCCAAAGCTAGGAAGATTATGATGGACCTCTCCCATCCCAACAATGGACTCTTCTCACTGTTGAGGTCTGGGAAGCGCTTCCGCTCCCTTAAGGCCAAAACAGAGAGAATGAGGAGGAGCTTCTTCCCCCAGGCTATTCGGGGCCTGAACCAGGTGTAGGACTGGACTTTCCCAAACACGTCACTATAAGACTGGACTCTCACACACGTCACCACACGCACCACCACACATTTCCTATAATCCTATAATTCCTATAATTTATAATCCTTATCTTTATAATCTCTTCTGCTATTTGCACATTCTTTACTGTAATTTCCTAAGTTAATTTGTAAATTTTTGTAGTAAATTGTACATATTGTAAAACTTTTCTTCTGTCATTTAATGGTCGGGCATTGTACAGCTACAAGCATTTCACCCCCATGTCATACTGTGTATGGTTGTGTGTGTATGACAAATAAAATTTGAATTTGAATTTGAATTTAATATCTATCTATATCTCTTTATAAGTACTAAAGAATTTGTATTTCTTTGATTATAAAAACAACTTTCAGTATTAAAGAATGTGATTTGAACAATTTGAGACGGTTCCAGACTCTACATTAGGCCTCTCAAAGTTAACATGATGATAACGCTTTAACGCAAATTCCTTTTAACGCACTATTTTTGAAGCATGATTAACACATGGTCTTCGACCTTTGGCTTGTCCCTGTAGTTTGGGGTGTCTGGAAGCATTACATGAGTAATGTTGTAGATAGTAAGCAGAAATGGATAAAGAAAAGTGTCTTTAGAATGGCAAGTTCAGCTTTAAAGCTCTGCCAGCTGCTTAAAGTTATTTGTGCTTACTGTCGATGTTAACTGGGTTACCACCGTAGTACGTCGAGTCTCACTTGCTGGCCAAGCACACGAGGGCAGTCCATGCGGGATAGTTTTCAACAGAGACATCTGGACAACTCTACGAGGAGCAAACTTTTCTTGGCCACAGATAAATGGCCAAGATACCTACAGCTTGCAGGTAGTTATATTACGTGGGAGTATATAGTTAAGTGTACTTTTGGCATAGTTTATGTACCTTTGAAGTTTTTCTGGAGAATATTTTGGACGGTAGTTGTTTTGAATTATTGCATGCATGTGAATAAAGCAAATATCTATTTGTCCATTCTCATGCTGGTAATAACATTACAAACATTAAAAAGCATCCTGTCAAGATCATTTAGAACAGATTACAAAATCTGTGATGAATTTGCGATTAAGATGTAGACTAAGATTTGTTTGTTAGTGTGATTCCCCCTTCCCCATGTTTAAGTTATATACTGTGGACCAGCCCACTCATAGACAAGCAGCAGATGCAGTAAAATAATTATTACTGGGCTGGGGGGTAAAAATGCTGGCACAGCGTACAGAGTACAGTGTATATTATTATTACAATGTGCACAGTGGATCTCAGTACTGTAGTGGTAACACTGTAAAGTTAAAATACTGCAGCAGCAAATTTAGTTACTGCCATGAGAATAGACATGATGTAAGTGTATTGTATTAATTATGTCTACTAACATCTCAGTCAGTGGTATTTATTCATGTAGTGAGCAGTTACATGTCGTAACAATACTTACATTACTTTGGCAGTAGAACAATTGTTGATGGCTCAAGTTTTAAAAAGTTTCCGCTGAAATATTAAAAGAGGTCAAATGCACAAATTACACTTCCACCCACACATTATTATATCACATATAAAAGTTTTTTTTTCTTCCACAGTGGGAATAAAAACTTAAGACACGCCGTCTGTTCTATCTATATATATATGAATTTCGTTAGTGAAGAAAGTTTGGAGACATTTATACATTCTGCTCAATATTCAGACAGTGGAAGTCAATACATAGGCTACTTCTCATGACTTAAAACTTTGTGTTTTTTTCTCAACATCTCGTTTTTATGAAGTGTGACAGCCTCGATCGCCTGGAGACTTTGTGTGTTCTTGGTGTATCTGATTGGAGACAACACAAGGTCATATATCTGGTGCAAACAAGACTCCCAATGCGGCCGCCCACCACTATCATCAGCTGAATTCAGACCGATATAGCGTACACACAGATTGCCCAGAGAAGTTGTGTCTGTGTAACCTCTCAGACCTCTCTGCACCTAATCAGAACTGGATATTGTTATTATTAATGCAGAACGTTCAAAGTGTGTAAAGGCCTCACATCACACTGCATCAAAGTACCAAAGTATTTCAGAGAGATTTGCAGTGCAGATTTTCCGAAAATAAGATATTAGGGTCTGGTTGGTGGAATACTATACAATGATAAGAGTTTTTGAATATTTCACCTTGTTTTTATGTTACCTTTAAAGACAGAGTTTGCAGAGTGCAAAAGGACAAGATCACATTTGACAAACAGAGGAAACTATTGCACAAAGATGCAACTTGCAAAAAAAGCAGGTTACATGAAATAAAAGTAATAAATGAATCATAACAGAAAAATATAGAAAAGGAAAATAAAAAACATGTTGCAAGATCATTTTGCTGAACAAAGTCATTATTTTCTACCATAACCTTAAGTTATATATATATTATGTGAATACCTCAAATACTCCAACATTGTCTAAGAAGTTTCTTCTTCAAGAATCTTGCCGTCAGACAACATTAGTAATAAATTGCATGATCTGTTGTTTTGGCACTGTGTTCAGTCCAACCCACGTGGTTAAATTCTTCTGCAATCCAGACCATGAATTTCCCCTTTATTAGTTGCAGCAGATGGTGCTTTTTGTTTTGCGTCATGTAATCTATGTCCTTTTTGTTGATGGCAGTGATATTTGTCATTTTGTTCGTAAAATGCTTGAAAGAGGTGTCTTTACTATTGTTCTGTATGTCTACATTTCAGAAACTTCTAATCTTGTACAAAACCTCTTGTCTCTTATATTTGGAAAACAGAATTTGGCAATTTAACATGCTTTGCACTTTATTTGGTTCAGGAGGTTAAGCTGAATTCTTTCATATGTTTAGGGTGAGGAGTAGAGCTGCTGCTCCACATCAGGAGGAACCAACTGAGGTGGTTCAAACATCTGACTAGGATGCCTCCTGGATGACTTCTCTGTGAAATGTGTTGGGCATTTCAAGACAGACCCAGGACTCTGTTGGCGAGATTATCAGAGGTGGGACCAAGTCATTGTTTTGCAAGTCTCAAGTAAGTCTCAAGTCTTTATCCTCAAGTCACAAGTCAAGTCTCAATTAATGTCAGGCAAGTCAGGGTCGAGTCTCAAGTCACTGGTGTAAAAGTCCGAGTAAAGTCACAAGTCTGAAACGTTGAATTTCAAGTCCTTTCGAGTCTTTAAAAAAAAAAGAATGTTGCGGTTATGCTAAATGTAAATATTAGACCATGTAATTTTAAAATCTGTGTTTTTCTCAACACATGACGAAATAGTGAACGTAGAAAATATACACAAATTGTGAAATTGCACCTCTATAAAATGCAGCTCAATTAAACCTAGCTCCAAGAAAAATTTTCACGGACAGTTCTGAGATAAGCTGCATGTTATTCTTGGATACGCTTGTAGGACCAGCTTTAAAATCGCATGACAAAAATATCATACACATTAAAAAAACTGTATCACCAACGGAGCCTGGACAACATTTGCTAGTTAGATGAAGTCAGCTATCTCATTGTAGCAAAAGAGAAGCACCACCTACCGTTCTTTATGCAACTTCAACTGTCGGAGAAAGTTGGAAGTTGTTCCATCTCTGTCTGTAATTCTCTTCTTGCATGTTTTGCATATTGCATTTCGTTTTTTTGTTGACTACTTCATAGTTTATGTACCTGAAAAAAATAACTCCTTGCAGCATTTTTGAGGGTTTTTAAAAAAAATCTGGTTAATTTGATTGGCTGTGCTACAGCTCACGCACACATACGTACGGAGTGTGGTTTGAATAAATGAATCAATGAATTGAATTAATGGTGCACACTTTCTATATAATATGTATGTTAAATTTTATATTTGGGGTGAAATATCAATTCTTTTCAAGTAAACCGGTTCAAGTCCAATTCAAGTCCCAGGTCATTGGTGTAAAAGTCCAAGTCAAGTCACAAGTCTTTTTCATTTTTTCAAGTCAAGTCTAAAGTCATAAAATTAATGACTCGAGTCCAAGTCATGTGACTCGAGTCCACACCTCTGGAGATTATATCTCTGTGCTGGCTTGGGAGCTACTTGTTCATGTGTGGTTTATGATTTGTTAGCACATTTACTTTGCTATACTCTGGGCAGCACTGTTCCTAAAAACGGAGCCGAAGTGAATACTAATGTTCACAGTATTGCCTTTAACACTAAGGCTACAGTTTTTATTTTCAAAAATGTAACAAAGTTTATTTTTCCCATACTTTTACACTTGTGCAGAGTTATTGTGCATGTTTGTTATATCTGGAGCATGCTAGCTCAAGTTTCTGTCACGTTAAAGAGTGTTCAGGTAAAATGCGAAGTACATCAGAATAATGCAGTGCATGTGTGGCTATGTGTCTTGATGACATGATCAGACTTGCGTTAAAAGGTGATTCATTCCCTCTTTAGAAAAATTGATTTATATAAACAAACCAAGGCTCAAAAATCAAAGTATGACCTGAACCATTGCTGTCGAAATTTGTTTGTCTGTTGTGTTGTCTTGGGCCATTGGCACTGCCTTAAAAATGCCTCAAAATGAAAATTTAAAAAAAGAAAGAAAAGAAATAACACAAAGTCTACATAAACAACATTAAAATTAACATCCTTCATGAGTTCATTTTCTTCTGAGATTTACAAAAAGCTTTTTTAGGTAAAACTGGCTTAGAAGCTTTAAAAGAAATGATTTTATGTTCTTTAAATTCATAAAATGATTCAATTTACTTCTAAGAATTTTTGATTTCGGTTGCATGGAGCTTAATTTAAGACCACAACTTGTAATGACTAGTGAAATAAAACGGCAATATTAGGAAAAAGATCTAAACGCATTGAAACGTATGTTTTTGTCCTTATTTGTGTTCCTTTTAAGTTTTTTTTTCCATTTGCAGCGGGTGAGAAGCCTGAAACTTACTTTTGGAGGAAAATTGTTTATATAGAACCGCATCACTCACACTGAGACACAGATCGAGAAAGGTTTTTATATCTTAAAGTGGATGCATTTCCACTAGGTAATGTTTATTTATTGGTATTGTCTTTCCCATATTCTCTCACAGTCTCAATGTTGACATAAACAGCATATCTAGAGAATCTATATTATTGAAGCCTGGTAACCATGGATACGATGTGTGTGTGTGTGTGTGTGTGTGTGTGTGTGTGTGTGTGTGTGTGTGTGTGTGTGTGTGTGTGTGTGTGTGTGTGTGTGTGTGTGTGTGTGTGTGTGTGTGGCATTTAGTGACCAGAAATCAACCCATCATTTTCTTGATGCTGGTTAACTCGTGACAGGTGAGAGCCAATAACGCGTCTGCCTGCTGCTCGGCCATTCGTGGTGAATCTCATTTTCAATCGTAATTGTCTTCAGGTCCTGCCTGTCTCTGCAAAATAGAATATAGTGGCTCCAAAGTGCTAATCACTGAGCTAAAACAGTGCAATCTATTGTTAAAAGCATGGTGCTGGATGGATGGAGTGGGCTTATGTGCGATGGGCAGATGGATGCTTAGACAAGGCAGGTGGGGTGCTAGACGGACAGACTGGCGGGACAATGCCTTGTCACAGTCCCTTGTGGGATGTGATGGCACCCTTTTCCTGCCCTCCATCCCCATGTTTCACCCACGTGTAAACAGACCCACACACATACAAACATTTGCGAGCTCATGGTTTGGGTGGGAACTGCAAAAAGGCGATCACTGCCATCTGTCGTGTAGACTTAAGGATTTCCCTGCTGAAGCACAGCAGAAGTTCCCAAGAGGGAAAGGAGAAGAGGGAGAGAACCTTATTTTTTCATTTCTTTTCTTTTCTTCAGGTAGCAGCTCTACTGCACCTAAAACCCAAAGTACATGCATTTCTAACACTGCACATGGCAGTTTTAGTATAGCTAGAGCACTACCATGAAAAGACGAATAAAGTCCTGCAAAAGCACAGTCGACAATTAACCCCGAGCTTCAGTAGCAATGCAAAAATGAAACTTTCACAGTGAGACAAGTGCAGTGTGTGTGCGCGTAGCTCCTTGTGTGATGAATATTGAAGTATGTGCACTCTACTGGCATCAGTGAGGCTGTCATATTACCTCTAAATGTCCTGATGTTAAAGTAGAGTAGTGGTGGTACAATATACGTAGAGGACACCTTCGCTCTGTGTAGTAAAGCTGAGTTGGCTTTCTGAAAGTGTGTGTTCAGGGGACACAAACACATCAGAAGATACTAAAGAAGTAGTTCAAGCAGTTCAGTGTGTGTGTGCGCGCGCATGTGTGTGTTTCCACGCAAGACACCAGCTTTAAAGCAGAGTTTTAAAAGTGGTAGGGCTGCAGGCAAGGCCATCCATCAGAACACGGCACAGACGGGTAACTCCCTCAGCACGGCGTTCCTTCTTCTCTCTCACCCTCTTCTCCTCTCTGTTTTGTCATCCCTCACATCAGCGTTATTAATCAGTTGAACTCTCCATCAAAAACATCGCAATGTGACTAAACACTGATGAAGGAAACAGATGGAAAGCGAGCTGATCAGATAATAAGAATTAATAGGTAATAGCAGCTTACTTTGATGAATGTCCTAATTATCTTAAGCCTTAAAGCTGAGCTAGTCAATATTTTTATATAAACAGTGGATCAAATGAGTGCGTGCTGTGCGTGGTTTGAACTGACTCACCCCTCGGAGGATTCAGCATTTTTATATATTTAAGTATCTTATTATTTTATAGTCCTGAAATCTGCTCTTGTTGACCTTTTTTTTTCTCCCAGCAGGCTGCTGTGTTTCGCTCTCTGTAATTAAGTCGATATTAGGCCTTAAAGAAAGGTGTATTGGGGGCTGTTGTGATGTTGTACACATGCATGTTGTGGACTAATGAGATGACACAGCTTTAGCTTCATCCTATTATCATGCTGTGTTTTTCAGTCTTTTGGTTTTCTGACTCTCAAAGAATTCCAATGCACTTCAGAAGCAATTTTAGGGTTAAATACAATGTGCACTAGCTAACATGCTAGCGATGTCATGTATGTGCTCCAGTTAGAGCTGCTCTTGCTTCTCATGCTTTTATGGTCTTAACTGGAAAAGATGAAAAATTTAGCAATGATTGTAGTGCATAATGGGAGTATATGCCGATAGCTGCACAAAAAGCATTCTGTTATTCATTTGTCATTTACAAGATCATCATATGTGTATTACTGGAACGATATCAAAATTTCATGTTTAAGTTTTATTTCAGTTTTAAATATCATGGTTATCATTAATACATGGTTATTAGATGCACTCCTAGTATCGACCCTTAAACCCACAGGCATCCAGCTCTGGCTTGAAGTCAGCTCTGATGCGATCAAAGTTCATTAAAAAGACAGAGAGATCCTACTGTTTTTCATTATTCAAACATGAAATCAATTTGCAGACCACAGTAATGACAGACTAACAATGTGGATATCAAATCAAATCAAATCACTTTTTATTGTCACATCACATGTGCAGGCACACTGGCACAGCACATGCGAGTGAAATTCTTGTGTGCGAGCCCCACAAGCAACAGAGATATGCAAAACACAACAACACAAACGAGCAAAATACAAGAATGGCCAACCTGAAACTAATAAATATATGTACAATATATAATAGTGTATGCATTTCTGGATGTGTATACTAAATATTTTCCTACGTGTGTGTGTGTGTGTGTGTGTGTGTGTGTGTGTGTATACACATTTTTACAAATTAAATAGTAAAAAAATAAAATATAATAATAATAATAATAATAATAATAATAAAATATATAAAATATACAGAGTTGAATATGTGCAAAACAAGTGGCATTTATATACAGTGTGGAGTGCATAATGTTGAAGTTCCAGTAGTGAAGCTGAGGTGTCTATGAAGTGTTCAGCAGTCTGACGGCCTGATGGAAAAAGCTGTCTCTCAGTCTGCTGGTACGGGACCGGATGCTGCAGAACCTCCTTCCTGATGGAAGCAGTCTGAACAGTTTATGGCTGGGGTGACTGGAGTCCTTGATGATCCTCCCCGCTTTCCTCAGGCACCGCTTCCTGTAGATGTCTTGGAGGGAGGGAAGCTCACCTCCAATTATCTGTTCAGAGCACCGCACTACTCGCTGGAGAGCTTTGCAGTTGTAGGCGGTGCTGTTGCCATACCAGGTGGTGATGCATCCAGTGAGGATGCTCTCAATGGCACAGCGATAGAAGGTCCTGAGGATGCGGGGGCTCATGCCGAATCTTTTCAGTCTCCTGAGAAAGAAGAGGCGCTGCTGCGCCTTCTTCACTGTTTTGTTTGTGTGTACTGACCACGTAAGATCCTCAGCCAGGTGTACTCCAAGGAACCGGAAGCTGCTCACTCTCTCCACAGCAGCGCCGTTGATGGTGATGGGGGTGTGTATTTCTCTGCACCTCCGGAAGTCCACTATCAACTCCTTTGTCTTTGCGACGTTGAGGGTGAGATGGTTGTCTTGACACCAGTGGGTCAGGGCGCTGACCTCCTCCCTGTAAGCCGTCTCATCACCGTTGGTGATAAGACCCACCACTGTAGTGTCGTCCACAAACTTCACAATGATGTTGGAGCTGTTAGTGGCTGTGCAGTCGTAGGTGTAGAGTGAGTACAGGAGAGGGCTCAGTACACACCCCTGTGGAGCACCAGTGTTCAGTGTGATGGGGGATGAGGTGATGCTGCCCAGTCTGACCACCTGGCGTCTGTCAGACAGGAAGCTAAGGATCCAGCTGCAGAGGGAGCTGCTCAGTCCTAGATCCTGCAGTTTCCTGTCCAGCTTCGAGGGAACGATGGTTTTGAATGCTGAGCTGTAATCTACAAACAGGATCCTCACATACGTGTCTCTCTTCTCCAGGTGTGACAGGGCAGTGTGTAGTGTCAGGGCTATGGCATCATCAGTGGACCTGTTGTGGCGGTATGCAAACTGTAGAGGGTCCAGTGAGTCGGGTAGTGCAGAGCAGATGAAGTCCCTGACCAGCTTCTCGAAGCATTTGCTTACGATGGGGGTCAGGGCTACAGGTCGCCAGTCGTTCAATGAGGAGATGGTGGAGGATTTGGGTACAGGGACGATGGTGGCCATTTTGAAGCAGGCTGGGACTACAGACAGAGAGAGGGAAAGGTTGAAGATGTGCGTGAACACTCCAGCCAGCTGGAGTGTTTAAAAAAATATTAACTGCCTCCAGGAAACATAAATACTGTAGATACACAGGGAGCTTTAAAGTGCAAGCTGAGTAGCCGTGTGTGTGTGACGTGTGGTTCCACAGACTTGGCTTCTATTTAAACTGAATTGAACATGGGATGAAACTGACTGTTGTTATATATGTAAACACAACAAGAATAAAACAGTATTCACTAAATTATGACATCTGAAGATCGATCTAATGCAACTTATGCATTAGTGGGAAAAAGTGGAATTGAAGCATGGCCACAGAGGCTATTTTTTTCAGTGAATAAGAAGAAGACCAAACAAACAAACAAAAAAATCCCATTAAAACATAAAGATGACAGGAAGGAGTTGAATTACATCTGAGGGATATGATTTAATAGCAGAAAGTGTGTGTGTGTTTTCTTAACTTAAAATTCCCCTTTTCACTTTATTTAGAAGTCTGACATGTACATCAACAAAGTAAATTAAGCGATTTAGAGAACAATTAATTTATAAAAAAAAAAAGAGCTGAGTGTAACACTGATGTAGCGCTAATGAGTTAATACAGGCTAGGGATTGAGTGTGATTTTGTGGTTATTATTAATCAGAAGATTTAGGAATGCTACTGGAGCTGATGGGCAGTAATTAAATACACACAACACAAAATGCTTTTGCAGGTACCATGTATTTAACCGAAAGCAAAGAAAATTAAGAAAAGAAAATGAAAGCTTAAATAATCATTCCTGCTGTAGCTATTTAATTAATAGAAAAACCCAGTGGGGGTGCACAAAAACAACTAAGCAAATTCTTCTGGCTTATACCAAGCAATATAGATTCTCAAAAAAAGTTCCCCATAAATAACACATGTTAACATCGAAAACACTGATCCACACTGAAGTCCATGAGTTTTATCTGAATATCCATGAGCAATGTCCAAGCGCTATTGTCCATAAACGGGGGAACTGGTGTGTATGATTGTGGAAATCAGTGTATTCGGAAATTACGGGACAGAGCGTCGCCTTTGATAGCTTCCTACCAGTCCAGTGGAAGCTTCAATGCAGAATGAGTCCTGCTCCTAGCCGTTCATTGGCTCGCCATCCTTTTCCATACCCAAAAAAGGTTCACCTGGCCTGCATTAAATAAACAAGGCCAATAAGAAATCACAAGAATAACATACAAAAATATCAGCCAATTAAGCTAAATACATTAAGTTATTCTTGTTCCTGTGTACACAATTTATAAAAATAAACAAACAATATATTGGTTAAATATAATATTTCTAACCAATAAGGATTTAACTGAAAACATTTCAACTGCTACATACATACATACTATGTAGCTCCACAACATTTGTTATTCAACAACTATCAGTCAAATCAAAATCAAATTGTTTGGACCGGCAGCAGCCGATTAGGGTCAGCTGGTAGCAATACAAACAGTCAATTAAAAGTTCAAACTCACCAATTCCGTTCTGTTCAGTGCACAACAACATTATGGCTCTGGCTCACAGTAATCAGCATCTAAGTTGCATAAGTTAGTTGGTGTTAAAAAAATGCATTAAAACGGGAAAAGCAAATGTTTGCCAATACACACCTGCAACAGCTCTGTCACCTGGCTTGCCTCCACGCATCTGACGGGAGGAAGCCGGGACAGGCTTACTATGGCCTACATGCCATTCGATTGGCTGAGCAAAGTCATGTGGTTGGAGTCATGCATTTGTGATGCGTTCAATGGCAGGAAATAAGTGCAGGAAATTACTCTGGGCTACACCCTCCCCCCTTGAATACATGCACGTCCCGTTGCATGACAACACTACACAATATGTACGACTGAAGGGTTAGAATCGGTGGTTGCGGTGGTTAAAGCATCTGACAGACTATGTAACAGAGACTGAACAACTGATATCAATGGATTGCCTAAGCGGGCATACTGCAGTCGCCTAGGTGGTGATCTGTGACGCGTTGACCGCCTCAAAGGGGGGTCAATAACCGAATCTGAGCAATTAAGAGTTGGTAATGTCACAGGACTAGGCTCGGCCGCTAAGTTGTCAGAGACTCCAGGATCGGACAAGTCTGTAGACCCGGTTTCAAGAATGGGTTCGGGTAAGATTTCAAGCAAATCTTCCCCCGATGTCTCATCAGCGTCAAACTCCAATGGGTCTTCCCTCTGGGATCCTGACAGAGCTTCTCCAGCCGATTCCATTTCAGGTGTAGATGTTGGAGGAAGTCTTTCCTCCTCACCACTGGGAAAAGACTGTAGGGGGTTGAGAGACTTCTCCACTCTAAACTCCATTGGGAGCGGGGCAAGGTGGACAAAGGTCGGTTCAAATACATTCTCTTCAACAAAGTACTCAGGAGATTCCTGTTGTTTCTTGGCCTGTTGACGAGTTAAAGAGGGTGTGATTGGAATAGTCTCATCTGATGGTCCTGACTCTGTTGCAGGAAGAAACCCACACGGAAGAAGGAGATCTCTGTGCAATGTGCGAATTGGGCCGTCTTTGCATTCTGGTTTTACAGTGTAGACGGGGAGATCTTTGGCACATTTCAGCACTACAAAGACATCTGGTTCCCGTTTGTCAGCAAGTTTATGTTTGCCCCTCAGCCTCATGTTCCGTACCAAAACTCTGCTTCCAACTTCTAGCTTGGACGGTATAATACGTTGGTCAAATCGAGTCTTGTTCCTCTCAGCGTTCTTTGCAGCATTCTTTGAAGATAGCAGATAACTTTCTTTCAACCTAGCTTTTAAGTCTTGTACATACTGTGAATGTGTCTGTTGTTCTTTCTCACGTACAGGAAGATTAAAAGCGAGGTCAATGGGGAGACGAGGACAACGTCCAAACATTAGTTCGTATGGGGTGTAGCCAGTGACTTCATTTTTAGTACAGTTGTAGGCATGGACAAGTGGTTTCACAAACTGTTTCCATTTGGATTTCTGTTTGGATTCAAGAGTTCCCAACATGGCCAGTAGAGTGCGATTAAACCTCTCTACTGGGTTTCCTCTTGGATGGTACGGTGTTGTGTGACACTTTTGGACTCCCAACAGGGCGCATAACTCCTTTATCAATTTCGACTCAAAGTCTGGCCCTTGATCTGTATGGAGTCTTTCTGGAATTCCATAATAAACAATGAAGTTTTCCCAAAGACAGTTAGCCACAGTTTTTGCCTTTTGGTTTGGTGTTGGAATGGCAAGGGCATATTTGGTAAAATGATCTGTCAGTACCAGGATGTCTTTGGTGTTGCTAGTATCGGGCTCGAGACTGAGGAAATCCATACAAATGAGTTCAAGCGGACGTGATGTCCGAATGTTAACCAGAGGAGCAGCTCTCTCCGGCAAGCTTTTCCGGCGAATACACCGGCCACAGGTTTTTATTTTATTTTCCACATCCACTGCCATTCTTGGCCAATAGAACCGAGTCCTGGCAAGGTCAAGGGTCCGTTCCACTCCCAGGTGGCCCATATCATTGTGGAGGCTGTGGAGAACAGTTTGCCGCAGTTCTGTCGGAAGGACCAGTTGGTATGATGGTTGTTCATTTTCATATCTTATCCTATAGAGGATACCATCAATCAGCTCCAATTTGTTCAGTTCGCGAAGGAGAAGAGGAATTTCAGGAAGCTCTTTCCTGGCTGTCAGAGGAACTTTTTCTCCTGACTCCAACTGGTGAATAACCTCCTGAAGAGTTGGATCAGTTCTCTGTTTTTCATAAAGCTCAGAATGGGATATGGTGGAAATAACAGGAAGTCCATGTGAATCTTCTGAGTAATTCTCAGGAAGCACTGCTGTGTTGATGGACAGGGATTCAACCAAACTATTCTCAGCTTGGGTCCTGACAACACCACTTTGGCAAATCGCATCGACAACTTCAGCTGATATTTCACCATCACTGCTGCTTGAGAGATGTTGTTGAGTAAACCGATTAATTAGCTCCTCATCTTTTTGAGCAGGTTCCCCAGAGGAAGTACCATCATGGGGCAGACGGGAAAGTGCATCTGCATCCAGGTTTTGCTTGCCTGCTCGATACCGTATCTTGAACGAGAATGTAGAAAGAGCAGCCAGCCAACGATGGCCGGTAGCATCCAACTTTGCTGATGTCAAGATATAGGTAAGTGGGTTGTTATCCGTGACCACTGTAAAGCTTGCTCCGTACAAGTAATCATGAAATTTTTCTGTCACGCTCCACTTCAGTGCCAAGAATTCAAGCTTGTGAGCTGGGTAACGACTTTCACTGGATGACAACCCCCTACTAGCATAGGCTATCACCCTAAGTCTCCCCTCTTGCTCTTGGTAAAGGGCAGCGCCCAATCCGTTGGTGCTGGCATCTGTGTGGAGAATGTAAGGCAGTGCCGGATCAGCAAAACCTAGAACTGGTGCAGTGGTAAGTTTGTCAATGAGGGTATCAAAAGCCAACTGACATTCAGGACTCCACCTGGAACCAAAGGAGTGCTTGGGATCAAACTGTGAGCTCTTAGAAGTCTCATTTTTGGAGCTTTTGTGTGTGGATGGATATCCACGTGTGAGGTTGTTGAGTGGCTTGGCAATCATGGCATATCCCTTAATAAAACGCCTATAGTAGCCAGCGAATCCCAGAAAAGATTTCAAGGTCTTCAGGTTGGTTGGAATTGGCCAGGATTTCAAGGTGGCAACCTTTTCTGGGTCTGTCTCAACACCATTTTCTGAAACAATGTGGCCCAAGTATCGGACGGATGTCTGAAAGAATTTGCATTTTTCTGGAGAAAGTTTTAACCCAAATTCTCTCAAGCGATTCAACACCCTCAGCAAACGGTCTTCGTGCTCCTCAAGAGTGTTGGAGAATATGATCAAATCATCCAAAAACACGAGGACCTCTTTCAAGTGCAAGTCTCCCATGCACCTCTCCATGAGTCTTTGGAACGTTGAAGGTGCATTAGTAACTCCTTGAGGCATTCGGTTGAACTCCCAAAACCCAATTGGCGTCACAAAAGCGGTTTTGGCTTTATCAGCTTCATCCATCTCTATCTGATAATAACCAGATTTGAGATCAAGCACAGAGAACCATTTCGATCCAGTGAGTGCTGTAAACGATTCCTCCAAGTTGGGCAATGCGTACACATCCTTAATCGTTTGCAGGTTGAGTTTGCGGTAGTCAATACATAGTCGAATGTCTCCATTTTTCTTCTTGACAACCACTATTGGTGATGAAAATGATGACTCCGACTCCCTGATAACACCAGCATCTAGAAGCTCTCGAAGATGTTTACGAACAGCTTCTATGTCCTGGGGATGAATAGGTCTTGCTTTGTGTTTAAAAGGGGTATTGTCATGGAGCTTGATGTGATGCTTCACTTCCTTAGTGCAACCAAAATCCAAGTCATGATGTGAAAAAACTTCAGACATGGCATTTAGTTTTGTTGTGATCCGTTCTCTCCATTCTGCTGGTATTGGTGACTCGCCAAATTTGAAAGTGAGGGGTGTTGACACCATCTCCCGATCTGGGGGGTTGGTCACACTGTGCTCAGAGACTATGCAGTCATAGGCTCCCAGCTCTGCAATGACACTCAAAGCTGGTATGTAGATGTCTTGCTCTGTTCTGTTTGACACAACAACTGGAACCTGAGTATGTGTACCACCTTTAAGAGCGACTAGACAATTACTGACACACAAACCACCCGGCAGGCCTGAACCCGGGTGCTGAATGACAACACATTGACTAGCTGGGCTGAGAAGCTTGGCAGAACCCTCGACCACAACTGTGCAGCCAGCTGGAATTAGCACAGGAGATTTACTAAGGGTCGTCACAACACCAAGATGATCAATCCAATTCTGTTGGTATGTCACTTGGAGAGTTTGCAGAACTGCTCTGTACCCGTAAGAGGTAGGCTGGAATGATGAACAGTTACTAGAAGAGAATTGTTCATAAAGAATTTCAAGTGTATTCATGCCAACAAGTACTGAGGTTGGATAATCAGGTCTCACATCAGGAACAACAAGTGCAAGCGTTTGAACTGGGAAGTCACTCCCAAGAAAGTCTTTTGGAAATGTCATGGCAACCTCAACATACCCAAGGTATGGAACACATTGACCAGCAGCCCCCTCCACATGAAGAAGCTCATTCAATGGGTGGACTGGCTGATCGGAGAGATGCTCATTATAGAATGAAACTGGAATTGTGGTAACCTGGGAACCAGTATCCAGTAGACACGGGCAGTTGCAACCTGCAATGTTGACTTCTGCTGTACATCTGGATCCAACTAATCCTGGTGGTAATCTAGTGTGGATCTTTGTCTGCGACTTTGCACACTTGGCATGCTTTTTGTTCTCAGCGGGACAAGGTTGGTCCAGCTCAGCTCCTGTTTGCCCCTCAACAGGAACTGGAACTAGTTTAAATCCTCAGAAGCAGAGGACTTTTGCTTCTGCCACTTTTGTTTGCTGTCAAATTGCTTCCGCTTGGCACTTACCAATGCTGAATTGGGTGCATTTTCACATTGTGGCTTAATGTGACCATCTTCTCCACAGCGGAAGCAAAACCCTGGTTTAGGGCTGGAGACGCTAGGTTTTGGATTCTTACCAACCTTCTTTGGCCCATAGAGCTTTGGAGCTGGGCAGGCAGCAACCGGTGGTTTGACATTACACTGCTGTGCTGTCAAAGCTGAAAGCTGCTGTTGTATAGCTGCCATCTGTTGTGAGAGCCGTTTAGTCAGAGTGGTTAGCGCAGCACAGAGGTTAGTTTCTTCTCCAGTATTGGCAAACTGGGCATTAGTGGTGGCTTTCTGTTTTGTCGGTCCCAAATGCTGTTTCATCCTTAATGTCTTTGCTGCCTCTCTGTCCTCTTCAGTTCGAAGGAGTAATAGAAGCTCAGTAAATTTGGGGGGGTTGTGCTTCTTTTGCTTAAGTTGGAGTTCCGATATTAAATTGTTATCCCAACATCCCCTGCAGAATTGATTCAACAGTCGGTTGTCTATGTCTTTCTCTAAAACACCCCCTCTTTTTGCTGCATGCTGTAATACCACCTGCAGACGTTGCAAATAGGCCGAAGGCTTTTCTCCGCTGTCCTGGAAGGTGTCCATGAACTTGGCGTATAACTCATCTCCATCTTGCACAGTGCCATAGGCTGAGTCAAGTTGTTTCATATAGACCTCTGGTGGTGTGTCAAGGCTGAGATGTTTTACCATATTACAGGCAGGAGGCAGTAGACTGTCACGAATCAGTCTGGTGCGCTGCAGATCAGATATAGATGGATCTTTCAGGGCTAATTCGACCCCTGACCGCCATATATCATAATCTGTCTCTTGAATTGGCCTGGGCACTTTACCAGAAAACGCTCTCAGTCGATGGAATGCATGCAGCGAGCTGTCCCCACTCCGAACAACGTGTTCCACAACATAGCGTTGTACTTCAGGAGGGTTGAGATCAGCCGCTGGAATGGAGGCAGAATGCCTCTCTCCGCCGTGCGCTTCAGCACTACTGGCAACAGAAGGGGACTTAGATGGAAGAGGGGCTGGTAGTGAAGAAGGAAAGACTGAATCGGGAGGGTTTGAATCTTCTAGTTCTGGTTTTGCAACCACTGGAGTCTCTGGGTTGAGCTCTGCAAGGGACCGGCGTATCTGGGTCATCCCCTCACTGAGGACTTCTGCATAATCCCGTGTTAAGGAAAACTAAATGTTAGCATGTGTGAACTCCTTTTTGTTCCAACTACTCTTGATCACCATGAAAAATACTGTATGAAGTCTTTTAAAGACATTTAAAGACAACTGTCTAAAGTAGTCATCTTTCTCATTTAGCACACAGCAGGAGATGCATGGAAATAAAGGAGGCAGGAGGCACAGCACAACCCACCAGCTTGCTCTGAATTTGCAATTACCTGCACTATTCTTGCATGCGTGCAATCGGATATCAGGCAGACCTTGTTAGAGAAAGCTGGCAAGTCAAAAACCTTTTAATAACAGATGTGAAAGATTTGGATATTTGGTTCTCACACCCACTTCTACTGTATGAGAGGTTCAGGACGGCAAATGTATTAGATGTCTTCTGTTAGAGTGTGTGTGTGTGTGTGTGTGTGTGTGTGTGTGTGTGTGTGTGTCTTTCTTATTTTGTCAGGGCGATGTGTTCAACTAAGGTGTTCACCATGATCAACAGGACACTGGCAACCAGTGTTGGTCAAGTTACTTTAAAATAGTAATTAGTTACTAATTACTGATTACTTCTCCAAGAAAGTAATCCCGTTGCCCTACTGATTACTTATTTGTAAAAGTAATTAGATACTTTATTACTTGGTTACTTTTTAAAAACATGATACAAAACCTGAATACGTAACAAAGCAATCGACCTTTCAGCCAAAATCATTTTCTGCATAATCATATAAAATTGAATCAAATGAAAAAGCGTCTTTTAAAAAATTGTTTTATTAGTTTTAATCTTTTAACATTATGCATGAAGCAACAATTATATGCCACAGTCTTTGACTTGAAGAAATTTGTTAACATTTAAACCTATATTCTGCATATTCCAGAATATAAAATAAAATAATTTTTTGGTGTTTACACTCTCTCTTTCAAATAGATGTAAGTATAACACAGCAAAAAATAAACAAAATAAAGTGGCACTATGTCCTGTGACTCTTAAATTTTCAGTTGTTTAGCAGGCGTGGGGCGGGTGGAGGTTTGCCCGGTCATGGCCACAGTGCTCATGTCAGTGGGGGGATGAGGGGGTTTCTCTGTGAATTTCACATTCCTGTGGCAGCGTGCTCGGTACTTGCTCAGATTTGAAGTTTAGTTTTTGTAGAAAAAAAGTTTTCTCAGCTGTCAATATGCTAAATGTTCCCATCTAACACATTTTATTTTCAGTTATTTAAATTGTCCAATTCCCTTTGAGCACCTGTGTTTAATATGTTTTAGTTTCTCACATTTTTATGCAATCTTTTTGTTCAACCCACTGAATTAAAGCTGAAAGTCTGCACTTCAACTGCATCTGAGTTGTTTCATTTAAAATTAATTGTGGTAATGTATACAATTAAAATTTATGGACCTAACTGTATATTTATTGCATGTGACTTTTAAACATTATAGAAACGTTGAGGCAAATGTAAGCTGATTACATGCAAATATTGTAAAAGTAAAAGCCATATTTATATCTTCAGCTTTATAAGTTTCACCATGTTGATTTTTTGGATGAATATAAATACAGGGTGGGCCATTTATATGGATACACCGTAATAAAATGGGAATGGTTGGTGATATTAAAGTCCTGTTTGTGGCACATTAGTATATGTGAGGGGGCAAACTCCTCAAGATGGGTGGTGACCATGGTGGTCATTTAGAAGTCGGCCATCTTGGATACAACTTTTGTTTTTTCAATAGGAAGAGGGCCATGTGACACGTCAAACGTATTGGTAATGTCACAAGAAAAACAATGGTGTGCTTGGTTTCAATGTAACTTTATTCTTTCATTAGTTATTTACAAGATTCTCTTTGTTCACAGCCATTGACATGTCGAAGAGGTTAACACATGAGGAGCGGATCGAAATTGTGTTGATATCTGGTGAACGCAGTAACCGGGTCATTGCAGCAGATTTCAATGCAATACGAGACCACCCATCTCCCATGCTACAGTTAGCAAACTGCTTGCTAAGTTTCGTGAAACTGGTTCAGTGTTGGATTTGCCAAAATGTGGACGCAAGAAAACTGTCACTAATGAAGAAACATCAGTGGCTGTCCTAGCTTCATTCAGCAAGAGTCTACAGCGCACACTCGCCGCATGTCACTGGAGAGTGGCATTAGTCGAACATCCCTTCGGCGGATATTAGCTACTCACAAATGGCACCCTTACAAACTCCAGCTACTGCAGCATCTCAACGAGGATGACCCAGATCGGCGCACAGAATTTGCAGAATGGGCAAAACAAAAATTGGAACAGGACCCTCAGTTCACGTAGAAGATTTTGTTCAGTGATGAGGCAAACTTTTATGTGAATGGTGAAGTTAACAAACAAAACCATCGCTATTGGTCTGACACTGAACCACATTAGATGGATCCCTCCAAGACAGTTGGAACAACAAAAGTGATGGTTTGGTGTGGTATATGGGGTACAACGATAGTGGGTCCATTCTTCATCAATGGAAACCTCAAGGCCACTGGATATTTGAAATTGCTACATGATGATGCGTTTCCCTCTTTATGCACTGAAGCTGGCATGTTCCCTGAGTTTTTCCAGCAAGATGGTGCACCACCACATTATGGGTGCCAGGTCTGAGCATTCCTAGATGAACAGTTTCCTGGAAAGTGGATTGGTCGTCGTGGGCCAGTTGAACGGCCCCCAAGGTCTCCCGATCTGACCCCCTTAGACTTTTATCTTTGGGGTCATCTGAAGGCAATTGTCTATGGTGTGAAGACACGAGATGTGCAGCACCTGAAACTATGGATACTGGATGCCTGTGCTGGCAGAAACTTGTAAATAACTCATGAAAGAATAAAGTTACGTTGAAACCAAGCACACCATTGTTTTTCTTGTGACATTACCAATAAGTTTGATATGTCACCTCTTCCTATTGAAAAAACAAAAGTTGTATCCAAGATGGCCGACTTCTAAATGGCCACCATGGTCACCACCCATCTTGAGGAGTTTGCCCCCTCACATATACTAATGTGCCACAAACAGGACTTCATATTACCAACAATTCCCATTTTATTACGGTGTATCCATATAAATGGCCCACCCTGTATATCAAATAAGAAATAAAATCCTAAAAATTCTTATGCCAAAACTGGACAGCCTTTTAGTACAGTTAACCTCAAAGGAAACCATATTATTCGTCAGATGTAGGTTTGGGTTGGTTTTTTCCCCTGTGGGTGTGGCTAGTGAAATTCAACTTTCTCAACTCAACTTTCCAAAGAAATTTAGTTAACCACAGTTAATTCAGGACTTTTCCATGTAGGATCAGGAATGTTTGGACATCGTGATTTTTCCTTAATGAATGAAGTCATCCTTTAAAAACTGCATTTTGTGTTTACTCTGTTTATCCGTGTCTGAATCTGTGAATCATTCCAACAAAATGTTTAACATGAAAATGATTTTTTGACTATTATGTGTTGAAACCCTCCGAGGTGATTTTGACCCCCCAAAACAACTTAATGTGTATTGACAATAGCTGTCATAGTAAAAACAAAATCAGCAGTGTGTCAGATGGTTATATAATAATATTGTGTTGCCATTCACATGCACTTAATTTAATTAATTTGCCAAAAAAGACTATATATCTTTGGTGAAATCTAACTAAAATGTAGAAATGTTATTACAATTTTTAAATTAATTTCAGTGCTGTTTACACAAAACTACTTTTTGGCGGTAACACAATTTGGCTAATGCCAAGCTCGGTGTGTTTGTGTCAGTCGTCTTCAAAATGAACGGTGGAGTGTTCCCACCCCCTTGATAGTGTGATCCTGTAAAACAGGAGCCATAACAAACAGTTCCATCTAATAAAATAGCACAGGTGAAATTGGATTCTTTTGACTGGGGTCCCCCAGCACCCCAATATGTGCTCTTATTAAAACAGAAACGGGAAACAGTGGTGTGAGGTCATTAGGAACAAATCCACTGACATGGTCACGAGTGAGATACAACAAAACATGCACCTCTGGGGTCTGCGGGTACCCCAGTCGATAGGATTAGGGTTAATTTCAGGCCAGAATTCATTTTGCAGCAGAAAGCCTGCCAGCTGTGGAATAACATCCATTATGCATCTGGTAGTGCTTTTGTTTTATCAGACAGCATATATTAATTGAACTAGGTTGTTTATTTCCATTCATTTTCAGTTATTCCGTTTTTCTCTGTTTTGTCGTGCATTGTTTGTTGAGCCGCAGACCTGACAGAACAGCTGTGCACCTGAATACATGCCTTTATAATTGTGTTTATTCCAGTCTTTTGCTGTGAAATAGTAACAAAGTGACTCCTGCTACTTGCTTTAATGAGTAATTAACCCAAAGACCATGTTTTTCTTTAGCTTTAATCATATTTGCCTGCCTTCTTGGTAATGAAACATTTATCCAAATCAGTATTTAAACAATTCTGAAACAGTGTATTACGACACAAAGTGTAAAAAAAGAAAAACAGCCTCACTGAGCTGCCATCTAGCATTTAGAATTTTCACTCTGCTGCCAGCTTTGGTCCTACACCCACTGTTTGACTGACATATGATCTCTGGGAAAAGCAGCACAGAAGCAACTCGGTAATGAGCGCACTTTTCACCAGAAACGAGACAAACTGAAGAAATATCAATTAAAATTTATGAAACTTTGAATGTACTGCGATGCTGTTTCCTGAGGAAAAAAAGTCCCATCTTCATAATGTCAGCCTATCAGGAAGTCATTAAAACATCCTTGTTTATTCCCAACAGCAACTTCAGTTTTGAGTGTATCAGCTTCTGCCACTCGCAGAGGAGCTCATGTTCTTTTGGTTTCAATGTAAAGCATAAAATAAAATGGTATTTTGAAAATGATTCATTCTCCACTCTGCCATCAAGATCCCAATTAGTTCCCTGATTCATAGCACTCATTTTACACACTGACTCACCAGAAATGTTTTCCCGTAATTCTGTTGTTTTAATGCACCGCCATAGACATTCCATTGATTTAGCTCTGAGTGATTCTCCGCCCAGTTTCTCGATCCTTGGCAGGAATCTTCTACCGCACAAACAAGGTTGCCAGGGAAACAGCCTTAGGTTAAAATGACTTCAAAACTCTGGTCTGATTTCCTTGGTTTGATCCCACTTGCGAAGTACATGTGTGTCAAAGTGGGCGCTTGTCTTTTCTATAGTCTCAGTCTATGCTTGGGTGTGTCAGGATTGTTTATGTGATTCCATCTATATTCAGTCTTTAAGGACTTACGCATAACATGCGCAGTATGGGCTTCTTTTATTTTAAAGAATGTATACATTCAAGGAATATATAACCCCTGTTTTGTGGCAACAATTTCCAGATTACCCATAAATGCACCACATGCAGGCAGTTATTAAGTTGGTGTTCTGAGAAAGAGCGAGGATATGCTCACTGAATTTGTTTGTGATTATGTATGTTGTTGATGCAGCTTTCTCAAAAAAACAGTGAATGATTAAAATCATTTGCAACAGGAAAGCCAAAACACACAAACAATAAATACATTAAAACATGTCCAGTTATCTTTGTAAGGACCATTTTAGTTAAAACTATTTCGCTGTCATCTTTCCACACACCTTTTTAAACAGCAGTTTGAGAGTTACAACTTGGTTTGAGTTCCATTCAGAATCGCAGTTAGGGTTAGAGGTATGATGACTAAACTCTGGGGTGCGAAGCCTGGGAATGCGTTAAGTTCAGTGAATGTCAGTGAAAGACTTAAAGCCTAACAAACATTCATGTGTATGTACATGTGCCTCACTACATACACAGAATGGAGCAGGCAGCAGTCACTCTCAAAATATGAAGAGTGTTTCTGCTATCGATATTTTATAATTTTGAAATCATATGTGACAACCTAACTGTGAAACTGCGCCTTCATTGGCTAAAGACTTACGAAGCACAACCTCGATAGTCCTCTCAGAAACATCAATCCACTGTTCATCCAGCTGTTTCTTCCTCTAACCAGCTAGGCTATGTGGACAGCAGCCTAAGCAGAGAAGCCCAGACCTCCCTCTCCCCAGCCACCTCCTTCAGCTTATCCATGTGCACTCTGAGGAGTTCCCAGGCCATCCAACAGATATTCTTTCCAGTGTGTTTAACCCGGGGCTTCAGTAGGACATGCCCAGAACATCTCACCTAGGAGGTGCCCAGTAGGCCTCCTTGTCACACGCTCAAACGTGGAGGAGACTCAAAGCTCCTCTTTAATGATTGAACTCTTCACCTTATCTCTAAGGGAGAGGCCTGCGAGCCTTTGGAGAAAGTTCATTCCTGCCACTTGTATCCACAATCTCATTCTCTCAGTGGCTACCCAAAGCTCGAGACCAAAGTTGGAGGTCGGGACGTAGATCGACCAGTAAATCATCAGATTCACTTCTCTTCACTGGTGAAACATCTGCATCACTGCAGCTGGCCCCAATCCATCTGTCATTCTCTCACTCCTTTACTATATACAAGACTATGAGATACTTAAGATCCTGCACTGGGTCCCAGAGTGGGCACTCCACCCTTTCCTTGCTGAGGACCATGGCCTCAGATTCAGAAAGTGTTTACCAAGGTCAACCCCATAAAGCATCCAAAGTCTTTTTGAAACCCCACGTTTTGCTCCCTGGTAACCTGTTAAAAAGAATTCTGGTTTAGACTCAGAAGCTAGCTCAATCTTTTATATTGTCTCTGGTTTAGTCAAAACATGAGACCTACTCATTCAAAAAACCCACAGACTCAGCAGTGCCCTGTCTCCAGTGCTGAGCAACATATCCAGTAAGTCTGAAACAAATCGGATACACAGTTGCAGAGATAGATGAAGAACAAACAGTCAGATGGACACAGAGCAAGTTCTCGAATTATTAGTAGGATAATGGATTTCTCACTCCAGGGAAAATCCAGTGGATGCAGTGTTACTGCATCAGTAACAGAAGCGTTAATAGTAAATAAAGTCAGTATAGACAGCAGTGCAGTCCATAGCCTGGAGGAAGTTCTAATGCGCTGAAGGCAGAATAGCATTAACACGTCCAACCGGGCTGATTTACCAGAGAAAATGGCAGAGTGTGCTCGACTGTGTACATGCGCTCCTACATCCTACAAGTGTGTACTCGAGTTCTCATCAGTGTATTTTTTCTTTCATGCCGCGTTCGTCTAAGTGTGTTTGTGTAAGTGATCGGAATAGGAATAAGAAGAGAGAAAGAGGGAGCGCAAAAAGATGATTGCAGACGCACACACACACACGAGGGTCTCTTGTGCGTTTCTATTATTTTTTTTCTTTCTCTTCCTCTGAGGTGATTTGTTTGCGCACCCCTTCATGCAAACACACACCGGGAGCCACACAATTATTTCACATTGTACCCACCTCAATATGAAATCACGGCGTACAGACACGTTTTACAATGTACCTTAGTGATGAAGGTGAATGCAGGGTGGAGGGGCATCAGGGAAAGAGAATATGGGGGGAAGAGATGTAAAAAAAATTTTGTTAGGACTCTATCATTATGGCATTTTCATACCAAAAACCTATTATGATGTTTGCAGCATGATTACATGCTGTGGAGTATGAATCTATCTGCCCACACTGAAAAAAATGTTTTGTTCAATTTACTCAATTTTTTTATGACAAGTGGTTGCACGAAATAAATTTGTTTGAATCCAGAAATATTTTTTAAGTACACTGAATTTAATTTAAGCGAGTAAAACCAACATATATTTTTAAGCTACTTTAACTTAACTGTTGTGGATACGTCTTAGTCAAATATTATTAGTAAGTCCAACTAAGGTCGTGTTAAATGTACCAGAATAATTTGTTTCCTTTACACTTATGTCCCAAACTTATATTCAAATCAATCAAATTGTTAATTTCTCTCTATTTCAATTAAGTTAAGTTTACTTAAAAAATATTGCTTACCCTGATTTGTAGTTTTTAAAAACGTCAATAATGAAAACTACAACATTCTTTCACATCATTTATTAATGCAAAATTTGTTGCAAACAGAATAAGAATCCACATCTCTAAGGGAAATTGCTGCAATTTGTATAATACAAATTACAAAACTTTTGCCTATGAACTAGTAGCTTTAAAAAGCTGTATTCAAACAAAACAGAAACAACAGACAAGAGAAATGTTAACCAATGTTTCTCTTCCTCTAAAAAAGAAAAAAAAAAAAAAACTCCTTACATAAAAGAATAAAACACTACCAGCAGTATAATGTATCACAATTAGAAACTGATGCATCCACAAACTAACCAGTTTCAGACTTGCTGTTCTGCGATCCATATTTAGAAATTGCATTTTAATAAGGTAATTAGACTTAAAATTAAACTTGTGTTTTCCTTACTGCTTATTGACCACTGTCTTTCCATTCTAGTCCTTCCTTGAAGATTCTGAATGATTTACATATTTTCTGACCTAACATACTCGCTTCAAAACAATTAATAGTCTTTAAAGTGTTACCAGTGTGCTGCAGTGTGGTAATCATGAATGGTTTTTTTTGTTTTTTTATCCGGTTGAGTTAACACTGATTATACGCAGGGCAGCAGCTATAACTGAATAATTACAAAGTTGCTCTTCAAGCTACTCAAATGTACCACACGTGAAACATTCATTATTGAAAGTTAAAATGTTCAATCGAAACATAACACAGAACAAATGATGGTTGTACAAGAGTTTCACTCCTATTCACAAGAGCACCAGTCATTGGTAATTTACATAACAGCATTCTCTTGATGTGTTATTTTAGAAATCTTCCTATCCAGTAGCAATTTTGTTCTTCAGCCCAAAGACTTTGGGGGAGAGCTTTTCACCATCGAATCCCATCAACACTTTCTAAATGAATTCATAATAGTCCTTCAATTCCTTGGGGAAGGCTAGGTTTAGTGCATAGATTACTCCAAGCATCAATGCACAAGCTTGCGCCAGAGATCCAATGTTGTCCATGACTATCTCCCCTTCAACAAATATTCCAATGTCATCATAATGTCCATTTTGTCCATCCTCCCTGTTGATGACATAAATGCCCATGGTATGCTTCTTCAGGTCTCTCTGGATATCATCTCCTTCAATGTCCTAAACATTTAATAAAAAGGTAAAAGAAAAAACAATTAACTCTACAATTAAATTCCAATCTAGTCGTTTGTGTGTGTGTGTGTGTGTGTGTGTGTGTAATACACACACACACACAGATATCTATCTAAAAAGTGTGTGTATAGATGACTTGCTTACAATGACTTAAATGACTTACAAAGAACTCCCGAATAAGGCTTCCGTCCTCTTCACCAAGGTAGAGGCAAAGTGCCCTGAGAACTGCTTCCCTTTTCACTTTAACATCACTTTCAGCCTGTTTAAAGAGAGTTGCTGATTAAACCAATTTGGAAAAAAGAACAATGTCTGAAATTCGCAATAAGTAAATTTTATCATATGTCAGTTCAAACATAGTAAATAAAATTTATATATGAAATTTCAAAATTTAGATTGCTTGGCTGGTCACCTAAAACGGCTTATTGGACTCACCAGTGACCTGCCACTTAAGACAAAAGAAATCCAAATAGAATTTGCAATATTCAGATTTACCTCTTGCATGATCTGCAAGTGGTGGGCAAGTTTCTGCCCAGAAACACCGCCCTTCTTCTGGAAAACTGTCATCAACTGAGGTGTAATTCTGTCTAACTGTGCCGCGAAGGTCATCTCCAGTTGAAGTGTTGTAATACACTGGAATTCAGCATTTACCTGTATCTCACACACACACACACACACACACACACACACACACACACACACACACACACACACACACACACACACACACAAAAAAAAAGAAGACTGGTGCTTAATCATTGGTATGATTATTTTGTTATTTCTTCATTAAATGCTACAATGCAATTGCCATCACTTCATAAAGCATGATTATCATATGGGTTAGTATACAGTGCATGAAGGATGTTACTACTGTTAATCAAAGAAGAAATGAATGGCATCAGTCCATTTAACGGGTTTAAAGGGTTTTAAAAAGCAGATATTTGTCTGTTTCAGGTGGTTGGCAACACATTTTCCTGTGCTCTTTGTCCACTGGTGGGAGTGTCTCACCTGTGAGGTCAGCGGGGCAGAACTCTGCCATCAGCAACAGAGAGCAGAGAAAATTTAGATGTGCAACTAAAAACATGCTTGCCATGTAAGCCCCAAACATCTCTGAAATTGCTCTGCAAACTTCAGAGTACTTATACTTCAGGAGTCCTGTGGGTACCGTAAAGACTCATGTATGCAAACAAACCACATTTTTTTTTGCAATCTGATCCTTTTTCTCTTGGCTGTTTCCTTCAGGGATCACCACAGTGAATGATCCACCTCCATCTAACCCTATGCTCTGCATCCTCTTAACTCACAAGAACTAAATTCCTGTTTTTCATTTCACTTTCGCAAGTTTTTTTTTTCTTTTGTCCTGGATAAAAGAAATTTAATCATATATATTAATTGATATTAATTAATATCAATATTAATAATCACAAGAACCCTTAAGATGAGATAGATAAACTTGTCCCTGCAATACTGTGACAAATACTGTTGTGATAAATATGTAAGGAATTTGCATGTACTTACCAAAATAACACCATCTTCTTGAATAAACAGTAACACATAAGGGGAAGAAAATCTGCCAGAAAAGGAAGACAAATAAAAAAAAATAAACTTTAGAAAGACAAACAATTACCGTTTCCAAGCCATTAGTGCATTACTTCATGATACTCCCTTGTAACAAAACAAATCTTACTTGTGCCTCTGTGCAAACTACAGATAGCACGATACCACTTTTTTATGTCCGATACCGATATCATAAATTTGATTATCTGCCGATGCCGATATGAATCCGATATAGTGTATTTTATAATAAATAAAACTGTTTTTATAAATATTTTGCTGCATTTTGTATAAGTTCATACTCAGTTTTAAAAACAAAACATTAAAGCTATTCTGTTATACCTGTATGCAAAAAATACACTGCACCCAAAATATTTTATACTTCAGCAATACTGATCAACCTAAAAAACTTACACCATCCTCCTTATTCAGGTATTCTAAACAGTACATAGAAATATTAAACTAACTAATAGGACTGCCAACTCCCAGCAAAAATATTAGGAAACCACCCCGCACCCTTCGCCTGATAATGCTTAATTGACGTAATCTACTTTAATGCACAGAAATCAATTATTTTTCTATAATAATTTGATTCAACATTTTTCTTCAATACAGTTGCAGACAGCGCAGACAGCGTACCTTCCCAAAGGAAAAAGTGCTATATGTACTACTATTACTAGGGCATATATTAGACTTAATATTTACTACATACAATAATGGATCTCTATACATTTAACCAGATCACCACTTTGGTAGTAAGATTTAGAATAATTATTTATTAAAAGCTAGACATTTTAAATGAGAATAAGAAAGAAAATTATGTCTTTGTGTCTCCCTTTCCCTGTTAATGCCCTACCTGGCCCCCTGGCAAAACTTTGCTAGATCCGCCCCTGCACAGTTACCAGATGTCAGCTACATAGAAAAGGATCCTGGTGTTATTTGTCTCTCATAAACAGTTCATAACTTCCCTTCAACTCATTCATGTGACCTAAAATGTAAACCTGTTTCTTCATTACCTGTTCAGCTCTAATGATTCAGTAAAAACTTCTCCTGGTTTCACCTTCATGTTTCCTTCTCACCACATATCCAAACTATCATGACCAGCAGCTATTACGGCTGTGGCTCCAGAAAACATAAGCGGATACTAGAAGTAATATTAAAAAAATTCTAGCAACAGCTTATCAAGCTTAAACGTGCTGCTGTTGTTTATCTGCCGTTTTCCTCTTTCTAGCGCAAACTGGGTGAATAACAAATGAGAGAGACTAGCGACAGAAAAGCCGATCACCTGATAATCGATCAGTTTCATGATTGAAGTAGCAACAGGAGAGGGAGGGGGGAGAATGAGGGAAGAAGTTTTAGCTGTTCAGCATGAAGACACCGAATAACTCCAGCTTTGTGTCTTTTTTCATTCTAGCTGAAGTATAAAACAAATCGCTTCCTTTCCCCCTCAATACAAAACTCCGACAGCCAGTCCAGCTGTGGCTCCATACATCGGTTGTTAAGCTCAACATGGAAATACTATGCAAACATAAAGAGATGAACTTACACACTTGCTTTACTTCTCTGTGTTAGTTTTCTCTGAGATTAAATGCAGCGGTTTGGAAGCACGTAGCGAGGCTTCAAATGCTAAACCAGACTGCTGACAGGTCTTGCACTCAACAGCTCTATCAAGTGAAGCAACTTCTTTTCTGAGTTAATTTCAGTCCTGACAAACCTCACTCTCAGTGCCTTTTGATCTCACATTTTTGGCAACCACTGAGTTATTCTCCTCCACAGTTTACAACCATTATTTTTTTCTGCACAAAAGACGTTGTGCAATGCCAATCCTACTTATTTCCTACTGCACCCCTGACTGTGCAGGTGCGTTCAAAAGCCCCCTCCCCCGCCCGACTATTCCTTAATGCCAATGTTGTGGCGGGAGGGACGATTTCTCAACTTAAAACTGCAGGCGACTGTACAGTGAACTTTACAGCTAACTACAGAGAAATTGCCTCGTTCCATAATTTGTTAGTACAAAGTGTGCCACAAGAACTAAGCTAAAAACATATGACATTTTAACGCATCAATACAATTACTCTTTTAATAGAGCAGTAGCTAATAGAGCACATAGCTAGCTTAAGTCAAATTCATGACAAAGTTCAGAGGTGTACAACTACTTAGACTTCTTTCTCCATGTGCACACGTCTTAAAGAGTCAACATGCTTTGACTGAGGTAAAAAAATAAAACAAAAACGACCGTAAAAGGTTTACTTACCGAAGCTAGACCACCTTTATATGAAGTTGTGCGATTAACTTGAGCCCGCTTGCAGCACACAAAGAGTCCGCTTCTTCAGTCCGCGTGCAAAATGGTGGCCTGTCCTAACGCATGCGCAAAATGGCCCAGCAGGAGGCTATGAAAAACATACTTAAGCATTTTGAGCTACATTTAATTAACTAAAATTAATTGGATTAAAACGCAGGGAATGTATTCTGGAGTTACTCGAATTATATATGTAGACAGGAATTACTCATTTGAATTGAAAAGATATACCAAAATATAATATGCTATATTTAAAAGGAGACAATATCACTTTTTTCAGTGCATGTGCGGCTGTGTGATATGTGTCTGTTTTTAGACGAGGCAATTAGAGGTAATTACAATGCGACCGTATCCACCGCCAGCTTTGCCTCGCTCTGTTCCAGCAGCTGTACCATGAGAGGCAAGCAATGATGCTTTTTTTTCTCTCCCCTCAACTCTCTCTCTTTCTTTTATCAGGTATCTCTTCATGGTTACAACGAGCCACATCACAGTGACACTTGAGTACAGCAGAGGGAGTCACATTGCCGCCAGGCGATTGAGACCGGAGAGAAAGGCAACAGAAGGAGAGTTGGCTGGGGGAGTGTTGAGTGATGACAGGCAAACAGGGAACTTTTTTTTGCTGTCTTTCCATGATTGTTCACTATTATTGGAGGCCATTGCGAGGAAGACAGTTGCAGTTAATAATTCCGATGATTTGCTTGTAAGAAAGCTATGGTTTCTGTCATAATTTGGTTTATACTGCATGAACTTGTCATATTTGTATCAGGTCCACACTGTAAACCCGAATGTTCAAAGTAATTAAATAGATTAAATAGTGTATACTCAAAGTCTTTAAAAAGTTCTGTTAACTTAAATATGTCAAGTTCGTGTAACATGTTCTTCTTTTTGAGTAAATGAAACTAATAATATTTGATTGAATTGAACTATTTCTATATTAAGTAAGCATCACTTAAAATCATAACTTAAGCACAACGTAAGACAGTTAAGTTAGGACATATAAGAATGGTAAAGTCCTGTTATTTTTGTTGTTTCAAGTAGGTAGGATTTAATAATAAACTTAATTTATGTAGCACATGCTAAAATACAATAAAATCTCAAAGTGTTTCACCAAATAAGTAAAATCAAATTGTCTTAAATGCATTAGTGGAAGACAAAATGTATCCATCCATCCATCCATCCATCCATCCTCATCCGCTTTGTCCGGGGCCGGGTCGCGGGGGCAGCAGCCTAAGCAAAGAGGCACAGACCTCCCTCTCCCCAGCCACCTCCTCCAGCTTATCCGGGGGAATACCAAGGCGTTCCCAGGCCAGCCGAGAGATATAATCTCTCCAGCGTGTCCTGGGTCTGCCCCGGGGCCTCCTCCCGGTGGGACATGCCTGGAACACCTCACCCAGGAGGCGCCCAGGGGGCATCCTTGTCAGATGCCCGAACCACCTCAGCTGGCTCCTTTCGATGTGGAGCAGCAGCTGCTCTACTCTGAGCCCCTCCCGGATGGCCGAACTTCTCACCCTATCTCTAAGGGAGAGGCCAGCCACCCTTCGGAGGAAGCTCATTTCTGCCGCTTGTATCCGCGATCTCGTTCTTTCGGTCACTACCCACAGCTCGTGGCCATAGGTGAGGGTAGGGACGTAGATCGACCGGTAAATTGAGAGCTTCGCTTTTACACTCAGCTCCCTCTTCACCACGACGGACCGGTGCAGCGTCCGCATTACTGCAGCTGCAGCCCCAATCCGTCTGTCGATCTCCGGCTCCCTTCTCCCATCACTCGCGAACAAGACCCCGAGATACTTGAACTCCTCCACTTGGGGCAGGAACTCATCCCCGACCCGGAGTGGGCACTCCACCCTTTTCCGGCTGAGAACCATGGCCTCAGATTTGGAGGTGCTGATCCTCATTCCCGCTGCTTCACACTCGGCTGCGAACCGTTCCAGTGCGAGCTGGAGGCCCTCACCCGATGAAGCCAACAGAACCACATCATCTGCAAAAATCAGAGATGAGATTCTGAGGCCACCAAAGCGAAAGCCCTCCGCCACTTGGCTGCGCCTAGAAATCCTGTCCATAAAAATTATGAACAGAACCGGAGACAAAGGGCAGCCCTGGCGGGAACCCCCACCGGGAACGAGTCCGACTTATTGCCGGCAATGCGAACCAAGCTCTTGCAACGGTTGTATAGGGATCGAATGGCCCGTAGCAATGGGCCAGAAAAAGACAAAATGTATTTATTTTAATATTCATTGTTTGATCAATGTATCCTACATATATATTTTAAATTTTTTCCGTAAGTGTTGAGCAGCTGCAGGAATCAATTTTTATTCCGAGTTAATCTCTGATTTACCCTCCGCCGCGGGAGGCGGCGCTAATGAGCATTAATACGAAACACATAAAGAAGTAAAGGTATATGGGCGGGAACAGCACCAAAGAGGCAACATGGACGACTGGAGAAAGTTGGACCTAACGGCAGCAACTAGCATCACTGGACTTACAGTAAGTTTTCAATGTTGATATTAGTTTATTGTTAAAATACGAATATTTAGTTGTATTTTGGGTGCGTGTCGAAAAGAATAGCAGAAATGTCGGGTCCGTGCTTTTTATGTGCTTTGCTGCTCTCCCCGAAGGAAACTTTGCACTTGCAGAGCTAGCATTAAGTTGTTGTAATGAGGGTCGCAGGCTGTTTAAAAAGTTAGATACTACTTGTTCTAGAGGTAGCGCCCGGTCACCTAGTATGAAACAAAGTGTTTTAATCTCTCTAAATTTTTAAACCCCCTCTCATGACTCAGAATAGTTGGGTCCAAACAAGCCCGTTGTCCCTGCAGTTACACAGCGGAGATACCTATCTGCAGTGAGAGTGCTTTTAAGCCGTTTTCTTGTTAGAAACGCTATATTTTAAACTATATGTGCAGGGTTAGGATTGTGAAGGAGCTCTTGGACCTCTGGCCTGCTCTAAAAATGGGGTCTGAGGTAATATGGATCAGCTCTCTTTAAAATGAAAATTGTAATTCTTACTCATGTGGCAGCTTTTTGCTGCTTTATAAAGATGTGCGAGATGCTTCAAATTGAACTGTATTGTCCTTCTGCTGTAGTTGTATGCAGAGTTTCAGCGGATTACAAATCAGAACCTGCCCAATACATTCTACGCTCTACTTGACCGCCATCTTCCTCGACTGATGACCTTATTCAGACGGAAGACAGCAGATGCCCTGGCTGAAATTCTAAGAATTCACAATGAACAGGTAATAATAGATTGTTACACATTTCATAGGTTGAACCAGTGGAACATTGGACAGGTTCAATGATTTAAATGAGCTTTTTGAATTTTGCTATTATTCCACTTTGTGTTTGCTATTTGTCTGACTGTATTAAAGATGTGAACAGGTTATTTGTGGACATGTGTTCTGATTTGACTGTTGTTGTTGTTGTTCAGTAAACTCACCAGTATATACAATTCTGTTTTTATCTGGAAATAGGAAATCCATGATATCCACACCAAGCGCACTACCGTTCTCCACGCCCTTCCTGTCTATCTGCGTGAGGATGTCTCTGGATTTTTCAGAACCTGCACTGTGAGTATCCTTAAGTATCTAACAGATACTACTGTGTATATAAACAGTGCATCAAAGTACAAACATGTATTTTGATGCACTGTTTGGACTTACCTTTGTTTAGTCTACCCATACGGTTTCCATGTATGGTCTTTTCTGTCTCCTCACTACGAATGAACTGAATTGGTGTTTTGTTGAAAGTGATAAGATGTTTAGTAAAACATTTTCCTGTGTATTTCCTTTAGCTTAGTTTCAGTCTATCTCACACCACTTGATTCTCTGGTGAATTAGCTGATTTATGTGTGCAGAACATGGATCTTCTGTTTTTCACCTCTTACAGTGAGACTCAGGTCTCCCTTGTAAAAGAGGTATTGGATCTCAATGGGAGTTGGTAAAATGAGAAATTATATGTCGTCTGTTGTATTTCTTGGGTTAGATTGTGATTAGTATCTCTTTTTCATCAATTCAGGACGAATCTGATGAGTTGGAGCTTGATGGTGTTGAAGTGGCCCTCTTCACTGTCATCAGTGACCATGACACGACAAGTCCAGTTCACTACCAACCTGTGAAAATCTCTGTCGTCATTGAAAGTGATGCCGTGTTCAGTCTCCCCAGATTTGGTGAAGCCTTCCTGGTAATGTTTGGACTGATCTATGCACTTCACCTCAGCTACCCCAAAGCCCTGACCAACACTTTAGAATTTACTCAAAAGATTTTACTTGGTCTAGAAAGTGGTAAACTGTCACCCAGGTTACAGACCCTCAAGAATGACTTGGTTATGTAGGAACTCATCTGAAAGAAGGATGCAGGGTGAAGCATTATAAAAGGCTAGTTCAAAGTTCTCTCCTTTTATCTAAATAATGCCTCAAAACGTTATTGCATTACTCTACAGGTGTTCAGCCAATAGGTCCAAACTATACAACGTGCCTTTGTTCTCCTTAACATAATGCAAAGCAACACTAATGTTTTGTATGTTTTAATGTTTTTCATAATACTATTTCTAAAACATTGTGGGCTGCGCAAGATGACCTAAATTTCACTGTTTGATACTGGTTAATGTAAAACAAATAGCATTGTAATTCACTCAAATTGCTGCCCTGTTGCCTTATTCAAATATTAGCCAGAGAGCCAAAAGCACATTTTGATATTATTTATTATTATTTGGCATTATTTTTCATTACTCTGACAGTTTTCCTGACTAAACAATTTTTGGTCTACTTATTTTAATTTATAAATGTTTTTGTTAATTATTTTTAACTTAATTAATTTAAAAAAAAATGTATTTAATTTCAACATAATGTGCTAAAAGGGAGCAGGCAAGATACTGTTCAATGGCAGATGTTTATGAATTTTGCATATTAAGTTACCGATACTCAGTGTAATTGAGGCAATCAATTGCCTCAAAAATTTTAAGTTTTGGGTCACATGTTTTTAAGTATAAAGTAGTCAACATATTTGACTAACGTGTACTTAAAATAATGACAACACAAACTAATAAACATTTGAGTTTTGTTAACATAAAAATGTTGTGGTTGTGTGCTTATTTTTTATAAGTTCTGTGAACTTATTCCTTTGAATTTGTAAACTTGAAACTTTAAGTCATATTAACTGCAAATATTTGAGTTGACCGTTCTCAAAAGATACAAGTACCATGTAATCCAAACTTTTATGTTCTGGAAAAATTTGACTTTTGAGTTGATCAACTCAAAAAAATTGAGGCAATCGATTGCCTCAATTTTTTTGAGTTCTGGTAACTTATTCGGGTTTACAGTGCAGCAATGCAGAAATGGAAAGGAACTCTATGGATAAAGGCTATTAATATTATTCACCAACTGTTTTAAATGTAACCACTTTATTAGTTGAATTTCTAAAAACATATCACTAAATATCACTAAATATCACTAAATTGTTTTACATTTTAATTAAAGTCCGGTGCCACTAGATGGAGCGTCGATGGTGAAAAAAGACATAAATCTCTTACTCTTGGCCTTTTTGTTAACACTATTATCGCTAGTTCTTTTAAAGGTGAAAAATGAGACTGCGGATACAAGCAAGAAATGAGCTTTCTCTGAAAGGTGGACTTTCCCTGAGAATTTTTTCATAGTTTCATAGCTGTTGTCAAATACAGGTTAGTTAAAAATATGGCAAAAAAGAGAAAGAACAGAACTATATGGCTACTTTCCTGCTATTAAAGTTGATATCACTGAAAACAGGTACATATGAAAACCAAAACATAACCTTTACTTTAGACAATAATTATCCCAGCTACCCACAGGAGAGAACATATCGGCTGGCCTGGGAATGGCTCGATGTTTCCCTGGATCAGCTGGAGGAGGTGGGTGGCAAGAGGGAGGCCTGCGCTTCCCCACTGCTGCCCCCTCGACCTGACTTCAGGTAATTGAAAGAAAATGGCTGGATGTTTTATCCTTTCAACACAATGCACCACAGTTTTCAGTCGCATTATTTTTTTGTTAATTTTTCATTTTAGATATAGCTGAACAACTGTTTTGGTAACACATTTTCGGTTTGTGTTAAGTGTTTTTCTTCTTCGTTGTCTGTTCGGAGTGTTATGTGCATGATGTGAGGTGCCGCACAGTTAAGCGGCATGATTCATTATTGAAGAATGTCATTAATGGTTTAAAATGCCTTCTGAAATTTGACTTGATCTGAGTGTTTCTTAATTTTAGACTAGTTGGTCAGTCTATTTTCCCCCCCTTGTTTAGTTGACTAAGAGATAGTCATCAAGAACATCTCCTTTACTGTGATCTGACATTTCATGTAGCAACATCTTCCTCTGTGTAAAAGTTCCCATGCGTATCTTTTCAAGGTTTTACAGCAAGAGGATTATTTGTGTAGTCGAGAGTAATGCTGGCTCTGTAATTAGAACAACCAATATGGGATAAGAGGCATGATGGCAGAGTTTGAAATGCTACCTGTTGGCTACTGATGTGCAGCTTTATTTGTTACCATTTTATTATTTTCATTTCACAAGTAATCCTGGTTTTTTTCTACCATTAAATATTAGAAAAAAATCCAAGAGTTATCATAATTCAAGAGTTTACCAATATCCATATATTGTACAATACAGTAAAAAGCACTGATTCAGCCTTAATTTCATCAACGTTTGCTAGCAAAATAGGAAACAGCTGCTGCAATTTAATGAAACGTCCAAATATAAATAAAAATACACTGTGTAATAGGAAAGTTAAGCAAAATGCATATCTTGAAAAAATCAAATAAGTTTGAAAATCCATGTTTGGTATGATCACTTGAACTAATTGTTTATTATGGTTCTTCAGGCTTCTTGAAGACTATTCAAAGCGCTTTTAGTTTGTTGTGAGTGAACACAATGCTGGTTTACCCCTTGAGCTAGGGGCCTTTTTTGCTTGACAGGTCAAAGGTCAGTGTTAAGTGGCTTAACAAACAAGAAAATAAATAGACTGAAAATTAATGAAAAGGGAAAGAACGCCTTGTCTTTGTAATTTTTGTGCAAACATATTTTCAGTTTTTGGCCTACTACGAGCCAAGATTTGAGGCTTAACAAGTTAACAAGTTTACAGGGTTCAAGGGTGGTTTGCTTTTCGCTGCGCCACCACAAATCCTACTAGAAATGGGCACTACCTGTAATGATCAGTGAAACAATCAAGAAGTCTAATGGGGCACAATAAAAAATATTAAATCTGTGTTAAAAGGAATAAAACAAAAGAAATCTGTGGTATCTTTTGGCCACAAAGAGAAGAACTCTTCTCCTTCACACTAATATTCATTCAGCTGTATATAAAAGACAACCATTAGTGTGTGAACTACTGTTCTGAAGCTTAGAGTTGGATCAGTATTGTTATATTTTTTCATTATAACCTTATAAGCCAATGATATACAGTAAATTTTATAAAGAGATCATAGTGGAATGTATATACAGAACTTCAACTAACAATGAAGCCATATGGAAGTAATATTTCCCTCTGAGGAATATCACAGCATATACTGTTTGTATCCAGTGTAATTCAGGATGCCAGGTATGCCCAGCGCCAGCTCACTAAAGCTCTTTGTTTCTGAATGACTCGTTAATGTAGAGGGAAAACTTGCATGCTGTGATGAAATGCTTTTTCTAGCCTGAAGCGTGTCTTTATACTTTTGAACAGCTTGTAGAGAACTACTGTAAACAGTACTGCACTTGAAATGAGTTTGCTGAATAAATAATATATTACAAACATCAGTGTTCATAAGTAATGAACTGCTGAGGCTTCTAGCAACTCTTTTGAAGAGCTACTGGGTTTTTTGTTGTTGTTGTTTGTGGGGATTTTTTTTTAACTTTCTTTTTAAACCGAATCACCACTGAATGATTTATCCATTTCATCCAGTGGTGTTGGGAGGAATCAGAAACTTTTTAAGACCTGGGTTTTTCTTTTATTAGCCATTTTGGGCCATCAATAGGACAAAAGACACTGTTTGGGTTTGTTAACTTTATGGTGGAAACACCTACAGTGCTTAACAAATTTATTACACCAACACAAAATGGATGTCTTATGGTACAGCTGCCCTAAATTAACAAATTGTTGGTAACTACTAAAATCTTTTTTTTTAATGTTTTTGTAATAGTTAATCCACTAGCATGTGCAAGCCCTTTAGCTGAAATCATATTTTTAGAAGTACAATATAATTTTGTTATCCATGAATTTTCAAATTTACTTCAAAGCAGATAAAAAAATAGAAAAGATGTTCTTATTGTTTGATTAAGATGCCAAATTAGTTATTTTATTGCATTCCTGAATATATATGCATTCCTATATATGTGTGTGGCTGAATATTTGATTAAGAAGTCAATTGTGCCGGCTCAAATCTGAATTCAGTTTGGTATTTGCCTGATGGAATAGAGTAGAATAGATTAGAATAGAATAGTTACATTTAACCAAGACACACTCAAATACACAATTGACTTTAAGTAATTTGACTATGTTCAATTGATTCATGTAATTTTGGTACATAAGTACAATATAAACATTTAAATGTAATGGAACTTACTTCAGTGGTATGTGTTTAGTTTATACACAGCCATATTTTCCTTACTCAAAGATATTGCTTCATGTTTATGAGGGCCATGACTGATTTTTTTTTTGCATACAGGTGGCCTAATAAATTTGCTAAGCACTGTAAATGCATCCCTCACTGCTCTGTGTCTCTTCATAACATCTGTCCCAGCAACACCGATGGTGGCGTCATCAAAACATGGGTTAAAAAGCAGAGATGGAGGGGACTGACTTGAAAAACAAGATGAAAAGGAAAGCACGTCTATCACTGATGTGCTTTAAACATCTCTGTGCATCATTGCTTAAGTCAATTATTCCTGTTTGATGATAACTGAGCGATAAAACCATCAGTCTGTCGCTTACCTTGATTATTGTCATTCCTCATGAGTGATAAACATTCTAATAAACTCATGCCATCCAGCTAATGCTACACTAAAGTGGTTGCACAGCTGTGAAATAGATGCACTACGATAAACACAAGAGGCTCACTGATACAAGGGAAACATTAGAGTTTGTCTTGAGAATGTGGATATAATTACTTTTAATGATTGAAGGGGAATTTAGTAATCAGCTATGTGAGCCTGAGATAGTGTTATATAGAGATGGACAGTTCAGGATGGGTTTTGTGGCTTATATTTTACAAGTACTGTGTTATTTATAATGATTTCTTATCTTTACACAATACACCACTAAAATAAACAATAAAATAGATGAGTTAAAAAGGAACTGAAGTTGGTTTTAAAAAGTCTACTGCATTCAGACTCACCCTATAGCTGTGTGGGAAAATCCCAGTAGATCCGCTGTTTCTGAAACGCTGATACCAGCCCATCTGTCAACAACAACCATGCCAGGTTCAAATCACTTGAATCATCTTTCTTTCTTGCTCAGGTTGAACTACAGCAGGTCGCCTCGACTGTGTTTGCATACCTAAATGCATTAAGTTGCTGCCAGTTAGCTGATTTGCTAATTAGATATTTGTGTTAATTAATACTTGAACAGGCGGGAACTAACAAAGTGGCCGAGTGAATGTATATTTTTCTCAGTTATTTACAGGTGTTTTAGCTAGAATATATATTCTTTGTCCGTTGGTTATAATAACTTTAAACATTTAAAGCAGCTATGCTAGTATGTTGGCATGTCTATGCATAAGCATCCTGTCAAAATGATGTTGAGCTATATGTAACTGATGATGTAACTGGGCTTTATTGAGTTAACAAGTCTATCTGATATTATGAAATAGCAAACTCTAACTGTAATTACATTAGAGAGATGAATTCATGTAATTCAAATCCCAACAGCAGAACAAACTGCTCCAGAAATCTGCTAATATTGCAGTTCACAGTGTTTACAATATACTAGCATTTACACGTCCTACACGGCCTGCATGTCCATGTCCTGCTAAGCCACATCCTGAGCTGCCTAAAACATAGACTGTACTGCTATGTCGCCGCCACAGGACCTGCGGCCGGCCAGCTGAATTACTGTTTTGGACTCTGTGAGCTCGTGTTTTGTTGGGTAGTTGGACACACAAAAAAAATCGCGCACTGTGGATTATTTGCACCTTTGTATTCATTTCTCTATTAATAAACGCCCTGTCTTCACACAGGAAGTCCTGTGTTTGGGTCCTACTTCTGCCTACCTGACATTAAGCGTGCTATGCTACAGTTTCCAGTTTCCTGCTTGAGAGTCTCTACTCTGTATGGGTTTCTTCCAGGTCTTTATTAAAGTATGAAGTGTCTGTATGATGCTAACAGCACGGTATCCAAACAGAAATGCCATATTTATATGGCACCAGCAGTTCATCGATTAATTTACTCGTCTCATGCATACTTTCATATACATTTCCCCTAAAATTAAGCAGAATGTTTTTTTTTTTAAATATCTTCAGAAACACTGCCAACAGTTTAATTATTTTTGGCTGCACAGCAGGAGTTTGTAATGCTTGACTAGTCAGCAACCACTCATTCAGGGTTAAACTGTAAGCTTAAAAAATGTAAATATGTATAAATGAATCATAACTACTACTTGACTTGTATTCATCAGACTGATATTCCCATAACAATAACTTTTATGTGAGCAGAGAGAGAACTGCAGGGTTCAGCTAACTAAGGTTCAAAATATTCATTTCAGAGAAGAAAGATGAAAAAAAAATAACCCTCATAAAAAATCTGGAAAGAATTTAAGAAGCTAACTTTTGAGGACCCCCGGGGCTTTCTGACAGTTCAGTGAAAAAAGAGGAATACAAGGTGTCTGCAGTGTTTTCATGACTCTGTTCAGTCTGCAGTCTTGACCATCCACTTAAAGAGAAAGTCTTCTTTAACGCCCTATAAAAGAGACTGCCTCTCCCTAAATTATGCATTCATCACTCCAAAGTGCTCTTTATGAATTTAAGTTAAATAACTAACAGCAGTAAATATCATTTGTCTTCATCTGGAGAACCCTTGGAGGGTTTGGAATGTAAACAATAAACTGCATAAAAGTGATTATGGCAGGTTTGTCAAAGGCAAAGGGAATGCTAAATCCCTGAATGGTTTATATTTACATTTCCACAGCTTCCTAAGGCTTAACGTTTAACATGAGAGGACAGAAGCACAGGTTTTGTCAGATTATAAATATTATATGTAGGTGAGACAGGATAGTGAGGGTGAAGTGAGCAGTTTTCTAGTTTTTGTTTGTTTGTTTTAAACTTAAATGCTACGGGAATATGTGAGAAGAATAAAGTTAATTCCTACAACATAAGTTCAGGACATAAGCCATCAGTTGAAACCTCAGCAGTGTTCTGAATTTCTTGGTATACACAGAACAAATATTACAACTTGTCTACAGTTTTGATAAATGAAGACACTTTTGCCAAGTCTCTTGTTTTGTGTTTTTTAAATGACCTTATACTGAATCAAACCAAAGTGAAGGGCCACTCTCTTTACACGCTGGAGGAGAGCCAGCATGCATTATCTATGCATGCATGCATGTAAGTGGTCAAAACTCAGACTTACAGATAGCAATCCAAACATGGTGGGAGGACTGGAACACCAAACTTCACAACCTTCACGGGATGAATTTGAATGAAATATGTCCTTTCATGATTGTTCTGGAACCATTTGACTGAACCTTGTATGTACTAAAGATGTCATTTAAAAAAGAAACAAGAACGATGGCTCCACTTCCATCCCCAAAGACACTAACATCTGCCTAGGTTTATGAAGAGGAATAACTTACCAGGAGCTGGCAGTGAATGAACAGCTGTCCCTTTTTATGGCCTTACAACAGGAAGCAACATATGTGCTTGTGATCATAAATTAATAGAATATAAATTGAGCTCTCTAAACTGATAAAAAATGAAGTAAAAAAAAAAAGCTGAAAGAGTTGAGCTCATCCACTTGAACATTTCATTAAACTAAGGAGTTGAAGTTGTTCAGGTTGTTGTTCATGTAAGTGTTAAATAATAGTCTCAATAAGTTCTTATCAGGTGTCTGAGTGAAGAAATTGAGGCAGTTGGCCTCTGTAGAGGTTAAACAGCTGGCCACACCTTTTCCACAACCATTCACAGCCTCACTGGCCCAGCTTCATCAAATTTTCTTGTATGTGTAGTGGTCTACACAAACAGTCCAGAAACAAAAAAAAAGATAATGTTCTTGTACTGTTTCTGTAAGACCCCATTCACTTCTTTTATTTTATGGTGTCTTACATCTACACTCACTAAACCCTGTATTAGATACACCTTGCTACCAGGTTGGATCTTCTTTTGCCTGCAGAAGTACCTTCATTCTTCATGGCACAGATTCAACAAGATGCCCAAAACATTCCTCAGAGATTGTTAGCCTTCAAAATAACATGCCTGGAAGTGCAATTAGGATAATGCACATGTAGTAGCACAACAGGTAGTAACATTTCATAAAATTTTAATACTACCTTTATCTCTTTAGAACAATCATCTTTAGTCAGCCTAAAAGCAGCGATTTTGACATTTGGGGCGACCGTGGCTCAGGGGGTTGGGAAGCGTATCTGTAACCGGAAGGTCGCCGGTTTGATCTCGGGCTCTTTGTCCTGGTCGTTGCGTCCTTGGGAAGACACTTTACCCTACCGCCTACTGGTGTTGGCCAGAGGGGCCGATGGCGCAATATGGCAGCCTCGCTTCTGTCAGTCTGCCCCAGGGCAGCTGTGGCTACAACCGTAGCTTGCCTCCACCAGTGTGTGAATGCGAGAGTGAATGAATAGTGGCATTGTAAAGCGCTTTGGGTGCCTTGAAAAGCGCTATATAAATCCAATCCATTATTATTATTATTGTCTTTGGTGCTACTTGATTTGCCATTACCTTTGAAATGTAAACAAAGGCTGGATGATACTTTACAAGCTAGTGATGTACTCTGGATTTGTGAGCACAAGCATATGGGTGGAAAGGAACACTCATGGGCTGGTTAACCTAAAATCCAAGTTGTGTCATGATAAGCTGTGTGGCAGGATAGGTTAGGACCCAAACGCAGGACTCTTTAATGTAAAACTTACCTGAAAGTGGCAGCTTTGTTTGCTGGAAAAAATGAACTAAAAACAAAATACATGAATACTAAAGAAACAAACATAAACCAAACATAAACTAGAACTAAGAAACTCCTGACTGGTCATTAATCACTGGACAAGACTTGACTTGACATGACTGGGGAACATGGAACTCACATGCCACACACAGCTAACGTGGAGAACAACAAAGAGTGGAAGACTGAAGGCCTAAATACACATGCAGGATAACAGGGGGATTGGGAACAGGTGGAAACATGGCTGGGAAGCAAAACTGAATACACTAACATAGGGCACGAGACAGTCAAAGTAAAACATGACACATGCAAAGACACGGATTTGACACTGAGACAACGAGACGTGACTGACTGGGGAGACAGAGGGAACATAGTCTGGACACAGGAGATGCACAAAGATTGAGACAAGAGTGACTGGACATGAAATTCACCGGAACCAGAACCATGATGAGTTCAAATATTGCAACAAAAGACTTGTAGTGCAGGAGTACTGTATGTCCAAATTCAGCACCAGAATTAGGTAAAAGCATATCACTGCTGTGCATATGACACAAAGTGCTGTAGAGGATGACCCTCACCTGTTATTACCATAATGATAAAGGTATAGCACAATTACGAGGGCACATTGGATGGACTGAGGTCATTACAGGCAATACTAAACGTACAGACTTGCTTGAAATAATAAAATACGTTACTGTGCTCCCTGATTTCCTAATCAGGAAATGAAACTCTTTAACACAGTGTGCTGGATCCTGATAGGGAGCATTAGCATAACTGAGCACACTGGTGTTTCACCACACTGGTGACCTGTGTAACTCCCAAAATTTGGCACCAGGTCCCTTTGTAATAATGAAAAATTAATAATAAGTTAGAAATAAAGTAAGCTAATAGTCACTGACTTTGTGAACAACTCCTACATCAGATTTGAGGTGATAATCATTTATCAGTTATTAGAACATTTTTGTACTACTCCTCCCATATGAATAATATTAATAAGCCCTGGTCAGAGGCGATCTGTCCAGTCATAACAGGGGCACCAATGCTAATCTACCCTGGGGCACCAAAAAGATTGGGCCTGGTTCTGCTTGATTTAATACATTGTTGACCTGTGGTTCCAGCAACCCTATACTGGAAGTCTGAATTGATTCTCTGTCTAAAGTCCAGTCTATGATCTTATGGCTATTACCCATACCTATAGGCATGGGTAAGTATCATTTTAAACATGAAAGGCTGGATGTTAAGACCTTAAGGTAAGCCGGGGAGATTTCTGTCTCTCTCTGTCGCACCCAAGTTAAATTTCCACAGTTTTCATTCTTTAGGGTCTGACTGGTGCTATTTTAATTACATTGTGTGGTTATGGCCTCATTTCCTGCAACAGTTTAATGGCATTGACTAGTGAATCAGGACCAGCTGTTTATCTTGATGTGCCCAATACCCCAAATTTGCATAACAGTAGTGGATGGAAACACACCTTAACTCATATTTCATTTTTGCCGATTTTCTCATTTGGATCAAAACGTTTTTAATGCAAATTTGCAAAGGAACTGTATGAATTTCAATTAGCCAGAAAAAAAAGTATAAATGGAGATTTATTAAAAAACTTCAAGTCTGTTGGTCAGGACTGAGACTGATAAAGCACGGAGCTTCCAGCCCGCCCATACGCACGCAGACAGTGTAACACATTTGGGACGGGACAGCGTGAACCTCTCTTCCTAATTAATTCCCATTTTCATCCCGGATCTGATTGCAGGAAAAGAAGGATGCGAGAAAGGCTGCCCTCTTCAAAACGCCTAATGAGCTTAATCGACCACACTCTGCAATCTCATTTAAGCCCGTCTCCTCGCCCATGAATTAAACTATTACAAAAACCTGCTTGAACCTTACTGGCGGCTGCTTAATCACATAAAATCACCCTAATCCTGCATGTCGGAGAGAGAGCATGCAGAGGAGTGTTGCATCCTGGGCACTCACGCCTCCTCACATTTGAGTCTATACTGTATGTGTTTACATGTGGCCTATGTTACAGCGATGTCACGTTTGTGTGTTTCAGCGCGTCGCTGTGAGCTCCATGACAGATAACTGGAGTGTACTGTACGGGCAAAGGATCAGAACTCTTGTCACATCTTCATTTTCTTGTTTCCCCTTTGGGGATACAGTGTTTATTGTCTGTTTGTAGCCTCTCTTGCACATTGCCCCACCACTCCACCCCACCCCGCCCACCCTCCTTCGCCTTTGATGCCCCCAGCAAGCTTTGTTTCAACAAAGCCTGTTAGCTGATCGTTCAATTTTCTGCTCTCATCTTCTCAACCCCCCCCCCCCCCCCCCCCCCCCCCCACACACACACACACACCCCTGTTCTCTTCATCTCCTCTCCTCATCTTTGCCAGCTCGTGTTTCGGTTCTTCCTCGCAGCTCCAAAGCATAGAGAGACAAACGACACAGGGTAACTGTCAGTCTGATGAGGATAGAGCACAAATATTAAAAACACTCTATGTTTGTTCCTGCACCCTACTCCTTCACTTCTTCGTAAATGAGTTGCTCATGCAGTCTACATTCTTTATTTTTGTTCATGCTCCACTTGTGTCACATGGCGTGGGTAGTATGAGTGGTTCATTAAAAAAAATAAAGGCAAAGTTGACATTTTGGTAGTAAATTTTATTTACAGAATTAGAAACACAGCTTCACATAAGACAAAAAACAACAAAGGAAAAATAAAACCGAGTCACATTTTAAGGACTGCAGCACAGATTTAAAAATAAAAAACGAGATCTAATTTTTACAAATACACACAGTCAATTCAAATAATAAATCATGAATACTTACTACCCACATTATAACTGTTACAGCTATCACTGTCACCCGGGGAACACACTAGAAGCGCTTCTGTGATGTTGTGTGTCAGACGCACAACTTCAGGAGGGTAGTGCAGGTGTCTGACTGAGGTTAAAGCAGCTTCCATTAAATGAATACATTAAAAAATTGTAAAAATGTTGGGAGTGGCTGTAGTTCAGGAAGTCGAGCCTCCAGTTAGTAGAAATCATCTATTAACTGGAAGGTGTCACAAGCCTGTTTTCATGGTGTTGTTTTTTTGTTGGCATTCTCACCCTGATTAATGTAGAGCCTTAGCCTCACAATATAAAGTCCCTGTTGCTGTGAACAGTCACTACATAAATACGATGTAATTGAATTAGACAGGTTTTTTTTGTTTTGGTTAAACCTTGTCTAGGATGGTTGTAAAATTTTGGCTACTTTTTGTAACACTTGGTCTCTTTTCAGTTACATTCAGCAAATTCATTTGTAACACAAAGATATGAATAGTGGTGTGAACAATATAAAGTGAGACCTTAAGAGAGTCCAAGCCAGTTGGAGCATCACGGTTAGGAAATTACAGAAATTATCAGCTGCAGCCTCCCCAGTTTCATGTCAGACAGAAGCTGTTACTGTTAGATAATAGAAGTACTACAAGTATGAGACCTGAGATGACTGCAGGGCTGTTTTAGTATGATCTCATTTACCCATTGCTACACCATTTATTCACATACAGTAAGTTTTAAATCAAGCAATCAAGACGAGATTGAAATGCAGACTTTCGGCTTTTATTCAATGTATTTGAATAAAATACATTGACCGGGCGACCGTGGCTCAGGGGTTGGGAAGCGTATCTGTAACCGGAAGGTCGCCGGTTCGATCCCTGGGCTCTCTGTCCTGGTCGTTGTGTCCTTGGGCAAGACACTTTACCCTACCGCCTACTGGTGTTGGCCAGAGGGGCCGATGGCGCGATATGGCAGCCTCGCTTCTGTCAGTCTGCCCCAGGGCAGCTGTAGCTACAACCGTAGCTTGCCTCCACCAGTGTGTGAATGCGAGAGTGATTGAATAGTGGCATTGTAAAGCGCTTTGGGTGCCTTGAAAAGCGCTATATAAATTCAATCCATTATTATTATTATTATTATTTAACAAAAGTATTGCATTAGCACAGACACAGTACTTCATTTACAGTAGTTCAAACATATTTGGACAAACCAACATATTTTAATATGTATCTTTTTTTTTTTACCACTTTACATAAATCCACACTTCAATCAAATGCACTGAAACAAAGGGATTGGCCATCTCTTGGACTTATGTAAGCATCTTGTGTGTATTCAACAAAATTATCTCATGCTTTAAAGTTAAGTGTATACACTTAACTTTAAAGCATGAGATAATACACTATATAGTGTAGAAACTACATGATACGCAGAGAGGGTATTAAATTGTTTATATCATGTTTGAGTGAAGTAAGTCAATAATATAGCATGTTAAATCTTGCGACACCACACGGGATTTCAGTCTTGCACGCTTTGGATTGTGGTTTGAGGAAGGCATCCATCTCAGTCAAGTCGAGCAGCTGCCTCTACTTTCTTCGGTATACCGAAAAAAGGACATTGGTTGGTTGTTACATTTAGAAAAGTCTAACTTGTAATTTGAACAAACTAATTTCATGTTTCTATGGTGAACGTAATTAAATCATGTAGGATCTATATGAAATTCAACAACTTAATTTGTTCTTGTTGAGATAACATGATAGGGGGGCTGGGACATAACACTTCAGGGTTATACCCCAGCGTAACCCTAACTTTTGTTAAATGCCCCCCTGCAGCCCGGATAAAGATAGTAGGATGGTAGTCGTTGTAAATCAATTTAACTTTTATGTTAACCAGACTCTAGACTTTGTTGAACATTATTTAATAAGAAGACATCATATAGTATTTAAGTGACCAGGTAGTATTGGGGTAAACGTTATTGAATAGTGTTGGAACAAAATTACAAAACTGTGAAGGATTAAAATATCCCAAGAGCTCAACATACCTCATCTAAACATGTTTCAATCACGTTTTATCAACACGAAATGAACAGGTTTATTGAATATGAATAAGTGGTGTTGGCTTAACTAAGCTGTTTAAGTTTCTGCCAAAACAAAACAATTGTGATGAAATAAGGCAAATTTACAAAACCAGTGTTACTGTCCAAATATTTATGGACCTGACTGTATCATTTTTTCCTTCAGTTGAAGGTAAATATGATGAAATTCTTGGAGCAAAAAGCAAAGTTTGAGGGTTTTTTCTCACTAAAATTGTGACACACTAAAGAATATAATTCACCAAAGAGTAAACAACGAGGATTTGAGACAAATATTGACCATTACAAATGCTGTGCTGTTTGTAATCGACTAAAACTTTGTTGGAAGTGTCCAAATACAAACGGTACAACAATATCCAAATTCCCGGCAAGATCAAAATTACTTACCCGCATTCTACATTGTTTGTTGTCGTAGTGTGTTGTTAGAAGTGCAAGGAACATCCAAAATTTAAAACTTTAAATAAATAATCAGAATGTTATTAAAATCTGTTATGATATTCTCTTATAATTGGTGTCCTTTGCATACATTTTACTTAAACTTTCATTTGCATGAGTAACTTAAAAACTATGTGGATATAGGAGAATACTGTAACAACGTTTACCGATATACTTACTTATCTAGCACATTTAAATGTAATGCGAGTGACTGCAGTATTTGTGCAGTATTTGTTATCTGCAGATGTATGGCATATTCTCATATTCATCAAAGATACACGCAGCCAAAAAGGAAAAACAAGGCCGTGTCATTGTGACAAACAAATAGTGGCTTTTTAAGCAGCCGTCTAGTCAATTTGCCAAGCATTAAAACTGTATAAAAGAATTGCTAACAGATGAAGCACTCAATCCCCTGAACACAATCTCAGTTCCACTGCGGCAAAAGAAACGAGTGCATAAACTGACATTATTGATGTGTGAGAGGGCGAGAAAGCGAGCAGAATCATCAGATTGAGGCTCCCGACGTGCTTTATTTCCTTGTGTTGTCTTTTTGAAGCGCTATCATTAGGGAGCTCAGGAGAATCTAAGTCTAATTAGGCTGTTTAGTATGGAGCCGGGAGGACAAGGGCTAGACTGAGTCCAACTCCGCTGCTGCTGCCTCTGAACCCTCTGAGAGTCACTTTTAATGAGCTCTAGGCTGTGTGTTTACTATGAGATCGCGCTCCCTCTGTCTCCTGCTCTCTCGCTGACTCCCCTCACCTGCTCCGGCTTTCCTTCCAGCTCCCTTACAAGCAGACTTGCACGAGCGTCCATTATTCATAAAGACACGCGGGGATGCAAAATGTGCAACTCGCAGAGAAGAAATATCTACAGGCTTAAAATACAATAAAAGCAACACCTGCGCAACATAATGTAATCCAAGCCTTTGTGAGGCTTTATGATCCCAAACTGAGAACAACAACAAAAAGGCATAGTTTAAAAAAAAGAGAACATGAAGCTGATTACACCTTTCTGACATGATCTCAACAAAAATTGAGCATTATAAGCTTCCTGTGCAGCGAATAAATTGTATTACATTGCGGGTGTGTGTGTGTGTGTGGGTGTGTGTGTTGGGGAGGTTGCTTTTATTGCATCCCTCATCTCTGCTATGCAGAAATGTTATATATCATCACACACTATTTCTTTTTTCCCCACCCCTATAACACACCAGCAGATACACATACACTGTACACACGCCCTTCAGGCTTCCCTTCCCCACGCACCGCTGAACCCACTCAGTCCACTTTTCATTGGAGTTTAATTTCCAGCAGTCATCGACCACATTTCAACACCGCGCTGCTGCCTCTTGCTATTTTATAAGAGTGTGGAAAGAGTCAACCGGGCTCTGAAGCGGCAAGTGGGGAAAACTAATCAACTCTGCATTAATTAATGATAGTGGAAGGGCTTTTTAGTGACTCTGTTTTTTTTTTCTTTTGGGGTGGGGGGATGTGGGGGGAGGGGGGGGGTTAAAGGAGAGCGGAGAGAAGAAGCCTGAGAACAGCGGGCTCTTAAGAGTCAAGCCATGTGGAGAAAATGTTCAACTCGACTCAGCGTGGCCTTGGAGTTGGACGCTCAGTGATTCATAGGGTTTGGGTCTATATGTTCACCTCTACAGATGCATTGATAGCAGGTGCACAGTTGTGTCCGTGAGTGGAGAGAGATCAAACAGAGCTGCTTCTGTGAAATGACTTTCCAAGTATCACTACTACTATATCCCATTTGCAGCGATCTAGGGATATGCATTTAAGTTCATTGGGAAAGTTACGTTATATTGACTCTACCAGATCAGAAGCATTGCACTAATTACTACCAATTTTTAAACAAAGTCGAATTGACTGCCAGGCAGTTTAATCTGTTTCCTTATTATTCCAAGTTGATTTCAAATGATAAACTTGTAGTTGTTTGCTGGAACTCTCAATGAGAGCCAATTATAGTTTGATTTCAAACACAACATTTCTACCTTTTCTTGTTGTTAAATGACTTTTTCTTTGCTGCATTTTTACACCTCATTCTATTTAGATTGGTGCTGTTCACCATGGAAACGTACCAACCTTAATTTACTTTTATACTTACAGGTTCTGACTTTGTGTCTCTGCCTTGGTTGTGGATATGTGCTTGAAACTAAATTCGGCATTGTTCCGGAGGTGGTGCTAAATCCAAGTTCCTGGGGCTCTCAGGAGAGGTAGAGTGCAATCACAATAAAACCTCCCACAAATGTTTGCAATACATCCCACATTCCAGTCTTCACCAGTCTTAACAGCCACCTTCCAGCCTTTTTCTCGGGAAAGTGTCTCCAAATAAGTGGCTATGAAGACATATACAGAAAGAGATGGTCAGTGGGGTGAGAGCTGCTCTGGTGTTCGCTGTCTTCTTCTTTTGTGGACCTGCAGAGAGGAGTTTTCTGATTATTTAATGGCAGTGTCATTTAAAACGCATTACCTGTAAACACCAAGAAAATCAACCTTAAAGTCACTTTTTTTTCATTGTTGTTTGTCCCTTTGTGTTCACCGACCAAACAGCACTTGAAAATACCTGTGTTTGCCGTGTTGCTTTTTTAACAGCATATATTTAAGGTGGCATCACTTCAGTGTAGGGCGGAGTGCTACACCGCATTTCTTTCTCTGCATTTCAAGCTTACTGAAGCCTGATGTTCCCCTCAAGAAAGAGAGGAATTGTCCAATGATGAATGAGAACTCAAAGTTTGGAGGTACATGTTAACTTAGTGTTTAAACTGCATGTGTGGGAACAGTTGATCAAATGTATTTTTTTGTGTAAACGACACGCTAAGAAAGTAATCAGCCATTCTGGAGTCTTCTGAGTAAAAAACTGTGCTTTTTCTTTTTGCCTCCCAGAGAACAGGAGTCACTGGTCACTTTGACTTCGAGCTAACCCATGAAAACACCAAAGTCATACAATAACAGTAACTGAATAATCAATTGAGGTAGCACTAGACAAACGACTGCTGTGTTTTGCAAAGTGAAATTACTGTTTTTTTCTTGTGAATTTTGTGAAGTGTAACGGCTTCACTTCCTTGAATGAGCTTTTCTGATGGCAGATAAACTGGTGAAATTATTTGGAATACAGCGTACCCCTGAACTGCTATTGATTGTTTTTGGTGGCTAAAATCTGGGCTGTTCACCATGTTCACTCTAGTATGTGACTTTCATTGAAAAAAATACTGAGATCTATTTTGAGTATCACATTTTTGTTATTTGTTATTCTATAGCTGAACAGTATAATATACCAAAAATATAGCAAATCCACATGTAACTGCACATCAATGTGGCACAGACCTACAACTGTGATAGGTGGGTTTTTGTATGTGTGTTTTAATTATACATTCACTGAAGAAATATGGTTGGAAATTGGAAATTGGTTATCCCTTAGAGATTTGGTGGATCAGTCCCTGGCTTCTCCAGTTCATGCATCCAGGTGAACCTCAGATTGTCCCCTGATACTCTGAATATGTACCTAAAGGCATAGTGTCTTGATGCATGCTCAATCATCCAGGTAAGTAAATGCCCCAAAGTTGATTCTGTTCATTTGGACGTGGCGTTTTCACTGGGGGGACGTAGAATTTACCACTGAAAACGCTACGTCCAGATGAACAGAATCAGCTTTTGGGGATTAAAGGCATAGTCTAAACACTTAAACCTAAAGGCTTGCTCATTTTGTTAATCCAGTAGCTACTATTCCCATTGTAGACATGCTGTTTCTATAGCACTGACAGTACATTTATAGGCTTACAGTTGGTTCTGAAGCTTTCTCTCACTGTCAAATGAATTACTGTTGACAGAGTGACAGTAATTTATTGTTGCTTAACTGGTTCTGAAAAATTTGATTTTTGTCCTTATAAGTAGATAGGTGCAAATAGAAATGCATTGTTTGATGAGAAACTGAAATCAATAAAATGAAAGAATAAGAAACATTTCATATCAGCTTAAAGAAAGGGCAACCACTGTGGCCGCGTCGGCTCGCCTTGCTGAGGCCACCAGTGGGTCATTACACTAATTGACAGTTGGTTTGTTCCACTGACTGAGCACAATAGGTCACCTTGCCATCTCTGAAGGTAAAACACCTTTGGGAGTTATAATATTATGACAGCTCTTGAAGAAAGAATGCTGACCAGTATTAGTTCTCAACATTTTATGGCCTTTTTCTCCATTTTTCTCCACTTCCTCTTACATTTCTACAAAGCAACCATCTTCACTCACTCCAGTACATTTTTTAAAACTTTTCTTTTAACGCATTCTCATTTGCCCTTTGTTTCACTTTCTCTTGCCCTTTTCTCACTGCATTTATCCTAAGCCCTTTCCCCTTTTGCCCTTTGCCTCACTTTCACCTCTTTGCTTTTCTCAGCCTTTCATACATCCAGCCCCCATCACCTCATTCCCCCAGGTCCTTGTTACTGGCAGGCTTAGGATGGCCGAGACGGATGAGGTGTCGACCAAAACTCTGACCCAAAGGCAGCCACAAAGAGCGGCACTGACGGCCAACATCCTGCCGGGCTGTCAGGTCTGACCAAAGTCTTTGACAGTAACAGCTGCAGCCCCTTTGCTTGAGAGTAAGCAACATTGCTCTTGTGCTCTGATAAGCTTTGTACAAGCTGGAAAATATGAAAAACAATCATAGGGTTTGGAAAAAGGTTCTTTGAACATAAAATGGGAGCACTGACCCTACGCTAAATGGTTGGATGTGACTGCTCTAATCTAATCGAATAGCACAGACTTACCGCTAAGACTGTCTTACTCTTATGATATAAAAATAATACGTTGCACACATCTCATTGTCATGATGCGTCACAGTCAAAATGTTCTGACTGCACGCTTCACAGGTTTACCTTTTCATGAATTGGAATGCGAACAATTACTTTGAGAAATCAATGCTCTCTTTGAGAATTCTGGGCTTTGGACACATTCGGAGTGATAGATTAAAAGCCTTTATGTGAAAGTTTTAGGACGAGCGACCTCTACTTTATAATTTAGATTGTTTGCCTAAATCAATTCACAGCATTTTTACCCACCTCGATATTTTATACAGCGCCTTGATACAAACATAAATAAAATCAATGTTCCATTTTCCACTGAAGTGCTTTTGGAGGGCTGCATTTTATTGCTAATTAGTGGTAGCAAAGAAGAAGAAAAAAACAATTCAGAGTGAAAAGGGAGGAAAAAAACAGTGTTGCCAACCCTTCTCCTAGAATCATGATGTTTAACCTCCCTAGAAACCGCTAGCTCTGAACAGCTATTGATTTGCTAATTGCCTTCACTTTCAATTCCATTGTTCCTTAAGGTGGTATTTAACCCCTGTGACATGCTGTATTCACTAAGGAAAAAAACACTCAACATCTTGGCCTCCAAGGACCATGGTATTCAGATCAAATCAGACTGCAGTTTCAATACTAAGTTGATATAATGTGTGTGTTTCTGTTTTTGTCTTGTAGTTAATTTTAACTATGAACACCTGGAGATGGAAAAAATAGGATAGTAGGATTGATGTAGCCTGAATTCTGGCTAAATTGATCAGACCCACATTATGCATGGTTGTTTAATGGTCGTCACCAAACAGCTTCTAGGTACAGGGTACACAACATCTGGTGATTAGATGGCGTTATATATTATCAGATCAAAACAAGCCATCAATTCCATCCATTTACTTGCTTATACAGTTTGGGGTCATGGAGTTGCTCGAGCCTGTCACAGTTGACAAAGTGATTCACTGGTGACCTATCCAGGGTATATTGGACAGTTTAGTTATTCAGTTATTTTATCATTTATTTTTACTGTTTTGAATATTGAAAACATGGCCACCCCTAGTTCACTCTTGGCTGTCACATGCCAGACGCAGACATGCTCCAGCTTTACCAAACTAAACTTTAAGCATAACAAGAAAGAATTGTACTTGACTACCATGTTATAAAGCGTAAGGCTAATGTGTCAGACTGAGGCTCCCGACGTGTGTTAAGATCAAGGGAAGTTTAGCTTTGTGCTACTCGCACAAAAATAACTGCTGAGTGTTTTTGGAGACCCATAAATATGTGGCCAGTAGGAAAATAAGAAGGTCAACTAATCAGTAAGCAGGATTTTCAGATTTCATCATTTCTATGATTTCATTAACTCTCTGTCCATCTATTAGTCCTATGGCTGAAATGCGATTGTCCAGGTTCAAGTCCCACCTGTGGCCCTTTCCTTTACGCTGTCCTCTGCACTGTCTCTCTTCCTGTCTACCCTTCACAGCTAAACTGTCAATAAAGTTAAGTTAATAAATATTAAAATGCAAAGTGGTGTATAAACATAAAGAGTGAATAGCGGAGAGAGAAGACGAAACACCGATGAAACACAGTGCATCATGGGAAGCCCCGAGCAGCCTAGAGCTATTGCAGTGTAACTAACGGATGAATCAGTGTTGCTCTAACTATAAACTTTATCAAAAAGGAAAGTTTTAAGCCTAATCTTAAAGGACAGAGGGAGTCTGTCTCTTGAATCTAAACTGGCCGCTGGTTCCACAGAAGAGGGACCTGAAAACTGGGCAGCAAGATAATAATGAATCAAATTCGGACAGACTAGTAATAAATGCATGAACTCACTTTTCAGCATCACTCTGAGAAAGGACGTTTCTAATTTTAGAGATATCGCACAAATGCAGAAAAACAATCCTACATATTTGTATAACATTGAAGGTAAGTTCAGTAAGAATCAAGTTTCTAAGATTTTTTAGGGCCAAGTACAATTACCTGAGTTTTATTTGAATTTAGAAACAGGAAATTAGTGGCCATCCAGGTCTTCATGTCTTTGAGACTGCAGTTTAACTAATTGCTGTGTGGCATCTGGCTTCATCCACATTTTATGGCAGCATCTCAGCAGATATGGTTTCATGACAGAGAAGACTATTTTTCAATATTTTCAGTTTGTGCAAATCTGCTTTTATTTGCTGCACCCTGTGAGAATAAGCATCACTTCATTTCTTTGCCTGGACTTTGTTGGTAATCTCACCATACAAAAACAAAAAAAAAAACGTCACTTCACATATGGTCTAAAATATGTCCAAAGTATGCAAAAGCATTCCCTAGTCATTTCAAATCCGGCTGTTCTGTGCTCACAGGACAATTTATTAAGTACACCTTATTAGTACTGAATTTGATCCCTTTTTGCCTTCAGAGCTGACTTAATTCTTTGTGACACAGACTCAACAAGGTGCTGGAAACATTCCTCAGACACTTCAGCTCATGAAATGATATAATTACACAGTCACTGCAGATTTGTCAGCTGCACATCCATGATGCGAATCTCCCGTTCCACCACATCCCAAAGGTGCTCTATGGGATTGAGATCTGGTGGCCGTGGAGACCATTTGACTACAGCAGTCCCACTGTCACATTGAGAAAACCTGTTTGAAATGATCTGAGCTTTGTGACATATCTCATTAGGCTACTGGAAGCAGCTATCGAAAGATGGATACACCTTGGTCATAAAGTGATGGACATGGTCAGAAGCAATAGTCATGTTGATTGTGACCAGTCAATTTCCATGCCACACTGAAACCAATTTAAATGACTTCATTCCTCTAATCTTGTGTTCGTTTCAACTGCTGCTGCTGCCATCTGATTGGCTGATTGAACGTGCGTAAACACTGTCATTAAGCAAGTGTACTTCACAAAGAGTGAGTGTATACCTTGCTGTTTTTACGTTGTCTTCTTCTACCAGATACAGTAGTATCTGTACAATAGCTAGGTTAAGAGAAATGAAAAAGAACTTCCCAAATGTAATTATTTTATTTAGTTCCACTAAATAAATCCCGAGTCACCATTTATGGATCTATGTCCACCTATTTCACTGCAAATGTGATTTAAGAATGGAAAAGGTCAAAACTGTAAATTGATTTTAGAGAGATATAGAGTACCAAAGGAAGAATCACACATGGCCAGGCTAAGATTTTCAGTACTTAAATTACAAAAACAAAAAGTGGTTTAATATTATTTTACTTTAACCTTCTTTCCTCAGTGTTCTAGATTCATTCTGAATGAGGAAAACTACCATAAGAAACTCAGGGTGATGAAAGCGTGGGGAGGCGTATGTCTCCAGATAAAATTAAGATTGATTATATTACAACAATTCATTTAGAGGCTAAGACTTAATCAATAGTAACTGTTTAGTACAAGGCTTTATTAGCCTCCTGGACATTCAGTGCCTTTCCCAGCACATCATTATGTTTGAGGGCCCCCTGATCGTACTTTACATTTAGGTCACACTGGAACATCATTAAATGTGAAAAATCTGTACGCTCAAGATGAAGGTGCAGACAGTCACTTGATTGAAGTCACACAGAGTGTGTGGTCTTTAATGATTGTAATCATTTGCCTTCTGATGACTTCTTGTTCACTTTTTACACATTAGATTTTTTTTTATAACAAAATAGCTATCATCAAACTTTGTTTGATCTACATTATATCAGTGGCCATACTGACATTGAATAAGTAGGTCATTTATTGGCCAACTTTCTACTGTTCCCATTTAATGCCTAATAGTACAGTCACACCAGGAAAACTGGTTGTCGACTACGGCACAACTAAAATTGTTGCAACCATGTGTGGTGGCGTTGAAAGCAGGGACCAGGTTTGTGACTATTCACACTCAGTTTCTTCAATCTTTGGATCAAGATGGCAATTGCATGCAATCTGTTTATGATAATATGACAATTAACTTTGATAAATCATGATTCTGTTGCCATCTACATACAATGAAATTCATATTAAACAGAATTTCACATTAATTGCTTACATTCAGAGTCCAGCCAGAACCTCATTGATCTGAATCAGAAATTCCTCCACATAAATTCATAATTATTTTTTATAAAGGAACATACAGTAACCAGAATGCAATCAGATGTCAACCAGTAGAGTCCTATATTTAAAGAGAAACAAGAGAAATGAGTTGCATTCACTGCCACAGACTGAATCAGACTGATTGCTACATGTGCTAAATTAGATGGCGATTATTTGGAAACGTCCACCAGTCAGTCTGAGTTGTTTAGAGAGACAGGTCGCCTCCCACTAGGTACCCTGCAAAGTCAAAAGTAGTCACCCAGAGGTTGAGGTTTTTGCATTCCAGTTGACTGACATAAATTCTTGCAACTGATTGTTGAAGGAAAAAAATTAATGCAATCACCGAGGAACCACTAATTTTTGCTGGTCTCGAGGAGATTCTCGCCCAGTTTCTGCTGTAATGTGAATGAGCTTTTTATTCAACAGTACTACAGTCACTCTTCCAAGTGGCACTCTTCTGGTCCTAATATGACTTCAAGAGAAGTAGGTAGGTAAAGTCATTCATCTGACTTCTGATGAATGAAGGTTTGATAATAAATAACTAATAATTGGCCTGTACTTGTATAGCGCTTTACTCAGTCCCTAAGAACCCCAAAGCGCTTTACACTACATTCAGCTCAATGCAGCAGCTACGTTGTAGCCACAGCTGCCCTGGGGTGCACTGACAGAGGCGAGGCTGCTGGACACTGGCACCACTGGGCCCTCTGACCACCACCAGTAGGCAACGGGTGAAGTGTCTTGACCAAGGACACAACGACCGAGACTGTCGGAGCTGGGGCAAAACCCACAACCTTCCGATTACAAGACGAAATGCCAACTCTTGATCAAGAGTTGTAAATCATCATCAAAAAGAGTAATAAATCATTTTTAACTAATCTAGGTCCACAAAAATTACCAGTTACACTTAATACCCTATACAAACCTCATGTTGGCAAAAAATGTATAAACAACATGTAAAAGTGTAGCATCAGCCACTATTTCTTTATTTTCATTGATCAAAATATTAGAGGCACGTCAAGAAAAGGCAATTCGTGTTCGTTTTGATACGCAAGTTGATGTTTTGAGATACGAGTCAAACAACTGCCACTGCTGCTATACTCTCTACAAAATGCCTTGTGTCGATGAATTATTGAACCAACTTGATCAGATGCTTTATCGTGTCTTGTGATACAACATATATTGTCTTTCCAGCACGAGGGTAAAACTACCAGTATTCTCACATCTGTCCATAGCCACTTGTTTCAGTTTTACACAAAATTTTTGTGACTAGATGCAGCTTTCTTCTCTTCAATGTCCTTAAACTTATCACCCATGGAGAGAAGTTTGCCTGAAAAAAAGGGATGCATGCAGTGGAAGCCCAGATGTCCCAGTTTTACACTGGAACTTGAATGCATTGGTGGATCTGTACAAAGCTGGGAGTGTTAAATTTGTCTCAAAACCCCACGTAGGCATGTTAATGATGCTGATGATCAGGGCCTATCTGGTGATATAGGCACCAGATAGGCCCTGATCATGTGATTAACATTTCGTAAGTGAACAAGAGGGATATTTGTAGTTTTAGACATTTTTATGCATAAAAAAAGGTTTTTGAGTCAATATGTAACAAAGTAACAAAAAATAATTTCCCCCAGGGATCAATAAAGTATTCTGATTCTGATTCTGATTCTGATGATCAGATTCGTGAGCTGAACCTAATAAATTTTGCCTAAATGATCAGTATTTAATTGCATTTGTAAAATATTGTTACGTGAGGTCAGATTGCTTTGTATTCATGTGTGGACTGAAGCAGGTGCTCATGAGTAGTAAAAGTTACACACAAATTGTTGTACACATTTGTAAATTATACTTAACGCTTGTCGATCACATTGTACCATTTGCAATCCTTTTGAGGCAAATAATCACCACACAGTGTTTATGTGCTAAAAGAGAAATGATTAACTTCTGATTAAAACAGATTCTTTAGTAACTAACTAATCTACACAAGCCATTTTGTAGATGGTATAGAAGCTATGGTAGTTGTTTGACTTAAAACAACTTTAATCTCAGTGTTTTAACTTAATTGTCAAAGTTTTTTCTTGAAATTGTAAATAGAGTTTAATCTAAAAAAATGTCACTTTATTCTCAAAATGAATAAAACACTATTTTTACTTAATGTCGCCCTAATACTCCCTCATATTTGTGCCATCAATAGTTGGGAAGTCTTTTGCCAACTCCCTCAGTTGTTGTTCCGACTCCAGAAGACATTCCACTTAGTTTTCCCCAATATTTTGTAATTAGTACTAGATAATGCAATATTGGTTATATCAACCGTCTTTGTAGCTACTTTGCTAATATTGTAAAATCCATGGTAATATTTAAATAATCTCAGTAATGTTGATAACTATTCAATAATGATTCAGTGTTTATATTAGATTCACCATAGTTCGGTGAAAGGTAATAGATTATTTTTTAGCTACAGCTAGCCCCCATTTGCTAACTATGTTGATAGCATTGAATTTGCTACCAGGGGTTACCTCCAAAATTATAGCTGTGCTCTACTTTTCTTCCATCTTCATCCGCTTTATCCGAGGCCGGGTCGCGGGGGCAGCATCCTAAGCAAAGAGGCCCAGACCTCCCTCTCCCCAGCCACCTCCTCCAGCTTATCCGGGGGAATACCAAGGCGTTCCCAGGCCAGCCGAGAGATATAATCTCTCCAGCGTGTCCTGGGTCTGCCCCGGGGCCTCCTCCCGGTGGGACATGCCTGGAACACCTCACCCAGGAGGCGCCCAGGGGGCATCCTTGTCAGATGCCCGAACCACCTCAGCTGGCTCCTTTCGATGTGGAGCAGCAGCTGCTCTACTCTGAGCCCCTCCCGGATGGCCGAACTTCTCACCCTATCTCTAAGGGAGAGGCCAGCCACCCTTCGGAGGAAGCTCATTTCTGCCGCTTGTATCTGCGATCTCGTTCTTTCGGTCACTACCCACAGCTCGTGGCCATAGGTGAGGGTGGGGACGTAGCTCGACCGGTAAATTGAGAGCTTCGCTTTTACACTCAGCTCCCTCTTCACCACGACGGACCGGTGCAGCGTCCGCATTACTGCAGCTGCAGCCCCAATCCGTCTGTCGATCTCCGGCTCCCTTCTCCCATCACTCGCGAACAAGACCCCGAGATACTTGAATTCCTCCACTTGGGGCAGGAACTCATCCCCGACCCGGAGTGGGCACTCCACCCTTTTCCGGCTGAGAACCATGGCCTCAGATTTGGAGGTGCTGATCCTCATTCCCGCTGCTTCACACTTGGCTGCGAACCGTTCCAGTGCGAGCTGGAGGCCCTCACCCGATGAAGCCAACAGAACCACATCATCTGCAAAAATCAGAGATGAGATTCTGAGGCCACCAAAGCGAAAGCCCTCCGCCACTTGGCTGCGCCTAGAAATCCTGTCCATAAAAATTATGAACAGAACCGGAGACAAAGGGCAGCCCTGGCGGAGCCCATCACCCACCGGGAACGAGTCCGACTTATTGCCGGCAATGCGAACCAAGCTCTTGCAACGATTGTATAGGGATCGAATGATGGCCTGTAGCAATGGGCCAGACACCCCATACTCCCGCAACACCTCCCACAGGACACCCTGAGGGACACGGTCGAATGCCTTCTCCAAGTCCACAAAACACATGTAGACTGGTTGGGCAAACTCCCATGCACCCTCAAGTATCCTCGAGAGGATAAAGAGCTGGTTCAGTGTTCCACGACCAGGACAAAAACCGCATTGTTCCTTCTGTATCCGAGGTTCGACTAGCGGACGAACTCTCCTTTCCAGCACCCTGGCATAGACTTTCCCAGGGAGGCTGAGGAGTGTGATCCCCCTGTAGTTGGAACACACCCTCCGGTCCCCCTTCTTAAAGATGGGGACCACCACCCCGGTCTGCCATTCCACGGGTACTGCCCCTGTTCTCCACGCAACATTGCAGAGGCGTGTCAACCAGGACAGCCCTACAACGTCCAGAGCCTTCAGGAACTCGGGGCGAACCTCATCAACATCAGGGACTCTGCCACCAAGGAGTTGTTTAACTGCCTCAGTGACCTCGGAAATTGGCGGGTCATTCCCCTCATCCCCAGACTCTGCTTCCTCCTCGGAAGACGTGTCAGTGGGATTAAGGAGGTCCTCAAAGTATTCCTTCCACCGCCTGACAATTTTCTCAGTCGACGTCAGCAGCGCTCCGCCAGCACTATACACAGTGCAGGTAGAGCACCGCTTTCCCCTCCTGAGACGCCTGACGGTTTGTCAGAATCTCTTCGAGGCAGTCCGAAAGTCTTTTTCCATGGCCTCTCCGAACTCCTCCCACACCCGAGTTTTTGCTTCAGCCACTGCCCGAGCCGCATTCCACTTGGCCTGTCGATACCTGTCGGCTGCCTCCGGAGTCCCACAGGTTAACCAAGCCTGATAGGACTCCTTCTTCAGCCTGGTGGCTCCCTTCACCTCTGGTGTCCACCATTTGGTTCGGGGATTACCACCACGGCAGGCAACAACCACCTTGCGGCCGCAGCTCAATGCGGCAGCTTTGGCAATGGAGACGCTGAACATGGTCCATTCGGACTCAATGTCCCCAGTCTCCCTCGGAATGCTGTTGAAGCTCTGCCGGAGGTGTGCGTTGAAGATCTCGTGGACTGGGGCCTCTGCTAGACGTTCCCAGCACACCCTCACTACGCGTTTAGGTGCACCAGGTCTGTCCAGCGTCCTCCCCCGCCACCTGATCCAACTCACCACCAGGTGGTGATCAGTTGACAGCTCAGCCCCTCTCTTTACCCAAGTGTCCAGAACATATGGTCGCAGGTCTGCTGATACAATTACAAAATCGATCATCGACCTACGGCCTAGAGCGTCCTGGTGCCACGTGCACTTATGGACACTCTTATGTTCGAACGGGGTGTTCGTTATGGCCAAACTGTGATTAGCACAGAAGTCCAATAACAAAGCACCGCTCGGGTTCAGATCTACTTTTCTTAACAAAATAAAACACATATACATGCAGTGCATTCATATTTGTGTATATTATCATTCGATGCTGCCTAACTAACTTCTAACATCTAATTCTGTTTACCTTGACATACTTTATTGTAACACCTAAAACAATCGCATTTGTCATGTTATCAGTGTTTGTCTGCTGGCAACTGAAAGAGCATTTAGAACCAGAAATGTCCAATGATATACTTAAAAAGCAGAAAGGCATAGCTGTAAAATATTTTTTATACACTTCATCAGTTTCTGTTTGTTTGTTTTGTTTTGTTAAAAATCATGTGCAGGTATTGTTCTGCTGGTCTTAAATGTCAGCAGTGTATCTACAGTAATTTTCTTTTAAAATCTCTCACAAAGTTATTATGTATAAGATGTCCAGATTTTCTACTTGTCACTAATGTAAAGACTGTTTCTACTTAAAGAACAGTTTTCTTAATTTCCCGTTAATTTTCTACAACTGTATGGAACTATCCCCCCCGCCACCTCCAGCTGTTGGTTTACTGTGACCTCACAAGAAGTGGCAGTGGGTAGGAACTTAAAAAGCAGGGCATCATATTGAAATCACAGACTGTTCCCTCAACCAGGCCTGTGTTCGATGCTTTGGCTCTTCTTCCCCCAGTGGCCTGTGTAGATATCTCATGCATGAACCTCACAGCGACCCAACAGCGCAGCAGCTAAAGGCATCACTCACAGCTTGTGTGTGTGTGTGTGTGTGTGTGTGTGTGTGTGTGTGTGTGTGTGTGTGTGTGTGTGTGTGTGTGTGTGTGTGTGTGTGTGTGTGTGTGTGTGTGTGTGTGTGTGTTCTCATGAGAGAAAGCACAGGCCTGCTGCTCTGATCCTGTTGGCTTGAGATGGATCTGGAGCCTCATGCTACAGCTGGCTCACTGGCAAGCTGTCTACTGCCAACTGTGTGCATGTCTGTGGGTGATCCGAGCTGCTTCACATCTAGACAAAAAAGAAGAACACACACACAAACACACACCTACCACTGTACCAATGAGTGTGTTTTCACTGCATGCACACTTGCTCAAAAGACAAAAACCACCAACCACTAGCAGCGTGAGGGATTTATTTCAATATCAAATATTCAGGGCATCAAACATTAAAGGTCTGTCATCGGAGGGAAACTCCACAGCAGCAATGCACAGTAGTATAAACTCTCTGCTAAACATGTATTTTTCTGACTTGTGAATCAAAACACTGCGTGATCACACAATGAGGTCTAGCAGAATTAAAAGGTAATTATGTAATAAATGCTGATGGACTGTATCTAAAAAGATATTCTTATACCTTTAATTAAGCATTAAAAGCTGCATTTCACAGATATGTGCATTAAGAACAGAGACAGAGTAGTTTGCAAGCTGTGCTGAATGTTTAACCATGACAGTGAAATATGTCTATGAAGGTTCTCAGTCATCCAGGTCATCGTAGTCTAAGGAGCTTGGAAAGAAAAGCGTCTGGACTTTAAATTGCTTGAAGACGTTTCACCTCTCATCCAAGAAGCTTCCTCAGTTATAAGAGTAATTGGTGGCGAGATCCAGATTTAAGCCCTATGGGAGTGTCCCTAGGGGTGCCATGGAGCCCCTATCGATCCTCTACCTAATCACTCGAGGCAGGGTGCGAAAACGGGTGTGGGTCACAATCAGCTAGGGTTTCAGGTTAACCCCTGTGAAACCTAGCCCCACCCTATCGTGTGATTTCCTGAGGTCAAATGTCCCAGGATGTGAGTGGGTGTTAAGGTGACTCGGAAGGAATCTCAAAACTGGATTATAGATGGCAGACAGTTGGTGTCGTAAACCACCGCCTCTGTTCACAGTGGACATAGATGGCTTCTTTCACTGCTCTTTCAAACCATGACAGTGAAACAAAGTTTACTGAGCTAAAGGCTGATATCTGCATGACACCATTGCCTAGGTCATCTGCTAGCTTGCCACACTGTAAAGTACTGGGACTCTATAGAAAGAACACCATGTCAGTTTTAAATTAAATCTTGGGTAACGACAAGTGTGGTGCACAGAATTCCTTTTGGGGAAACATTTCTTTTTTAAATTCATTTTTAAGCACTAATTGAATATTTTGAATGTATCTGATAACAGAGCTGATGTGATAATGAAGTATTGTATGACCAATACTGAATGTATACTATGGATGTAAAAGTCTGTTAATCATTAGTTTCATAAATGTTCATAGTTCCCACCCTAGCACCCCTGTTTTACTAATATTTCTGTTCATATTTTCATTAATATCCTCTTGTTTTCTTTTGTTGTGAGGGGTTTTAGTACTGTTATTATTACTAATGATTGTTGTTGGTATTATTTCTGTTATTGCTTTGTTATTATTATCATTTTTGCTGTTATTATTATTATTGTTGTTGTGATTTATTGATATCTCACGTATCCACATAAGGAACACTCACATAAACACACAATGTGTTTATACACATGCAACTCATCCACAATTTTATCCACACAGTCATTCATCCACTCTCTTCGGTTTAGCCAATATAATTCTGCAAATATACAAAACATGTTGTTTTTTCCCCAAATTTTTTAAATGTGTTCTTTGACTTGATTTAGAATTTTTTTTCTTGTTTTTTTGTTTGTTTGTTTTGGTGCATCATTACTTATTTTGTCTTCTTGTTTGTTAAACATATATTGATCAGTAGTAAGTAGTGTATTTTTTAGTTATTGAAAAAATGTTTAATGTTTAATTCATTTAACAAGATCATTTTAATACACACATATAATACAGTATGTGTATTTTTATTTTGGCCAAGACACACGAGACCGAAGCAGAATTTCTAACATACACTCGGCCCTTCTTTTAGATTGCACTGAAGGCACTTTTGACAGTCCATTCATTTGCAAGAATGCTGCCAATACACCAGAGTCATTTTCATGATTTTTTCAAGAGGGGCTGTCAAGAACAAGGCAGGAGGTGCCCACGGGAAGTCGGTAATAAATGCACTGTTTGAAACTGGCCGTGCACAAGAGCATGAAAATAGTTTTGTATTGAATGAATGCTTTGCGAAGTGACCTTAGACCTTTCACTTAAGTAAGAGCCAAACTTCCTACGGAAGTAATAGTTAAAAAAGCAAATTAGTATTTAAGATAAAGTAATTATATAAAATGCTTCTTTTCAGAATCATATACATTTATTGCCTGATTGTAATACATGGAAATATATGACACTTTAATTTTGTTTTTGTATGCTCTTGGAGTTTCGTTGCATTGTTTCTGAAGTTGTGTGAGCCCTTAGTCTGATTTCTGGAGCCTAGATTTTAGTTTAGGTCTTTTTGTTTTCCAGTAGTCAGAGTTTTATGTCTTGAGAGTTTTGAGTTTTATGTTTGATTATTTATTGTTCCTAGTTTTCTACCCATTTCTAGCTGTTTTGACTTCTGCTTATTTTCTGGATCATTCCAGGTTCCTTTTGAGTTCTGTACATTTCAAGTCCCATATGTACCTATTTTAATCAGGTGTTAATATATACACACCTAATTAAAAAAGAACAATAAAGTTTTTCTCAGCTTTTGTCAGGAAACTCTTTAGGTCTTTAGGACCCCCAGTCTTTTGTTGCCATTACATTTGAAATCTAGTTTCTGTTAGTACATTTAGAGGGGTAACAGTCATGTTTCAAAGGGGGCTGGACACACCAATCCATCCATTTACTTCCGCTTATCCCTTTTCATGGTCGTGGGGGGTGCTGGAGCCTATCCCAGCTGTCATAGGGCGAGAGGCAGGGTACACCGTGGACAGGTCACCAGTCTGTCGCAGGGCTAACACACAGAGACAAGCATTCATACCTATGGGTAATTCACATTGAACAATTCCCCACTAACTGCATGTCTTTGGACTGTGGGAGGAAGCCGGAGTACCCGGGGAGAACCCACGCAAACACAGGGAGAACATGCAAACTCTACACAGAAAGACCACCGCCTGATGGTGGAATTGAACTCTTGCTGTGCGGCAACAGTGCTAACCACTGTGCCACCATACTGCCAAATAAATATATTATGTCTGTTGCCTTATCAGACACTGATACACAATCACCAAAAAAAAGGTAAAAAGATGGGATTATTGTTTATCATTATGAAGTTTTTAATTCAAAAACAATTTTCATAAGCTCAAGTATGCAGTGGGGCAAAAAAGTATTTAGTCAGCCACCGATTGTGCAAGTTCCCCCACTTAAAATGATGACAGAGGTCAGTAATTTGCACCAGAGGTACACTTCAACTGTGAGAGACAGAATGTGAAAAAAAAATGGTAGGATTTGTAAAGAATTTATTCGTAAATTAGGGTGGAAAATAAGTATTTGGTCACCTCAAACAAGGAAAATCTCTGGCTCTCACAGACCTGTAACGTCTTCTGTAAGAAGCTTTTCTGCCCCCCACTCGTTACCTGTATGAATGGCACCTGTTTGAACTTATCATCTGTATAAAAGACACCTGTCCACAGCCTCAAACAGTCAGACTCCAAACTCCGCCATGGCCAAGACCAAAGAGCTTTCGAAGGACACCAGGAAAAGTATTGTAGACCTGCACCAGACTGGGAAGAGTGAATCTACAATAGGCAAGTAGCTTGGTGTGAAAAAATCAACTGTGGGAGCAATCATCAGAAAATGGAAGACATACAAGACCACTGATAATCTCCCTCGATCTGGGGCTCCACGCAAGATCTCATCCCGTGGGGTCAAAATGATCATGAGAACGGTGAGCAAAGATCCCAGAACCACATGGGGGGACCTGGTGAATGACCTGCAGAGAGCTGGGACCAAAGTAACAAAGGTCACCATCAGTAACACACTACAACGGCAGGGAATCAAATCCCGCAGTGCCAGACGTGTTCCGCTGCTGAAGCCAGTGCATGTCCAGGCCCGTCTGAAGTTTGCCAGAGAGCACATGGATGATACAGCAGAGGATTGGGAGAATGTCATGTGGTCAGATGAAACCAAAGTAGAACGTTTTGGTATAAACTCAACTCGTCGTGTTTGGAGGAAGAAGAATACTGAGTTGCATCCCAAGAACACCATACCTACTGTGAAGCATGGGGGTGGAAACATCATGCTATGGGGCTGTTTTTCTGCCAAGGGGACAGGACGACTGATCCGTGTTAAGGACAGAATGAATGGGGCCATGTATCGTGAGATTTTGAGCCAAAACCTCCTTCCATCAGTAAGAACTTTGAAGATGAAACGAGGCTGGGTCTTCCAACATGACAATGATCCAAAACACACCGCCCGGGCAACAAAGGAGTGGCTCCCTAAGAAGCATTTGAAAGTCCTGGAGTGGCCTAGCCAGTCTCCAGACCTCAACCCCATAGAAAATCTGTGGCTGACTAAATACTTTTTTGCCCCACTGTAGGTTAGGGTCAATAATGAGAAATGTCATTCTGAGCTCGTTGGCTATCTTCATTGGTTTGCTGACCAATTTTAAGAAGCTGAAATGCAAAGCTGAGATGAGGAACAAGGGAACATTATACCTGTGCAGTGTAAGTATTTGGCTAAAAGTTCAGAACATAACTGTGTAAGCACATCTTAACAGCTGCTAGCACTGTTCTTTGTAAACTATGTATTGTTCTTTTTTTCACAAAGTTCCCTTTTCAGTTCTCAAACACAAATATTAGCCTCAATTACAAATAAAACAAATAATCCCTAAATGATTAATACAATTATTATCATTTAGGGATTATTGATTAAATAAATTATTATAATATAAATATAATTAGCTAGCTAGCAAAGCCAACAAATGTTAGACAGATTTCAGTGCATTAGAAATCATTTAATCATTTGATTTTACAAGCTTGGAGCTGCCTCCCTCCACATTGAGCATGATGTGTGTGTGTGTTTGTATAGGCAGGCAATGTGGTCTTGCAAGCATTTCAACCAACTGAAATCATTTTTAAAAAAAAAACACTCCCAGGCAGCCCCAGTGTGCCATTCTTTCACACGTCATGCCATAATCAGGGTGAAGGCCCAGGAGGAACCCTGTTGATCTGTAACCCCGGTTATTCCAGTCAGACCTTCACCCACCTCCCACTAGCATTCAACTGGAAACCTCAATGCACCGGTGTAATTATGGCCAAACAAGTCCCATACGTACGCACAGGACCAACACAGTCAGACACAAATGAGCGCACACACACACACACACACACACACACACACACACACACACACACACACACACCCAAGATTAGATGAACACAAGCTCACAGATGCACGCATATTAACACATCACACTCCTTCAAACATATAAAAGGCTCACACACAGACAAACACTACAGTTTGTATGGATGAACACACAAACACCCACCACCCCACCCAGTTGAAGGGTGTAATGGTATGCTAATCAATGCAAAGCCCTTGATGTAGGGGAGCAGATGGCCTGAGGATGAGCGGCACAGGGCTGACAGGTACATCCCGCCTCTACTTTGTACATTTTCTCTCTTTGTTTCCCTCAATTCTGTTTTTCTTCCTTTGTCACACTCTTCACCCCCCCACCCCCCACCCCCCCCATCCCCTGGTCTGCACTGCATTTTCTCTCTCTGCCAATATTTCCCTCCTCTAATCTTGCTATTTCGCCCTCTTTCATCACTATGCCTTTTCACTTGACTTTTTCTTTCGTCGTTCCACAGAGTTGATATGAATAATCAACAGCCGTGCGGAGAGCGGCTGAAATGCTGCTTTGCTTCTGAAGTAGTAAACAGTAAAATGATGTCTGATGTCTTGAGGGCAGCTCTTTGGAAATCCAAACTATGAACCAAGAAATGGAAGTTTAAAAAAAAAAGGAAATAAATTACCTTTTCATTTAAGAAAAAAAAAAGAAGTCAAATGTCAACCACCTACTTTTAATGACACTGACACATTTCAACTTTTCCATCAGCTTGTTGAGTTAAATTAAATGTAAATGCATGAAGTTTCCACTGAAACAGCACGACTTCCACGCGTGCGTAGGCGTAGTGATGGAATGCCTGACATTTATCAGCTTTTCAATATTACATAATAAGTTGTTAAAAAGAAAAAAAGATGAGCTATTTTATAGCAACCATAGGACTAATGTAATATAATAAAAGCTGACATCAGTTCGTCGTCGAAGCACAATGCAGACATCACTCTCTCGCTTCGTGTGCAAACAAAGTTTGCGCATGGAACACTTTCCCACAATTTAATGCCCTTTAAAGCCATCACATCTCATATTAGTATCTTTCATTAAGCTATTCAATTTAAAAGAGCTTGATCCACTGTGGAAACACAGATCAGACACTTAACATGTCTGAATCATTTTCTCCCTGCACTAAAATGAAATTGAAGTGACTTCTATGCTGAAACCCAGTGAATCAGTGGCAACTGACGTATGAATCAGAGGCAACGGTGAAAAGAGTGAGTCAACTGATCATTTACATTTGACACCTACAAAATTTTTATGTTTTATGGCTCCTGGTCAATTAAAAAAAGGCTCAATGCAGAAGAATCTGCAGATCCCACACGCGGTATGCAGACAAGGACAAAATAAAATGGGATGCATCATTACAGGCCAGCACTGTCCAAACATTCAGTAACACTCTGTGCTTTCATGAAGAGCCAGTGCTGCATAATGCAATTAACTATTCACAACAGTGATGCAATAATTTACAATAAGCTCTGAATGTTGCATTACAAAACTTAAAAATGGCAAACGACGACATAAACATGAGAAAAATGAAGAATTTCACACCAAACGTTTCAGAACCTTAAAAAGTGTTAAAAAGCAACAATCTAATACATTCCTATTAAAAGGTACTGAGGTCAAGATCAGAGCCTTCAATCTGACATTATATAACATGACAGTTTATTTAGATTTAAGTAATTCTTTCGTTACTACCTGATCTTCACTATTGTAATGTGTACTAATTAGTAGTAATCCAATTATATACATTTTGTGTGTAATAAAAGTAATTTCATGACTAATATATAGTTAGGTTAATTATCCCTGACGAGGTTCACCTGAAGAACTCAGATTTAGGGCATCAAAATGTTACCAGTTTTCTTGAATAGCTCCTTTAGTCAACAACAGCAAGGAATAGTTGCAGATAACTATAGCAACAGTGACTCGGCTGACCCGATAATAAACTTTCAGGTAAGTCTTTAATTCAAAAGCTGTAGGGGCTTAGAGCATAGTTCCAGGATGTACAGGTATTCGTCAAGTAAAGGGGCTGTTTTCCTCTCTTTCCACAGGGCTAGGAGTTCCAGTACTTTAGCCTCTGGAGCAGGTACATAATTCAGCAAGCAGTGTGAGAGTGGGGCAGGCAGTTTTGCAGGCAAGTACGAGGCAGGTTTTCCAGCAGGGTCCCTGAAGTGAAGGAGGAAACATGTAGGTAAGTAGTCAACTTCTTTAAGTTGCTTGAAGACGTTTCACCTCTTATCCGAGAAGCTTCTTCAGTTCTAAGGTCAAATGGTGGAGAGTCCCAGATACTGTATAAACCTAGAGGGAGTATCCCCCCACAGAGGGACAAAAGGACCCCCTGATGATCCTCTAATCACCTGAGCCAAGGTGTGAAACTGGGTGTGGGTCCCAATCAGCCAGAGTTTCGGGTGTGTTCATTGTGAAACCTGGCCCCACCTTATCATGCGAATTCCCGAGGTCAGATGGCCCAGGATGTGAGTGGGCGTTAAGGCGTCTGGGGAGGGAACTCAAAACTGGTTTATAGATGGCAGAGAGTTGGTGTCGTAAACCACCGTCTCTGTTCAAAGATGGTCGCTCACAGTGGACTTAGATGGCTTCTTTCACTCCTCTTTCAAACCATCTGTCCTCTCTGTCCAAAATGTGAACATTGGCATCCTCGAAAGAGTGTCCTTTATCCTTAAGATGCAGATGGACTGCTGAGTCTTGTCCTGTGGAGGTGGCTCTTCTGTGTTGTGCCATGCGCTTGTGAAGTGGCTGTTTGGTCTCTCCAATGTAGAGGTCTGGGCATTCCTCGCTGCACTGTACAGCATACACCACATTGTTAAGTCTGTGTTTTGGAGTTTTGTCTTTGTCTTGTCTTTTGTCTTTCCAAAACACATGATGAAATTGCAGATGCACAATGGGACTCCTGTGGAGTGATCTAAAAATAGCAGCGGCACCAGAAGGGGTCCAGAGGTGAACAATTACACGACTTTGAAGGGGAGCTTGACTAATGTGATTACACCTTAGGGAACCCGAGCAGCCCTGAGTGATTATAACTGTACTAGTGGAGGGTGTTCCAGGGAGCCGATTGGTTCTAACTTCTAGACATGCATTTTTAAAGGGTTCAGTTGTTCCAGCCACTCTCTGTTCTTTTTGATCAGGTTAGTTTAGCTTGTCCAACATTAGTTTTCTTTTTTTTTTTTGCTATCAGTTTCTTCTTAACTTAAATAAACGGAAGTAAAGTGTTCAGCTGCATGTCCAGTGAGAGGTGTAGAGAGTGGTTGGGATCCATTAATTATCCATGGCCATCCACTACAGCCAATTATTTGGATAAGTTCTGCATCAGCTGATTGAGGAATCCAAACAGCAAGTTGATGGATTCAAAAAACAACAACAGTTACTGACATGAGTATTAGTCAGTATCTCAGACATGTTTCTTTGCAGGAATCCGGGATTACACCGCTTTTGAATCACAGCTAGTGGAATCCCATACATTTATTCTCACTAGTCAGATTAACATCCACGTCCATCTGAAAATTCCTGAAGCTAGCTCACAGCGTGATGTCTGCGTCACACTGTGCACCACACCGTGAAGCACTTCTAATTGCACTCACTCTGTTCTGTATCATTAACATTGTTCATATTATTGTCCAAACACCTCACATTCCCCATGATGATGACTGGAATGGCTCCAGCAGTAACACCCTGTCATTTCATCTATGGGTGTAACAACTCAGAGTTAGGTGCTGGGTTACATATTTGTTTTGGGCCTTTCGTTGACGCCTACTCACGCAAACATGCTATCTGAGACTCTCTCTCTCTCTTAATCACACACACACACATAGTGTAAGTGCGAAGTATTAAAAATTTAACAATAAACAGTTATGTCAATAGCATCATTCCAACTTTTGATCTGTACCATTGACAGAAGTAAGAGATTAGGAGAACAGACATTTATTTAACCATATGCTATAACCCAGTGGTTCCCAAAGTTTTTTTGCTAGACCCCCCTTTGTTTTACAAGAAAAATGCCCCCCCCCCTGCAGAATTGCAGATAGAGACAAAATACTGTTACTGTTAATCTGACTATCTTCAGGTTTTACACGCTTATATATACACACACAGTTACTGTCCCTCCATTTACAAAGGCAGAGGCGTCATGGTGTAATTATTTTACGCGTAGTTGTTTTTTTCCTGTGTAATAATATTCAACATTGCTATCAATACATTTTTCAAAAAATGCCTCTCTGTACAAAATGGGTTCAAAAACATAAACTGCTGTGAGATACTGTTTGTCCGTTGTAACTGCTTCTGAAGGTTTTTCATGTTCGAAGTAGAATAAAGGGCCATGCTCCAACTGATGTTCAGCCAGTATTTTAATCTTCTTTTCACCAGCAAACACCGTGAAAAACTATGGTGAAATGATCAATGAAAAACACGGATATTACATCAGCAGAACAAAAATTACAACTCAAATAAAACATACACACAAAGTAAATGCACCAACATACCGTGTGCGCCTTTCTACTGAACATTCATGAGCAATTGTAGTCCATATCGTCTATATTTCCACCCTTTGCACAGGCTAGCATTCTCTTTCTGGCTCGAGCCTTCAGTCTCTGGTGACACGTGCGCTTAATTGAGCCTCACCCCAAAGCATGCGCACCACAAAGCGCCACACTCAGGCCCACCAGTAGGTGGCGACAACACAACATGAATCCAGATTAAACACCAAATTTTGAACATTGCAATCACATAATAATTACATTTCAATGCGACGGCTACACTGCCACCAAAATTACAAAGGATTTCTATTTACATGTGTTAAACAAAATTAAATCCTGTAATTTTTAATAAATTGACAATCAAACATCAACTTATGTTACAAAAAAAACACTTCTTAAATAAACTTATAGATCACATATTATGTTTGTGTTCTTAACCCTTGTACTACTTCACTGTAGTTTAGACCCTTTAACTAGTACCACTAGTTTCTGAACTGGTCTCTCAAGAAAAGAGACTTGTTTCAAACGTTCACCTTTCTTTCCCAGATCCTTTTGCCCTATTTGGATCTTAACCGTCCGCACTAAACCATCATCATCTTCATTGGCTTCAACCACCCTTGCCAATTTCCACTCATTTCTTGGAATATTGTCCTCCTTTAAAATCACTACATCTCCAACCTGTACATTTTGTTTAGGAGTATGCCATCGTTGTCTTAAACTAATGCTGGTTAGGTATTCCTTGCGCCACCTGCTCCAGAACAACTCTGTTAAATATTGCACCCTCCGCCACCTCTTCCTGGCGTACAAATCTTCTCTTACAAATCTACCAGGAGGCGGAAGTGGCACAGACTCTTTCATTGTGAGCAAATGATTAGGCGTCAAAGGCTCAGCACTGTTGGGGTCGTTGATTGTATCAGTAGTGAGTGGACGATGGTTCAAAATTGACATGGCCTCATAGAAGAAAGTTCTCAATGAGGTGTCATCCAACCTCCCTGTGGCTTGGGCTAGGACAGAACTCATGACATTCCTAACAGTGCGGATCTGTCGTTCCCAAATGCCTCCTCTGTGACTAGCTTCAGGAACATTCATTTGAAAGTCACACTGGTTTTTAGCTAGATAAGTAGAAATCATCTCCTTGTCTAATTCCAACAGACCCTTCTTGAACTCGTTCTTAGCTCCGACAAAATTTGTCCCTTGGTCAGAACGAATCTGTCTGACTGTGCCTCTGATTGCTATGAAGCATCTTAAAGCGTTTATAAATGCGTCAGTGGAGAGATCCTCCAACATCTCAATGTGCGCGGCTCTCGAGCTTAAACACGTAAACAATAGGCCATACCTCTTCCATTCCTTTCGACCTTGTTTCGTGTAGAAGGGACCGAAAACATCAACTCCAGTGTAGGTGAATGGGGGCGAAGGATCCACTCTGTCAAATGGCAAGTCAGCCATGCGTTGTTCTTCAGCTGGCCCACGCACTTTTCTACAATTGACACACCCTTTAATGTATTTGGCCACTACCTTACTGCCACCTATGATCCAATAGCCACTTTCCCTGAGTTTGTTCAGAGTTTGGCCTCGGCCTTGGTGTTGCGTTTTCTTGTGACAGTGGTCAAGAACGAGTTGTGTGACAATGCCTTCCTTTGGAAGGATTACTGGATGATTCAATGCAAATGATGCTGAGGATTTTCTCAACCTTCCTCCAACCCTAAGCAGGTTGTCTACCAAAATAGGATCAAGTTGATACATTTTATGAGTTTTTGGTAGTCCAGCTGAGTTTTGACTGAACCATTTGAGCTCTTCTTTAAAGGCTTCCCTCTGTGCTGCCTGGAGGAGTACAAAAGCAGCCATTTGTCTTTCTTTTACACTAATGGGTCCTGAGTTATCTCTCCTTGCAAGTCTTTTAATTCTTGCCACAACGTTAAGAGCTGTATCCCAATTGGAAAATCTTGAGAACCTCTCAAGAAAGCTGTTTTCTTCAAGGGCATTTGTTTTCAGGACCTTTACTTCTGGGTCCCCAACAAGAAGATCAAGGGAATGTTGGTTTGTGACAATTTCCCTTTCCCATAGGAATTTAGGTCCAGTGAGCCAATTCGAGCTTAGCAGATCTGCCACCTTGAGGCCCCTAGACGCGTGATCAGCTGGATTTTGATCAGATTCAATGTAAAACCATTGCTTCGGATCAGTAGAGTCTCTTATTTTCTGAACTCGATTTGCCACAAAGACATGAAAGCGACGAGCATCATTTTTTATGTATCCAAGCGTCACTTTAGAATCTGTCCAGAAAAACTCCTCGTCAATTTTCCGCTCGAGCTCTGACCTGAGGAAGTTACTTACAGCTGCAGAAACTGCAGCTGCAGTGAGCTCAAGGCGTGGGATAGTGATTATTCTTGTGGGTGCCACTCTGGCTTTACCCATGACCAGTGCACAATGCACGTTCTTATCAGCAACAATCCTGATGTATGAACATTGTCCATAGCCACTGCTGCTGGCATCCGAAAAATGATGCAGCTCAATTTTTTTGACCTTGCCGAAGTTCTCAGGAACAAGGCATCTTGGTATTTCAATCCTTTTTAGATTCTCCAAGTCACCGAGCCATGCTTTCCATTTGGTCTCTCGTGCCGGAGGAATAGGATCATCCCATCCCACTCCGCGTTTGCACATTTCCTGGAGTACTTGTTTTCCTGTCAAAATGTAGGGTGAGAGAAAACCTAACGGGTCATACACACTAGCAACTGTTGCTAGAATTCCTCGGCGTGTGGCTGGCCTTTCTTTGAGGGCTACACTGAATGAGAACACGTCAGCCTCTATGTTCCACTTTACTCCCAGCACACTTTGCATTTGAATTACAGAGTAGTTCAGGTTTACATCTTTGGTCTTACTGGCTCGTTCTGTTTCTGGGATAATGCTCATGACCTCCTTGTTGTTGCATGCAAATTTGTGCAAGCGCAGTTTCCCTTTTGCACAGACCTCTTGTGCTTCACAGACCAGCTGCTTGGCTTCCCTGACTGAATCAATGCTGATTAGCCCGTCATCCACATAAAAGTTTTTGTGAATGAATCTGGCTGCCAGCGGGTAGTCCTTTTTTTGTTCCCTGGCGAGATACTTCATGCCATAGTTAGCACATCCCGGTGATGATGCCGCTCCAAAAATGTGCACTCGCATGCGATACTCCTTAGGCTCAGTATCTGTATTCCCGTCCTTCCACCACAGAAACCTTAAGAAGTCTCGATCCTCTGGGTTGACATGGAAGCGATGAAACATTTTTTCCACATCACACATAATTGCTATTTGATGCTCTCGAAATCTGCACAAAACCCCTGCCAGAGCATTAATCAAGTCTGGGCCTGTGAGTAGGTGGTCATTTAAAGAGATGCCTTCGTGTTTAGCAGAGCAGTCGAAAACAACTCGAATTTTCTCTGGCTTCCTGGGATGATACACGCCATGGTGCGGAATGTACCATGTGTTACTACCTGATGTGCCATCTGCTTCCTCTGCATCACCATCTTTAAAGACACTATTCATGAACTTGATGTAGTCTTCTTTGTACTTTGGGTTCTTATCCATTTTTCCTTTTAAACGTTTCAAGCGAAACATTGCAAGCTGCTTGTTATTTGGAAGCTGTGGGCGTTCTCTAAAAGGCAGAGGCATTTCTAAATGGCCTTCCTCATTGTAGTGAATGTTCTCATTCAGCATCTCTAGAAACTGAATGTCCTCTTGAGATACACTCCCTTCTTTATGGTTTGTGTCCAGAAAGTCATTTTCAAGTGCTTTAATCACAGAAGCAGGCGTGACAGATGGCAGCTCCTTTACTGTGACACGATGACAGATCCCTGCTGCTCCCATTGAACTTTTCCATGGCTTAATGGCTCCCACGATACTCCACCCTAAGTCTGTTTTTATTGCATAGGGATCATAATCCTTTCCTGGTATGACTTCCCTTGGCTTTAGCGCTCTTGCACAGTCGTAACCGATGAGAAGAGCTATAGGACAGTCCAAGAGATCTGGCATTTCATTTGCAATGCTAAGTAGATGGGGCCACTTTTTTGCTGTCTCTCGAGTTGGAATAGTGTGTTTCTCCAATGGAATGTACTCTTGAGTGTAGGTTGGTGGCAAGTCAATGTACTTTTCTGAGTTGTACCCTCTTACCCTCAGTCCATCCACTCTTTGACTAGGTACAATCGAACACCTGTCAGTCATTGTTGTCAGCCTTAGCTTCACTGGTTCCCTGCTTGCCTGTATCTTTTCACAAATATCTTGGTCAATAAATGTGTTGCTGCTTTGGGTGTCTAGCAGAGCATAAACCAATGTCTCTTGATTCTTCGCTGATGAAGAAAGCCACACTGGAACGATCATTGAAGTGCAATCATTGTTGCCCACTCTCACACTGCACGATACGGTGGCTGCATTCTCCTCTTCTGATGGTGGTTCAGGTTCATTTCCCAGTGGAGGATCTTCATGGAGAGGAGAAGGGTGGCTTCGTCTGCAGACATTACATGTTGCTCTCTGTCGACAGTTTTTGGAAATGTGGCCGACTCGCAGACAAGCAAAGCACATATTGTTGTCCCTAATAAACTGTTTCTTTTCTTCAAGCGGCATTGCTGTAAACTTTGCACATTTATAGATAAAATGATTTTGCTTGCAGCAGATACATTCAAGTTGCCGTTTGTTCTGAGTTGAGGAAGGGTTGGGTTTTGATTTTCTGTTGCTCTGAGCTGTAGTTGTGTTCTTCACATCTTTAGACCCATTTGCTGATGTCACCAGGACACTGGCCTTCAGACGTTTTTGTTCTTTCTCAGGTTTTTCAAATGTGTTTTTTAAGGCAAACAGAGAAGAAACTGGATTACATGCTATACGCGCCTCTTCAGCCACAAAGTCTGCAAATTCTGCAAACCCTGGATATGCCTTTTCTTCATCCAGTAATTTTGTGACATAACGATTCCAGCGGGTTGTGGCCCAGTCAGGAAGTTTCAGCAATATTTTTTGATTTTCTTCACAATCATCTAAAACCTTGAGGCCTTGGACGTGAGGCATAGCATTCTTACAAGAAATGAGGAAATCACTAAACTCTCTCAATTTAAGTGACTCCTTTGGACCAATCTTTGGCCAACGGCTTAGTTTTCCCCTAAAGGCTCTTTGAACTACAAATGGGTGTCCATAGCGTTTGTTCAGAGCATCCCAAGCTTGTTTGTAAGCTTCCTCGTCACTTCGATAAAATGTCCCTTCTAAAACACAGAGAGCTTCTCCACCAATGTACTTCTTCAAGTAGAACAGCTTATGGGCTGAATCTGTGCAGCTAGTCTCGATAAGCGCCTTAAAGCAAGTGCTCCACTCAACAAATTTAAGTGGGTCTCCTGTAAATGTAAACGGCTCTGGCACTGGGAGTCTAGACATTACTAAGGACTCTTTTAATGCCTGCACCAGAGAGAGCTCACTTTCTTTTGGCACCACTTGAGTATCATAGTGAGGGGCGTGAACACTTTGTGAGGTCAGGATGAATTTACCTTCAGAGTGAGGAGGTACAGTGCTCTGAGGAACTTGGGTGCATGGGGGACTGCTAAGTGGTTTAGGAAGCTGGCTGAAAGACAAAGTACTCCTTACTTCACAATTTCTTATTTCAGCATTCATTTTTGATTCCTCTTCAGCATATACATTGTATTCTGCCTGAATGACCTCAAGATCTCTTTGATTTTCCAACATTTTCAATTGCTCTTGTTGAGCTAATATCTCCTTTCTCCGGGCAGATATTTCCATTTCTCTGTTTATTTCAGCTTGCTTTGATGCCAGTCGTGCTGCTGCCTCTGCTTTCCTTGCAGATACATGACTTCCTTGCTGACTATGGCTGTGCTGGCTATTTCTTCCAGCTCTAGACACAGTTGAGCCATAAATTGATTCTGCACCTTCTCTTTGGAGTAACTGAAGGAGTGATTCTTTTACAGCTCCTGCATCAAACTCTTTGTCAACATCTGCGTAACGCCTTTTCAGAAGTATCATCATCTCAGCAGAAACTGAAGTACAGCTATCCATCTTTCTTCTCATATCTTGAGATGGTGTAGTCAGTGCACATAAAGCCACATAATCTTGCTGTAGGTCTAACTCACATTTTTCTACTGACTTGATCATTTCAGCTAATTCTGCTTTAGAACATTCTTCTTTAAGTTTGGACCTAGTGAGCTGAATTTCTGCCTTAAAGTTTAAATATGTTGACATAAACTTTCTTTCTTTGCTTGTTATCTCTGTCTGTTTAAACTCACGCATTTTTTCTGTTAGTTGCCTTTGACGGTCTGTCCGTCTCACCTCTGCGTCAGGTTTAGATGATGGCTGAGGCAGCCCTATTTTGTGTATTTCAAGGTCTCCATAAATTTCTCCTATGCGTGCTTCAACTTCTTCTCTTTCTGCATCTTCAAGTTCAGTTTCTAATTTCTTTTCTAACTGTGCCTTTTCAACTTCTAAGGCTATAAGTATTTGCTCAAGGATATGAGTTTCTTGTGTACTCTGCTCCATTACAATGTTTTGAACCAACAACTTAGAACAATAAAAGGAAACTTACCCAGAGTACACTACCTTAAATATCAAACAGCACAGTAATAAACTTTCAATAAATGAACAAATGTACAATATCTACACCATACAATTTTCTTTTTGGCCTTTTCTTAGATCTCTTTATGCAGTTCAAACGTTTCGCTGATGTAAGAACTCACAGTCTACTCTTCCACGTGGGCTGCCGTCTTGGAAGAATGGCGTGCAGGGCTCTGGCTGCTTGCTCCATAACAGGCCACGTTTTTCACTGTAACTGCTCCTGAAGGTTTTTCATGTTCGAAGTAGAATAAAGGGCCATGCTCCAACTGATGTTCAGCCAGTATTTTAATCTTCTTTTCACCAGCAAACACCGTGAAAAACTATGGTGAAATGATCAATGAAAAACACGGATATTACATCAGCAGAACAAAAATTACAACTCAAATAAAACATACACACAAAGTAAATGCACCAACATACCGTGTGCGCCTTTCTACTGAACATTCATGAGCAATTGTAGTCCATATCGTCTATATTTCCACCCTTTGCACAGGCTAGCATTCTCTTTCTGGCTCGAGCCTTCAGTCTCTGGTGACACGTGCGCTTAATTGAGCCTCACCCCAAAGCATGCGCACCACAAAGCGCCACACTCAGGCCCACCAGTAGGTGGCGACAACACAACATGAATCCAGATTAAACACCAAATTTTGAACATTGCAATCACATAATAATTACATTTCAATGCGACGGCTACATCCGTGATTTGAACCGGGGAAACAAATCGTGGCAGGATCAGCCTGATATTATTTGTATCCTGCTGTAACTTTACTGTATAAAAAGCTAAAATCTCCAAAATGTCAGGAGTAGTTAGTCATTACAAGAAGTGTTTGTGAACTAAAAATCAAGAATGTGGGATACTGTTTGTCCGTGATTTGGAGAGCCCAGCACTGCTCCCGGCGAAGGGAAAACCAATTATGCAGGGGAGACCTACCTTGGCACTTGTGCAGGTGAAACCAAAGGGAAGATATGCTTCATCATATTTTCTAGTCTTTGGCTTAGAATGAAGTTGGTTTGGAAACATATTCAGCTATGCTTCATCTCCTGCTTTGCATTTGTGTGGATGCCCTGTGCTAGCAGTGTCCAAGCGTTTTTTTCCCCCTTTTCATACCACGCTCTCCCTGCAATGGCTCTGCGCCCCCCCTACGGGGCGGACCCCACACTTTGGGAAGCTCTGCTATAACCTAAGGAGATCCTCAAAACAAATTTACCTTGAACACAATCAGTTATGATATATGACACTCAGAAAAAAACAATATGACCACCTGCATTATGTTGTGTTGGCCTCAATTTTGCTGCCAGGACAGCAGGACCAAGGTTTCCCAGCAGAACATTCCCCAAAGCATCACATTGGCTTGCCTTCCTCCCATAATGCATCTTGGTGGCCGGTGTCCTCCTGGTAAGCGAAACAGACACATGCAGCCATCCACATGATGTAAAAGAAAAGATGATTCATCAGACCAAGCTACGTTCTTTCATTGGTCCATGGTCTAGGTCTGATACTCACATATCCATCATGGATCAGCACGGGCACCCTGATAGATCTGCAGCTATGCAGCCCAATACGCAATACGACCCTGTTGCTGGTTCACCACTGTTCCTTCCTTGAACCATTTTTGGAAAATATGGAAACACTGCAAACCGGGAACACCCCACAAGAGCTGCGGTTTTGGAGATGCTGAAGACGCTGCTAACCAGTTGTCTCGCCATCACAGGTCAAACCTGTCAAACCTTACCATTGCCCATTTTATACACCAACTTTGAGGACAAAATGTTCACTTGCCGGTTCCCACACATTGCTAACAGGTTCTTGCAAATTTTCTATAAATAGTACATGGTCAGGAATTATAAGTAATATATTTCCCAGCAGGCCGTCGCCATGGAAATCTTTCAGAAAAGGTGCCTTTTAATCCATGAAAAATGTATACTGCACAAAAATACTTCTTAAAATATGTCAAACTTTAAAGTAATGCAATGAAAGAATGTGCACCATGTAATAAAAAGGGATATTTGATAGTCATGTTTTCTGGCCCCCTCTTTCATTGTAAATCGTGCGGCGCTGTGCCTTTGAAATATACACCTCTGGTTTCCTCTAATGTTAACTCACTTACTCCAAGTAGTCAAACTAGTAGCCATTTCAGCTTTGCATACAGCAAATAACAGTGATCAAGAAAAATCTACCTCAAAAAATCCACCTAGAATCAATGAATGAAAAAAGCCCAAAACCGAGGGCATGATTCCAGGGAAAAGGTGGGAGAAAAATCACTTTTGTGGCTATTCTGTTCTGGTCAGTTAGCATACATGTGTGTGTGTGTGTGTGTGTGTGTGTGTGTGTGGGCGTGTGTAAGGACAGGTACAGGAATCATTCTTTGGTTCTTTTAACAACACATGGAAGGAATTTGTGACCCACAGCTGTTATTGACTTACCGAGTCATGTGGATTCTCACAGGATTCACAGTAAAAAGAGAATCTATCTTCTGTAAAGGTACACTTGAATTTCTTTATTTTACACCAATGATACGTATTGCTAAAAAATTTACTAAATTAATCAAGTCGACTTAAATCAACTTTATTTTTCCAGCTCTAATAAGGCCAAAGCACAACTGATCAGTAAACAGAAGCATGATTTTTTTGTAAAGATACATGTTGTGAGCACGTGCAGGCCTAAGACACAGTCATCATTTGTAGCACATACAATAAATCCCTCGGTTGTGGATCAATAAGAAAAGGATGCGGGCCTTATACTTTAAATCAAAGTGAGCTAGACTCCACTTTTACCCCTCAGTGTGGCTTCACTCTTCATGTTTCTGGTGAGCCAAGGCATATCTCATATATTGCAGTTGTTTTTGCATATATTTCTAGTATGCCAGTCTTGTTTCTCCATCTCCTCTGCTCTAGCACGCTTTTCTTTAGTGTTTGCCCTCAGGCCAGCTCATATTATTTAAAGCCTTCTTGGAGCCTGGCAACCAATCAAAAAATGACCTTGGTGAACCCATAGTATCCAGGGTATTCAAGACTGTAGTGGAAAGACCAGCAACAAATAACTAAAGCATGCTTAAGCAAATCTCTAAGAATCAGTCACAGCTTAGAACATTTTATATTATGTTCAATTTGCATAGTTTTTTTTTTTTTTTGTTATTTCTTTTATTTATTTCTTTTAGATTTTATCTCTATTGAGATGTTTGTTTGGGACTGTTGGTAGATGTCTAGCACATCAAATTTCATCCAGGACAGTGCACCTCCCTAGTTTAGTTACTACAGTTATGACTTTAGAATGTTAAAAAATAATAATGATAATAATAGTTTACAAGTTAAGACAATTATAATAGGTTTTGAATTATCCGGTATCATTTATGTGTGAAGACATGATAAACCAACAAATGTTCTGTAGACAGGAGGACAAAGCCTAAGACTGAAGTGAAACTCTCTAGAATTGACATTCTGGATGTGATACATACACAAAAAATCTAAAACATGACACGATTGTGTTTTGATTGCCAAAAAAATCCACGTATAGCGACATTTTGACACTGTAGATATTGTACTAGGGTTGTTTGGGGTGTTGGTGTCTCTCATTGACTTTATCTGCTTTTTCCATTTTTATCTCTCACCTTCCTCTTTTTCTTTTCTGTGTGTGTGTGTGTGTGTGTGTGTGTGTGTATGTGTGTTACTGGCAGAAACAGTTCGCCAGAGGTTTGCTTTAGGACAACCTTCAGGCACCAGCTGCGCATTATCTAATGCGCGCGCGCGCACACACACACACACACACACACACACACACACACACACACACACACACACACACACACACACACACACACACACAGCACATACTGCAGGCACTCAATATAAATGTTAGCAGGATCACTAAGCCCACACACACCCCCACATGCAGGCTACTAGGCTGAGCCACTCCATTATTCAGCAATCTGCCAACAGGGCCAAGAATGAAGAAGAAGAAGATGAAGAGAGTGAGATAGGATGACAAGCAACTTGTTTGTTTGCCAAATAATTAAGGAGACATCAGTCTCTGCCGGAGCTCAGATTTAAAGACGGGGAACACAGGCAGGCAGAAAGAGTTGTAATGACGCTGACAGTTGTGCTGTTTATTCTGTCATTCGTGGAGATTTATTCTCACTGAGAAGAATGGGCACAGAAATTAAGAGGAAGTGCTTGCAGTGCAACGTCTTACTGCCTCACATGTGAGTTGAAAAAACAAAGAGTGAACGGCAATCACTTCCCTTCTCTTTATGGTGCGATCATACAGGAAAATAGGTCCTCAAAATCCAATCTCAATCTTTTTTCTTTTTTTTTACTTTTCTTATTTAAGGTTCATTCCCTCACTTAAGCCTCTTATACCATTGTCTTATTCCATTATCTAGCCACTATCTCCCACATAAGAGCATAGTTAACTAATGTGTTAAAATGTCTCTATGAGTTGTCTTAGAATATAGTTAATATGCAATGGAGTAGGTGCTTTATAAAGGTATTTTTCTCTTCCAGGCTATATATAGTACAGCTAACCTTACTTTAAAATTATTGCTTTGGGGATTGTGTAGCCTTTAAGGACTCTTTGTAGACATTATTTGGGAGGAATATTTTCTCTCTGTCATATCAGATCCCTTGAGCCCAGAATCAAACCAGGGATTAATTTCTTTTTTTGCTTGTTAGGCAAATGTACTATGCACCATGAAGCCACTTTTAAAAGGCTGTTATAGTCATTAGGACAAAGTCATTTAGGTTTCATGCTGGAGTCTAAAGTTCTTAAATTCATGGTCAAAATTTCTAGCACAGTTGAGGTGAACAGTGTGTACAAGTTGGGATTCCCTGAACTTTGTTCCTGGTTCCTGCAAATCCCATGGCTTTGGTGGCTTGATCAGGATGTGACTTTTGGCATGTATGAGCAGCGTGTAGGAGAGTGTGAAGAAGCTGGAGGAGCACGTACTTGTCTAAGACTACGGTTTACTGCTTGAACACTCTGGATTTCTTGTTTTTGGTTGGATGAGAGCTGATGCTCCAAGTGGAAGAATTTAAGAATCCTGCAATCGTGTTCATGATTAATGAGAAGGTGGTGTGAGAGAAACAAATCAACTCAACTCAACTATCAACTTTTGTTGATAAACAACTATTGTTATTTATCAGAGAAGGTCAGGAGTTCCACCATGAAGAAACCTTTTATAGGATGTCTGGAAAGAAACTGTGGTACTCCATGACCAGGAATGTACTGTGACTACATTGATGTGTGCAATAGTAGGAGTTAGAGTTCAAGGTGGAGGTGGGCTTACTTGAGGGATTGGCTCTGAGCCCCTTCTTGTTTGCGATGCGATGGACAGGCTGACAGATGAGGTCCGGCAGGAGTCTCCATGGACTATGATGTTTCCAGTTGACCCAAATCTGTTTTATGACTTTTCTGTAACTTTGTCAAAAGTCTCAGCATGTCTTTCAGCGCCATCTGCACAAAAGTGCAGCACCCTTTACCTCTGTAAATACATGAAAATGTTCATCTGGGCTTTAAATGCATTTCAATTACTTATCATCTCAGCATCAGTCTTACCCTTGCCTTGCAGCTCATAGTTCAAATGGTTCAGTTTCCCAGTAATGTCCCTTAAAAATGCAAGGTCAAGTGTCCAGTCCGTGTGTCTTTGCCTTTGGATTGCACAATCTCCTTGATTGACAAAAAATGAAGCAAAATTTGCCCCCTGCTGAGCCATCGGATTTCCGTGTGTAGTAGCAGGTCACCATATTCAGCTGACAGGTCCTCCAATAACACCTTGCTGTATATGGACTCATCACATAGGACGCTAAACAACCTGCACTTTGCCACATCCAGCTGATGTTCCTGGACATAGTCGATACTCTTCTAACCATTGTAGTTGCCCCCAGTTGGACATTGGAGAGAGTGGAGATTACATATTACTCCATATTCCATATGTTCCATATATTACTTGTCTTTAGGCACAGTTTCTGCAGTTATCATCACTGCTTCTTTGAAAAGCTCCCCATCTGAAAATGCCTTAATCAGATATTAATCAAGAAATGTGTAGCTCTAAGTGAGGCTCTGGTTGCTTTTTGTGGATTTTTTCACCCATCTCGTGAAAAAAGACTGCTGTTCTCTCAAAACTGCCTTTAACTCGTGCGCTTTTTCCGCTCGTGATTTGCTGCCCGTTGCGTAGTTAGCATGGTAGCTTATGTGACACATTCGGAAATGTCTCTCCATATTGTGCCACTTTGCCGTTGCCACACTGGCCCCGCAAATGAGATACACCATAAATCTTTCACAGTGGTAAGAAAGAACTCTTCCTCCCATTCACTGTGAAAATAATATGTTTTCTTTCTTTTTTATGCCATGTTTTCATCATCTCCTTACTTTACTGAACCAGCTAGCTGGTCTCGAGACCATCTAGCTCTGATCTAATATGAAACACGTTTTAACATTAAAAAATATATTTATTATCATTTTTAAATTTACACCAATGGAAGTGTGGTTTAAATAGAATAGCAACAAAAACAAAGGTTCACAGATGTAATTAAGGAGGACAAACAGAGGATTGGTGTGACAGAGGAGCATGAGAGGGATAAAGGCGAGATGGAGGCAGATAAATGCTTGTGGCGACTGCTAAAGAGAGCCGTTGAAAGTAGAAGAAGACCAGTCAGTATGCTGCAGCCCTCACCTGTGGTTTTGAGCTTTAAGTAGTGACCTAAAGAAGGAGGTTGTAAATACAAGTGGCAGAAATTTCTATTATTGAGTGGATGGACAAAAGAGGAATCTCAGAGTAGAGCTCTGAGATTCCTCCTGAATTTTTGACCTAGTTGTTCAGCTGAGATGATTCAAGTATCCACCCAGGATATGCAGTGAAAGTTTCTGTTTGGAGGTTTTATAGATATGCCCAGCTGAGAGAAGACCTAGGTGCAGACCTAAAACTCACTGATATCTCACTATGTCTCATCTGTCCTCAGAATGCCAGGTTGTCTCCCTGGACAAAAAGACATCTGGAATGCCGTGCTTAGTAGCTTGATGCTACTTTGATTCCATTTCTGCTAAAGCAAATGAGTGGATAATGGAAACAACTCCGTATACCATATTAATAATACTAATAACATAATAAGTCAAAAGAACACACTAAAACAGCATGTACCACATAAGTGTCAGTGTCTAGCAAAAGTTCTTGGAGAGCTGCTCCAGATGTCAGAGCAGCTCTCCAGTTTAAAATACTCAAAGAATCAACAGAATTATCCAGAGGAAGTATTCTATTAAATCATCATTGGCCACAAATGACCAAAAATCTCAACAATACCTCACATACTTTGTTTGATGTTACTCTCAGAGTCGTTTTCTATTGTGCCAAATAGAGAATTTGGAATGACTAAAAACAGGGAGCTGAATGAATGAGAAGGAGAAGGAGAGACAACAGTGTGTGCTTCTTCATTTTTTTTTTTTTTTTTTTTCTTTTTTCTAAATGACATCAGAAACAGCAGTATGCGACATTACGTGATGGCAGAGCTTCAGTTCATCCTTTGTCATTTTTTTTTTTTTTTTTTTTTTTTAATAAATAGGACAGGGGGAATGAATGAGAGAGAGAGGGGGAGAGAAAGAAAGAAAACCAAAGGGGAGAAGAGACGGTGAGAAGGGGGGGGAAGAGAGACAAAAAAAAAAAAAAAAAAAAAAAAAAAAACTCCTGGGTCACCTGTATGGAGAAAAAAAAAAAACAAACAAACAAACAAACAAACAAACAGAGGAGACAGCAAACAACAAAGAGCAACATAATAATAGAGAAAACAAAGCACCATCACAATAAACTAGCTAGTCATAGATATCAGTATTTACTAAGTAATAAACAATATTGTGCAGCACGCAAGATAGACAGCGCACAGTGTGCTTTGAGGCAGCAGCCAAGAAAGCTTTAGTCCGCGTCTGTGAATACCCATGTGTGCATACCTGTGTGGATCAGCATGCTTGCATTCCAAAGGTTTCTCCATGTAATGATCTGCTAGGGAGTGTGGGGGGGCCTCAGTGTGTGCTTCTTCATATCAAAGCAACTATGGTAATCAGCTGGCTGGTAATATGAGGTTGAGCTGCTCCGGGCTCTGTGGGTATTTGGACCACATCGCTCTACTACACTGCCAGCAGCAGGCTCTCTGCCAGGCTGGATTGGAAGTGCACTGCCAGCGTACTGGCTCTGGTCCCCAGCCCAGGTCACCACATTAACCTGTGGATGCTACTGTGGAAAAAACAAAATATACCAGTAAATGCCAAAGTAACTCAGATTCAAACTACATCTCAAGAACCTGAAGGACATGTGTCCAGTGTTCCTGACAGTATTTAGTAATTGCTGGCTGACTAAAGACAAACATCCTCAATTTTGCCAGGAGGGAAGATGAAGCTCCTGGGCTTCATCCTTTGGGGAGCACAAATGGCACAACTATAGCAGCACCAACCAAAGTGGAATCACCAACCAAGAAATTGGTTCATGTATGCCATTAACATGCCCAAAATCTGTGACACAAGAACCTCGCATGGCTACATTTGAAGTTATATATCGATAAAGTCATGTGATTTTTTTTTTTGCAGGACTACATAATTCTGTGATAAACAAAGTACATTTTTTTGATTTAATGGCTTTTTCTCTATGACTTTATCAGTCTTTCACATCCTTTTGGAGAATTTGGGCCCTCTTTTTTTCACTCTTTAGTTCTAAGCACAGCACTGCAGCCCAGTTGAGGTTTGGACTTCAGCATATTTGACTCTAGAACACTTTGGTGTACAGAGGAGTTCATGTTCGACTCAGTGACTAGAAAATCCACAGAACAGGCACAAATCATCAGCCTTTCTCCACCAAATTGGTTTGAGACAGTTGTGCTAACTTGCTTGTTTTAACCAAATGTGGTGCTGTGAATTATGGCCAAACATCTCCACTTTGGTGTCATCTTAGACTTAGAGACTTAGAGCTTTTTATTGTCATTGTGCAGTTTCTTGCACAGCGAAATTGGGTAGATGGACCACAAACGTGCAAAAGTAAGAAGAGGAAACAATATACAACGAGGGGGAAAAACATAAACATAAAAAGCAATATGTACGTATACATATATGTGAATGATACTACAGGGTGGGCCATTTATACGGATACACCGTAATAAAATGGGAATGGATGGTGATATTAAAGCCCTGTTTGCGGCACATTAGTATATGTGTGGGGGCAAACTCCTCAAGGTGGTGACCATGGTGGCCATTTAGAAGTCGGCCATCTTGGATACAACTTTTGTTTTTTCAATAGGAAGAGGGCCATGTGACACATCAAACTTATTGGTAATGTCACAAGAAAAACAATGGTGTGCTTGGTTTCAACGTAACTTTATTCTTTCATGAGTTATTTACAAGTTTCTGACCACTTATAAAATGTGTTCAATGTGCTGCCCATTGTGTTGGATTGTCAATGCAACCCTCTTCTCCCACTCTTCACACACTGATAGCAACACCACAGGAGAAATGCCAGCACAGGCATCCAGTATCCGTAGTTTCAGGTGCTGCACATCTCGCATCTTCACACCATAGACAATTGCCTTCAGATGACCCCAAAGATAAAAGTCAGGGGGTCAGATCGGGAGACCTTGGGGGCCATTCAACTGGCCCACAACGACTAATCCACTTTCCAGGAAACTGTTCATCTAGGAATGTTCGGACCTGGCACCCATAATGGGGTGGTGCACCATCTTGCTGGAAAAACTCAGGGAACGTGCCAGCTTCAGAGCATAAAGAGGAAAACACATCATCATGTAGCAATTTCAAATATCCAGTGGCCTTGAGGTTTCCATTGATGAATAATGGACCCACTATCGTTGTACCCCATATACCACACCAAACCATCACTTTTGTTGTTCCAACTGTCTTGGAGGGATCCATCCAATGTGGGTTAATGTCAGACCAATAGCGGTGGTTTTGTTTGTTAACTTCACCATTCACATAAAAGTTTGCCTCATCACTGAACAAAATCTTCTGCGTGAACTGAGGGTCCTGTTCCAATTTTTGTTTTGCCCATTCTGCAAATTCTGTGCGCCGATCTGGGTCATCCTCGTTGACTAATGCCACTCTCCAGTGACATGCGGCGAGTGCTACGCTGTGGGCTTTTGCTGAATGAAGCTAGGACAGCCACTGATGTTTCTTCATTAGTGACAGTTTTCTTGCATCCACATTTTGGCTAATCCAACACTGAACCAGTTTCACGAAACTTAGCAAGCAGTTTGCTAACGCATGGGAGATGGGTGGTCTCGTAGGGTGTCTTGCATTGAAATCTGCTGCAATGACCCGGTTACTGCGTTCACCAGATATCAACTCAATTTCGATCCACTCCTCACGTGTTAACCTCTTTGACATGTCAATGGTTGTGAACTAAGAGAAACTTGTAAATAACTCATGAAAGAATAAAGTTACGTTGAAACCAAGCACACCATTGTTTTTCTTGTGACATTACCAATAAGTTTGATGTGTCACATGGCCCTCTTCCTATTGAAAAAAACAAAAGTTGTATCCAAAATGGCCGACTTCTGATTGGCCACCATGGTCACCACCCATCTTGAGGAGTTTGCCCCCTCACACATACTAATGTGCCGCAAACAGGACTTTAATTGTCACAATCTGAAAGCAGGGACTCAAACGCAGAACAGGTTGACGTCTCAGAGCACCGTTTATTTACACACCAGTGCGATAATATATACAGTGACGGGGAAAAATCCAGGGTTCCAAGGGATTAGGGGAAGGCTCTCTCTCTCACGCTCGCTCACGTCCTCACATCCAACTCACACACGTTCGTACAGCTGGGAGGTCACAGGTCCGGGAAGGTAAACTGGAACAAGAAAGGGAAAAATCACTCACAAGTCACGAAGGTAGGGCGTAAAGGTACAAGACCACGGGAGCTGGGAAGCTACTAACGTTAGTAGCACAATCATCCAGCGATGAGAAGATCTGTGGCCCAGCCTCAAATAGTCGGGAAATCAGCTGATCGCCAACAGGTGTGTGAGCCAAGGGCGGGAGCCAGCAGTGAGCTCCGCCCAGGCAGAGAGGAAGGGGAGAGAGAGAGAGAGAAAGCAAAAACACAAGTACAGGCACAGGGACCATGACATTAATATCACCAACCATTCCCATGTTATTACGGTGTATCCATATAAATGGCCCACCCTGTATATACATGGTGTATACACCATGTATACATTGTTCCAGAATAAGGTTTTGCAGTTTATTCAGATGGAAATTTGCAAGCCTAGGTTTTGCTGGTGTGTTATTTTTAGAAAGAAGAGGTTTGCTGATAGGAACCCTTCTACTTTACCCAAGCTTTTTCAGTCTTTTTCCAACTGGACTGCCATGAACTTTAGGGCTGTTGAGCCTGAGATGTAGTTCTTGTGGGTTTTTTTTTTTTTAGTTTGAGTTGTTTAATTTGCCAAAGAAATAAAAATAATAAGTTAGTCTTCTGTTTGTACTCTTCCACACCAGATTTACATGACTCTCCTACCAAGCGGTGCACTCTGGGTCTGAACAATTACGTCATCATATAAGTTCTAATTCTGGAAACAGAAGTCTGGTACTAAGGAGTGTTTTTGTTCTCTTTAGAGAAATTCACCATGTGGTGTGGTGGGTGTGTTTTTTCACATCTCATCCATTTGGCTATGGTTTATATTCAGAATCTTATGGCGCAACTCAATACAGAGGGAATTTTGTTTAGAACTGGCATATGATTGAGATAATCAAGAGCTGTAGAGTTTATATGGTTCCACTGGTGCTAATGGGACCTAAAAGGACCATAGTGGGATTTTTTTCTAGCTCAAAAAGTAAAAAGCGCACATGACGCTGTGACGTAGGCTAGAATCATGGCGGCAGTTAACGACGGTCCAGGCGTGAGACTTCTCTCGTGGAAATATGCACATTATTTTTTCCTTTCTATTGGTAGGTGGCACAGTGCACTTGTGGCAAGTAAGCAAGCTAGAAGACTGGCAATCTTGCTGGGTATCCAGTTACGGAAGCAACACATTAACAAGAGAATTCTGAGTAAAACCAGTAACTTTCCCTAGTAACTAGTTACTTTGAAAGTAACGAGTAACTTGAAGTAACTGAGTTACTTTTGATGGAAGTAACTAGTAATGTAACTAAGTTACTAATTTAAAGTAACTTACCCAACACTGGTTGTTTATGGCAGTGTGCAGAGGATGCCCAGCATTGTCGATAATGTCCAGCAGTTTCTTTAATGTCCTCTTCTCTGCCACTGTCACCAGAGTGTCCAGCTTCATGCCAACCACAGAGCCAGCCTTCCTGATCAGTTGTTCCAACCTGAATGAGTCCTCCTTTGCTGTGCAGCTCCCCCAGCACACCACAGCATAGAATAGTACTCCAGCAACCACCGACTGGTAAAACATCCTCAGGAGCTTCCTGCAGATGTTGAAAGACCTCAGTCTCCTGAGGAAGTACAGTCTGCTTTGGCCTTTTTTATACAGGTGCTGCGTGTTGCATGACCAGTCCAGCTTGTTGTCCACCCACAGCCCGAGGTACTTGTATGTGTTGACCACCTCCACCTCCTCTCCCTCTATCTGAACTGTCAGTGGACCTGCTCTGGACCTCCCAAAGTCCACAACCAGTTCCTTGGTCTTTGAGGTGTTGAGTTGCAGGTGGTTTGTGTGACTCCATATAACGAAGAAAAGGATTTGAATTGATAAATTGACCCTGAATAGTAGAGATCAGTCAAAATATTGCTCCTTAATTTTAGGGCAACAAAAATGCCCTGATCAAAGTAAATAAAGATACAGTGGTCACATTTAAAATGTCAGTGACTTAGTTTCTAGTGGTGAGGCTTTTTATTATACAACCACCCAGTTCTCTGACCGACACAACTGACTTTACATATATTATATAAACTTCTTGCATTCATGCTTAATGCCAAAGCAGATTTGCTGCACATGAATTTTGGCAGTTGCCTGTTGGCTGCATAAGAATTATGGAAATTAAAATGATGCAGTATCTTCGCAAACTGTAAGTTTAGACATCGGTGGGCTGTTTGTGCATGTTGTTGATTTTGGGCTTGGTTCAGACCCTGACAACATGACAGAGAGGAAGTTCACTGGTAGTTTCTCCATTGTTTGCATGGGTAAATTAAAGTCAAATCAGTGTTACCCTTTTGTGAAATTTAACTTTATCTTTTGAGGTTTTTTAGTTGTGTTAATGCGTTATAGAAATGATGCTGCTCAGCTTTTGCTTAGACATTCTCTAGCAGTCTGCTTTCTGTGAGAGTTTTCTGAATGAACACAACATTTCAAGCTGTGGGTCACGAAACTGAAACAATTACCTGAAAAAGACTCAAACCCTTTGTGAAACAAGAGGGAAATTCTCTGCTGATTTGTTATTTGCATTATTCGAAAAACCTTTTAAAAAACCTAACAATTAATATTATCGTGTAATTTCTCAGACTTCACTTCTTCTGTCTCTGTTGGTTCAAAAGATGGCCCTGTTCAGCTAACATATGCAGCAGCTTATTCTGTAAGAACAAAAAATAAACGTCTAAGCAGTAAAGCATCAGCTTAGATAAACAGTTTCACTGAGGGATTTAAATGACTTTTCTCAAACTGTGAATGATAATAATGATAATAATAATACATTTTATTTAGAAGCGCCTTTCAAAACACTCAAGGACACCTTACAGAACAAACAGGACAAGCATAAAAGCAGGAAATGAACACAACAATAAAACAAAGTTTAAGAGCATGGAGTAGTTAAACAGAGTAGGCTATCTTGAACAGGTGGGTTTTGAGGGTAGACATTATTTAATTATAGTTAGACATATGGAAGTTTTCTATATTTCATTTTGACCTGAACATGTCTAAAATCAGACTCCTTAAGTGCATTTTGAGTTTAACCACATTCAGTGTTTCTTTGTGTGTCAGAGCTCTTCAGTGTGTACAATAAAATCCAAGTTCTTATCATACAGACCTTTGAAGAGGTAATAATGTTGATTGTTTGGCTTGAAACTTTCATTTTATCGTAATCTGAATGTAGTTTGTAGTTTCTGCTTAGTGTTTGTGTTTTGTAAAATTGCATTCTTATTTGTGAAAATAGAGAAGTAATCGAGCACGAGTTTTGGTAACAGAAATGGAAGACTGGCAGCAAAAATGGTCCCTTTACCCAAAACTGTACCAACGGCACTACACTGCTCATTGAGTGGACCACTTCACATAAAGCAGCCATTAAAACAAACAGTACTTCTGCTGTTGCCATGCATGTCTGATATTAATAATGAACTTTCTTTGTATAGCACATAACATTTTCAGTTCCTTCCAAAGAAATAAAAAAAAGAATACAAGGACTGCAAATGAAAAAACAGGCACAGACTTATTAAACAAAAGGTCAGTAATATATAGCTTGCTGTCTTGATGTCATAAACAGCCAGGTACCTTAACTTGGCATCAAAATATTTATCCATTGCACCAGTTTATTCCTTCTCTGCATTGCATGTATAGTGGAAATGTAAAGTACAACGAACAACTCCTGTGTCAGGTGACAATTCCAAAATTTATGAATTAAAATGTAGCCTTGCTACATATTAATATGTGCAAGTTTTCAACCTGGGATAAAGTTTAGAAATCGTGGCCTAAATCTTTGTATTGAGACTCAATTACACAGACATGTCAGTGAGCCTACAGGAACCTCTGGTTTGTAGGGAGAAATATGTATTCCCCAACCGGTTGGCAAAGGTTTGCTAGAGGCTGCTGGCTGTTACTGGGTGAAGTCATTCACAAACAGGGTGCTGCACCAAAAAAACATGGTTGCTGGTAGTTTGCATGGAAGACACTGACTTGACTAACCACTAACTAACCACCAAAAAGCAGTGAAGCTTGAAAAAGTTTGACACAAACCAGGATTGGAGGACATTTGACTTCATAGTAAAACTTAATTTTGCACCACTATAGCTGTTTTCATTTTTACAAGTTTCTGTGAAGTACTTTAAAACAAATTAATGAATAAATGTTAAGAGGACCACAAAGTGGGCCTTTGTACAAGAAAGTAATGTTCTAATAGTGACCAGTAGGAAACGACACACTCACACTGAAAATGGGGTACACAAGATGTCTTTGTACTCCAGAGCAGACTAGTGGCTGAAGACACAGTTCTGGCCTGCAATCCAAGGCCCAAAGCCGTCAGAATTGTTAGCCTGGTTAAAAACAGGAAAAGGTGATCACTCAGAAGAACAAGCAGCCAAGCACATATCAATCTTGCATCTTCCTAAGAAAGGCTTTCCACCCACCTTATTGGGCCTTGAGTTGTTAAATAGTGGGTTTTCACACCAGATCTTGGGACTAACGTCTCCAAGTCTTGACTGATTTCCTCTCACTGCCTCCTAATTCCAGAGTAGGCTATTCCTCCTTGAACTCAGCACACAGGGTCTCCAATCTAGTCTTTTTATCGCAGTAAATCCACATGAATCCTGATTAAAACGCGACCTCCCTCCAGTATCATTTTATTATTTTAAAATCAAAACCTTCCAGGCCAGGTTAAAACTGTTTTCCTTTAAAATGTGCACTTCTCATACTGGAGTCTCCAATTTCAACTGGCTTCCCTGCTGCAACTGTGTCCTACAGAAAAACCCCCAACATCAAACCCTCCTACCTGTCTTCTTCCCCCTTTATAGAGAAGCCAAGAACCCAATGCTTAGTGGGAGATTCTCTCAATTATTCCCCCATGCCATATTCTGCAACATATATAAAACAAGTGAGTCCTTTTCTCCTGGGAATGAACTCCACAATCTTGGAGTGCTGCTATACCTCTAAGCTGAGGTGACTCATTATTGCATTTTATGTAAGAAAAATAAATTGTGTTGTGATAACTTTTTCATCTATTAGTTGTATTAAGGATTTCCCCCCCTGATAAACCACTAAATGGGCCAGCAGAGAGTACTGAATGTCCCTTATGCTTTATTGTTCAAATGCATGTGGGTGGGATGAAGCGTGCAGTGAACTGGAGGCAAGACTGTAAAAGAGCTATTATTATTCCACAAATACAGCATCTGATTACATTTTAGTTCTTAACACTTTTTAATACTCTTTACTTCAAGGTTACTCAGATTATCTTAGCCAAGCCTTTCAGTGTTTTTTGGGGGACAAAAGTGTTAGTTTTAATACTAGATTCAGTTAATTTCTTCTCTTTATGAGCCGCTACTTGTCATTTTCTTTTCTTCATCTTTGCTTTCTTTGCGCTCTGCTTTTACACATTCCCTAAACCGTTACATCCTTTCTCTCATTTTATGCTCCTCTCTTTCTCTGAAGCTTTCTGTCCCTTAACCAAACAGTCGTAACTCTGTAATTGGATATGCTGAGATCCTTAATGAAGCAGCTGACGGCCCTCTGGCTGTCCTGTCGTATCCTGCTATAAAGAAATGTGCTGACAGTGTAACATAGAAGTTATGGGGCAACTTTTGTGTGGCTGTTGTAAAACTTCTGATGTAACTCATTCAGCTGGTGAACTGCAGTGTGAGCGTGTGTCACCATGCACTTTGTTAGCATGAATGTGGAGGCAGAGCATTTGCGTGGAATATGTGAAATCGTCCGCTACTCATCAGGGAAAACCTTGTATGTCCAAGGTTGGCAACTGTTGCGTTTCCATGTAAGTTGAAGGACAACATGCTCCTCTATGAGTTAGGTCAGACTACCTTTTCAGAACTCACTAAAAAAAAGGGTTCAGGGTATCATTATCTAGATAAGATAAGATAAGATAAGATAAGATAAGATAACCTTTATTAGTCCCACATGTGGGAAATTTGTTTTGTCACAGCAGGAAGTGGACAGTGCAAAAGTTATGAGGCAAAAATTAGAATACAATAAGAATAAATACAGTACACAACTGTACAGAATAGAATAAAATAAAATACTATATACAGTAGAATAAAATAAAATAAATATACAATAAGATAAAAATAGAATACAAATACAAATACTATATACAACTGAGTAAAAATACAACGATGACAGAAAGGATTATTGCACTTAGTATTATTGCATATGTATGGATGTGTGTGCTTGATCAGTTAAAGTCTTTATTATGGAGTCTGACAGCAGTGGGGAGGAAAGACCTGCGAAATCTCTCCGTCCCAGACCGTGGGTGCCGCAGTCTCCCACTGAAGGAGCTGCTCAGTGCTGTCACAGTCTGCTGCATGGGGTGGGAGATGTTGTCCAACAGGGATGACAGCTTAGCCGCCGTTCTCCTGTCACTCACCACCTCCACTGGGTCCAGAGGGCATCCTAGAACAGAGCTGGCCCTTCGGATCACCCTGTTCAGTCTCTTCCTGTCCCCAGCAGAGATGCTGCCGCCCCAGCAGACCACACCATAAAAGATAGCAGAAGCCACAACAGAGTCATAGAAGGTCTTCAGGAGTGGGCCCTCCACTCCAAACGACCTGAGTCTCCGCAGCAGGTACAGCCTGCTCTGCCCTTTCCTGTAGAGGGCGTCTGAGTTATGAGTCCAGTCCAGTCTATTGTTCAGATGAACACCAAGGTACCTGTAGCTGTCCACAGCCTCAATGTCCATACCTTGGATGTTCAGTGGTTGCAGTGGAGAATGCTTGTGCCTGCGGAAGTCTAGTGCACCTTGTGTTCTGACTATTTGGACACCCATGGTTTTTACCTGACAGCATCACCATGTAACTCTTGGCACCATCTGATGGTCAGACTCAAAGTTAATTAAAATTCTAATTAATTCAAATCCAGTTGGCAGTAGCAGCAGCTGCCAACCCAGTAAGTTTGTTAAAATGAACCCTAGTTATTAAGACATGTATACGCTAAAATATGCACTGTGCTTTCAATAATATATATGTGGTATTAAAATATGCCAAATGTTTTCCTTTTAAGCACATTTTATATAAAACCGATTTACTAGTAGGCCGCCATTGCTATTTACTTCTCAATGCACTCTGGGTAGTGACACCATACGGTTGCACTGCATCAAGTTCACAGTTTGCAGCGCTCTGGAAATGGCTTTTGTTCAACCTTTCCAGTTTGAACGAGAGCAAACCGAGAGAGAGGATGAAAATAGTCAACCAGTACTTCGTTTAGATGAAGATGAAAACAATCCGTCACACGAGGACGCGAGAGTGAGGGAAAATTACTGGTGGCTATGCGGCTACTGCTTACCAATAGCAGCAGCGACTGAGAGTGTTTGTTGTAAAGAGCTCAATTTTATGGGAGCAGCTATCCAGCAGGTATCGCATAACCGCATGATAAAAACATTAATAGAATCATTATCATTATTATACAGTGAAATTACGATCTCGTTATGTTACAGATTCTCCATGCAACACAGTGCTCCAAAACTTTGAAGCCGTATGTCTTAAACCAGATGTTCTTTGGGCAGCCCGTGTTAGCCTCCATGACCGGGTATAGTGCTGGTCTACCAAGTCGTAACCAGGTCATTAATAGGCATGTCAATTAATACCATTGCTATACTATGAAAAACAAAAAAGGTTAGCTGAACGAAAGCGCCTATACTGCCGACAACCAACACATGTCATCGTCCCAGAATGCATTGTGTGCGAATGAACATGGCCGCTCCCACGGCTCCAAAATAGTTTTAAACAACAAAGATTTAATGAATAACAAAAAAGTTGTAGTTATTCTCAAGTATGTTTTTTTATGTAGTGGAGATAATTTGTAACATATTTAGAGTAACTTGTCATAATAGTCTGGGTTCCTTTTAAGATTTATGAAGTCACGTTACATATATCGTGTGTATACAGTTCATTCACTTCATATGACATATTTCTTACTGCTGCAGCCTATAACACATCTGACGTACTGAACCTTTTAGATTCTAATAAGAATGCGCCTCTGAGGTTTTTATTATTAAGATCACGATGCTGTAACAGGTGGACTGATAGGGCTTAAGGTGTGCCATAGCTATGTCACATAACTACCATCAAGGTTCAAGGCCACAAACTGTATGAAAGGTGTACATTTTAAAGCAGGGGTGGGGAACTCCAGGCCTCGAGGGCCGGTGTCCTACAGATTTTACATGTGTCCTTGATCCAACACAGCTGATTTAAACGGCTAAATTACCTCCTCAACACGTCTTGAAGTTCTCCAGAGGCCTGGTAATGAACTAATCATTTGACCCAGGGTGACATTTAAAACCTGCAGGACACCAGCCCTCGAGGCCTGGAGTTACCCACCCTTGTTTTAAAGCCTTAAATTTTGCATCATCTAGGTTTTGCGGAGCCTGAAGTGACCATATTTGGACAAGAGGGAATGGAAGTTTTCCAAGTCGTCTAATGCTAGCTAGTTAATTAGCAAAAACACTATGTATGAACCTCACACTTACTGAAACCTGCAAAGTAATTATGAATAAAGCAATAGCAGAATTTTACTCACTGCAAATACTCAGGCACACACACTCTCCGTTAGCAAGCAATTACCTGTAAGATGAATTAAAAAATGCTTTAAAAAGCACCAACACCACAAACATATTCAAAATGTTCAATTCAGTGAATGAAATGAGCTCATTTAGAAGATTTTTCTGGTGTTAGTGCCCCGCAAAGTGGTTACACTCATAGTAGAAATAACCTTGAATTGTTAAGATAGCTTAAGCATGTGACTTAAACTAACTGACATTTTTAGGAAGAGCAGTTTATTTACTTTTTAACGTGAGTATCTAATCAGCCAATCATAGGGCAGCAACTTAATATAGGCTCAGAATCAAAACATGGGAAGAAAAGTTATTTAAGTTATTTTGAACATGGCATATGTTTTTGGTGCCAGACAGACTAGTCTGGGTAATTCAGAAACTTCTGATCCACTTTTATTTTCCTGCACAGCCATCACTGGGGCTTGCTGGATGAAAAAATGGAAAGAAAATATCCACTAAGTAGGGGATCTCTTGGTGAAAATCCCTTATTGATGCCAGAAGCCAGATGAAAATTGGCAGTCTGGTTTGAACTAACAGGAAGAGAACAGCAACTCAAATAACTATTTTTTACAGCCACGGTATACAGAAATGCATTTCTGGATGCTGATCACATCAAATCGCGAAGCAGATGGGCTACATCAACAGAAGACCACCCTTGTCAGCTAAGAACAGGAAACTGAAGCTACAACTCACACAGGCTCACCAAAATTATATAATAGAAAATTGGAAAATTTTTGCAAGGTCTGAGGAGTTTAATTTTCTGCTGAGACATTTACATAACAGGGTTGGAATTAGTCATAAACAACAAGGATGTCTCCATCCTGCTTTGCATAATTGGTTCAGGCTGGTAGTGGTAATTTAGTGGTGTGGGGAATCTATTATTTGGGTCCGTTGGTACTAATTGAGCATTGTTAAAACACAACAGCCACTTGAGTTTCATTGTTGACCATGACCATCCCTTTATGACTTGATGACAGTGTCCCCATTTTTTTATGGCTGCTTCCAGCAAGTAAACAAACAATATCACAAACCTTGAATCATCTAAAACTGGTGTCTTCATCTTGACAATGAGTACTCAAACGATCTGGTTCACTAACTGTTATGAGAAACCAAAGAAAAGGCCAGACCAAAGTAAACTGGATGATAATACAACAAAAATCAGAAGTACAACATAAAAAGTCCTAAAAAATCTACTATAAAAATCACAAATCAGCATTCTTACACATGCAGCATACACACACACAGTTCTATAGTTACTTAAACACCGGTTAGAATAGTAAATAAATAATAGTGATAAATCCAAAAATTGCAGTGTAGTATCTACAAGGTGTGTGGTTTCAGTGCTGAGTTCAGTGTGGTGATAGCTTTGGGGTGAAAACTGTTCATCTGTCTTGTTTTTGATGCTCTGATGGACCTGTATCTCTTCTCTGAGGGAAGAAGTTCAAAGAATTTGTGTACTGGGTGGTCTGAGTCTCTTATGATGCTGGATGCCTTCCATGGGCATCAGGGGGCATAGATGTCTTACAGTAGGGAGATATATGTGTGTGATCTTCTTTGTTGCTCCTATAACTAGGACTCTTTCTCAGCTACTGCGCTATTGCTATACCCAGTGTTGGGGAGTAGCGGAATACATGTACCGCCGTTATGTATTTAAAATACAAATTATGAGTGACTGTATTGTTACAGTTACCGTTTAAAATGGTGGTATTCAGAATACAGTTACTTTGATGAAATTAATGGATTACACGGCGGTATTTTCTTGTTTCATATGTTAGACTATGCTCTCTCTATTTTTGGTAATTCCACACCAGTGGAAACCCAAACAAAACACGCATTAAGAGGCTCTAATGCCTGTGTCTCAATCTCGCAGCCCATGTCACCTCTACTTGCAGCTCGCATAATGACGTGAAGAAATATTTTTTAAAAATTATTCAAAACGTTATTTAATATGAAGGCAATAGGTAAAGTGTCACAGGCATAGCCCTAAAGAATGTAGCATCATAGGCAGTGTAGTCCGTGCTGCAGGGAGAATGGACTGCCATACCCATTATGTGTCAGTGAGTGCAAGGGAGGGAGAAAAAGGGAAAGTACAAGTTGTCACCGAGCAGAAATGGGAGATGGAAGCATTTAAATAACATAATAACAACTGCAGCCAAAAGGAGTGCCTGACGAGCCCAGTCAGTAAGTAAGCTATTAAGACTTGACTGTACACTGTGTTCGTGTTTTCCTCCGAAACAATAAGTTCCGTTGGAGCAGTCTTTCAACGCCTCTCTCTGTCTCTCGCTAGCAAAGTTGACCAAGACAATAAAGTAAAGCTAGTTTTCGGCTTCAAGCCCGACACAGAACCCAATAGGGGTGGGTTTTTATAATCGATTCATCGATTAAAATCGATTCTGGCTTGGATAACGTAAAATCAATTCATTAAAATCCTGAATCGATTTTTTAATATAAATTTATTTTGCCCAAAATGCCAGAATCTCTGGTGACATCTCACAAAATTTCAAGAACCACCAAACAGTTAAGACAGTAAATGAGAGCAGGAACACGGATTCTGCACATAGACTTAAACACACAGCGCGACCCGCGGATCAGAATCAGTTAGATGTCGCCTTTCTCACGGTCGGGGCTGAAAGCCGACAGCTCGCTGATTCTGATCTGTCGGCGGGTCCGCGCTTTGTGTTCACGCCCTTTATGCGCCGATTCTAAAGCTGTTAGTTTGATCTCTCTCCAAACAATATTGACCGAACCAGCAGCAAAAGAAGATCCAAACGCTTCACATAAAATCGTCATGAATTCACTCTGACTTTTACTGTTTTGCTTCCACCACGATGCACAGCTCTCTCTCTCCCTCTCTCTCTCTCTGTACTTCAAGAACAGTTTCCCTTTCGTCATTATTCGCTTGCTTGTTACGCACAAGTCTACTGTTGTTTACAGCGCTGTCGGCCGCTGTTTTTTTCCCTTTTACATTCTTCCGAAAAGAAAACCTCATTTCTGCTGTTCAATACTGAACAAATTTAAACTTTTCAAAATTATTCAAAATGCAAAACGCTTAGTGTCTCTAATAAGACTGCTGTAACTTCAGAGGTGATGTTCATATGTTGATTAATGGTTTTCTTTCGTTTTTGATGTACTGCAGAATATTTTTATAAATCCCAGGCCAGGAAAACCTTCATGTTTTTCTGTGTTTTATCTTCAGCTACTTTGACACAAAGGCATCTGCTGTGACGCTCACACCTGTGATAAAGTCTTGCATGTGTCAGCTTCCTTTTTATAGATACAAAAATATGTAAATGTACTGATCTGAATTATAATATTTCTGACTGTCAAAATTTCCCAGATTTAAATCGAATCGAATCGAATTAAATCGAATCATGGATCGAATCGATTCGGGACCTTGTGAATCGGAATTGAATCGATTCTAGAAATCAGTGACGATACCCAGCCCTAGAACCCAACGTATTAGCCAGAGGTCCCTTTACTACGGTTCGGAGCCGCGGATCTGTTTCCCATATGGAAAAGAAATAGTAAAAACTCATAAAAGACTTGCATAAGATGTGGCCTACTTCATATAGCGAATCATATTCGGCTTATATGATTTTCTCATGAAAGTGGCCACTTTCTCTTTACTTTTATATATTGTTTTAGTAAGTATCCAAAACATACAAGTTTCATTTATATAATTTTTCAAGGGATCTTATATCTGTTTTCACTCTTGTATGCTTTTCATACAAATTTCACACAAGACAGATACAAACTTTATAAGATTTATATATATCTTTTCCATATGGGTTTATATACGCACAAAATAGTTTTCTATACGAGATCACTGCAAAAAGTGCAGTCTTGCCTAATGTCCACTCTACTGTTACTCATTTTATATTAAGATTTAAAAATCTAGTTGGTATTGGTATGGCGAGTAACCTTTAGTAATAGTAATAAATCACACAGCCATAGTAAAATCACGTAGTTGTAAAAAGCATGATAATATATTAAGTAATCCAAAGTATTCAGAATACGTTACTCTCATTCAGTAACATAACAGAATACATTAGAAAATACATTTTGGGGCATGTATTCTGTAATCTGTAGTGGAATACATTTTGAAAGTAACCTTCTGACCACCGGCTGTACTACATGAGTATTCTGTATGTCAAGACATTTTCAATGGTAGAAAGACACCAGAAGCTGTTTAGGAAGTAAAGTCTCTAAGCAGTCTGATTGTATTGTCTGCTTGAGATCTTCTGAGATGTGTGTATAGGAACCTGAACCTGGAGGCTCTCCAGAGACTTTCTATCCTAACCCTGTCGATGTACAGTGGCTGGTGGTCTTTTGCTTCTTCATGAAATCAGGACTCAAAGCAGGACTCAACACATGGCCTTGTGGAGCTCCTACTCTGAGTGACAGAGTGGAGGACCATGAGGGGCCCTTCCTCACTGACTGAAGCTTTGATAAAAAGACCTGCATCCACAGGCAGGTGTTGTGCTGGAGGTCAGACAGTGTGGTGAATAGTCTGTCATTTGTTTAGGAGACATTTTGTTGTATGCCACAACCTGGGTCTACACTATTTTAGGGTCTATAATATATAACCAATATAAAGCGCCTTGAGGCGACTGTTGTTGTGATTTGGCGCTGTATAAATAAAACTGAATTGAATTGAACCTTTTCTGCCCTTGCATGAAAAACATAACTTTAAAACACACAGTATTTTTCACTTTTTTCTCAGGTGGAAAACTTTGATGTATATTGGTTTCATCAATAAACAATGTATCATGCAGACCGACTTACAAATAAATCATGTGAAACCTGTTTCTTCGATGCGTTTCCGAGCTTTTACTCTATTAAAGAAAAAAAAATTGTGACGGATAAAAACATCAGATCTGTGTAGGAGTGATGAGAAGACTTTTCCACTGAGGTTTCAGTGCTGCTCTTTTAGGTATGTAATTTTCTCGAGACCTCTCTCCTGCTGTGTTTTAATGGTCCTCCAACTTGAAAATGAATACCACCAGCTGTTTACTTCGAAACAATAAACTCCTCCTATATCTGCATAACAGGAGTCCACAGAAATGCCAATTAATTTATATTTCTTTTGCTGAATTTCTGGTTGTCACAAAGTCTGTGTGCAAGGAATCTGCAGATATATGACTGGAGAGTCCAGTCCTGAGCTTTCAGTGTTAATTGACTTGATTAGGTAGCAACACTGGCAGGTGGTGTGTGGGAGTGTGGGTTCTGGGGCGTGGGGCTTTGAGTGCTGAAAGCAAAATTAAAACCAAAACTGTCAGCACGGTGAGGTGGTATATTAAAAATATGTTCATCTGGTTTGGGCGAGCAGACACGATTTTGATTGTGGAAGCAGCGAAGAAGAGAAACTGGAAAGCTTTTCTATATTCTATGCAACTTTTGAAATACATCATTTTATTGCATAGAATATGGAGTCAGCACTGTGTACAAGTCTTGAGCGACTCCTTATTTTGTTATGTTTTGCTTCCAAGAAGCCAGACTTTCCTCTAGTTTTTTAAAGTGGTCCTGCGCTATAGTTCTCTGGGCTTTCTGAAGAGTTTTCTTTAAATATTTGCTGCATTTAACTCAGTCCAGTAGGGCAGCAACTAAAGATTATTTTGCTAATCGAGTAACCTGCCAATTTTCCTTTGATTAGTCAATAATTTCAATATCTCTTATCTCTGCTTCCTATGGGCAAACCTCCCGTTTAAAGCTCCAGGACCTGTGAATATCGTCCTGTTATCTCATGACCCAGGAAACATAAGAATTTGAAAATAATCAAATGTATTTTTAACATTACTCAACAGGACTGTCAGAATGAAAATGAAATAAATAAAAATATTAAGTAATACAAATCAAAGTGCTAGTTCACAAAAATAATGTGCAAAAGGGAAACTAAAAATGACAAAAGTTCCATATTTGGGCACAGACTAATAAAACGCTTCATACTGCAAAAGAAAACTTGTGATGCTTTTTGAATTATATATAGTAGTACTTTACAATAAATGAAGCATGTAGAAGGCTTTAAATATAAAATTCTTAGTGACAAAAATAAAGGCAGTGCTGTTTTCATTCAACTTTCATGCTGGATTCAGTAGATAGTCCCATCCAAATAGAACACAATTCTGAGTTTGCAAACAGTACTATAATTATTACTAAGATTTTTTTTATGTATGTATATTTTTCATTTTCAACACTTACTCAACCCACACTTTTAAGCCTGCTGTCCTGGAGGAGTTTAAGTTGGCTTTCAGGGTCATTAGAACTGTACGAGCTCAGTTTTCAGCTTTTAAAAAGTGCTCAAATGCATAGGATTAATAGAATCTAATAGTGCATATGAAAAACTAAAATGTGTCTAAGACTTTAAAGCACTTTGAGTGGTCAGACTAGAAAAAAACAGTCTCAGAACAGCTTAAGGTGCCACAGCGTGGCCTGATCCATGTCAAAACATGTCCTATCCCCTTCAGCTATAGTCCAGAAAATCAAAAGGATCTGCTGGTGATGTTTGATGGCAGAGTCTGCAGGACATCCACGGGTCCTGTATATATGCTCCCAAGGGCGTAGATTTGGCATGGATGGAAGGGACATGTCCCCACCAATATTCAGCGATTATTGAATCGATACCCGATAGAAAGAAAAAAATGACCTGTCAGCGTCTCATTCACCTAGCGGTGCAGACAGAGTTAAATTACATTCTCTACTGGAGTCCTACCTCATGTGACAAATATGGCCAATGTGATTGGCTGTGCCTTTCACGGAGCTCTGTTTAGTTTTAGCAGCGGCAACTCTGCGCTGCGAGGAGAGGAGGATGATAGCAAAAAGGAAGAACCTGGATATAAGTATTTTTCAAAGAAACCTGTTACTTAAAGTTACTTAAAGTCAAGTTCACTCATAAAATATGTCCGTCATAATAACGTTACAGGCTATGCTAGGCTTTGGCCCACATCAGTCTAAAATTATATGTAACCATGAATAACTTGTTTTGGAAACTAACTGCACAACATGCAGCATTATTAATTATCTGAGTAGCATTTCTAATTTTGATTGAAACTGTCAGAGAAAACGGCAGCCTCGAGGAAGCCAGGATATTAGTTTACAGAGGCTGTTAAAATTATACCTCTAACGTTAAAATGTTGGTGGCACAATAATTTCATCCTAATGGCACTGACATATTCATAGGGTTAAATTTTGAGACAAAATGTCATGAGGTAGTCATGATTTTGCAAATATTCCACCTTGTAGTGCAGTTTGCACAAATTGTTTTAAATATGCACTCATGCAAAAATGCACATTGAGTTGTTGTGTAGGGCACCAGTAGTCTATGTCTGTTGCTGTAACAGTAGTTCATGTTTAGAATGAAAAATCCCAGCTCACTGAGTTGATTGGGGCAATAGTGCCTAAAATGTTGCATAATCTTGCTGAGAGATCTTTTACTTTGTGGTAATCTTAGATGAGTAGTTTTATGGACAAAACCCACCAGGTCATTCAGTGTTCCCTTAGTGCTAATGTATAACAGATGTTGGTGTACTATAACTGAACTAATGTTGTTAAGTCCTTAAAGTCATACTCTTTTATTGTCATGACTGTATTTGAAGCTATTTTTATTTTTGTATGATACCTGATTTATATGGAATATGGCTGAAGTAAACTAAAGCCTAAAATACTTAGTCAGTAATTTAACATTATATATTTCACAAATAAAACTATGAATTGTAATTTTAAATGGTTTAAAAGCATGCAGAATAGCATATGTAGGGAAGTATATTGTTATCAAGAAGCAAAGACAAAAAAAGGGGGGGGGGGGGGGGGGGGAACAGGGCAGGGTTCTGTGGTTGAATCATTCGTCCCCACCAATGCCAAAACCAAATCTACGCCCTTGTATGCTCCAACAGGTCAGTTGAAGTGTACATTGATCAACATGCATACTGGATTAGGCATGTTAGGCATAAGACTGCACTTGTTTTTCCAGAGCAGTTTTAGTTATATAATTTGTTTTCTTCTGCCAAAGAAATCTCTGTACTGACATCATTATTTAGGCTTGCTGAAGAAAAATGGCTCATACAGACAGAACAAAGACCAGGTATCCTATCAGGTGTCCTGATCATGGGAATGACAAGAGTCTGATTGTCTCAAAATATTTCCTTAAAGGTTTTTAAATCGTATATTTTTGCCAGTATTTTTTAAAGAAACCCCAGTTGTTTTTAGGAAGCTCGCTGGTCTTAACAATGTTAATCATGTGCCATAATCTTGATGGTAGTAATAAAGATCCTGCAGTAGAAACAAGCTAAATAATTGCAGTTCATTAGGAGAAAACAAGCTTTATTTTAGTAAACACTTAGCATAAAAACACCCTTAACCCTCATTGCACCAATTTATTGTTTTTTAATTTGAAAATCACTTGATCATGTCGGCAAGCAAGTGGGTAGACTTTAGCAGTTCAGTGCGTTTGCTTCACACAAAGGTAGGCACGCTGCTCCTGAATGCTTAATGATTCTGTCTAATGATCCTGATAATAACAGGCAGGGGGTGGTGAATTAGAAAGAGAATTAGCACAAACAATTAGCGCTGAAATATTGTAGCTCCAAGATATGATGATAATTTTGTCTGCATTCACAGTACACTAGTTCTTTGGGCACAGCCTTATCCTTTTTTCTCATGTTGTCAGGTAGAATTTGCAGTGCAGTACAGTATGGCGCCTTGACCCAAGAAGTATGCTAATAACATCTCATTTTAGGAGCTGCAGCAGAGGGCAAGGCTTGATGTGCCCTCACACGTGCTTGACATTTTCCTTCATGTATTTTATTTAGAGGATCATCCTGAAAACTGCTTATATTCACTGAAAATAGAGGAAAAAAACTGGAGCTGTGGCGACGAGTCATTTAATTAGTGGTAAGAGCTGATAACAGAGTTAGATAATAGATGACCACAAATCAGCCGGCATCTCTCAGTGGGTTAAGGGTTTTACACTTCTTAAAAATAACTTGCCATCGACTACCCATGAGCTGCTATGCACAACAGCCACTTAATTGAACAAAAAACTCCAAATGACCAACAGCCATATTTCAAGTTTTCAAGTTTAGTACTAATTTTGTGCTAGTCCTCCTGACCCAGTATGAACCATCCAGATCCCTCAGGTCATCTGGATCCGGTCTTTTATCAGTTCCCAGAGTCAGAACCAGACACGGAGAAGCTGCATTCAGCTTTTATGCTCCTTATATCTGGAACAAACTCCCAGAAAGCCTCAGATCAGCTGAAACACTCAGTTTATTTAAATCCAGGTTGAAGACTCACCTGTTCTCAGCTGCATTTGAATAAAGCACCAAATCCACACTTTAAGCTTAAATTTCAAAACTTACATTTAACTACTGATTTTATCTACTGTTCTGATTTTATCTGTTTTGATTTTATATACTGTTGTTTGTTTGTTTGTTTGTTTGTTAATTAGTTAGTTAGTTTATTTGCTTGTTTTATTCAATTTTAAATCATGCTTTTTATTTGTTCTTGTTTCTAATGTCTCTGTAAAGCACTTTGAATCACCTTGTTGTTGAATTGTGCTATACAAATAAACTTGCCTTGCCTTGCCTAGTCACTAGCAAATATACCACTCACTGGAAGAGTCTCACAAAGGCACGCTGATTATGTTGCAGCATCGATACATCTGGGCTACCCTCCATCCACCTTATTCTTAATCATCCCATTCAACTATTCAACAAAAATGGCCTGCAGAGTTGTTTTCTTGTCAGTTACAAATCTGCTCACACCTCCTCGCCATTCATGCAAAGTTGTCGCCGAAGGTCAGAGTCATAAGTGACCCTCCATGTGTACACAGTGAGCCATTTGGTTGAATGAGAGGCATTCCAAGGCCAATGTCAAGTACAGTTTCAAGGGTCAGATGATGCTCTGAAAAGACTGTGTGGATTGTGAGTGTTTTGTTCTGCGCTGGCTATTCAGCTGCCAAAAGCTTGTGGTGTCTTTACTTGGAGATTCAAACAGCTCAATGTTCTGCCAATGTCATTTTTGTCATGTCCATTTTGGTTAGTCTTCTGGGTCCAAACTTATTTTTGCCAGGGTTGAAGGTACTATAAAATATTACATCAAGTAGTGGATTTTCCTAATTTCATTATTATTATTATTATTATTTCTTTTTTGTTAGAACAACAATGATGATAGTGTTTGTCCTGTTGTTTTGTAGTTTGTATTCCAAAATTGTGTCATGTGAATATAAAGAAACATTTAGGTCAAGAAAAAACCTTTAATTTATATGTTGTGGTGGACCACTAGAGGGCTCCACTCACACCCAGTGTATAGGAAGTGTGTTCCTGTGTTTTGTGGTGCGATATGCGCAGTTGATGTTGAAGACGAATAAAGAAGGAGTGAGAACTGAGAGCTCTGTGTCGTTGATGCTTACCTCCACATTGGTGACCCCTGACTCGAGCATGCAACGGGCTAGATAACGCAGACTCCGCCATGGATGCATCAGCGGCCGCCGGACCTCCGCCTCCTGTTGCAGCTACGTTTGCTGTGGCGCTGAAACTGCCGGACTTTTGGCTCCATGAACCCCCGACATGGTTTGTACACGTGGAGGCTCAGTTCGCCCTTCGCGGCATCTCGGCTGACGACACGAAGTATCACCATGTGGTGGCCTCGCTCAACCCGCTGGCCACCCGTCGCGCGATGGCGCTCCTCCGGGACCCACCCGCCCAAGGGAAATACGCCGCCCTCAAAGAGCTGCTTCTTCGACGCTATGCCCTCTCCGACGCTGAACGAGCCGAAAAGCTCCTCAACCTGTCAGGCTTGGGTGGCGGTACCGCGCTCGAGCTCATGGAGAACATGCTATCGTTGCTCGGGCCGGATGACGGTGGTTTCCTCCTCGTGCACCTCTTCCTCCGCCAACTACCGGCCGCCGTGAGAGCTGTCCTCGCGAACTCTCCGCTTCTGCCTGCGAAGGATTATCGCTCCCTGGCTGAAGAAGCGGATCGCATTCTCCTGGCTAGCCGCACTTTCGACATTCACGCCCTGGCTACGGACACACCGGCGGCACCTTCCACGCCTCCACCTGCCTCCCCCGGAGCATCCACCCCCTTGCTGACGGCAGGGATTGCTACACGCCGGCACCGCGGAAAGAGCATCTGTTTCTACCATCAGCGTTTTGGCGACAGAGCGTGTCGCTGCCTGCCGCCTTGCGCTTTCACGGCCCAGGGAAACGGACCCGCCAGCGCGCCGTAGCAGCCGCGACCGTTGGCAATACAGAAAGGCTGCTCTTCATAGAGAACTCGCGCTCCGGGAGACGTTTTCTCGTGGACTCCGGCTCCCAGAAGAGCCTCCTTCCCCCTACCGCTGCAGACGGACTAGCAGCGAACTGTGGGCCGCAGCTCATTGCAGCTAATGGCTCTCCCATCAAAACGTTTGGGGAAAGGTTGGTGACTGTTTGTTTTCATGGCCGGGATTTCCAGTGGAACTTTTTTGTTGCCGCTAGCTCTGTACCTATTTTGGGTGCTGATTTCCTGTGTGCTCATGGACTGCTTGTTGATGTTGCTAACAGACATTTAATCGATGCTCTCTCGTTTTCTTCACTACCCTGTTTTACTCGGGCCGCCGAGCCCCTGATTCGGGCTAATGTAGTGACCTCCGGGGATGCTTTTCAGCGTTTGCTTTTAGAGTTTCCATCGCTGTCTGTCCCTAATTTCTCTAGCACGGTAACGAAGCATGGGGTTGAGCATTATATTCCCACGGTCGGGCCCCCGGTGTTCACGCACGCGCGCTGCCTTGACCCCACGAAACTGTCCGTCGCTCGGGAAGAGTTTGCAGCCATGGAGCGCCTTGGCATTGTACAGCGTTTGAACAGTGCATGGGCCTCTCCGCTTCACATGGTGCCCAAATCGGACGGTCGGTGGCGGCCATGCGGAGATTTCCGCCGTTTAAATAATGCCACGGAGGATGACCGTTACCCCATCCCCCACATTCAGGATTTTTCTGCCAATCTCACCGGAACGTCGATTTTTTCTAAAATTGACTTGGTGCGGGGGTATCACCAGGTTCCCGTGCGCGCCGAAGACGTTCCTAAAACCGCTGTCATTACCCCCTTCGGCTTGTTCGAGTTTTTGCGCATGCCATTTGGCCTGAAAGGTGCCGCCCAGACCTTTCAGCGGCTGATGAACTCCGTTTTGCGTGGGCTTCCGTTCGTTTTTGTTTATCTGGACGATATATTGGTGGCCAGCTACTCAGCGAGCCAGCACGAGTCCCATCTGCGCCAGGTTTTCCAGCGTTTGGCAGCGCACGGCCTGATCATCAACCCTTCCAAGTGCCAGTTTGGGTTGCCTGTTCTGGATTTCCTCGGGCACCGCATTTCCGCTGAAGGTGTGGTTCCGTTGCCCGACAGAGTCCAGGCCATTTCGGCTTTCCCGCGTCCCACGTCGGTTAAAGCGTTGCAGGAGTTCTTGGGGATGATAAATTTTTACAACCGCTTTCTCCCCAGAGCTTCCCACCTGCTACAGCCACTCTACGCTGCCTTAAAAGGTAAAACAGCCAAAGATCCGGTTGACTGGCTGCCGGAACGCGTCCGTGCGTTTTCCGCAGCCAAGTCTGCGCTGGCTGACGCCGCCCTGCAGGCCCACCCGCTTCCATCGGCGGAGATCGCGTTGACCACAGACGCCTCTGACGTGGCAGTGGGTGGGGTGTTGGAACAGCGGGTTTCAGGTCTCTGGCAACCGCTCGCCTTTTTCAGTCGTATGCTCCGGGATGCTGAACGCAAGTACAGTGTTTTTGACAGGGAGTTGCTGGCCCTGCATCTCGCGACACGACATTTTCGTTTTTTCGCAACTTTACTGCGTACGTTGACCACAAACCTTTGACGTTTGTGATGTCCAAGGTCTCTGACCCATGGAGCGCACGCCAGCAGCGCCAGTTGGCGGCCATTTCAGAGTTTACCACAGACATTCAGCATGTGGCTGGTAAGTCCAATCACGTCGCTGACTGTCTCTCACGTGTGTTGGTTTCTCCGGTGTATGTCGGCATCGACTACGCTGCCATGGCCACCGAGCAACGTGCTGACCCGGACGTCCTTGCCCTTCAGTCAACAAAAACGGGCCTCATGCTGGAGGACACCCCGGTGTGGGACGGCGGTCCGCACCTTCTTTGCGACGTTTCCACCGGCCGCCCCGCCCGGTGGTTCCCCTTTCGTGGTGTCGTCGTGTTTTTGACTCTGTGCATGCCCTCTCTCATCCCGGCGTCCGGGCCTCGGTCAAGCTGGTCAGCGCCAGGTTTGTTTGGCCGGGCCTTCGCAAGACGGTGAAAGAATGGGCAGCGGTTTGTATCCCATGCCAACGCTCGAAAATCCACTGGCACACACAGGCACCCCTCGAACCTTTCCGTGTCCCAGGTAGGCATTTCGATCACGTTCATGTGGACCTGGTTGGTCCCTTGCCGCAGTCACAGGGTTTCACGCACCTTTTGACTGTGGTGGACCGCACAACAAGGTGGCCGGAGGCGGTACCCCTGGTGTCCACGACAGCGGCGACGGTGGCCAAGGCATTTTTGTCAACGTGGGTTTCACGTTTCGGCCCCCCTGCTGACATTACCTCGAACAGGGGCCCCCAGTTTGTTTCCAAGCTTTGGTCTGCTATGGCTGACGGCCTGGAAGTCAAGGTCCACCGCACCACAACATACCACCCGCAAGCTAATGGGATGTGCGAACGGTTTCACCGGTCACTTAAGGCCGCGCTCCGGGCTTCCTTAACAAGTGGCGCCCCCCAAGAGACTCATTTCCTGTTCCTGGTCCTGTGCACCACTGCCTGCCTTACACTTTTGTCCCGAGTTCGTTGGACTCTGCTCGTTTCGTTTTCGTCAGGCACGATGCCCATAGGACTCCGCTGCGTCCACCATATGACGGGCCATACAGGGTTCTTGAACCAGGCAACAAACATTTCATTTTGGACTTTGGCGGTCGGCAGGAAGTTGTCTCTGTTGACAGACTTAAGCCTGCACATGTTATGCAAGAGGATCAGGTGGTCCCGGCCCAGGCCCCTCGCCGCGGCCGCCCACCTGCCACTGGGCTGATGGATTCTGTTTTTTCCCCCAGGAGCGACCCAAAATCAACGGAGTCCGAGTCGTCTGCAGCTTTTTCTGACCACCAGTGCCAGCCTCGCTCCCGGGCTGGGTGGCCCTCTGTCAGTTCCCCACCCCCCCAGTTCAGCCGTTCCGGCCGTTTGCTTAAGCCCCGGGTCCTGGACTAGTTCTGCTGGGTGTTCGGGGGGGGCATGTGTGGTGGACCACTAGAGGGCTCCACTCACACCCAGTGTATAGGAAGTGTGTTCCTGTGTTTTGTGGCGCGATATGCGCAGTTGATGTTGGAGACGAATAAAGAAGGAGTGAGAACTGAGAGCTCTGTGTCGTTGATGCTTACCTCCACAATGTATTTATTTTTATACAGTTCAACCAGTTGTCAGTTCATTTTACATTAAGCAGTAGTAACAAATTACAGTCTATTCAGATATACTGGCTTGTTTTTACAAGCCAGTAAATGTAGTGAAACCCTATCTTTGAAGTCATCATGTAGTCTGATTAAGTTTAATTTATTTATTCATATCCATTTAGGTGAAATAAAAGGGATTTCCATGAAGATATTAAGTTGTAAATTTTATTGGTTAACATCCATTTCTTGCTGTGTGGCTGCTTTATTCAAACATTAAAACCAGGAAAAGTCCATGAATTGCATCTTATGTTGCCATAAAGACTAAGTTGTTATGTGCTTGGAACATTTAAATGTTTCATGACAGCACTCATTCTCAGTTTCGGACAGTAGCAGGCATAAATAGTTTGGTGGGATTTCAGCTTTATTTATTGTGGGCAATTCCCACATTTCACTGCGGAGATTTAGCAGTGGATGCTTGCATAATTAGCAGAGTAGTTACTAACCACCGACTCACACCTGAATGTTTTAAATGGTTGTTTTATAGTCACCAAAATGCCTCAGCGTGTTTGTCAGTATTAGAGAAGCGTTTTAAAGCAAAAAGAGACACGCAAAAGAGACACGCAATGACACAAATTTAAAAGTGAATATCTCACTCAATGTTAACCATTGACGTCTGAAATTTATCACTACTTTGGATAACAAGTTGAGGAGTGTATGTGCAAATTTTCATAAAAACGACAAGAGGTTATTGTGACACAGACATTACAGTTGAGGCCCCAGAAACATTTATTTTGTTTCAATGATGACATTTGAGGAGAGTTATCTTAGCTTGTTTAGTAGCCACTTACTAAACACGTTTTTAGAAACTGCTCATACGTGCTTTTTGGCCATATAGTTCTTCTCTTATTATCTTTTCCATTCCATGGGCATGTTATAAATGGGAAAATACAATAGAAATTAATGGCTGGAAGAGGTTAAAACTGCATTCTCTTTAATGGCAAGAGAATGACGCCTGTGACTGCAAAAATAAACTTCCAGTTGTGTAGTTTCACTTATATCAGCACATGAAAAGCACATGACTTGGTAATAAATAAAGTCAAATATAGCGATTAGCCCAGCCATTTGCTTTTTCTCTCAACCATACTGTGCTCATGAAGCTAAGATGGCAACAAACACTAAATTTGAGGCTCCACTAACAGGGGGGATACATCCCACATTTATATACAGTCTGTATGTGGAAACTTAGGGTGTAGTCACATAAGGTTATGTCTTCCTTCTCTCACCCCAACACCCCAGCAGATGGCCGCCCCTCCCTGAGCCTGGTTCTGCCGGAGGTTTCTTCCTGTTAAAAGGGAGTTTTTCCTTCCCACTGTTGCCAAAGTGCTTGCTCATAGGGGGTCATATGATTGTTGGGTTTTTCTCTGTATCTATGAAGCGCCTTGAGGCGACTTATGTTGTGAATTGGCGCTATATAAATAAAATTGAATTGAATTGAATTGAAGGTTATCTGTCAGTCCATTTTTTTGACTAGTGAGGGCCAAAGTTGGAGTGAGGCACAGTACAACATATTTTTCCTATCAATGGCTCCACACAAGACTCCAATACTTCCCTAATGACAGCTTCCTTAAAAACTGCTTTATTAAGCAATTGGCAAATATGTGACATCTTGTGTCATCCCATTTCCCATTAAGGCCACTAAACGCGTAAAATCACGAAACCCATGCTCTGCTAAAGGCCTTTTCAAAAACATGTGTTAAGTGCAACGTGTGAGGGGGAGCAATCGTGCTCAAGCACACCGTCACCCTGATTACTATGTATAGGGCATGCTAGTTCCTGCTCTGGCGCTGATGTGTTGATGTGAACTGCTTGTCATCAAATCATTAAACCAAAAGTCACATCAGTAAATATATGACTGTTTAAGGGCAGTTTTACTCCTTATAGCATGACACGTCTCTGGGGCCTATTAGTGTCAGCAGGTTGAATTTCCAGCTAAATACGAGGCAGCAGTTAAAGCTCTGGAGATCCATTTGGTACCAACCTGGTGCACTGCATCCCATGGTGTTAGCCTACAGGGATCATAACTCTCAAAGTGTTAGCATTTTCCTAATTGTATTATTTCCAACATCCTACATTCTGTCTACCATCTTGTTCCACTCCTCTGCTCCTTCCTTCCCTTCCTCCCAAATGAGATGGGGTGATGGACTCCTCCATTACATGAAGGCTATCAAGGGAGTGGTTAATGAGAACAGATAAAGCTTTCCCTATCAGTTAGCTGACCCATTATCATTCCTTATTGTGGCAAAATCTCATTTGACTGTGTTTTAATTAAACAGTGCCGGCTAAGTAAAAGGCCGTCTCGCATTCAGCACGGCTGAACCCGGGACACCGCTACAGTAATCATTTGGCACAGGTAACTTTTAATCATTCTGCCAACACAACATGGGATTCACCCTCTGCTGTGATATGTAGGCAGCTTATTAGAAGCCCCTTTTGTTGGCTGCCCCCAATTGCTCTTTTTGAAGAACATAATAAAAAAAAACCTTCTGTTTCATGGCCTTCTGTACGATGTAGCATCAAGAGAAAAAGAGGGGAGAATAAAAGACAAGGAAGAGCGGGGAAAAAAAGAACAGAAGAGCTCAGCGAAGCATATAAGTGAAACTTGCTTTAATCACCCCACATGCACACACACACACACACACACACACACACACACACACACACACACACACACACACACACACACACCTAAAAAGTTTTGTAAGAAACGCTACCACCTCCGCTGTGCTACAAACTGTCAGGCTGAGAATAAAGTTTTGCAAGTGTGCTCTGCACTTGTCCTTGGAGGACAAAAAGTTCTTCTGATAAGAAAAAAGAGAAAACATTGATTTCAAGATAAAGTTCACAGAGGGAAGAGAGCAAGAAAAGGAAGGGGTACAGAGGGGAGAGAGAAACTATTAGAGACAGCAGTGAACTTGAACATGTGAAAGAGCAAGTGTGATTGGATGAGAAACTTTCTTTTCCCCTCCCTTGCATGGCCTGGTTGTGCAGGCTGCCCGGTTGCCTAGTTGGCATGTATACAGCCCAGGGGGGACAGTGAATCTCCCCGAACGACACCAAAGCCAGGGAGCTACGACTCTGGATGAAGCAGCTCGCATCACACAACCTCCCGCTGCTCGGAATCAAGAGCAGCAGAAAGCGAGAAAAGCAGCTTTGATCTTCCCTCTCTTTCACTCTTTTTCTCGCCCTCTCCAGCCTCCCTCCGCATTTTGCGCTCCCTTTATCTTCAGCCATTTCCTCTGTGCATCAGCAGCCCTCCATCTTGCTTAGTAGACTTATCACTACATATTACAATATACGCTCTCACTGTTCGTGTGACATTTGTTGTTCTCGATGCATATTTAGCACGGCAGACACACGCTTCAGTCGCACTTTACATGAAGTATGATATGATGTATTATACAAGCAAAACAAAAGGCTTCTGCAAGAATAAAAATGTTATTTATTTATTTTTACAGTTCTTCAAGGTACATATGGGAATTACATCGGTGACTAAATGGATTGAACTGCAACTTTTTAAAAAATTTGACCTTCACTGTGTTGTCTATGTGAACTTGAATGAATTTCCAATGAAAAATCCAACAGATATAAGCATTAAATATTCATGCTACCAGCATCCGTAGTGTGCAACACTAGCTAGATAGCTTAATTAAGTTGGCTAATCACTGCTCATAGACTAATCACTTATGATTAACTTATGATTAAGTTAAACAGCATGTTGTACATGTGTCAGAAATCATTTTCCCCATTTCCCAGTTTAAAGACAAGTAGTGTGCAAAAATCCTGCACCAATCTCAATTTCTTTATATTTATTTAATTGGAAATAGATGCAGCAATTTATTGGAAATACAGTAAATAGGGTTAAAAATAGGTTGTGCATTGCTAACGAGCTTATATTGTCATGCTGTTAAATGAAGATGTTGCCAGTCAGATGCTTTGCAGATGTTGTTGGAAAAAAAGGTCACACTATGTTTTTGTGTTCATAATTTTATCAATTTTGAGAAACTCCTCGACAACACTGGCTGAAATACAGCCCCAAACCATGACAGAGCCTCCACAATGTTTTACAGATATCTGTACACACTCCTTCTCCCCAGACCTCCATCATACATAATGGAAAAAAATTAAATTTCGATTGATCACCCCTTAAAACCTGTTACCACTGATTTTGAACCTACTTCTTGGGTAATTGGCAAGTTTCCCATGCTTGGGTAATGGTAAATGGCCTGCATTTGTATAGCGCTTTTCTAGTCCCTAAGGACCCCAAAGCGCTTCACACTACATTCAGTCATTCACCCATTCACACACACATGTAGGGTAGGATGATGGCCACTCTTCCACTTATGAAAAGGCTTCAACAACTCGAATATTTGCTGTTCAATTTGCAGGAATCATTTTGTTGTGCAAAAATTAATTTCTTGCCATCAAGCTGTGTCATCATCTTTTGCATTTCTTTGTAAATTCAATAAATAAACGAGAACTAATGATGTGGTTCTGCAACAAGCTGCTAGTAACAAATTTCCTAAATGTACAATTTAAACTATTTTTTTTGTTAAGTTGTTGGCTTTGTTTAGAAACAACACTGAGTCATTCACCGAGTCTCAAGGGCAACGTATAAAGAAATGAATGTTGGCTCCAGTACTGTAATTTTTAATGTAAGTGAGAGTGCGTGTGGAGGAGGTTGGGAGGTGAATTATGTATCAGGTATTTAGGGGTTGTCAAGTAAGAGCAGTATGCTAGACTGAATATGAAATGGAATCATGGATAGACAGAATAAGGGAAACTGCAAGTAGGCTAGTCATACTTAATACTTAAGCATCTCCTCAACTTTTATCTCTTGTACTCCTTTGCTTCTCCTGAGTTTAAACAGGTCAGTGAAGTTCTCTCAATACTACTTCTCTATGCATCCACCAGAGCATTAAATATTCAAAAATTACTTAAAAAAATAAAGACTCCCCCTAAAATATGAAAAAAAAACCCAACCTATTCTAACTTGGGTAACTTGTGTTCTTGCCTAACTCTGTCACTCATTATGAGTTGAGAAGAGTTATCAAGGTGTCTGTACTTCCACACATTACAATAGATGGAATGGCAGGCTATGATGTATAATAAGGAAAACTGAATAAAAGCACTGCAAGCATGGCTCAGTCACATGACTTCTTTGTCCACTGACCCCACACACCTCCCACATTTACCCTGCCATCTTACCATACCCGTTACTAGACCCTGAAAAGTATGTGTTGTATCTTAATTTGTGGTCATTTGATTGAACCCCACTATTTTTTGGTAAAAACTCTTTACTGAGACCACTTGTTTTTTCAACATAAAAATGGTTACAGTTAGTAATCGAGCACTGGTGAAGAGTGAGTCAAAAAATGTGCATATTTAGGAGTTAGAGACTCTTTTTCTTAGTATTTTCAGTGGCTGATCTACAAAACTACAAAACACAGATGCACGCTGTGATAAATGCTTTTGTTGTACGGATAAATTAACTGGTATTCCTTCATTTCTGGGAAACGGTGCAGTGTTGTGTTTAGGCTTCAAAGTGAACTCAATGTGTATCCAAAATAATCATCGCCCTGATCCTGCAGGGCTGTTGGCCCCTGTTGGAAAGATCAAAGGTGTTAAATAACTCATCTTGCTACCCTTGTCAATGAGTTTATTAGTCCCTGCCACTGAGATGTCTCCTTCATTAGCCTCAGTAAAATGTCAATCACAGGGTGTGAATGTGCGAATGTGCGTCTCTGCTAATCAGACACATCTGTGAAGTCTCTAAAGCGCCGGGATTGATCAGTCACCGAGCATCAGACGAGCATTAATGATGAAGAGGGAGTGGAGCGGCCCTCAAATCATGCATTAGTTAGTGGACAGGAAAGTGTGTTGTGCTGGTGTGAGAGAGGGAGGTCGGTGGAAAGAGGCAAAGTTAGTGTGCTCACTTGTTTGCAGGTATGCATGGACTTAATGTTTTAGTTGTTACTGTACAGTCGGTGTGGCTTTGATCTTTTTATGCTTCACGTAGCAGTGCAGCTGCAGTCCTTACTGAGTGTGCTGCTCTCCGTGACCTTTGTCTCACCTCTAAAAATCTAGAATCAAGTCATGAAATTACAAGGAAATCAAACTTTGTCCATGTTCATTGTTCTTGCTAGTTTGACCAGAGAAAGTCAAACTAATAAAACTACTTTAATGGAGAGAAAGTCAGATTTAACATCAAAACGAGAGCGAGAGGACAAAGACTGTTTGATTTGGTTTGATTTTAATTACAATGATGAATAGAAATAGGACTATTATTGCTATGATGGGACAATGAAAAATAATGTATTATACATGTAAAGGAAAATTAAAAGAGGTGTTGAATAAATGTGCCCTATCTCACAATCAAGCGTGATGACAAGTCTGGAACCAACAGTGACCCCTAGAGGCTGCAGTGTTCCTTTGTCCCAATAATATAACTGCTGAATTTTTTTCTGTGGAAGATTATTAATGCAGAAGGATTATCGGTTTACCTTTTTAAAATTTCAGATATCTTGTGTGGAAAGTTGGTCATAGAAGAGCACCTTTCATAAACTGTGAAAACATATAATTCATGCGTCATGGTCCAATCCATCCATCCAGTTTGAGGGTCATACAAGGACTAGAACCTATTCCAGCTGTCATGTGGCAAAGCAGAGGAGTGGGGGGTACTCTGCACAAGAGACAATTGATGCTCTCCAATTTAGAGTGCCTAATTAACCTAACCCACTCACACTTTTGGACTGTCAAGCCAGAGTACCTAGAGAAAACAAAGGACCTTCTTGCAATGAGGAAACCATACAAACCTCCACACCCCTGTGCCATGTGCAGCCAGAAAAGGTAATGAGGGTTAGTACAATCCAGGGAGCCCAGAATTCATCCTATGTGATGTAACTCCCCAAACTGAACTTTTGGTCCATAGATATTAGATTAGATTAGATAGAACTTTATTAATCCCTCGGGTGGGTTCCTCTGGGAAATTCGATTTCCAAAAAAGCACAGCACCGACAGAAGTTACAGAGTTACAGAATATTATATATATATATATATATATATATATATATATATATAATACACACACACACACACACATATATAACTGTATATGTGTGTGTGTGTGTAACTGTAACTTCGGTCGTTGCTGTGCTTTTTGGAAGTCGAATTTCCCAGAGGAACCCACCCGAGGGATTAATAAAGTTCTATCTTATCTTATCTTATCTTATCTTATATATATATATAAATACAGAGACAATATAAATAAAATATACGAAGGGGATAAATAGAATAAATAGGAATAAAAATAAAAATACAAGTGAATTGCACATTTCAAGTATTGAGTCTATTGCACCGTTGACTATTTACAAAAGTATTGCACAAAAGGTATTGCACAGTGAGGTGAAGAGGCACTACAGCTTAGTTGTTATTGATTCACCAGCTAACTGTTAAGGGTATAAAGATATACTCCATGAATAACCGTCAGTTATCAGTTCATCATATTTAGCTATTTCATTTCATTAATTTCAGAATCAAAATGCCTTTAGCAAACAAGCACAGACGCACCTTTGGAGGCTAAATGTGATCCATATTCAGATACAGTGCAGTGGTTGTAGACCTTTTCTGACAACCACAGTGTCCAAGTCCATGACAAATATGATTTATGATGCAGAAAAAAGTTAGAAGTAAGGTAACCTAAGTAGCAAATTGACAATTTGGTTACTCAGAGTAAGAAGAAGACTTACTTTAGTTCACTTTTTTAACCAAGAAAGATTTTTTTTCTATGTGATTTGGGGAGATGCAATGTACAGCTCCACCTAATCCTCATCAAGCAGAGCCTTTGCTTTCTCATTATTCCTGCACCAACTTATATCATGGTTACTTTCACACCAATGTTCTGCAAGTGGCAGATAAGAGAGGAAGAGAAGCAAAAATCTTGTAATGTGAGCCATACTCCCAGACCATGTGTGACCCTCTGTAGTTCTACTGTTCAGTGTCTTCAACAGTAAGATGACAAGAGCCAAAGTGAGTCATTTGGAATAAATGAAACAAAGTGAGTAGGCGATTAAAACACTCAGCATTCAGTATGTAGGCGACTGTCCCTTGATGTTTTGCATGATGCAATAGTGGGACTAAAAGGTGTGTACTGGCTTTAACACAAACACAAATAGATATGGATATGCAAAAGATGTATAGCAAAGAGCTACATCACCACTGCCAAATGCAGTTCATTATACTGATCACATTGTTGTAGTACAGCACTGTACTGGAAATCTCACTTACCATATTATATATTTACTGATGAAAGAGATTTTTTTTCTTGTGATTGTGTTTAAGTGTATCTTTATCTTTAGACACCATAGACATGCAAACTTGTGAGTTTGAAAATATATACATGGATAAAACAGACACACACAGCAATTTTTGGATAACTCCTTAGTTCTTCTCACAGCTTTAACAGAGTTTCTGGTAATGATGGAAAAATCCAGCCTTTAACACTTCGACTCTGCTGCTTTTCTGCTGAACCTTGCATTTTTTGAGTTAGACTGAACTGTGCAGGCATTATTTTCAATTAAATATAATATCAGGAATGAGAAGAACTTTAATAACCCCAACAGGGGAAATGTTTTTCCAGTATAAATTGAATATATAAAAAAATGTTTTTAAAAAGGTTAATAAAATATTCATATTTTTAAAAAATGTATTCTGCAGAAAAAAATGCAGTAACCAGATGGCGGTGGAACATGCTAATGCCAGAGTTGAGTTAATAACGTCTTGCTCATCTTTATTGCACATATTACAAATATATTACAAATTCCCCACTCAGCCTGTGGGGTGGTCTTTATCCTTCAAGCTCTGTTTAGCTGTTTCTAGAACTACGCTGTTATATATATCCAGACCAGGTCGTCTGTATCCAGTAAGGGTCCCTAGGCTAGCCCGTGCCAATGCTAACAAGCTTACCTCAAATGTGAGTGAGAGATACACCCGAATTAACAAGGTCCACGTCAGGTGTTCAGGAACCAGGACACACTGATGAGAAGTGGGCTACTGAAACAACAAGGTATAAGTGGGCAGAGATGAGATGAGAACAGTGCGCCGTTGGAATGCTACTACGCAGAAACCCCAGTGGAAGGGGTTACAGGAGGAGGATGTGGAACCTATGGAATCTTCGAAACCCAACATCCAGACTGACGGTGAAACATTTTGTGGCTCAGTGTTCCAAAATTTGGAAAAAGGAACTGCTATCACAACTGGAGTTCGATGAGATACAACACAAATGCTACGGCAAGGGGGAACCAGGACGTCAGGTCAAGGGGGAGATATCATCCACATGGGAGCTCCTGTTAGGCATCATAGCAGCCAAGGTGAACAGGCACATGGCTCAATACATGAGTGGGGCACAGAAAGGAACTGGCAGGAATATCAGAGGAGTGAAATACCAGCTCCTGGTAGATTGAGCAGTTTCCTAAGACTGTAAGACCAGACTGACCGACCTGTGCACCACCTAAATTGACTATGACTCAATCATATGGACCCTGGAAGGCCTAGAACTGTACAAGATCAACAGGACCCTAAGAGCCTTCATCAAGAGCTGTGAATAATGTGTGGAACAACACTAGAGGCTAACTTCAAGCCAATAGCACTTGTGACCATCAAGTGTGGGATCTACCAAGGAGATGCCCTGTCCTCACTGCTCTTCTACATGAGCCAGGGTGTGTGTTACATGAGTATGAGCCAGTGGGTCCAGGACCACATGAGCATGATGGTCTCCAGTGCAGCCACAGCCCTTCTGCCTTTGTTGTCAGCTTCTACAGGGTCTTCTTTGTCGGTGGCCTTCAATCCAATCCCCAGAGGGGCTCATCCTTTTTTTTTCCTTGCATCCTGAGAAGCGCCATCCTTGCCACCAGGATCCAGCTCCTGTTGACCACCAGGTCAGCATCCAAAATCCTTTTGCCTTCTTTGCTGGTCCCCCCATTTACCCTCCTGACCAGCTTAGTTCATGCCATGATCCCCTGAACTGCTCTTCTGTTATGGTTTTTGGACTTTTCGTTCCTGTTTTCGTTTTCTGGTTTTGGTTGGCTTCATGGACATCTATTGTTGGAGTGGTGGGCTTGTAACAAGGGATGCTCCTCAAGCTCCTCAATGTGATTTCCTTTGCAAAATGAGCATGATATTGAACTGATCAAGAAGGCTATTATTGAGTCCATCACCGACTCACTAAGGTATAAATTTCAAAACACAGTCGATAAACTCAACGGCATGCAAAGAAAAAAGTATGATGATGTGGAGGCATCTCACTGATTTGGTAAACCAAATAAGGATGTTGAAAGCAGAAAAGATTAGTGATATAAGTGATAACAGACCAAAAAAAAAAGCCCTAACATAGAAGTGCAGCGCTCTAAAACTGATGGATCAAAACCCCCAAATAACACCGACAAACCAAATGGAATTATAGTCAAGTTTGCTCAATATAACACTGGGGACAAGGCCTACAGAGCAAAGAAATTATTCAAGAGAACAATAGCAAAAATACACATTCTGGAAAAGTTAAACACTAAAAGAATGAAACCACTGGACGAACCACACAAAAATACAAGGACAAGCTTGCAGATAGCTGTTAACAAATTCAACTCAACAACATGGTAACAACAAACTGCAGTTTTTTAGTTACAGGATCTCAGGATAGAAGTATCTATACCTCTCCGATCAATTTTATATTTATAAATAATTTACCCGAAGCACATAGCCTTGAAAAGTTTTGGATCACAAGCTTATATTTATTGTTGCTGGTACGATCTCACATGGATGCTGATGCTCTGTTTACCTGGTACTGAACTGTCTTTTTTTCTGTCTTTCATATCTGTTCATTTAAAATGTATTAATTTATCAGTGAGGTAGTAAACAGGGTGGTCCTAAATCATACTATGTTTTGTAAAGACCTGAATGATATAAGTTGTGAGAAAAAAAAGTCAAGTGCTTGAACAGCATTACTTTCATCAATGTTAATGAGAAGTTTAAATGTAAGAGTTATGCAATGGAGAAATGAAAACATAAAATTAATAATAGGCATTTACATTCTTTGCTCCATACACACATCAAAATCATCATCGTGACCTATTGTCCCTGTTGGTGAGTTTTGATGTGATTAGCTGGATTAATGACAGATCATTATGTGCATATTCTTTCTCTGAACAGACCTTTCTGGAATTAGACTCAGGAGTAGTGATGTGCGATACCACTGATTTCCTTTCCGAAGTAAAATTCAGGGTGGTATCGACGTGTCATAATGATTACTGGACATTAGATTACTTGTTCTTATCGCTTAATAATGCAGAATTCATCATAAAGAAATTAAAAAAAACTGAAGTTGTGCGCTATTTGAACATGTTGCCTGCCTGCAGAACTAAAGGACTCCATGAGAGACGTCTGTCTCACCCTAGCAGCACCTGTCCCTGTCCTCCTCTTCAGTTCGCCTCAACATACACTCGTCATATTCTGTGATATGATTTACTCTGAGATGTTTGACAAGGTTAGTGGTGTTGCCACAACACCTCACTTTCTTGCCACATGTATCGCAAACCATGTCTCGGCTGTTTGTGGAGGTAAAATACATCCACACGTGACTCCATTTAAGCTCAGCCATTGTTTTGAGTGCCACGCCAAGGGGTTGCGACACATTTATACAGCCATATGTCGCACATTACTATGAAAGGCGGAAGAGGAAGTAGTTCCTTCCAATGTAGACAATCCGAATGATATAGTTTCTTTCCACTGTATTCCTGTTAATGATAAATTACAAATTTACCCTAAATTACTAAAATGTCGATATTTTAATATGAGAATTGATTCTAGAACATAAATGACTGGAATCAGAGGAATCAATATTTCAGTATCGATCCGCACATCACTACTCAGGAGACCATGTGCTGTGCCTATATGTGCACTGAATCAGAATCAGAAAGAATCAGAATCAGAAAGGGTTTTATTGCCAAATGTTGAGCAGGTTTACAACATTAGGAAATTGCTGCGGTGCTTCAGTGCAAACATACTGTTATAAATACTGTTATAAATTAAGCTTAAATAGACATGAAAATAAAAATGAGAATAAGAATTAAAGGTGCTAAGTAGATAGATAGATATATACATGATATATACATGAGTGCAGGTGGTGATCAGTGCCAAACATGGAATGATGCAGTGAACACAGCGTAGGGTCATGTGTTAGTGGTGGGAACAGTCATACGGTTATTGTTCATGTGTCCAACAGCAGAGGGGAAGAAACTGTTCTTATGGCGAGAGGTTCTGGTGCGGATGGACCGGAGCCTCCTGCCTGAGGGGAGCAGGTCAAACAGACTGTGTCCAGGGTGAGAAGGGTCAGCTGAGATCCGAGCTGCACGCCCCAGTGTCCTGGAGGTGTACAGGTCCTGCAGAGATGGGAGTCTGCAGCCAATCACCTTCTCAGCAGAGCGCACAACACGCTGCAGTCTCTGTTTGTCCCTGATAGTGGCTCCAGCGTACCACACGGTGATGGAGGAGGTGAGGATGGACTCGATGATTGCAGTGTAGAATTGCATCATCGTCCGTGTTGGCAGGTTGAATTTCTTCAGCTGCCTCAGGAAGTACATCCTCTGCTGGGCTTTCTTAATGACAGAGATGATGGTGGGCTCCCACTTCAGGTCCTGGGTGATGGTGGTACCCAGGAAGCGGAATGAGTCCACAGAGGTGATGGGGGTGTCAGTCAGGATGATGGGGGGGAGTGGAGCTGTGTGCTTCCTGAAGTCCACAATAATCTCCACTGTCTTCTGGGCATTCAGCACCAGGTTGTTGTGGCTGCACCAGGACACCAGACGTTCAACCTCCCTCCTGTAGGCAGACTCATCCCCGTCCGAGATGAGTCCAATAACGGTGGTGTCATCTGCAAACTTGATTAGCTTGACAGACTGGTGGGTGGAGGTGCAGCAGTTAGTATACAGGGAGAAGAGCAGAGGAGAAAGAACACAGCCCTGAGGGGAGCCGGTGCTGATGGTCCGGGAGTCCGAGACATTCTTTCCCAGCCTCACATGCTGTTTCCTGTCCGTCAGGAAGTCAGTGATCCACCGGCAGATGGGATCAGGCACATTCATCGGGGAAAGCTTGCCTTGGAGATGGTCTGGAAGGATGGTTTTGAAGGCAGAGCTGAAGTCCACAAACAGGATCCTGGCGTAGGTTCCTGGGGAGTCCAGATGCTGCAGGATGAAGTGTAGGGCCATGTTGATGGCGTCATCTACAGACCTGTTGGCTCTGTATGCAAACTGCAGGGGGTCCAGGAGGGGGGCCGTGAGGGTGTTGAGATAGGAGAGAACCAGGCGCTCAAAAGACTTCATGACCACAGATGTCAGAGACACGGGTCTGTAGTCATTTAGTCCAGTGATCCTAGGTTTCTTGGGGACAGGGATTTTGGTAGAGGACTTGAAGCAGGCAGGCACATGACATGCCTGCAGTGAGGAGTTGAAAATGCCAGAAAACACTGGGGCCAGCTCGTTTGCACAGTGTCTGAGGGTGGCAGGAGACACACCGTCTGGGCCGGGAGCTTTTCGAGCACTCAGACTCTTAAACTGCTTCCTCACACCTTCTTCATGAATATGAAGAGTTGTGGTGGGAGGAGGTGGTGTGAAATCCTCTTTTGTGTGGGGTGAGGAGGGGGGTGTTGTAGGTGAAGTGTTTGAAGGTGGTGATGGCTCTATGGAGGGGGGAGAGGTGGGGGAATGAGTGTCCAAAGTGTCTCTATTGTTGGGGCCGTTGGAGGTGTGAAGGCTGCCTGATGGCTCGTCAAAACGGCAGTAAAAGTCGTTGAGGGTGTTGGCCAAGAGCAAGTCATCAGTGGAGTGGGGGGTTTTAGGCGTGTAGTTGGTGATATTCCTAAAACCTTTCCACACAGAGGCCGAGTCATTCTCTGAGATCTGCTGCTGCATCTTCTCAGAGTGCTGATGTTTAGCAATGTCCACTTCTTTAGTGAACCTGTACTTGGCCTCTCTGTAGCAGTCCCTGTCTCCGCTTCTGAACGCCTTTCTCTTTTCCAGCCACAGCTTTTTGAGTTTAGGAGTAAACCAGGGTTTGTCATTGTTATAACTCACCCTGGTGCGTGATGGCACAATGCTGTCCTCACAGAAGTGGATATAGGAGGTGACAGTGTCCGTAAACTCGTCCAAGCTGTTAGAAGCAGCCTTCATTGTGTCCCAGTCTGTGGACTCCAAACACGTGCGAAGCTCCTCCACAGCCTCGTTGCTCCACAGTTTTTTGGTCCTCACGACAGGTTTGGAGAGCTTCAGCCTCTATCTGTACGTGGGGATTAGGTGGATCGTGACGTGGTCAGAAAGTCCGAATGAAGCGCGGGGCACCACACGATAGGCCCCGCTGATCGTGCTGTAACAGTGGTCTAATGTCCTCTCCTCTCTGGTCGGGCATTTAATATACTGCTTGTATTTGGGAAGCTCATGGCTCAGATTGGCTTTGTTAAAGTCCCCAAGAGCAATAATGAGAGAGTCCGGGAATGTCCGCTCCATGTGCAGTATCTGCTCCGCGAGTGCGCACTGAGCTGCCTGCGCATCCGCATCTGGCGGGATGTAAACAGCGGCCAGGATGAATGAAGCAAACTCCCGCAGAGAATAAAACGGCTTGCAGTGAATAAAAAGGTATTCCAGAGAGGAAGAGCAGTGCTGAGCAATCACTGTTACATCTGTGCACCAGCCACTATTAATGTAGAAGCAGACACCTCCACCTTTGGTCTTACCAGAGAGAGAGGCCTGCCGGTCCGAGCGCAGCAGATGAAAGCCCTCCAGCTTGAGCGCGCTGTCCGGGATGTCCTCACAGAGCTACGACTCCGTAAAACATAAGACTTCATTATTAATGATACTCAGTCTCTTTATTTATCAACAGAAATGTAAAAAAAAAAAAAAAAAGAGGAAAAAAATAATAGTAGGGGTGATTTATCAACCTCCAGACTGATTTCAATATTTTCCAGACTAAACTGGATGAATTCTTATACTGCATAAGCATAACAAAGACAAGACAGTAAGCAAACTGAGAGACAAAAAAATGTGCTTCATTTTTGGGCACTTTAATATTGACACCTTAAATGACATTAGTGCAAAAACAAAAATATTAAATATTCTTTACTCTTAATCCTGCGACTCCGTGTTTATGTTTAGTCTATTAGTATTCTGTGGTTTTGGTTACCTTGGGTGTTTGTATTCTTCTGTTCATGTTCCTATGTTCTGTGTCCCCCAGTCTGTGTTTAGTTGGTGTGTTATGTCATTGCGTGTATGTGTTTCCTGTTTTATTGTGAAGGTCTGCGTCTTATGTGAGTGTTTTCAGTTTGCCTCCCTAGTCTCGTCACGATAATCACTCCCAGCTGTGTTCCCCACCTGCGTGTAATCTCCCTGTGTTCTCTGGGTGTATTTAAGTTGTGTCTTCTGTCATGGTAGTTGCTGGTTCGTCTGTGTTATTTCCCTTCCACCCTTCTGTGTTGATTCTCTGGTCATTCTCCCTGCATGTCACGTTTGTATTCCGGTTAGTGTTTTATTTAGTTTTCCCAGTTTAGAGTTTTCACCGTTTTGTTCCTCGCCACCCTGTCTGTTGTACCTTTTAGTTGCAAATAAACTCACCCTCCACTTCAGCAGCCTGCAGTTGGATCCATTATTATTCACACGGCTTGCCCCGGCAAACCGTGACAGTACGAACCAGCCACAACATGGATCCAGCAGACTTGCCCGGGGAGAGGGATCTGATGCAAGTCCAACGCCTGGTCGACTGGATAACCCACACCTCGAATACGAGAGCAAGGATCGTTGGGATAAATGGTATCGAGGCGATCCTCAACAGAAATCCCTATCTCCGCCAGGTCAGAGGATGTTTGGACTTATTGGCCAACTTGTATGAAGCCCGGGAGGCGGCGCAAGCTCGGGAACTGTCGGACTGGGTCCTGCAGCAACAAACTACAGCCACCCCGGAGCAGCCGCGTCTGCCTCGCCTATCGGATGCGGTTTTTCCAGGCCCGTCGGAGCCCTCTGCGGGGAGGAAACGCCGATCGCGCCGCGGTCGCGCCACCCCACAGCCGGACGTTCGGACTTCTAATTCGCCGGCTGTGGTGAGTGAGGACTGTGTCTTTTCCAGACAACGTGACTGTTCATTCAGGGGCTGTGTTTTGTGTGGCGGATGTCAACACGAGCTGCGTATCGCCTGCGCAGCTACTCCCAGCTCAGTTAGCTCTCCCGCAGCTACTCCCAGCTCAGTTAGCTCCCCCGCAGCCACCCTCAGTTCAGTTAGCTCCCCCGCAGCCACCCTCAGTTCAGTTAGCTCCCTCGCAGCCACCCTCAGTTCAGTTAGCTCCCTCGCAGCCACCCTCAGTTCAGTTAGCTCCCTCGCAGCCACCCTCAGCTCAGTTTCCAGTGTCCCCCTCAGCTCAGTTTCCAGTGTCCCCCTCAGCTCAGTTTTTAGTGCCGCCTGTAGCGCAGGCCCCAGTAGCTCCAGTGCCGCCTGTAGCGCAGGCCCCAGTAGCTCCAGTGCCGCCTGTAGCGCAGGCCCCAGTAGCTCCAGTGTCGCCTGTCGCGCAGGTCCCAGTAGCTCCAGTGCCCCTGCTACCCGTAGCCCTGGCTCCAGCATTACCGGTTCCACTCATTCACTCCATGCAGGGAGAAAATTTAAGGTCCAGTCAGGGAGTTTCTCGCGCTTTAGCTGCTTCAGGCACCGTTCTGCACTCCAGGGCTTCCCCAGAGGCTAGGTCTCAGTCCCCAGCTGATTCTGGACCCCTGAAGGTTGAGCAGCCCTCAGAGAACAACTCCGTGTCAGTGCTGTCTGAGCAGGGCCAGTGCTCAGCACAGCATCCATTGCCTTCGTGTCTGCCAGAGGACTCCATGCCTGCTGGCTTTGTGATGGCTTCTGCTGGAGGGTCCGAGGGACCGCTTGGGCCTTTGTCTCGTGTCTCCGCTGGAGGGTCCGAGGGACCGCTCCGGCCTTTGTCTCGTGTCTCCGCTGGAGGGTCCGAGGGACCGCTCCGGCCTTTGTCTCCTGTTTCAGCTGGAGGGCCCGAGGAGCCCGTCCAGCCTTCTGCTTCGTCAGCTGGAGGGCCCGAGGAGCCCGTCCAGCCTTCTGCTTCGTCAGCTGGAGGGCCCGAGGAGCCCGTCCAGCCTCCTGCTTCGTCAGCTGGAGGGCCCGAGGAGCCCGTCCAGCCTTCTGCTTCGTCAGCTGGAGGGCCCGAGGAGCCCGTCCAGCCTCCTGCTTCGTCAGCTGGAGGGCCCGAGGAGCCCGTCCAGCCAGCAACAGCTGCAGCCTCATCGCCAGCTGCAGCCTCGTCTGGTCCAGCCTCGGAGCCTTCAGCCTCGTCTGGTCCAGCTTCATCCGAGTCTTCATCCTCGTCTAGTCCAGCTTCAGAGCCTTCAGCCTCGCCTGGTCCAGCTTCAGAGTCTTCATCCTCGCCTGGTCCAGCTTTATCCGAGTCTTCATCCTCGCCTGGTCCAGCTTCATCCGAGTCTTCAGCCTCGCCTGGTCCAGCTTCATCCGAGTCTTCATCCTCGCCTGGTCCGGATCACCATCGCCTGAGTGGCCGCCGTTGCCTTCCGCACGGCCGGCCCCCGGACCGCCATCGCCTGAGGGGCCGCCGTTGCCTTCCGCACGGCCGGCCCCCGGACCAGCGCTGTCGTCGCCACCGTTGCCGTCCGCACGGCCGGCCTCCCAAACTGTATCCACGTCGCCGCCGTTGCCGTCCGCACGGTCGGCCCCCTGAACTCTTTTTGTCTTGGACTCCTGTGCTGTCGGCCTCCTGGCTGGCCCCCTGAACTCTTCTGCTTTGGACTCTGTTTTCCTGTGCTCTGGTGTGCCTTTCTTTTTGTTTTGGACTCGTGTTTTTGTTTTTCTTTTTGTCTTTGACCTTCTGGTGCTCCTGTTTTGTTTTGCCCCGAGCCCTCCGAAGTACTGACCTTATTTTGAGTTTGATTCCGTAAAAAGTGACAAAAACATTAGTGTCCGTTGTGCAAGGGAAGAAAACTTCTTTTTACAGCAAAAAAAACCCCCTAAACTTCCAAGCAAGCACCGAGTGCGCTACTACGTAATGGGAAATTCACAGAGAAACTCACGGATTCTTCCACTGACCGCGGCACACTTGCACCAGGGTAAACCACCGCTACGTTACAGGTGAAAATAGAGCAAAAGGACCGCTAGTCTTTGACGTTATTTATTTTCTGCTGTGTTTTACTTGCATCTGAAAGAGTGAGTGTAAACACTATATATATATATATATATATATATATATATATATATATATATATATATATATATATATATATATATATATATATATATATTAGGGGTGCAACGATACACAAAATTCACGGTTCGGTTCGGTTCGATACTTTGGTGTCACGGTTCGATATTTTTTCGATACAAAAAAAATGTTCATGCCTTTTTAATTTGTCATTTATTAAAATTATAAATATATATTTTAACTCAAAAGTACAGTTTTTAAATTTAACCCTAACCCTTGTGCGTGTTTTTTATTTTGACAGCGAATGCGCACCTGCGGACCACTTATGTGCAGCCCTGGTTATTTAGCTCATCATATTGCAGCCACAGAAATTATTTTGTCCATGAAACCATAAAGCTGCACTTTCTTTTTGCCTTATAGTCTGATTTGTCATAACTTCTCCGTTTTGTGGTAAGCTTTCTTTGGCTGTCACGTCTTCACCCTGACCTGTCTTATTTGGCTCAGCAGAACTAAAATATATATCTGTCTGTGAAGGTTCTCAGTCATCCAGGTCATCGTAGTCAAATATATATCCTGCTGCTTTTACACACGCACTCACATAAGCTCAGCGATTCTCTGCGCGATCAACCTCTCACATGTTTAAGCTTGCTGCGGGAGATTTCACTTGTCATGTTTGCATAGTAAGCTAACGATTAATAAGACGATGTCAGAGGAATTGGTGCACAAATTATCATCACTCACAGATCAGTGCTGTCGCTCTCTATACACAGTTCGCGCGATTGCAAAGTGAAAGCAAAAAAACAAGCGCAAATTCAAACGCGATTGCAATATATCACATATTGACAGTGGCTCACCGATGCCAATGACATAATTACCCAGCTACATTTCTGAAAGAATGCAAAAGCATTGACATATATTTTTCCTTCCTACAATAGCCCGACGGGCAGGGAAGAGATAGATTTTGGTAGCCCGACTGAAAAAAATCGCTAGCCCCGGGACGTCGGGCTAGCGATATTGCGAGCCCTGTATCTTATTGAGGAATCACTCATCTTTGGAAAAGAGAGTTTATTATAGAGAAATGTCTCTTTCCAAAATAAAAGCTATACTATCCGCTTCTTCTGGGCTATATTCTCAGAAGCATAAGGAGAATCATGTGCTAACAGCTGTCTAAATGACTCGGCTAAAGTTAGTAGCATGCTTGTTGTTTTTGTCTTTGCACTAGGATGATGTCTGCGTAAATGTGCAGTCATATTCGTTGTGTTCCCACTAGTGCTTTCAGGTTAATCTCGTTGAAATGACCTTAACACCACAACACGGCAAATCTCCGTTAACGAGCTACCGCCGATCGCCCCGTGCATGGGGCTAGACGGCCAACACGTTAATGAGCTAACTGCGCTAACACACTAGTTCCCACCCATGTAATTGAGCATTGCATGGCACATCCAACATACTGTTTTACTTTAGTCCATGACTCGCTTACCTTCAGGGTCATACGTCACATGAAAACCAAAATAATTCCAAACGCCAGATCTGAATGAGGGTGGGGGAGGGTGGGGGAGGTGCCCTGCGCTCTTCCTTCTGACGATGCTGTCTGTGTTGAGCGCTCAGTGGATCTGCGCTCGACAGTGCAGCCTAGGCGGAGTAGTCGAACGCAGATTCACTGAGCGCTCAACACAGACAGCATCGTCAGAAGGAAAGTTGATAAAATAAATTACAAATGTTGTATTGTTCGATACATATGCGTACCGAACCGAAAGCACTGTATCGAACGGTTCAATATCGATACGAATATCGTTGCACCCCTAATATATATATATATATATATATATACATAAAGAGAGAGAGAGAGAGAGAGAGAGAGAGAGAGAGAGAGAGAGGACAACTCAAAACCTTGATTTGATTTAGATGTGATCCAAAAGTACACAGAAACCATATAACAATAATTATGATTAGGTTTAGAATTAAATAGATGAATGAAATTATGATCAATGCTGAGTGGTTAGCTGTTGCAAAGCTTTTACAATAAGAGACACATTAAAATTGGTTAGCTCCTCAAGACTGACTCGCTTCAGAATCACAACTAGATATATGTTTGCAGCAAATAAAATGAAGGTTGTGTACACTGAACAAGCCAATCAGAAAGAGATGCTTGCATTATTACTACTGACTTTCTGCACATGAAAACATAAAACGGTTTTATTGTTTATTTGAAATGCAAAATTGAAATTGAATTTAAATGTGCTCTGATTGCTGACCAACATGTATATGTGTGTGTGTGTATTTCTGCATACATGTATTAAATATTTGCTGCTTTGTTCGAAATCTTTCTGATGATTAATATGGTCAGTGAAATGATGCTATAGGAGTGAAGCATGAAGCTTAACAGTCATAGCGGTAAAAATCAGTCCTGCCTGCTTACTCAAGCTGTCTGCTATGGGCTCAAAATGTGGTCATAAATATTTTGCACTTGTAAATCGGTTTTGTACTTGTAAAAAAGATTTGTATGTGTAAAAAAAATTTGTGCGTGCGTAAAAAAGATTTGTATGTGTAAAAAAGATTTGTGCGTGCGTAAAAAAGATTTGTATGCATAAAAAAGATTTGTGCGTGCGTAAAAAAGATTTGTATGTGTAAAAAAGATTTGTGTGTGGACTTAGTCAAAAAAACCCTGCAAGTTACAACTACGAATTTTGACCCTATTTTTCTTCCTTTCATCTGATTGGTGAATGTCATGTCAATCACAAATGTAACAATCCAATCAGAGAACAGATGGGTTTGGCTGTCGGAGGGGCGCTTTTTTTTAACTGCAGGTCTTTGAAGGGAATAAATGCCCTTTTACATGCCAACCCAGCGTTTTCCTTCATCACCACGAAGGAAAACAGTCTGTGGTCGTCGAGTTTGGTGATTTTTGTGTCACAGGACTATGTGTTTAATATACAGGGACTTCCACAGCCTTTTCAACAGCGCTGCGGACCGCGGGGTGGGGGCGGGCAGTGTTTTGTAAATGACAGTCTTCATTACAAAGCTTTCTTCGTTATGAATTAGCATACATGTTTTTATTGAACATTTGAAGAACTATCAAAAAAAACTGAAACTCTTGTAGTTCACATAAAGTCAGAGATAAAAACGACAAGGAGCAGGTGCATCTAGTACAGGTAGAGCTGCTGCAAAAACCCACAGAGCCCAGCAGCCAGCAACAAATTCTGGATCCTTTGCTTTTAGTTAGCAGTTAGCATTAGCAGCACATCCTGCGTCCGATGTGAAAGGACTTTTATGCTGCTCGCTGTGACTCACAGCAATGGTCCCGGGTCAGCCCTGGCGTTGTGTTAAACTAATCCTAAAGTAATAATGTATTTCTAACCACTGATATACCACAACTTTATCCTTTCAACAGCTGCTGAAAGTAAGGGGACCTAACTGCTATCGGATATTTATATAGAGATTACCCTTCAAGAACCTGCAGTTCAAAAAAGTGCCCCTCCAACAGCCAAACCCATCTGTTCTCTGATTGGATTGTTACATTTGTGATTGACATGACATTCACCAATCAGATGTAAGGAAGAAAAATAGGGTCAAAATTCGTAGTTGTAACTTGCAGGGTTTTTTTGGCTAAGTCCACACACAAATCTTTTTTACACATACAAATCTTTTTTACACATACAAATCTTTTTTACGCACGCACAAATTTTTTTTACACATACAAATCTTTTTTACGCACGCACAAATCTTTTTTACACATACAAATCTTTTTTACACATACAAATCTTTTTTACGCACGCACAAATTTTTTTTACACATACAAATCTTTTTTACGCACGCACAATTTTTTTTTACACATACAAATCTTTTTTACACATACAAATCTTTTTTACACACACAAATCTCTTTTACGCACGCACAAATTTTTTTTAGACATACAAATCTTTTTTACGCACGCACAAATCTTTTTTATGCACGCACAAATCTTTTTTACACATACAAATCTTTTTTACAAGTACAAAACCGATTTACAAGTACAAAATATTTATGACCACATTTTGAGCCCATAGTCTGCTGCTAATCTTAGTACATCACCTATGCAGTACATATTTATTTAATTATAGGTGGATAAACTCCATGTGCTGACAGATGATAGAGAATTAGGAGTTATTACTGTTCAACCTGGTCTTAATGAGTCAATATAAACAGTGCTCCCTGCCCACTCAGAATATGATATTTTTCAATTATGCAATCAGGACATTATTAGCAGCTGATACCCATTTTATACATTTTCTATATTGTTTCTTGGAATTTTCCAATCAAAGCTTCATCATCATCATATGACCCCTCAACTTGAATGTAGGGAGTAAACCACGCAAAACTTATAAGAAACTGCAGGAATCCTGATCATGAATAAATAAATAAACACTTTAATAACATGATTTATAAAAATATATTACGTAGATGTTTTAACAACAGTTTTTACTAAAGATCTATAGATTGCATCATTTTAAAATATAGAAAATTGCCCACTGTGAACCACAGAAAGCCAACGACTTCCATCCTTGGCTCAAATGTCCTCTCTGTGATTTTAAACACATGTAAACAGCATTTCAGGAATAATTGAAAACCCCCATCTCTGCCTGTCTATGAAGCGTTCTGAGTGAATGGTATTGATGTGTTTTTTCCTTAATAAAATTAATCACCAAAGATTGTTAGAGTTTTAATTTTACATTACTGTTAAAATCCCATTTTTAAAAGTATTCAGTCAAAAATTGTTAATATATATCTAAACTTTGTGACAACATATAAAATTTATAACAGAGGGTAATTTAAAAATATGTAGAAGAAAGCAGTTTCTACTTGATGGAATCACCTGACAAGTTTATTTAGGTCTGGAGCCTATCCCAGCTAACATAGGGCGAGAGGCAGGGTACACCCTGGACAGGTCGCCAGTCTGCTGCAGGGCTGACACTTAGAGACAGACAGCTGTTTGCACTCCCACTTACGGGCAATTTAGAATGACCAGTTAACCTAACCCCACTAACTGTATGATCTTTGGACTATAGGAAGCCAGAGTACCAGGGAGATGCCACAGGAGAACATGCTAACTCCACACAGAAAGGCCCTGGCAAAGTGGTGGGATCAAACTCAAGACCTTCTTGCCGTGAGGCAACAGTGCTAATCACCACACCACCTAAGAGTTTCAAGCAGAGTTTGAAAAAAAATTCCTCTACAAGGACAGGACTGAAATTATTTAAAAAGCAGCCAAAGTCCAAAGAAAAACTTTGAAATACTTTCATAAAGTCAAGAGAGTACTTAGAGAAAGACTGTTCGAAATGTAAGAGTTTCAAAAAATCTAAAAAATAAATCAAAATATCAGGTTGCAATCTGAAGGACATGCTCATAATTCAGAGGTATGAAGAAATAACAGCCTAGCAAACAATAGGCCTAATAAAAGTTAGTTCTACCAGAGTTAGAAATAACTGAAACAGCCAATCAGATTTTTTTGCATCCAAGTCTGTGATTGGTAGTGATGTGCGATACCACTGATTTCCTTTCCGATCCGATACCAAGTAATATTCAGGGTGGTATCGACGATACTGATCCGATACCGATACTTTATTTTATTTATTGTATCTCAAATTATAGCGTCATAATGATTACAGGGCATCAGATTACTTATTCTTATCACTTAATAATGCAGGGTTCATCATATAGAAATAAAAAAACTAAAGTTGTGCCTATTTGAACACCTTGCCTGCCTGCAGCACTAAAGGACTCCGTGAGAGACGTCTGTCTCGCCCTAGCAGCATCTGCCCCTCTCCTCCTCTTCAGTTCGCCTCAACATACACACCTCATATTCTGCGATATGATTTACTCTGAGGTGTTTGACAAGGTTAGTGATGTTGCCACAACCATACATGCCAACCCTCCCGATTTTTCCGGGAGAATACCGAATTTCAGTGCCCTTCCCGAAAATCTCCCGGAGCCACCATTCTCCTGAATTTCTCCCGATTTTCCACCCGGACAACAAAACTGAAAAACCATATCGCAGAATTCATAGCGGGCCCAGCCAATTCCAGTTTCCTTTTGTTTTTTTTTTGTTTTTTTGGCCTGTCCCGTTTGGCTCTTTTGCCATCAGAATTGTTGTCTAAAGGCAAAGAAAGATGCCCAACGGATTTACTTTACCAAACTGACCATCCCAGCCTTGCCGTAATGGTCCATTTGATTCACCTTTTATTGTTTATTTTATTTTCACTTACTGAATACGGGACAGACTTGACTGGGGGAAAGAAGGGGAGAAAGAAAGAGGGAAAGAGAAACAGCTGAGAAGAGGGACGGGGGAGAAGGGCAAAAGACAAAAACCAACAGAACGGGCAGAGAAAAAAATATTCCAGTTTCCAACAATGGTGGCAGCTACTTAGTTTTAATATCACTCTTATTTGTCTTTCTGGGTCGCAAAAAACTTTTAACATATTTTTAGGTGAGAATGTGGCTGTGTAAACTTCAAATATCTGAGCCAACTGACACATTGTTTTCAAACCCCCGCGGTCTTTCGCTACTCGGGTTAAACATGATATATAAGTCACTTTGATAACTTAAAAATGTTATTGTTTGGCTTTTTCAGTGTTTTATTTGTTCGTGAGTAAATCGGTTTGGCTGAGATTAAAGTTATTAGATTAGATTAAACTTTATTAATCCCTCAGGAGGGTTCCTCCGGGGTTTTCACACAGCTGAATAAACGTCAAACAGAAGTGTGAGACGGTCGAGAGTTTACGTCAGCGCCCGGTTGTATTCACCCTCCACCGAGGGAGCTCGTGACGTACAACCCGGCTTTCTTTAGACCGCGAAGGCCAGGTCTTCAGGTGGACCCATATGGAAAAGATATGTATAAATCTTATAAAGTTTGTATCTGTCTTGTGTGAAACTTGTATGAAAAGCATATAAGTGTGAAAACAGATATAAGATCCCTTAAAAAATTATATAATGAAACTTGTATGTTTTGGATACTTACTAAAACAATGTATGAAAGTAATGTGAAAGTGGCCACTTTCATGAGTAATCACATATAAGTTTTTACTATTTCTTTTCCGTATGGGGAAGCAGCCTCTGAATTTGGACACCCGTTTCCGGGCCGGCCAATAATAACAGTGATTTAACGTATTTTATCCGATAAATAAACCCTGTAAAATGTATTTATCACCCCCCCAACAGACCTTTTGAATGTCTCCCTAGTAGGCTACGGCCACAACACCTCACTCTTGGAGCACTTTTTTGCCACATGTATCTCAAACCACGTCTCAGCTGTTTGTGGAGGTAAATTACTTCCGCACAATTACGCTCAGCCATTGTTGTGAGTGCTCACGCCAAGGCGCTGCGAGACATTTATACAGCCGTATTTCGCACATGACTATGAAAGGCGGAAGAGGAAGTAGTTCCTTTGAATGTAGACAATCCGAATGTTATAGTTTCTTTCCACTGTGTTCCTGATAATGATAAACTACAAATTTACTCTAAATTACTAAAATATCGATATTTTAATGTGAGAATCGATTCTAGAACATAAATGATTGGTATCGGAGGAATCGATATTTCAGGATTGATCCGCACATCACTAGTGATTGGTTGGTTTTGTGGCACAAATATAATGGTGTACATAACAAAACTTGCACCTGCAAGTTTTTTTTACGTGCGGTCAGAATAGTGGCACAAAATAACGCCATAGTTATTGTGACTCAGATATGACGGACCAATGACTTACAAGGCCACAAAATCTTTTGACTTACCTGAAGTTGTTTTTATAGGCACTCACTAAACTATTTTCCAGAAACTGGAGAGCATTACCTTTCAAATACTGTATGGATAAATCTTCAGTGAAAATAGAGGAGACAATAATAGTGTAAATGGCTATAATGAAGTTGAAACTCATGTTAATTTTCTTTTCTCAGCTACTCTCTTTAGGGATCTCCACAGCAATTCATTCTTTTACCTCTATCTCACCCTATCTCTAGCATTTCAACCCTCTGCAGGTCCTCTTTCACTACATCAATTGATTATTTCTATGGTGTTCCTCTTTTCCTCCTGCCTGGCAGCTGCATCTGCAGCATCCTTTGACCAGTATATCAACTATCCCTCCTATCTGGTGTCCAAACCAACCTTTCCTCTGTAACATTGCGTCCAAACTTAGCTGTCCCTCTGGTACATACATACATACATACATACATACATACATACATACATACATAAATATACATATTACAGGGAGCTGAAACTTGAATATATTGAATGAAAAGTCAAATATACAGAATGAAAGTCTGAATATATAGAATGAACCTTAAATATATTTACTTCACTCACACCTCACTTACTTGTTAGTTCTTGGTTTTAAAACTACATTTTTGAGTTTAAGAAATTAAAAGGAAATTAAGTTTTCATTCCACATAGTCTTCCTTTAGGACGACTAACGGTCAGCTACAGGTTCACTACATTTAGTCTTCTAAGATGCAACAGTACCTAAATTTCGTCATCTGTAGTACAATACTGAGCCTTATTACTAGTAGTAGTTTATAGAGTGCAGGCATTTTCAATAGAATTATTTTCTAAATGGCATTTCATAGACAGATAGATGGATAAATAGTTTGAGAAGTTCTGCAGATTTTCAGAAATGTAAAACTGGGTCACCGTTAGAATCTCTGGTCTACAGCCAGTCCTCAAGTTACAAATGTTTTAAGGCCACGCTTCAAGTCCACAGGTGGATACGAGTTTGCACTTTTCAAAGTGATTTCGGGTGTTGATTTCAGTGCTGCCTAACCTGGTGACCGCTGTTAACATTCTGATCAAGCATAAAAAGGTTATCAGATATTGACCATCCAGCGAGCTGACATTTCCTGGGCAAAGCCCTGCAGTGCGTGACTGTGTTTGAAAGACCAGCAGCATATTTATTAGAAACATTCCATATTTAAAGTGAGATGGGCTCATGCGGAGTGAAGGTCGCGGCTTATTTTCAAGTCTCACAGTCATTCCACTTTTGTATTTAACCCAAAATTATTTCAGCCTATGGGCTGCTTTGTTTCCGATGCAGTTTTATTCTCTGCCTTCGAACCGGGCACAATAGGTTGAGCTCATTTTAAAAGCCTTGACTTTGAAAAGCTTGCAAACGCAGAGGTGTTCAAAGGGTCCTTTTGCTGTTGCCAGGCAACAAAATATAGTTAGCTGCTGCCAATCAAAAGTGAGGAATCAAATAAAGTAATGTAATTAGCTAACTTAAGAACAAAAGAAGAAACTTAGTATCTATTTCAGTCACTGCCTCACGCTCTTTAATTTATCAGCTTGTTCTCTCGCACTGAAACGGCATAAGTAGGAACAACCACAGAAAACCTTTGCTTGCCTTTATTTAACAGAGCATTAGGCCTGCTTGTCTGCTAGTTGCGTCTGATTGGACAATACGTTTATAAAAAAAATAGCAGAGCAGGGTCATTTTCTTCTTGGAGCCCGTCAAAGCGTGGTCATTTTCAACTTTGAGTGCAGGTGCTTCCTCAATAAAAGCAGGGAGGCACAAGTGGATAAATGAGAGGCGCCTGGAGCAAAAAAGCAGAATGTGAAGTGCTTCAGACCCATTCAAAACAACTACAAAACACCCCCTGTTGCTAGAAATGCATCACATATGATTACAGCCCCAAGGTACAACATCCCAAATCAAACTTAATTTTCCACAAGAGAACATTTAGATCATTACACTACGAAAAGAGTGACCCTTGATTTAGGGAAATTCATGTCATCAAAGTGTTCTGGATGTGCACACTATAAAAGTGAAAGGCTTCATTAAGAGGAACGACTACAAAAGGAAAAGGAGATGGGTTGAGGACGGGTTTCCACAACCAATCACAGCACGCTGCTTGTTTTATAATTCTGTTCTATCCTGCTATTACGGTCTTTTTATGGAGAGGTGGGAAGTAAAATTGCACTTAAGTACAATTTTCAGTTATTTACTTAAAAATTTTATTCCTTTTATTCCTAACTACTTTTTACTTTTACTCCCTGAACAAATATCAGTAATTTTGGCTTCTTAAGTTTTCAAAACAGATTTGTTACCTCTGTTTTAACGCATTTGAGTGGAGTTATTATTTTGTCACAGTTTTTTTTTTTAATTAAATGCAGTGTTTTAGATCAACAAACATCAGCAAACATACACACTGTTTGTGTGCAGTTTATCTCACAGTGTCTGGGAGCTGAGTACAATTAGAATTTTAAAAAGTTAGACTAAAGTTTGTACAGAGAGTGCAGAATTATTAGGCAAATGAGTATTTTGTCCACATCATCCTCTTCATGCATGTTGTCTTACTCTGTATCTGTATCTGTATCTTTATTTATTTCAGACATAATAAAACAAACAAAAAAAACCAATATATACTCGTCTACATGTATTTTCATTTACGAATATGAATATATGTGTAGATATACACACACATGTATTTGTACAGACAAACAAGAAAAATATAATAAAATAAAACACATTCGTCTAACATGAGATAACAGTTGTCTGGTCTGAAAAGGAGTAGGAAGAAGTATGCACATACTTATTAACTCCTACCCCTGCTCAACATCTTATTAATCCCACATATTTACCTAATTCTCCTCATCACATATTCCACACAATACACAAGAAAACTTATATCAACAAGGCTGGCACGATATTTATAATTTAAATACGAGTTGACATATTTATACATACAATGGGTGATTGTCTTTTTCAATATCATATCCTTCCAAGAGTAATTTTCGAAGTGTCTTTATGAACTTGCCAATTCCTGAGCATTGCTGTAATTCTGCAGTAAAGCTATTCCACAGTTTTACTCCATAAATAGTTACGCAAAAGGTTTTAACATTTGACCGTGCTTTAAGAATCTTCAGATTCAATTTACCCCTTAGTTCATAGTCTCCTTCTCTGTCATAGAACATCCTCTGTATATTTCTTGGTAACATATTGTATCTAGCTTTATACATAATTTTTGCCGTTTTGTATTTTATAAGATCCATAAACTTCAATATTTTTAATTTCAAAAACATGGCGTTAGTATGGTCTCTATATCCAGCTTTACTAATTATCCTGATTGCTTTTTTTTAAATTTTACATATTGGTTGAAGTGAAGTTTTATATGTGTTTCCCCAAATTTCCGCACAGTATTCCAAATATGGCAATATAAGTGAACAGTAAAGTACCCGGAGTGATTTGGAAGGCAAAAAATATTTAACTTTAGTCAGTATGGAGACACTTCTTGACAGTTTAGCTTGTACATACTTTATATGAGGTTTCCAGCAGATTTTGTTATCTATTATCACACCCAGAAATTTTGTATCCGAAACTTGCTCTAATTCGACATTATTTACTAATAACTTTGCTTCGGCATCTTTTTTATAATTTCCAAATAACATAAATGTCGTTTTTTCCAAATTTAATGATAACTTATTTCTATCAAACCATGTTTTCAGTTTAATCATTTCTTGTGTGACAATTTCCAAAAGCTGCTGTAAGTTCTCTCCAGCACAAAAAATATTTGTATCATCTGCAAATAGAATAAACTGTAATATATCTGATGTTCTACATATATCGTTGATATAGAGGATAAACAGCTTTGGTCCCAATACTGACCCCTGCGGAACTCCACAAACAATGTCCATACACTCTGATTGATGTTCCCCAATTTTCACAAATTGTTTCCTGTCTCTCAAATAACTCTTTACCCACTCTAACACCACTCCTCTAATGCCATAATTGTCATGGTCCTGGGTCGGTGACCCAGCGCTTTTAGTTTGTTATCATTTTCTAGATGATTGTTTAAGTTCTGTGTTATTTTCGATCTGCCTCTGAGTCTGCGTCTGTATCTGTCTGTCTATGGTGTCTCCCCATCTGTTTGTGAATCTGTCTGTTTAGTTCAATGTCTTGTCTGGTTCCATGTATCTGAGTTTCCTGTTTTATTGTGAAGGTCCGTGTCATATGTGAGTGTGATCAGATTACGTTTCCCCTGTCCCGTCAGCCCAGATTCCTCCCAGCTGTGTTGCCCTCCTGTCTCTCATCCCCTGATTACTGGTGTGTGTATTTAAGCCTTGTGTGTTCTCCTGCCTGTTGCCGGTTCGTCTGTGTTCCTCCGTGTCAGTCTGTGTAACTCCGTGTCAGTCTGTTACCCTGTGTTCCACGGTGTCCTGTTCCTCGTCTGCGTCTCTCTGCTATTCATCATCCGTTGTCATATGCTCCCAGGTCTGTTATTTTTAGTTCTCCCAGTTTAGGTGTCTTTAGTTGTTTGTTATGCCCCACTGTTTGTTTGCCACTACACCTCTGTAAATAAAACCACCGGTATCTCATCCACTGCCTGCATCTTGGGTCCTCCTTCTAAATCCACACGGCTCGCCTCGGCAGCCGTGACAGTACGAACCGGCCACTATGGACCCAGCAGCATTCAACCCGCCCAAGGAGCTCCGGGAGGACATTGTTTACTCCGTGGACAAATTAATCAACGCGTGGCTGGAGCACGAGGGGAGAGAGTTTCGCCAAGCCGTGGCTAATCGGCTACAGCGCTTGGTTTCTGGTCTCCCCTGGCTGCTCAGCTCACTTCACCCGCTTGCACAGAATTTCATTCTGAATGGACTCCGTCTTCACCCCCCGGCTGCTACCACCCACCCTGCAGCTCATGCTTCACTGCCCAGTCCGACAGAGGATGTTCTGCCCGGCCCGTCAACCCAGCCTTCGAGGGGGAAACGGCGCTCACACTGCCGACGCTCCTCGCCACAGTCGGACCTGGGGATTTCCGAGCAGCCAGCTGTGGTGAGTGGACAGGACAGTATTATTGGTCTGAACTGTGGGACCGTTTACTCAGGGGTGATGTTCTGTACGGCACAGGACAAAAACTGTTTATCGCCAGAAGCTCAGTTAGCCACCCGGCCAGAAGCTCAGTTAGCCGCCCGGCCAGAAGCTCAGTTAGCCGCCCGGCCAGAAGCCCAGTCGCCACCTCCGCCACAATCAGCCTCACAATCCATAGCTCAATTACAGTCACAGCCAGACTTATTACAAACCCTGTTACAATCCATGGCCCAGTCAGTAGCCCGGTTAGCAGAAGAATCATTAGCTTTATCCTCAGTTCAGCCTCCTGTTCAGCAGTCACCAGCCCTGCATCCTGTGTCAGTTGCTCCACCACCTGTTCAGCCATCACCTTCACCTACTCCTCCTGTACAGCAAGCCATGTCAGTCCAACCCATAACGGACAGTTCAACAACTCCGTACTCTAAGCAGAGAGACAAACCCAAGAACAATGTCAACATTCCTCAAAGGCTGGCCAGTTCTGAGACTGAGATGCACTCCAGGGCCTCCCCAGAGGCTGGGTTTCAGCCCCCATCAGACTCTGGACCCCTGGAGTTTAAGAAGCCAGCTGAGGACTGCACCCAGCTGCCGCTGCCTGAGCAGGGTCAATGCTCTGCGCAGCTGCAGGCCGCTATGTGTTTGCCAGAGGCCCGTGTGCCTGCTGGTCCTGTTCTGTCCCTGCCAGAGGCCCGTGTGCCTGCTGGTCCTGTTCTGTCCCTGCCAGAGGCCCATGTGCCTGCTGGTCCTGTTGCGTTCCTGCCAGAGGCCCGTGTGCCTGCTGGTTCTGTTGCGTTCCTGCCAGAGGCCCGTGTGCCTGCTGGTTCTGTTGTGTTCCTGCCAGAGGTCTCCGCACCTGCTGGTTCTGTTCTGTGTGTGCCAGGGGCTCCAGTGCCCACTGGTTCTGAGACTGTTTTTGCTGGGGGGCCCGAGGAGCCCGTCCAGCCTTCTGCCTCGTCAGCTGGGAGGCCCGAGGAGCCCGTCCAGCCATCTGCCTCGTCAGCTGGGGGGCCCGAGGAGCCCGTCCAGCCATCTGCCTCGTCAGCTGGGGGGCCCGAGGAGCCCGTCCAGCCTTCTGCCTCGTCAGCTGGGAGGCCCGAGGAGCCCGTCCAGCCATCTGCCTCGTCAGCTGGGGGGCCCGAGGAGCCCGTCCAGCCATCTGCCTCGTCAGCTGGGGGGCCCGAGGAGCCCGTCCAGCCATCAGCTGCAGTCTCATCACCAGCTGCAGTTTCATCACCAGCTGCAGTCTCATCACCAGCTGCAGTCTCATCACCAGCTGCAGTCTCATCACCAGCTGCAGTCTCATCACCCTCGCCTGCTGCAGTCTCATCACCCTCGCCTGCTGCAGTCCCATCACCCTCGCCTGCTGCAGTCCCATCACCCTCGCCTGCTGCAGTCCCATCACCCTCGCCTGCTGCAGTCTCATCATCCTCGCTTGCTGCGGCCTCAGAGTCTTCGGCCTCGCCTGGTCCGGTTCCAGCATCCTCATCAGCATCGCCTGGTCCGGCTTCTGCTTCAGCATCGCCTGGTCCAGCCACTGCTTCATCCTCGTCTGGTCCGGCTCCAGCATCCTCATCAGCTTCGCCTGGTCCGGCTCCAGCATCCTCATCAGCTGCTTCGCCTGGTCCGGCCTCCGCTTCAGCATCCTCATCAGCCGCTTCGCCTGGTCCGGCCTCCGCTTCAGCATCTGCTTCAGCCTCTTCGCCTGGTCCGGCCTCCGCTTCTGCTTCAGCCTCTTCGCCTGGTCCAGCCTCCCCTTCTGCTTCAGCCTCGTCTGGTCCAGCCTCCGCATCCTCATCATCCTCGTCTGGTCAAGCCTCCGTGTCTTCATCCTCTTCAGCGTCGCCTGGTCCAACTTCAGCTTCAGCATCAGCATCGCCTGGTCCAGCTTCCGCTTCAGCGTCCTCATCAGCTTCGTCTGGTCCAGCCTCCGCTTCCGCCCCGTCTGGTCCAGCCTCCGCTTCGCCTGGGGCTGCAGGGGCCACGCAGCCTTCAGGTCCCCTACTACCACCTCCACATCGTCGGTCATCTGCCAGGCCGCTTGTTGGGCATCTCCGCCACCGTGGACGCCCTCCTGAACGCCGCCACTGCCTTCCGCGTGGCCGGCCTCCGGACTTGTTTCCACGCCGCCGTTGCCGTCCGCACAGTCGGCCCCCAGAACTGTTTCCACGCCGCCGTTGCCGTCCGCACGGTCGGTCCCCAGAACTGTTTCCACACCGCCGTTGCCGTCCGCACGGTCGGCCCCCAGAACTGTTTCCACGCCGCCGTTGCCGTCCGCACGGTCGGCCCCCAGAACTGTTTCCACGCCACTGCCTACTGCGTGGCCGGCATCCGGACCTGCCCCGTTGCCATTCGCATGGTCGGCCTCCTGAACTTGACCATCTGGGACTTTTTGGACTCTGTCCCTCCGTCCTGGGCCCCCTCCGCCCGCCCTGGTCGGGTTGTTTTCTGTTTTATTTTGGTCCGTTTTTTCGTTTCTGCTGGGCTGTCTGGTGCCAGCCCTTGAGGGGGGGGGGGGGGGGGGGGGGTACTGTCATGGTCCTGGGTCGGTGACCCAGCGCTTTTAGTTTGTTATCATTTTCTAGATGATTGTTTAAGTTCTGTGTTATTTTCGATCTGCCTCTGAGTCTGCGTCTGTATCTGTCTGTCTATGGTGTCTCCCCATCTGTTTGTGAATCTGTCTGTTTAGTTCAATGTCTTGTCTGGTTCCATGTATCTGAGTTTCCTGTTTTATTGTGAAGGTCCGTGTCATATGTGAGTGTGATCAGTTTACGTTTCCCCTGTCCCGTCAGCCCAGATTCCTCCCAGCTGTGTTGCCCTCCTGTCTCTCATCCCCTGATTACTGGTGTGTGTATTTAAGCCCTGTGTGTTCTCCTGCCTGTTGCCGGTTCGTCTGTGTAACTCCGTGTCAGTCTGTGTAACTCCGTGTCAGTCTGTTACCCTGTGTTCCACGGTGTCCTGTTCCTCGTCTGCGTCTCTCTGCTATTCATCATCCGTTGTCATATGCTCCCAGGTCTGTTATTTTTAGTTCTCCCAGTTTAGGTGTCTTTAGTTGTTTGTTATGCCCCACTGTTTGTTTGCCACTACACCTCTGTAAATAAAACCACCGGTATCTCATCCACTGCCTGCATCTTGGGTCCTCCTTCTAAATCCACACGGCTCGCCTCGGCAGCCGTGACAATAATACTCCAATTTATCGAGTAATATTTCATGATTAATTGTATCAAAAGCTTTTTTTAGGTCGATGAATATACTAGCTATACATTGTCTTTTATCTATATTGTTAGTGATATTTTCAATCAATTCTATTAATGCCAATGATGTTGATCTATTTGATCTGAAACCATACTGACTATCCGTTATTATTTTATGTTTGTCTATAAATTTGTCAAGTCTATTAATAAAAACCTTTTCCAGTATTTTTGAAAATTGAGAAAGTAGAGAGACAGGCCTATAATTTGTGAATTGGTGTTTATCACCATTTTTGAACAATGGTGTTACTTTAGCTATTTTCATTTGTGTCGGGAATGTACCAGTTTGTATGGACAAATTGCAGGTATGTGTTAAGGGTTTGGAAATGCCCTCTATCACTTTCTTGACTATTTCCATATCTATGTCATCAGAGTCTGTAGAGTTTTTTGTTTGTAATTTCCCAACAATATCAATGATTTCCTTTTCTTCTACTGCCATTAAGAACATTGAATGAGGATTGCGATCATGCCAGATGGATGGGCCCGTGGCTGGATTGGTAAAGGGCAGAGAGCTCCAGTCCGACTCAGACGCCATATTGGTGGCTAATTTGTTTTTGTTTTGTTTTTGAATGTCAGAAATGTATATTTGTGAATGTGGAGATGTTATATTGGTTTCACTGGTAAAAATAAATAATTGAAATGGGTATGTATTTGTTTTTTTGTTGAGTTGCCTAATAATTATGCACAGTAATAGTCACCTGCACACACAGATATCCCCCTAAAATAGCTAAAACTAAAAACAAACTAAAAACTACTTCCAAAACATTCAGCTTTGATATTAATGAGTTTTTTGGGTTCATTGAGAACATGGTTGTTGTTCAATAATAAAATTATTCCTCAAAAATACAACTTGCCTAATAATTCTGCACTCCCTGTTTTCCCATCTAGTGATATGATTTTATCATTATGTTAATTAATGTAGTACAAGGTTCAGTTAGCCTTGCACAAAAATAGAAACTTCCTCCAAAGAGCTACTTTGTTACTTTGAGTACATTTCAGAGCCGTTACATTTTTACTTTTACTTGAGTAAAGAGGTTGACTCGGTACTTCAGCTTTTACTGAAGTAATTTTTAACAGTAGTGTTTGTACTTGTAATTTGGTACAGAATGTCTGTATTTTGCCAACTCTGTTTGTACGTAACTGTGCTTTTTGTCATGGTCCAGGCAGGCTCTGAGGTTTATTGTGTTTATTTTGTCGTCCTCTCTTATGTTACAAAAAACGTTGAGTTCTAGATCTACATTCCCTTATCAACACCTGGGTATTTGAGGACTGGATGTTGAAGCAGATTTTCACCAGATCATCTTTAGTGTGATGGTGGTAATCAGGCTCCCTGTACATAAAGATAAACAAACTTGTTCCACTTGTGTTCCTCCAAGAAAGTCCGAGTTCCCCACCATCCACTCACACCCTGTAATCTCATAGTTGTAACTTGATGGACTTACCTGTCTGCCCACTCTCCATCATGCCATTCACCTTTCTGTAAGCTCGCCTGCGCTCCAAAGGACCCCCTTAGCCTCAATCACTCAAGCCTCCAAGTAAGACTGTTAATCTTTTCCTCTACCTTTTTCCACGAGACACTTATCCATCTTGGCCTCGGCTAATTTCTCCTCTCCCACAGAGCTGCCAGTTGCATCGCTGCTGTCAGAGTCTATAAGTTTCACATGCTCCTTTCTGAGAACTTGTTGCCTTTAAATAAATCTTTTAAAACTGAAACTTTAAATGCATATAGACACTGACGGTTTCCATGCCCTCCTGTGTTTTAAATGCACTTTAGAACAGCACGCAGCAACACTACATATGAGCAGGTGGAGGGAGGTTTGGGGTTTTCACTCACCCCCGTTCTGTTAACTGTCGAGGCTGGGGGGCTGGGAGGAGGTGCTGGCCGTCAGATTGTGGTCTGGGATGCGGGGCCTCCCCGCTACTGCAGATAAGAAGACGGTTTGCTTTCCTCCACCCCAGAGAGAAGGGTTACATCTCCTGGGTCCGGGTACGGTTTGCCCCTCTGGGGGCGGGGGTACCCCGACCTAGGATATAGAGTATGTTTGGGGAGTGTGAATGTGTGTATAGTGTCTATTTGTGGCTGTCTCCATGTCGGGTGAGTGCCAAGTATTTTTTGTGTATATGGGGGTGGGAATGCACGTTTGTGTCTGCGTGCGCCTGTTCGTCTGTGTCTATATGTCAGCTTGAGTCTTACGGTGTGTTCACACCGAACGCGATGGACGCGAACAAAACGCCCCAAACGCCCCTAATTTGACACGTGCACATTCGCGCCTCAACGCGTGTCCAAGAAAAATCCATAGCGCGTCAGACGCGCGTGAACCGGAAATGTGGGAGGAAGTTGTGCCAGACGGTATCTTTGCAAGATGGCAGCTGTCGAGCTAGCGCTTGAAGAGAGAGTCTCCCTTCTCTATGTACTGTGGAGAGCAGAGCAGCGGCGTAAAAGACGTCCTCGCCGTACCTGGGTCCATCTGGTGTCCTGGTGCAGCCACAACAACCTGGTGCTGAATGCCCAGAAGACAGTGGAGATTATTGTGGACTTCAGGAAGCACACAGCTCCACTCCCCCCCATCATCCTGACTGACACCCCCATCACCTCTGTGGACTCATTCCGCTTCCTGGGTACCACCATCACCCAGGACCTGAAGTGGGAGCCCACCATCATCTCTGTCATTAAGAAAGCCCAGCAGAGGATGTACTTCCTGAGGCAGCTGAAGAAATTCAACCTGCCAACACGGACGATGATGCAATTCTACACTGCAATCATCGAGTCCATCCTCACCTCCTCCATCACCGTGTGGTACGCTGGAGCCACTATCAGGGACAAACAGAGACTGCAGCGTGTTGTGCGCTCTGCTGAGAAGGTGATTGGCTGCAGACTCCCATCTCTGCAGGACCTGTACACCTCCAGGACACTGGGGCGTGCAGCTCGGATCTCAGCTGACCCTTCTCACCCTGGACACAGTCTGTTTGACCTGCTCCCCTCAGGCAGGAGGCTCCGGTCCATCCGCACCAGAACCTCTCGCCATAAGAACAGTTTCTTCCCCTCTGCTGTTGGACACATGAACAATAACCGTATGACTGTTCCCACCACTAACACATGACCCTACGCTGTGTTCACTGCATCATTCCATGTTTGGCACTGATCACCACCTGCACTCATGTATATATCATGTATATATCTATCTATCTACTTAGCACTTTTAATTCTTATTCTTATTTTTATTTTCATGTCTATTTAAGCTTAATTTATAACAGTATGTTTGCACTAAGCACCGCAGCAATTTCCTAATGTTGTAAACCTGCTCAACATTTGGCAATAAAACCCTTTCTGATTCTGATTCTGATCAGGTCCTCCAGAGGCGTGAGCAGTTTGATGAGTTTCACCATTTGCTCCAGGAGCTGCGCCTGGATGATGGCCGATTCCAGCGATATCACCGTCTTTCCCCCGTCGGTCCCAGAATCGCCCGCCTAGACACCAATTACAGGCGCTCAATCCCACCTGCAGGTTAGTAAAAGTATTTAATACGGTAGTCCTTTATTGATACCTGTGCTAATATATGCTAAACCATCCATTTATACACTGCTAACATGGATGTGCTATGCTAACAGTGAATGCTCTCGGTGTTTACTAATAGCAAACTGTGGTACGGAGATGATTGTTTATAATATTTCCATTGATACTCAGAAGGTCTCATCAAGTCCCGATTTAATTCGATTTATGCTGTTATCAGTGTTTGCAATGATAGCATGGCTGTGGTGTCATATCAATGTATGCGCTCGGTGTTTACTGATATCAAACTGTAGCATTAGAACCACTGAGTTAACCTTTGTAGTGATACTCACTCCTTTTTATTTAGACCTGGTTTAATTCTGGGATAGTTGAATATTTGTATATAATCACCGCAGACTGTTTTAGATTATATCTAATATATATCATGTGTTACGCCCCTAGTCTAGGCGGGTAGGGACGCACATAAGGTTGGAGGAGAGAGAGACAAATCCCCGCCCTGGTTCCCAAGCCAAACATCCAAACCAGTTGTGAGTAAAAAAAGTGATTTTATTTAAGGACAAGAAGCATAGCTCCAGGGTGAGCCCAGGCCAAAATAATGAACAAAACCAACTAAGTCCCACCAGAAAAGACTAACTAAACCCTAGGAAAGAAAAAAGAACAAACAAATGACAGAGCTATCCCTTGCTCCCTGACCAAGAAAACAGGAGAAAACGATTCCAAAAGAAAAGGCAGCTCACCCCTTCCGCTTCAGCCCACGAGTGCCTAAGCTCTCAGCTAATGCACTAGGAGCGGCTTTCACAATTCACACTCCCACAAATACACAAGATAAACACAGGCTGGGAAAACCAGGGTCAGGACTGCGACGGCTGTCAGGCTACTCGCTCGTTCCACACTCTCTCTCTCTCTCTCCCTGGAGCTGTCAGAGCGGCTTTTTGAATGTGGTCACCTGTTCCATGGTCCAATCAGCTGCGCACTACTCTTCATTAGGGGAGGGACCTGTAAAGAGTCTTAAACACAGTAAAGAGACACAGAACAAACAGCCCACACAGTGTTCTTATGGCCACAGCCGTAACATCATGTAATTATCCTTATAATTACAAAATGTTTTATGTAAGATTTATGTTTTGTAATTTGTAATTTTGTAATTTCAATAATATATTTTGTAACTGCAGTACACATAATACTCATTTTAAACAATTTTGTCCAGGTTCCTTGCCACCGGGGACTCCTTCAGGACCATCGCGTTCAGTTTTCGAGTTGGTGTGTCCACGGTGAACCAGATCATCCCCCAGGTAGCGACGGCCATCTGGGGCTGTCTAGTGGATGATTTCATGGCTGTGCCTTCAACTGAAGACTGGCGGTCCATCGCAGAGGGATTCCAGGAGCGCTGGAACTTCCCTCTCTGCTGTGGAGCTCTGGATGGAAAGCACGTCCAGACGAAGGCACCCCCCAACTCAGGATCCATGTTCCACAACTACAAGGGAACTTTTTCCATTGTTCTCCTTGCGGTTGTGGATGCAGAGCAACGCTTCCGCGTCATTGATGTTGGGGGGTACGGGAGGACCAGCGACGGTGGTATTCTAGCCAACTCCACCTTTGGTCAGGCTCTTCGGGCTGGGACTCTCCATCTGCCTCCTGACCAGCCTCTATCTGGTGGAGAACACCGTGGAGCCCAGCCCTATGTCTTTGTGGCTGATGAAGCGTTCCCGCTGCGGCGTGAGCTCATGAGGCCTTTGCCTGGACGCCTCCTCCCTTTAGAGAAGAGGATCTTTAACTATCGCCTTTCCAGGGCCAGGATGATAGTGGAGGGTGCCTTCGGTATCCTCTCCTCACAGTGGAGGTTGTATCGGCGCGCCATGGAGCGCCGTCCTGAAATTGCGGAGAAGTGTGTGAAGGCAACTTGTGTTCTCCATAATTTTCTGCGCTGTGTGGACGAGAGAGGGGCACCTGCTGTGAGGGGTGTGGCACCTGCTGTGGTGGAGCCGTTGCAAGGCCTGGGTCGTATGGCAGCAAACAACTCCTCCAGAGAGGCTGTCCTGGTGAGGGAGAAATTCATGGCTCACTTCTCAAAGGAGGGAGCAGTGTCTTGGCAACCAAAGGAGTAGCCTGTTTGAAGTCCCAGTGACTTCCCCACAACGGCTCTTTTAAGAGCCACCCACAAACCTCTAAAGAGTGTTCCTGTCTTTTTAAAATTTTCTCAATAAATGGAGTTCTACTCCAAAATAAACTAACCTCTTTTTACTCTCTTAAGTAACTTGTCTTCACTATGTTCCTATATACAGTCTGGTACAAAAGTTTGAGCAACCTTATTAATAGTCATTATTTTCCTGTATGAATTGCTGTTACAGTAAAAAATGTCACTTGCATATATCATATAGGAGACACACACATTGATATATACTAAATATTTATTTCATTTCTCTTTTTTTGTGTTGGCAATTTATGCACCTGCTTTATTTAGTTTAAACAGTTATTGCACACTTTCTGTAAATCCAGTGAACTGCATTTCACTTCTCAAATATCACTATGTGTGTCTCCTATATGATGTATTTAACTGACAATTTTTATTGTGACAACCAATGGTTTGTACAGGAAAATAATTACTTTTCACAATGTTGCCCAAACTTTTGTATCCCACTGTATTAGTATGTTTTGTCATTAGTATAATATGAAATAAATTCTACTTGTGTCAAGTCAAGTGCCAATATTTGCTGTGTAGTAGAACAGAGACATTTGTCATTATAAATGTTTATTTGAAAAAATATATAAATTCAGTAACAAAAACATTAAACATAAATATATAAAATTTAACTATTTACAGAGAGACAGGAATAAAAAGGACCCAGCTTGGAGTGGAAGAGCCTCAGGGAGAAGGAGAAAAATAAAACATTGTTTCTGCCCTGGAGAGCTGCTGCCTCATCAGAAAACTACTGATCATTAGGGTCCAATGTTTCCAAATTTAACACAGCTGTGCTGTTTTCAAAAACGAATTTATAAATTTGAAATTTCACGAATTCTCGTGTTTGAGGCGGCATGCTCTCCAGAGCAGGAACAAGGCTGAGGAGAAAATATTCTGTTGCAGACGGGCGTGGCCTCTTTAGGGACTCCAGGATGGCCAGCTCCACCGCCGATGGACCGTCCTGGGACCCGTCCTCGCCCGCCTTTGAGCTGTCCTCCTCTGTGGGCCTGTAAAACACAGCACAAAACAACATAAAGTAATGAGAAGGCTGCTACTAGATTTCATTTTCAAAATTGAAAAAAACAGGATATGAACAGATTGGTTGTAGATATTTAGTAAAGGTGATCACAAGGGGATTCAAGCAAGTAAAAAGCTAGCGGTGCTTGATGTTCATACCTGTGGGTGCAGCAGCAGGAGTGGAGGGACCAGGGACTGGGGAGCCAGGAGAAGCAACAGGGGAGGACTCTGCTGCATGATTACTTGACTCTATCAAGACAATATTAAATGTTAACAGGTTGAAGACAATAGTCATAGAGAATATTATATTATTATATACTTATATACTTATTATTATATACAGTGGTCTCTCATTTATTGCAGCACATGAACAGTAGTCACAGTTCTCACAAGTTGATTCTCAAAGTGCAAACCTTTGTCGATTTTAAAACGTAAAAGTATTATGCCGCGCTTTTTCGCCGTCTGCGGCGCCACTTTTGTGCACCTTTTTTTCTCCCGGTGCAGGTGTCTTTTTCTTAATTAGGGTCATAGTTAAGAGTGTTTTTGTGCTGTTTTTTATCTATTGGACGTGATGGTTATCAAAACATGATAAGTTTGGCAAGCGCAGGAGACACGACACGGAGGAGATTTGTCATTTGGGCTGCAGAATGCAATGCGCATTGTTGAAAGCTGTACGGTGCAATAAAAGAAGAATCAGCGAAAAGGCGAGGCAGTGACGGATGAACAGCGGGACTACTGTATACTGTTTATTAATAAACAAAATATATTCCTGTATGACAACATGCATAAATTAACTGCCTACATTAATTCATTTTAAACATACCTTCTGACTGACACTCCCCTGCTGCCTCTTCGGGCTGTCCCTGGTCCTCGGGGGAGAAGTTCTCCACGGTCCGCACCATATTGCCGCTTGTCTCCCGCGGGGTGATGAAGGGGTCCAGAAACCCCATGACCGCGAAGAACTTCCATCTCTTCCCCGATCCTGCTGCAGACCCACTCCTCTTCTCTTTCTCTGTCCTCTTCTCCTTATTATATGTGTCCCTGAGGCTCTTCCACTTTCTCCTGCAGATGTCCTCTGAATAAACGCATTATCTTGTTAGCGGAAAGGTATTTGTACATCAGTGGGAAAATCGCGGGACAGTAGGCGGGCTTGCTAGCTTTTGCGCGGCTTCATCGGGTCAGTCTGAAAATTAAAAAGAAGGAATGAACTTACCAGGTTGCCCGATCTCCTCACTTATGTGTCTCCAAGCTAGGTCCTTTTTATTCCTGTCTCGGTAGAAGTAGCAGCTAGCATCATATAGCTCAGGGTGATTAGCCACGGCACTGATGAGCTTTTCCTCCATACTGAATGAAGAATGAAGGGCTTTGGCTGGATCTGCCCCTTTGACCTAGGTCAGAGCCACGTCACCAGGCTCCTGATTGGTTGTCGCGGCGCGATTTGACGCTGGAGTTCAGATTTTTCCAACTTGAGCGGTAGACGCGATGCACAAAATACAACACAAAAACTCACGCGCGTGGTTTTTTTCGCGAGTCAAACGCTCCAAACGCGCTAGACTGACGCGAGTTTCAGGCGTTTTGGCGACGCAAATCTGCTTCCGAATTTTCGCGGGAGCCGCAATCGCGGGTCATCGCGCTTTTCCATTGACTTTACATGTAAACCTGACGCTCTATTCGCGTCCATTGCGTTCGGTGTGAACACACCGTTAGACTCCACCTCTCTGGGAACATCTCAGGCTCTCTGAGGTATGGAGGCCTATCTCCCCTCACCACACTTGCTGCCGGTGGCTGATGCTCTCAGACGTTGGTGTGTTGGTGGTTCTTGGTGTCTGGGGCTGGGCGCTCATGTATGTACCGACTCACTCCTGGTGGCCGATTGGCAGGGCCAGGCGCCTGTGGCCCGGCTGGGCCCCTCCCGGGGGGTGGGGTGCCCTCAAGCCTCTGGCCTCTGGGCCTGAGGCTCGGTCCTCTCTGGCACAGCTGGCTGCCGGCAGAGCCCGCGGGCACGTCACTGCAACCCCCTCTGGCCTCTGCTCTGTGGTTGCTGGGTGACCTCTCGTTTGGGGCTCTCCTCAGCTCTTCCCAGGAGGGTGGCACGGTTGCCCCCCTGGTGGTCCTCCTTGAGTCCTCGTATTCTGGGGCCTCTGGATGTCTGGGGCCTGGATCTCCTTCATACCTGCTTCATGGGCTATGGCTCCCCACACTCCCTAGCAGATCGTTAAATGGAGAAACTTTTGAATACAAGCGTGCTGATGCACACAGGTGTACACAGACACAAACTACACCTTTCTTGGCTGCTACCTCAAAGCATCTTGAGGTAGCAGCGTGCGTGCTGCACAATAACATGTAATATTTAGTAGCTACTCCTATCTACTGTTAGCTAGTTTATTGTGATGGTGTTGTATTTGTTATGTTTGTTTGTTTTCTCTACTGTTTTTTCTTATCTCCATACAGGTGATCCAGGTGTTTTGTTTGTTTTTCTTTTTTTTTTCTTCCCCCCTTTCTCACTGTCTCTTCTCCCCTCTATTTCTCTTCCCCTCCCTGTCTTTCTTTCATTCTTCCTCCTATCCCCCAGTCATGTCTGTCCCGTCTGTAACAACCGAAAATCAAATCAAATAAATATATCATTATAGTAAAGGTCAATCAAATGGACAAATATGGCAAGGCCATGATGATCCACTTGGTAAAGTAAATCCGCTTGGCATCTTTCTTGGCCTTCAGACAACAATTCTGATGGCTAAAGATCCAAACAGGACAGGCAAAAAAAACCCAACAAAAACAAAAAACTGAAACGGTCCTACTTTGCTTCCCTTTTTTGGGCTTTTTTCAGCCTTTTTCAGGACTTTCTCTGTAAAATGTGTAGTGCCTTATGTTCAATACATCAGTCTTAATAATACAAGTTTGGGGTTTTGTATCCACACCATTGTTTCAATGGTTTCTGCAGTTAGCTTTTCAATGTGCTTTCAAACCTTTATTTATTTATTTATATTTTTCCAACACGTCTCTTATGACAGTAGATAGTTATTAGATTTCTCCTTCAACCTACATTCAGGCGTTCATTGACCTATAAAAAGGAAATACTGAGTGGTGTTATTTTTGCGTAGGTGTAGGCACAATCATCTAAATCACCTAAATCTGTAGCTGTTTCGACTTGACAGAGCATTGTGGGAAGATAAAGCTTGCTGCTTAGCTGTTCCGCCCATGCTATCACTGCTGTTGTTTTCTCGTATCTTTCTCCCTGTTTTCTGAATAGTTTCATATTTATATAGTGCATTTCAAGTTTTAGCGACCACCTAAAGCACGTTCATGCTACAGGCAACATCTGTTCATGCATTCATACAGTGATTTATTTTATACATATAAACCATTTACGTCATTGAGTCCTACTTTAAAAACAACTCTCACTTAAAATTGCCATTTAACACTGATTAAAAAAAACAGGTGTTTTACATCACAAGTTTTAGAGCATGTTCAGTGCCATTTTGTCAGAGTACAGAATATGACGTCACTAAGTTGATTGCCACTAAAAAGTCCCACATTAGTATATGATAGAGAAGCAGTTTAACAGGAATCACTCTGTACCGCCTTTGGCTCCAATAATTAGTTTTACATTAAAAATAATGCTATACTGTTCACTTCTACCCTGTGTCTTTTTAGAAGTAAGTGGTTCTTTCTTGTTGTCTAATTGTCCCTAATTGGGACAATTAGGGACAATTAGACAAAATACACCTGTTAGCCACAATATTAGGGTTTACGGAGCACTTTATAAATGAGGACTGTCAAATCAAATCACTTTGATTGTCACATCACATTACTGGTACACTGGTACAGCACATGTGAGTGAAATTCTTGTGTGCAAGCTTCACAAGCAACAGTGGTGTGCAAAATACAAGAAACATAAGAAACAACCAAATATAAGAGAAGGAGAATTTTAAGAAAAAAAAAAATTATATTTTATTTTTAATTTATTTATTTTATATATATATATATATATATATATAAATAAATAAATTAAAAATAAAATACACAAAGGTCAGCAGTTGAATATTTAGCAAAAGAAATGGCATATATGTTCAGTATGGATTGCATAATGTCAAAATTCCGGTAAGTGAAAGTGAGGTGTCTATAAAGTGTTCAGCAGTCTCGATGGCCTGATGGAAAAAGTCTGCTGGTTCGGGACCGGATACTGCAGTACCTCCTGCCTGATGGAAGTAGTTTGAACAGTTTATGGCTGGGATGACTGGAGTCTTTGATGATCCTCCCCACTTTCCTCAGGCACCGCTTCCTGTAGATGTCCTGGAGGGAGGGAAACTCGCCTCCAAATATCCTTTCAGAGCACCGCACCATTCTTTGGAGAGCTTTGCAGTCGTAGGCGGTGCTGTGGCCATACCAGGTGGTTGAGGATGCTCTCAATGGCAAAGAGAGGGAGTTTGAGTCAGGTGCTCTGGTGGTCAGCAGGGCTGAAAATATATGCAATATCAGACTAGTTTGCTAATCTGGCTAATGTTGGCAATGCCAGCAGAAAAAGAGAAAGGGGTCGAGAAAACTGCTATTTAGTATTATATAGTATTTGTAAAAAAATAAAATAAAATCAAGGGTATCAATGTGTAATCGTCTAGGTGGCTAGTCTTGCACATCGCTGTTCATCACTAATCCACCAGTGATCATGGGGACAATTGGACAATTTAAAACTGAGTTTGTTTAAAAGCCCACTGTAGCCCAAACAGTGGACATACACACTTAGGGACTGGCAGTGAAACATTTAGCAGATAATAATACTTTTTTCGCAAGTTAAATATAAATAAATAATACACCAAAGTTAATCACACATCTATATATATAAATAGAAAATGCAAAGTATATTTTGATATACTTTGTATATTATAGTGTTATAACTAATATACTTAGTCATTTTCAACATAGCATCTGTATACATCTGTACTTTATCTAAGTACACGTGACCATTTAGAGACTCTGCTCATCTGGACTTTCTGAAGTTAACTTTGTTTACATTTTATATTTCATGTTGAGGACTATTATCCCAGGATTAGAAATATGTTTGTTTAAGTAACTTTCATCTCCACTACAGATTTCAGTGCTTATTGCTGTACCCACCAAATTACTCCCAAGGGAATAATAAACTTTTAATTAGGGTTTAGTTTGTCACATTTTTGAGCTTCACTTTTATTTAACGACAGCAAAAAAAAAAAAGAGCAGCATGTGACTGTACTTAGTGTAGTTTAATTATTAAATTAGAATTTAGTTTTGTGCACATCAGGGTTGAATGGGGTAAGACTTCTTTCCACGATTGTTGGCCTGATTTCTTAGCTTCTGTTTTTGGAGTGAAATCCAACCTGATGGCTCCTCTCAAATTCTGAATGTTGTAAAAGGACAGACATCTTTAGTCTTAATAACGTGTTTTATTCATCTCCATAGCACCTCATTGATACTAACATCTTCTGACTGAACTTAATCCCATTGGTCAGGTCAGTAATCCATCAAATCCTTGCCCTGACATTCTCTTTTCAGATTCAATATATCCAGGGAATGGGCTGCTAAAATTTTGCAGACTCAGTGCTCTGACATTTGACGGAGTACTCAGGCACTTTTAATGAGAAATGTGCTATTTGGAACAATCTCAGGGGTTAAGTTAGACAGGGATTTGATGTGATCTGAGCGGCCCTCTGAAACACTTGAACTCTTACCTGAGCTGGACAATGAACCTGAGCAATGGTGGAGATTATTGGCTTGTTCAGCCTTTTCCCCCCCAGCTGTAACAAGTAGCTTTACGCGATGAGACACTGATTAGTTAGAGGCTGAGAGAGGCTAGGAGAAGAGAGATGGTGTAAAAAGATGAAGATGGACAGAAAGAAGACAAGAAGTGAGGTAGGTTGGGGGGTAGAATGGCAGAAAAGGAGGGAAAAGTCTGAGCAAAAGCAGAGAGAGAAACTCAAGGATGAAGGCTTTAAAGAAGCAACGTGTGGGTGGAGGTGGAGATCTGAGGCAGCATATGAAAGTGAGGGTGAAGTGCAGGAATGATTAAGAAAGGGAAGATGAGTTGAGTGCAGCTGTTAAGAGCATGGGAGAGGGAGTTTAGTGGGGGAGACAGGCGCACAACTTGTTTGCTGCACTGTAAGTACTAGAGAAGCTCACTTCCATGTTTGAAGTGTACACTGCAGTTCATAACCTTCATTCAGCTGCTCAGTGTGTCCACAGTTTTCTCTAATATACAGCTTTCCAGATAGAGTTAAAGTGCCTCACTCACTGCGACAGAAGTCAGTGTAAAAGTCTCGTACAGTAGCTCACAGATTTTAATGTTATAAAGTTTAAAATCTGTGTGCATATTCGATTTTAAAAGTACTAGACAATATGTGTTCTCACTCCCATTGCCAGAGGTGTTTCAAATCAAACACTTGGGTTGTGCCACATCATATCATCTGGGATAATCCCAGTATAAAGTTTTAGGTGATGATGTCAGTGATACAACGCCATTCCCTACCTTCCCTAGGATGGAAGGATAGAAAGATGGAAAAGGGACTAGATTTTGAGTGCATGAATAAATGCTGCTGATTGCAAGCTGCAAGCACTGATAAGATGTTTTTCAGTATTTATTAAACATATAAAGTCAGAGACATCATTATTGCAAATTTCCTGATGTATCGAGATATCGTTTTGAGGCTACAGTACATTCATCATCCATATCAAGTTGTAAGCGGCATAATTGCAAAGTGGAAGCATTCAGGAATCAAGTGGGAGACCACATAAAGTTACAGAGCAGTCATCAAGTGCTGAGAGACGTAGTGCGTAAAAAGCGTCCAGCCTTCTGCTGACTAAGTAACTCAATAACCTCCTCTGGTATTAACATCAACAAAAGAACTGTGCACCAGGAGCTTCATGGGATGGGTTTCCATAGTCAAGCAACTCCTGTAGTTTGAATGCAGGGGTGTCAAACATAAGGCCTGGGGGCCAGAACAGGCCTGGCAAGGACTCCAATCTGGCCCACTGGATGTTTTTGAAAAGGGCACAGATAAACTGCTACACAATGCAAATTAGATACATGATGAGTATAAAAGATCACTATGACATCAATAGTTTTGGATTCTGCATTTCAAAACTTCAGCGTTAGTGCTTTGGCTGTTGATTAATGTAAAACTGCAAGGACAAAATGATTATCCTCCATTGGGCCAAGTCAAACTAAAATACACCTAAATAAGGACTTTACAGATGGAGTAAGGAGGAAAAGGAAGGCGTTAATGCTGCAATGAAAGCTGCAAGAGCAAAGAGGGACACTGCCTATTTGCAGCATAATAAACTCTTTATTCATCCACATCATCCCTGCAGCAGTACAGCTAAATAAACAAAGGAACTTATGATTGCCAACCAGCTATGACAACTTCTTCATAGCAACCGACACAGCTAAAACACATCCAACTGTTCATGATTTGCAAGATGATCTGAAACTGAACCCCATCAGCAGGAAATGCAAAATGACATAAACCCTGATAACAACTTTTTCGTGAAGATTAAAAACGGTTGCTGTTATTAGACAGGCAACCCTTTAGACGGACAGAAAATAAATTTTTCAATAATTCACTTTAACAGCAGACACCTACATGCCAACTTTCACAACATCAAACATTACCTAAGTTGATTCACCAGCCTTTTAATAGAATATCGGAAACCTGGACAACAGAGAAAAGGGGTATGGAGTTTTTCACTGAAGGTTACGAAATTACTTGCGAGAACATCGAAAACAGTACTGAGGGCTGTGTGGCTCTGTTTGTTGATATTAATTTCAATTATAAGGTGGTGGAGCAGTGCTGAGCAATCTTTGGAATGTGTCATGATTTAAATTCTTACGGGAAAAAAAGAAAAATGTTATAGTATGTTGTGTATACAGAACAGCAGGGTCTAGCATAGTTGTAGGAGTTGAATGCTTTCCAATGAAATTACCCATAATGTTCATCAGCTAACGTAACTGAATCCAACCTAATTACTTTTCATTGTGTAATAATAATAATCTAAATCTGTAGTGTTAGTTCAATCTAATTGAGTACACCCCACATCCCTTTTTAGACAAATCCATGAATGTTAAAAGCATAGCTTCACTTTAAGCATCTCAGGGAGACTAAAGTGTATCCCAGCTGTTGTGGGGCAATGGGTGAGGGACACCCCGGACAGGTTGCCTATAATATCGCAGGACTAATACAGAAAGACAGACAACCATTCACCTATGACCACTGTACACTGTAAAAACTAACACTGACATTTACTTAAAATTTTTGACGCAACACTTTTGCACTTAAAAATATTGAGTATACTGGAAACCACTCAAATCTGTTCAATATACTTGATCAATTGAATAACTAAAGCTTAAACATATTAAGTTGAAATGAATAATTGTAGTTGTTACACAAACATGAAAAAATTGAGTAAATAACACTGACATGCTTGGTCAATGTAACTGAAATACAGATGGTCAGTTAATCCAAAATTTTGTTCCATTTACTTAATATTGTAAACTAAATGTAATCAAAATTGTACTTCATATTAAATATGGTAAATGACCTGTATTTGTATAGCGCTTTACTTAGTCCCTAAGGACCCCAAAGCGCTTAATACTACATTCAGTCATCCACCCATTCACACACTGGTGATGGCAAGCTACATTGCAGCCACAGCTGCCCTGGGGCACACTGACAGAGGCGAGGCGGCCGGACACTGGCACCCTCTGACCACTACCAGAAGGCAGTAGGCGACCGAGACTGTCGGTGCCAGGGCTCGAACCGGCAACCTCCCGATTACAAGACAAACTGCCAACTCTTGAGCCACGATCACCCTCTAACATTCAAATATGAATGTCATTGTATTCCACTGGTAGTCTAAGTCTAAACAACCAAACAAACTAATATGTAGTTGTGTTTTTCATAATACATGTATGAAAAATGACCACATGTTAAACATTTTTCCAAATGAAAATTAAATTTTCATAAACATGGCAATAACTCAAAATAAACAAGCACTAAAAAGACAAGAGCCTTTTCCATTTTAGCTCAAAGCCTTACATACTTGAATTTTTTGTCTGAGATAAATGTAAATGAATACCTTAATTTAACACAAACACATAAGTTAACGTGTTAGACATTTATTTCAACTTATCAAACTCAAATAATTACTAAAAGGATATTCATAGATTTTATCAGGCTCATCTAACTTATATTTATAGTGATATTTACTAAGCCTCTGAATTACTTTTTAGAGTGTAGAAGCGCCAGTTAATTAGCATGCATGTCTTTGCAGTGTGTGAAGAAGCTGGAGTACCCAGGTAGAGTCAACGCAGGCATGAGACCAAGCAAACTCATGGACACATGAACCACAGGAAGTGGTTTCCCAATTTGATTCCACCAAATCTAATTCCATTCAATTTGGGGTTGAATGAGTAAAATCTACTTCTTTTTCCACTTCTTCAATCAAATAAAGGCTTAAAATTCCCTCATAAAAAACAAACATACTTGAGGACAACTTGAAAGTTTCTTTCAAATGAAAGCTGCATTATGTTATGCATCTGGAATACAGCAAAACGTATGAAAATATAAAGTACATCTTATCTACCGGTTAAAAAACAAGTCACATTTTCCAGCCCCAGAAGCAGATTGCAACAGCAGCACACAAATAGATCACAATCATGCTGATTCTAAATTAAACTAATCCTATTACGATTGCCAAGGCAACTAATTGAATACATCTTAGTGGTACCTGACCCCTTTTTCCTTTCTTCTTCTCTGCCTACCTGGTTGTGTCAAGCTGTCACTCATAAACCAATCATAAGCTAACATCTCCCCCCTCTGGTCTTCTGCCACCTCTGACCTCACCTCTGATCTCAGGGCTCATCCAATAAGGCTTGATGTCGTACTGACTCATTCGCCCGTGGCCATGGACAGAGCCGCCAATCATATGAGATAATCAGAGATGGGCTGACCCTGAGGCGACCTGGCCTTGCAGTGGGCTGACAGGATGAGAGGCGCTCAAGTGGAACTTACAGGGTATTTTCAAACTGTCTTTCTATGTATCCCCCACACTCAGTGCACTCAGTTATGAATGTGTTACTGAAACACAAACCAACTAAAGCAGATATGAAAAAGTAGTTGCTGCTAGAAGAAACGGGAACGGGAACTTTTATGATGAAGACTGTCGTGTTGTCTTTGCAAACAGCAGACAGTGTTTTTGTCTGTTTTTGTGTATGTATGTGCGTTTAAATGATGTGAAGCTGTGAAGACGCTGGTCTAGTCGATGAATCATTAAAATGCTCCAGCATTTGTCATTCACTCCAGAAACAGGAAGTGTTGGACATAGAGAGCAGGATACTGTTTTTCAAGCTCTTGTTGATGCATTGTTGAGAGGAGGATGGAGAGATGGTGAAGCAGTGTGTGTAGCCCAAGACCTTATAATGAAGAGACACTGCGCGGCTGAAATCTATGAAGAATTCCATGGTAGACATGTAAGATCCATAGGAAAAGTATTTTAACACCTTTATATGTCGGAAAAGTCAATAAAGTTTTTTCAAAAGTTTTTATCAGCCTACTGCTCATTCTACATCTGCAAATTTAATTTCGGGCAGCAAGGTTCCCTGGTGGTTAGCACTGTTGCCTCTCAGGCAACAGTGTGGAGTTTCCTACAGTCCAAAGACATGCACTTAGTAAGATTAGGTTAATTGTGAGTGCAGATGGTTGTCTGTCTTCCTGTGTCTGCATTCTCTGGCATTTTTTCTCTGTCGACCTTGCAGCACTATGGCGGCCTGTCCGGGATGTTCCTCGCCCCTTGTCCTACGGTTCCTAGAATAGCGTCTAGCCCAACCACAATGTCACTGCATTACCACAGACGCAATGCAACACAGATGTGCTGTGTAGTGAAACGCAAAACTCAATAGCTGCCACAATATCTGGAAGCTGAAAGAAGAGCAAACTTACATTGTCTGTATAGAGGCTTTATAGATACATCACTGGTTTCATAGCAACTGTACATCATCAAAAGCCAGCTGGAGGAATTAATAAGGGCTAAATACATGAAAAGTGGAAAAGAAATGTGGGGCTTTAAAGATTATTATTACAGGGCTTCCTTCAAATGGCATAGTTGGGAACAGATTGGGTATTTTTATTAAGTGATTTAGATCCCTGGTTGTTGGTTGAACTCTGGTTCAGTACAAGACTTTATGAAGAAGTAGACTGTAGCAACTGCCTCCCTTTATTGTAATGGCTGTAATCTGTTTTTTTTTTCCTGAGTAAAATGAAAACAGTGACTGGTGGATCTGACTAAGTTTTATTATTGTGTCTGAGAATGACTTTCTAATGTTCCCGTCTGAGTTGTGTTAAAATTAGCTTGACACAAAATGCTTTTACATTGATTTAATGGTTAGATACATGTTTATAATATAACTTTTCTAACTTGCCTACCTTGTGGCCTCGGCCTTTACCACATTGCTGAAATGGCTAATTTTAACTTCCTATACGTCCTTTATAGTGTTGACCTCCCCAAACTCCCAAGTTCTGAAAATCACATAAATGCATGATAAACATAAACACATATATAAAATATTTTTCAAAATGTAAAAAACATATAAGACATAAAATACATTCTCAGGGGATATGGTTTGTTGTTCAGCTGCAGAGAAGGGGTGGAGTAGTGGGTTCAGGGTGTGGTTTCAGGGGAGGCTGACACACACAGCTGACCTCCATCATTTGATCTGAAGACAGAACGCGGTGTGGAGCAGGAGGAGGACAGCTGGAAAGCTGCCCCAAAGACAGTCTGGAAATTAAAACACTCAGACTGCAATGCTGTGCGCCGGCTCTTTATCGCGTCACATACATATTTTAAATATATATATACATAAATATATAGAATACATATACATATAAAAAACAAAATAAAATAAAATTATAAAGCAAATTCTCAGCCATGAGTACAACTTTCTTGATACAATATTAAAAGTGACAAGTTGTATTTATTTGATGTTCAAACCAATAGAAACAAACCCAAATACAACATTTTTCCTCACTATCTCACACAAACAAGAGACAGCAATGTCACTAAATAGCAGCTCACACCAAAAAACTCCTTTACTAAGTAAAGCCAATAAGAAACAAGTGTGACTGTTTGAAATGAGAGAAAGACAAACGTATCCTCAGTCCATGGCAGCGGCCATGTTGGCTCCTTATGTAACAGGTTGTCATCAGTCTGGAGCCAATTATCTGTGAGCTGCGAACTGCCATACCAATCTCCGCTGGGCATCTGCACTTTCCAATTAGCATTAACACCTAGGACATACAAGACAGACACTTCACAGAGGGAAGGAAAAGCAGAGCAGTTACAAAAGGACAACAAAGGGTGGATATTCCTGCAGGTTGAATGTATCATTCTTGAGAATTCAGACATGTACTACTACACTACTTTTGTTTGTTGTGATATTTTAGCCCTCAGAATCTTTGCACTTAGTTATTCTTCTTAGTTATTTTGGATACCGTTATAGAATATGTGTCTCACAAGTCCATCCATTTTTGATGCAACTTTAGAGATCCCATAGGAGAGAACAAACGCATGAGCACAAATGAGGTGAGATTAGTAGAGTTTCCGTAAAAGATTGCATAGTTAGCATTCAACCTCTAGTCTCAGACCTGGCCTCTTTGAGGCATCCTATTTCCAATTCCCAGCTCACCTGTCATATCCTGATGCAAAGAGATGGGAAGAGTACAAAAGACGATGAAAAGTAAAGAGGTTATCACAAACCTAAGAGGTGAGTAACATTCAGATAGACAGAAGAAGAATAACAAAAGGTAAGTCACAGAATCTCTGATCTGCCTTTGTTGGTGCTCCGTGTTAGAAGTTGGAATGAAGCGTCTGTCACTGCGACTGTCGTAGCATAGACTTAAAGCTTGCAATCGCCTTTCATCTCACTGTTCTTTTTGGCTTTTAAAAGGTGATTTTTGTGGCATTTTGAATTTTTTTTCATTAACACTTCAATAAAAGAAAAGGTGAAGAGAAAGGATGATGACAGCATGGATATCAAAAGCCCCTACACAAACCCTTTGAAAGGTCATTACTTACAAGGCTCTAAATAAAAGCCAGCAGAGTCGGAGTTATTTACTTTCACATGTTGGGTAGTGTCTGACAGCTTATCAAAGGAGTCACTTTATTACTGTAGAAATGGTGGCCTGTCTGTGAGGAGAAGGTGTGGATCATTGGGGGGGCACAGGAAACTGGACCTTCATCCAATAAGAATTTTACAAATTAAGGATATATTGAGCAATTATGATTTTTATCTTAATTTCTTCACATTTCTGAGCCATCATAAAATTTTACAGTACAGGAGCTAACCACATGAAATATTCAGGCATTAAAAATACATTTAAGATCTTTTCAAAATGTACCCAAATCACTTTAACACATGTTAGTTTCTGTCTATTACACTTAAACAAAAAACCTTTCCTTCTAACTGGCATGCTTAATGAAAGTAGCTAACTTTAAAATCAGACACATTCATGGATAAAAAACATTAGATTTAGGAGAATATCTAATATTATTTTTTCACATAATTAAATTAAATTTAGTTGAAAGTCTTGACACATTTGGCTCAACACAATGAAATAAATTACGCAATTTCTGGGTTAGAAACAAAGTTCAATTCAACTCAGTTTTATTAATCTAGCACCAAATCACAGCCACAGCCATTTCATGATGTTTTATATTGGAAGTTAAAAACTACTATTCAATTCAATTCAGTTCTTTATTTATTTGTCACATGTAGTTATAGCTGGTACAACATACAGTGAAATGTTTTTTCTGGCTAAAAAAGTACTCCCCCCGACTGTGCAAACATGCTAAAAAGGATTTTACATAAGCTAAGAAAAAAAAGGAAAAGAAACAAAAGTTAAAAGTAAAAAAAATATATAAAAAAACAATGTAAAAGTCCATATGTTTGTGCTTATAAATATATATCCATGACGTGCAAGATATTGCACCGTAATGATTTGAATGAGAAAACTATAAAAATATACATATTTACATAGTACAGATGTATATAATAAGGTACGGATAAGGTTCAGAGAAGAAAGGTAAAGTGCAAATTATGTACTGTGTGTGAGATTGTCCATCATGTTGTCCGGTTTGTGTTTTGGTTGAGGAGTCTCACAGTTTGTGGGTAAAAACTCCTCCTGAACCTTTCTGTTCTTGTTTTCAGGCTACAGAGGCGCTTCCCTGACCTCAGTGGCCTGAACAGTTTGTGGGCGGGATGGCTAGAATCCCTAATGATCCTGATGGCCCTGGATCTGCACCTTTCAGCATAGATGTCCTGCAGTGCTGGTAGAGATGTTCCCATAGTGCGTTCAGCTGTGCGCACAACCCTCTGCAGGGCTTTCTGTTGCTGTACTGTGCAGTTCCCGTACCACACCATGATGTTGTTGCACAGGATGCTCTCAATGACACCAGTGTAGAATCTCCTCTGTATATTCTTGGAGATCTTAAACCTCTTTAGACGCCTCAGGTGATAGAGGCGCTGTCTGCCTTTACTGATGAGGAAGTCCGTGTGTGTACTCCAAGTGAGGTCCTCGTTGATGTGGACACCGAGGTATAATACAGAGAAAACTCCAAAAATCAGATGTTACCCTATGAGAAAGCACTTGTCAACAGTGGGAAGGAAAAACTCCCTTTTAACAGGAAGAAACCTCCAGCAGAACCAGACTCAGGGAGCACCGACTCATGCGGGGTCAGAAAGTAAGTATGGAAGCCTGACATTAGCCAAAGTCAACTATAATGACATTGGCTGATGCTTTTTAACATTCTCTGTTGCACAACATCGTAATGTTCATATTGCACTCTTATATAGTAGTGAATAGTTGCCTGCTGGCTTGCATGATGTTCTTTGAAGAAATGTAGTCAGTATAGTATGAGTAGTTCTCTTTTGTTTTGTTAGGGTTTAGAAGAGCTGGAAGTTCAGCAATTCTAATATTTTCTGTTGTCCACAACATTCATGTCTGAAACACTGAAATGTTTATCCTATTTTTTTTTAAATATACAAGTATTATCTTCCAAGGCAGGATTCTAGAATAACTCTACAATTTTTTTAAGACATAACAGAGCCTGGTTAGTAGTTTCCTCCTGTCTCCAGTTGTTCTCCTGAGGGAAAAGCTTCTTTGCATTCCAGCTGTAATGTGATTGTGAGCACTCTAGTCAATGCCCGAGATTCCACCAGACAGACCAAAACATATTTCAAAGGCATTCCAGACAGAAGCTATGGCAAGCTGGAAGTGCAGTACAGGAACGGCATAGAGAATGAGGTCAATTTTGAGGATAAATCACCCTAAGCAAACATTTGTTAATCAATTAAAGACATAAGAAAGGCTTTTCCCCCATGTTTTAACTATGCACCCTAAATACCTATAATAGATCAAAATGTTTGAAACACAGCTGGTGAGGACCCACACTGCACATATGGCATAAACCCGCAACTTGTGGAATCCAGAAGTTAATCTAAACTCGGTTAAATGTGCTGATGCACACTTCTTTAAATTAGGTGTTCCAAAATCCACTGATGAAAAACGGTGAATTTCTCATCTCTACCATAGTCCATGAAGCTCCAAGGTCCTAAACATGCTTGTTATTAATATCTGGCTCTCTTCCAAAGCATGTCTTTTATCCTCTCTTCCTTCTCTCTCTATCATATCAGAAAGCTTAATTCCTCCCATATGCTAATTATATACAGGGATGAGTGATTGGCATGGAATGGTCATCTTTGCATTGGACTCTTTGCTCCACCATTTGACCGATGAAAGAGGCATGAACCCAGAGGCATTGTGTAGAAGGTTGACACATTTGTTGTCAAACCATTTTGTTGCAATCAGACCTTCATCAGACCTATAATAACAGGCTCCATAGCCCTTCTTCATCAGGTCTTTGTCTGCCATCAGGGGAGCTCCACCAGTGCAGTTTGGTCATACAGTACCAATGGACCGGACACCCAAGGAGGCGTGCAAGTTCTGGACCAAGCTGAAACTTGTGAAGAGCTGAGGTTCTTTTATGGGTTAGCATAGTGTTTTTTTTTTTTTTACAACTTTGGCCCCTAGAGGTGGTTTCTGTTCCTTTTCACTGAGGGGAGCACTGAAGAATGTAGATCACCCTTGATACAGCAGCAAGTTGTGGATGATGCTAGATGAACTTGCTTGGCAGAACAATTTAAAGCCCCACACATCTGGTTTGTTGGCAATATACTGCTGGAGAGTGCCAGCCCTTGCGGCTTCATATGAAACCATGACCTCAAACACACCGTGGTTTAAGGTGGATGCTATCATGACTATCATGCCACAGGACCATGTGATTTTTAGCCATATAATTGTTTACCGTCCATATAGTACTTGTTAAACATGAAATTGTGATTTTGACAACTTAGTAATATTAATTTACCAGCTACTGTAATTTGGTTAAGCTCTTAAGCCCCAAGCCTAACTGATCTCCTGCCTTTTGCCCCCGTATCAGGGGGCGTTGGGGCTTAAGAGGTTAAAAGGTAATTACTTATGATATTTGTGATTTCCACATGTTACTCTTGATTTTTACCATATTTACTAATATAAACTCAGAAAGTTACAAAAATGACTTACTGAGGAAATTATTTCAGCATATCCGTGCTGTGCTAACTCTTAATGTGATTTATCAACAGCAATTGATTAACAAAAAGGGTCTAGTGGTCTGATTTTATGGCAAATAATCAATTTTAATAACATTTAGGTTATGTTAGCAGTAGCACCATAAAGTGACAAATCAACCGTTTGGTTGACCACTTTTTAAAAAAAAAATTTAAACATTTAATTTCACTTTTTTAATGCTGTCAAGTGACATACATCTGTTTAGTAAGTCCTCTAACACTATCATATATCAAAAAAAATTATATCTTCCTACCTTAGTTTCATCAAAAACACTCTATGTTGGATGTTTCTTTGTTTCTGACTTCCTGGTTGGGAAAGGGATAAGAAGAGTCAACCGTTTACATTCACACTGCCTTCTGGTGGATTTTTTGGCAGATGTAAACCAACTGTACGGTGTACATTTTAGGACATCGTCAGGTATCAGACAAAAAATTGTCAGGTGTCAGTTGTCAAAAAAAAAATTGTCAGGTATCAGAAAAAAAATTGTCAGGTGTCAGAAAAAAAATTGTCAGGTGTCAGTTGTCAAAAAAAAAAAAAGTCAGGTATCAGACAAAAAATTGTCAGGTGTCAGACAAAAAATTGTCAGGTGTCAGTTGTCAAAAAAAAAATTGTCAGGTATCAGAAAAAAAATTGTCAGGTGTCAGAAAAAAAGTTGTCAGGTGTCAGAAAAAAAATTGTCAGGTGTCAGAAAAAAAGTTGTCAGGTGTCAGAACACAAGGTACCAGAGAGAAAATCTTCCTGCAGGTGGCGCTGTTGTCATGTCCCACCCGAATTGATTTCCAAATACGTCATCAACGTGTGACCGTGGGAGAGCGTAAGGTCATTGACCTCACCGGAGTTTTACCGTGGTTCAGGCTCCTAACGACACAAGGTAAGTTTAACTTTTTCTCCCTTTTGTTCATATTTTTGCCACAGTTGTGTTATATTAAGTTGCAGTTATGTTGTGAAAGTTACATATCAGAGACGGAAAGCCAGTTTTGTACGAAACCAAATCAGTACTATTTTTGTCTGGCTAATTCATTCTAGCTAGCGACAGTGGTGAAACGTGATTCAAATTTAAACTGTTCAGTAATTGTTTTGTATACATTTCAGCAAATGGACAAGCTGAAAGCTTACGAGCAGTTGCATTTGAATACTAATCCTATTTGAAGTAATACATTTCCAGTGGTAGACATGTTAGATTGTCACACCTGGCTATGCATTGTTTTATTAATATTATATATTGTCTTGATAGCTTGAAGGGGATGATGCCGGTTTCATATCACTGGACTTATCCATGGCAGTAGAGTACATCCATGCACAGAGAATCATTCACCAGGATATAAAGCCAGCAAATGTCATGGTAAGCCATATTGTATTTTTCTTTTTCTCCACTTTGTTTTTGAAGATCAAAATAAAAATAGTATATTATTTATTTAACTTTATTCTCTTCAGTCTATTAAACACTACATTTGAACAATGAGAAACTTTTCTGGCATATTCATATAAAGGATTTTTTTTTAAAGTAAGAAGCCTTACATTGTTTCTTTAATAGTCCAATTTTTCTTTAATATGTTGGTTCTTGCACACCTACAAAATTCCCAAACATGTTGTAAGTTTAGGCTTTACAAACTGAAAGTTTCTATTATTTTATTAGTCTGTACCACTTGCTTAAGTGGAATGGGGATTAAAAAATGCACAGGACTATAAAACCGGGTTGGATCATTAACCAATCTGTTAATTTTAATGTTGGGTATAATAAACAATCTCAGAATAAATCTGCAGTGATTGGGTGATCTGGGTGCTAAAAGCTTTGAGGGTTTTTTTTTTCCCCAATTATGAGCTGTGGTCTTTGGAATGACATTTTTGATAACATTTGTGAAATTTTAGACAACCTGGTAAGTTCTCATATGTATACCTTATAGGTTCACCACCCTTCTAAGAAGGCAGTCCTGACAGACTGGGGCATGGCAAACATAAGAGACACTGTGATGCTTCGTCAAGGGAGTAAGTTCACTGCCCAGGCTACTGGTCCAGCTGGTGGCACATATCTTTACATGGCCCCTGAATGCATACTGATGTTTGAAGAGGCCTCGTTCCAGACAGACATGTGGTCCCTCGGAGCCACATATCTGGAGATCCTGACGGGTTCCGCTCCGTGGATGGTTAAAAAACAAAGAGAACTGGCTGCACTAATGGCCACCAAAACCCCACCACATGCCCTATCACATCTCAGTGACAAAAACAGTTTTCTTGGTGGTTTGGTGAGCTATGACCCAGACTCAAGGCCTTCCGCATCTGATGTTGTTAAGTTTCTCAAGTCAGGCCTTGATCTTACGAGCCGATATGGCTACAAGTGGTAATGTTGCTACAGTCTGCAGTTCAAAAGTCTTTCAATGTGAATTATGTTCTACATTATTGTTAACAAAAGTTGTGGTAAATGAAACACTGAATCATTATGAAAGATGGCACCTTGTCAATTGTATTTCAACATTTTATTGTACTTTTTGTTGGTCAGACAGTTTTCAAATTACCTGTTGATTTTAAACAAGGATAAATAAATGTTAACAAACACTGTTGTATGATTTTATTGGTCATTGGAAATGTTTACTGGTGCACCTTCCATCCTCTCTCTCTTCAGAAAGATGTATATGTCATTTGCCTCGGCAAACGTAGAAAGTGTAGGAACTGCATTTCTGTTCATGGCAGTTGTGAGCTCTTGGACTAGCATGAGGTATGCAGCAAGGCAACCATCAGGTGTGCAGGGAAACTGGCTGTTTTCTAAAATGTTCTGGCACATGTCTCTGAATTCCTGGTTTGCTACCAGTGAAGGCTCTTCCCTCTCACAGATTAATTGCTTGGCATAGTCTAAAAGGTCTGGGTCAACAATGTGCAGCACATTGCCATATCCTGCGAATGAAAGACAATATTGAAAAGATGTTCACTTTGAATGTTAAAAATAAATGAATAATGACAAAGCTGTTCTAGAACCTGTATAAGAAGCAGTCAGTGTTTACAGATGTTATTACAGAAACTTAAAGATGGAAATATCACTCAAACATTTAGATAAATTTTTAGTTAAAGGTGTCAATATGAAGCCATTTTAGTATTGACAGTAGAAATTCAGAAATCTCTTATTGTACTACAAGTAGGCTTCTTCGGAAGACACAAAAGAGAAAGCACATTATAAGTTTTACGCTCATTACACTGGCTTCCAGTATATTTTAGAAAATTCATTTTAAAATTTTAGTAATGACTTTCAATGCTCCGAATCGTGAAGCTCCTGCCTTAATTTCTGATCTTATAGAACCCCACGCTCCCTCTCCCAGCCTGTGATCATCTAATCAATGGCTGTTAGTAGTCCCACCAGAAGACCAGAGGCAAGAGATCTTCCAAAGCGGTGGCTCCCAGGTCATGGAATGCTCTGCCTCCATCATTACGTTTCCTTGATTGCATTTATTCTGTATGTTCGATTGTGCTGTTTTATGTTTATCTGTTTTATATTATTGTGAAGCCACTTTGTGGTTTTTATCCTGTGAAGAGTGCTATATCAAAGTAAAAGTAAACTAATGAAAGTTAAAAAACAAACAAAAAAATAAAACCCCACAGGCTTTCAAATGACATACCAGGAGGTGGTGAGGTAAACAGAAGGTCGGGTTTCCCAAATGGACCAGGTGCATTGCGTTGCTTGCGGATGTCATGGGTGTTCCAAACTGTTTGCTCCGTTTTTAAGTCTCTTTGAAGCAGTGGCAAGTGTGAGTACTGCAAGCAGTTGCTATGAAAAAGGAGAATTAAAAAATTAATATGTTCATCTGCTTCTTTGAGGTAGAATAAGTAAAAGCTAAATTTTAATCAGTACTCAAAAAACAAAGGCATTCCTAGACCACATACTTTCATACTGCTGCTTGATTATTTTTCATGTCTAAAAATATTGACTTACATGTGCACAGGATTGTCCAGTTCAAGGATCCCAGACTCCATCATGGCCTACGCATGTTGTTTTGAAAAAGACATAAGTTGTGAAGGTGAGAATTTCATTAGTGAAAAGGTACAGATGTACATAAACACAGATTCTGGCCTTGTGTTTTCAGATAAACTAATCCATCGTATGTTTAACGAAATTTGGATGGCTACTCTTTGTTAATAGGTTTTACAGGTGAAAGATTTGCTTTACCTCAAATGTTGTCAGCCATTTCTTAATCCATGTCCGCTTTAAAATACTGTTGAAACATTCAGCTCTCTAAACAACAGAAACATGACATTATCAGTTTTGTTGTCAGGTTGTTACTTTAGAAATAGTCATTTACCAGCTTAAAGACATACCTGGTTGTGCACTGATGTCCCCATTCTGAAGCACCTCCATGCCTGATTCCCAAGATCTCGCATGTGAAATGCCATCTGCATTTGACCCACAACAAGGTTCACCTTTCCTCTGTCCCCCCGAATCATTTGAGGACAGCCTAAAGACACAAACTGAAGATAATTAGTGAATGATGAAAAAATAAATTTATTAACAAAATGTAATCTTTTTTAACCCCCCATTTTTTAGTATATTGCATACCACCCTGTTCTTGAACAGCCTCAAACAAGTATCTGGCCACAAAGTTTTGCTTGCGGTTGGATGTGCCCACCTTTAGCCATAGAACCTTCCTGGAAAATCTGAAAAGAAAGAAACAGAAAAGTGGCCACTTGTACATATGATTTAATCATGTTTTGGCACTATGTTTGGTTTTTGTTACATTCCCCAAGAGTATGCTGGTTTTCCATTGTATTATGTCTAGGCGTTGTTTCTGGTTCCTCCGGCCATTTTGACTGCCATAGTTGTGTAGGCTTACATGCCTTTGGAATTGAATGTGACTCTTGACTGTGTTCAGACTGACGCGAGGGGAGAGCTGCCTTTTGTTTTGTAATCCCTTGTATTCTCCTGTTTATGTGTTGGTTAGGTAGGTTATCGTAAATTGTACATTTTATTTTCTTTGGAGTTAAATTCTGTTTACTTTATATCAGGGATGTTTTGTTTGTTGTGTTGGTCTTGGCCCTCCCTGAAATTAACTGCCAGTCTGAAATGGAACTTTAAGACTAGCAGGAAATAAGCCTTTTAAAAACCGCCATCTTGAATCCTCCTTCACTATTCATACTTTATCTTGGTCCCTTAGACCAGGCTTGGCCAAATCCAGACCTCGAGGGCCAGTGTCCTGCATGTTTTAGATATCACCCTGGGTAAACACACTTGAATAAAATGATTAGTTCATTACCAGGCCTCTGGAGAACTACAAAACATGTTGTGAGGGTAATTTAGCCATTTGAATCAGCTGTGGATCAAGGACACATCTAAAACCTGCAGGACACCGGCCCTCGAGGCCTGGACTTGCCCATCCCTGCCCTAGACTACTCAGGAGAGATAACACCTCAGTTTACCGCACATCCTTATCTTGAAGCAACTTTGTACTATCACTGAATATAATAAATTAAGTAGCGAATGCCATATTCAAACCTACCCATCAATCCCCAAATGTATCCACATTCCAAAGAACTTCAGTTTATCATTGCCTATATGAAACAACAAATAATAATTACAATTTGTTTCAACAGAAGTACCATCAAAACATGTTTGGAAGGTTAATTGAAAAGATAAAATAAATACCATCAATGTGCCGTGTGTCATTTGGACCACGGCTGATGTAATTCCGACGGGGAATTTTCTTCTTTCCAGGAGATCTCCTCTGAAGACCACTTGCATCCATATACCTCATTATATTAGCAACATCGTCTCTACAGTAACAATAGATTTTACTCTGAGCTCAACAGTAAAACAAGAGAACACTTGATCATATACACACTATTTAACCAACCTGTAACAAGGCCGCACTCCTCTGACATCCCTTACCCGCTTTACCATTGCCCTGATTCCTTGTTCAGGAGACCACTGTTTCATCTCACTCTAAAAAACAAACAAACAGACAATTGAATGTTTGTTTTTTTTTAAATCACTACAGAAAATAACATTTATTGTTTCTACAATAGCTCATGACACAGACTTCAGGAAAATATATATTTTTTGCACTGATGTTTTAACGCTTACCTCCACAGCTTTGTGGATTTCAGTAAAAGGTCGTTGGGGGCATCTTCGCTTCAACCCTAGAAGTTTTAAAACTCGTCTCAGATGCCTCTCACTGTTAAAAGACAACACAGACTTACATTATATTAAATGCAAACTGCATGTTTTGTCATTTTAGAGAGTTGTCACGGAAACTGTTGAAATGCAGACTTACCTTATTTTATGCCCATATGAATTCAGTGCACAGCTGATTTCCTTTTGTTTTAAGCCTTTGTTGAACAATGTTATTATCATCATATCTTGAAAGGTTAAGTGTAACAACAACAGTCTAATTGATCACCCACCTCTTACACTGAACATAAGTAATTAACCAGTAAAGTACTAAATCTTTTTATGTGGCAATTACACTAAAAGCATCGTCTATTCAGTGCCCACAAATAAAACATGTGTAGCAAAAAATACACTTCTTTGATATGAAAGAGGTGAACAGTAGTTAATAAATAAGTTGTACTTTAGTCATTTATTTTTAATGCTCTTTTTTTAATAAAAAAAAAAAAGTATTTTTGGTACAGTCATGGGAACCAGCCAGAGTCGGATACTCCTTTCATCATCGTCAGATGACATATTGCAGCAAAGTCTAAAAACAACAACAGAAAAAAACATATCGGGATCAAAAAATATCCCGACAGTAGCAATATAGAAAAGAGAAATAAAGAAAAAGAGCGACAGAAAGGATGCAGGCTGCTCGTGAGCTTTCAGCTTGTCCATTTGCTGAAATGTATACAAAACAATTACTGAACAGTTTAAATTTGAATCACGTTTCACCACTGTCGCTAGCTAGAATGAATTAGCCAGACAAAAATAGTACTGATTTGGTTTCGTACAAAACTGGCTTTCCGTCTCTGATATGTAACTTTCACAACATAACTGCAACTTAATATAACACAACTGTGGCAAAAATATGAACAAAAGGGAGAAAAAGTTAAACTTACCTTGTGTCGTTAGGAGCCTGAACCACGGTAAAACTCCGGTGAGGTCAATGACCTTACGCTCTCCCACGGTCACACGTTGATGACGTATTTGGAAATCAATTCGGGTGGGACATGACAACAGCGCCACCTGCAGGAAGATTTTCTCTCTGGTACCTTGTGTTCTGATACCTGACAATTTTTTTTTTGACAACTGACAACTTTTTTGTCTGACACCTGACAATTTTTTTTCTGACACCTGACAATTTTTTTTCTGACACCTGACAATTTTTTTTCTGACACCTGACAATTTTTTTTCTGATACCTGACTTTTTTTTTTTTTGACAACTGACACCTGACAATTTTTTTTCTGACACCTGACAATTTTTTTTCTGATACCTGACAACTTTTTTGTCTGACACCTGACAATTTTTTTTCTGATACCTGACATTTTTTTTTCTGACACCTGACAATTTTTTTTCTGACACCTGACAATTTTTTTTCTGATACCTGACAATTTTTTTTTTGACAACTGACACCTGACAATTTTTTTTCTGACACCTGACAATTTTTTTTTCTGACACCTGACAATTTTTTTTCTGATACCTGACTTTTTTTTTTTGACAACTGACACCTGACAATTTTTTGTCTGACACCTGACAATTTTTTGTCTGACACCTGACAATTTTTTGTCTGATACCTGACTTTTTTTTTTTTTTGACAACTGACACCTGACAATTTTTTTTCTGACACCTGACAATTTTTTTTCTGATACCTGACAATTTTTTTTTTGACAACTGACACCTGACAATTTTTTGTCTGATACCTGACAATTTTTTTTTTGACAACTGACACCTGACAATTTTTTTCCTGATACCTGACTTTTTTTTTTTTTTGACAACTGACACCTGACAATTTTTTGTCTGATACCTGACGATGTCCTAAAATGTACACCGTACAACTGGTAGAAAAGACTCACTAAGGTAGGTCAATTTCATTAAAAGCTTCAGTTAGATATAGGGCCTGAAAATGTACTCTACCAATTGAGCAAAACGCTAAAGGGTTAAACAGTCACTCATTTAAGTTTCTCTAGATAGCCCAAGAATAAAAATAATGATTTTAAAATTAACATAATAGGTCTGTTTCAATCCACATGGTAATCAAGGTCGGTGGGGAAAAAGTCTCACTTTTTCTTTTTCGTTTTGTAATTTGTAAAGTTTTTACTTGGCTATTGGTTATTATGGGGGTGAAAATATAAAATATTGTCAAATCAGCAACGAGGGAGAGCCAGAAAAAGAGGGGATGAGAGGGAGAGCGAGAGTGGCTGTTAATGACGACTATTATCGTCTCATCCTTTTGAGTGCTGCCTTTGCAAAAAATGAAAATTGAATTATTCATCCTACAGAAATAATAAATAACCATTGAAATTCTAATGGGAATCTGTAGTATCTATATTTTATGAATAGAGCAAAAGATTTAAGAGAAACGGGTTCATTATAACACACACACACACACACACACACACACACACACACACAAAGAGTAATTGGTATGATTGCTTCCCCAAACACCCACAGACGAAACCTTCAAACACATGTCTACATACAGTCTTATCCGATGAAATCTATGCCAGCTACACAGATAATGTCTTTTTCTTCCTCCCTCTTTCTTTCCTTTCTGTCTATTGAAGTGATTTTATGCATATTCGCAAAGGCTAATTCTCTGGCGTCCGCCCCGAAGTACCCCAAAGTTAATGTCTGTTCCTAGCAGGGAGCAGCCTCTGTGTGCTGCTGCTTGTTGTGAGATAACACAGGATGCAGAATACATGATGGCTAAACCACACAATGACAGACAAAGTTATAGTGAACTTCAGATGTGAAACCCACTGGGACTCTTGGCTTGGCTGCTAAATCCCTATTATGACTAAATATTTTAATGTTGAGTCATGAAAAAGTCGGCATTGCTCTGACATGTTCACCATGGTTTCAGACACAAACAATTGTACTGCCATTCATTCAAGAAAAACTACTATTTTCCATCTTTCACGAGAAGCTGGGGGTCGCAACAGATGGCAAATTGTAGACACCCTATCTGAGCCTGGTTCGGCCAGAGGTTTCTTCCTTTAAAATGGGAGTTCGTCTTTCCCACTGTCACCAAACTGGTTGCTCATCTAACTGTTGGGTTTTTCTCTGTATTATTGCAGGGTCTTAACCTTACAATATAAAGTGCTTTGAGGGAACAGTTGTTGTGACAGTTGTTGCTATATGAATAACATTTAATGCAATTGAATTAATAGGTAGCATGGATGCACCTTTTCTTTCTTTAAACTGCTTGCTTGATTGTGTTTGTTATGTTTTTTTTTTGTTTGTTTTTTGTTTTTTACTGCCATTCATACTTTGTCTTAAGAAGTATTTCAGCCATGTCAGTTAAATGAACATGATTATTTGTATTTGAACATTCAAAAAGACAAACAAAATGAGTCTGAACTGTCTTTAAAACACATCACTGCAGCTGGAAATAATAAACTTATTTCACTTGGGGTATTACAGAACAATCCATCTAAAATGAAAGTTTCATAATTGCAATTCTCAATAATTTTTGGTTGGTTAATAAGAAAAATTTCATCAAAGCTGCCGTAAGATCCTCAGTTAAGGGTCTGTTCAGGTAAGTGTTTCACTCATGTATACATACACAACTTAGCTAGTCAGAGTACTGAATGATGACATATGTACCCGAATTGTAATTAAAAGATAAAAATGAAAGAAACCGATTTAACAACTATTTTGGACTAAATCTGTATAATAAACCATAAAGGGCATCCAGCAAAATCAAAGCTAGTGACATTAGCACAACAAAGGTACAAAAGTAAGAGAAACTAGGATTACAAGGCCAAAATCAGAAAGCAATGAAAAGTGACAAATGTGTGTCCTTTTTACTTGTAACTATCACAACCTTTGTCTGTGCACTGCAACTATAATCTTATTTAGATGTGTTCCTTAATACTAAGAGCACATCATTGACACGGGAACGTTTTCCTAACATAACTGCTAATAAATACATTCATTCAAGGATTCAAGGAGCGTTATTGTCATTCGCATCACATGTTAACATAACATTCATCAGTTTTCTTAAACACTTATTCAGTTCATTGTCAAGGGGGTGGCTAGAGTCTAACCGAAATGTCATAGGGTGAAGGGTGGACAGCAAGGCTAATAAAGACAGACAGACAACTATACAGACTCATATTCACGTCTGTGCGCTACTTAGAATCACTATTTTACTGAACAACCATGTCTTTGGGCTGTGGCAGAGTCTTAGTACCTGCAGGGAACCCACACAGGCAGCAACAGAATATGCAAACTGTATATATTAGTCACAGCCTTTTACATTTATTGATATAAGCTTGCATTTTCTGTAGCTTTTTCTTAAATTAATAGACTGGTTAAGACAACACAAATCTCACAGCAAGTTTAGTAATAGTGACGCTTTATCAGAGATAGTAATAACAAAATAATGTTGAGCTGCCTTTGGAGACCATTTTAAGTAATGTGGCCTTCAAAATGTGCTGAAATGTCTTTGAGTATAATGGAACATACAACACCCTAATACAAACAGATGATTCGGGAATGCTTTTCAGCCACTTTATCATCTGCTGTTGGCATAGCAACAAACTTATCAAGAAAAGTGAGGAGTGCTCTGTATATTTGCAACTGCAGCTGCGAAACAGGGTAGAAAGTACTTACCTAAATTATTATGTTAACAAAAAGCATTTTTTGTTGGGTTTTTTTTGTATCAGAAAGTGTGAATGTGTAAATGACATTTGCCGTCATACCACACTGACAGAAAATATTAATAGTCCGTGTTTGAGTCTGCATATGAATGTAATGTGAATATTACAATTTCTATTTCTGCCTCTTAGCTGTGAAAATTTGACTTTAATGTAGTCTTTGTTTGTTTCATTTGTCAATTTACTTTTTTAATGTCCCTAATGCTGACTCTGATGCACTGTGCAATTTAAAATGTTATAAAAAATATATTTTTTTGTATATTTAACCCTTGTGTGGTGTTCATATTTTTGTTACTCAGCCAGTGTTCATGGGTCTGGTGGACCCGCTAGAGTTTTGGCTTTTGAAATTAACACTATCAAACAATTTTATGTTAAATTACTCAACAGATGTTCACTTCATCCCAATTACAAACCATATGAACAGCAAACATGGTTAATTTTTTCCCTTTACCTTTGTTAGATCATATTTATGAATTAATGTGCTTCTCGTTTTTGTTTTTCTATAAAATGTTATAAAAAAAAATCAGTTATAATCAAGTGGAGTGAGTGGAAAGACACAACACATTTACACGTGAAGCAATATGTTTCACAACTAAATGGGATCAGCTGCTCATCAATGGTGACATTAGGCCCAGGGTTGTAAAACAGGGGGAGGTGGTGCACACACTTATCCCACACTGTCCTGATGGCAGCTAGCTTGTCTCTCTGCCGTCGAGCTGGTCTGTCATCTCGGTTATCAAAACGGATAATCCTGGAAATTTTGTGGAAGTTTTCCAGAGACACTGATGCACGGAAAGGTTCGTGCCGGTTTCTGCATCCCACAGGGATTCTGTCGATTCCCCTTTGGACCTGAAAACTCCTGCAAGGATAAGAACCCCAAAGTAGGCCTTTGGGGTTCTTAGATGAATTTGGTCCATCTCCTTCCACCTCTCTCCAAAAACACACCTTCCTTCTAGATTACTGCAATCCAGAATAATTTTCTGGATGGAATCTGGGATGAAAAGCTCAAATGAAGACTTGATGTCCTGCACATGAGTAACTGTCAGCCGTGTTGGCCCTGGCTTATCACAGTAACAGCTCTGCATTTCTTGGGCAAGAAGACCATCCAATTTCACCAGTTATTGACATCCATATTTCTTCACTTGCTGACTGGTGGGCTTGTTCTGGTCCTGGAGCTGGCTGCAGATGGGGTACTCGTCTTCGTTTTGTTACTAAATGGTGCTCAACCTCATCCTCTTCTTCAAAGTCACTGTCAGACTCTGAATTTTCAGAAATGTGAAATATTCTGAAACCTCTTTGTCAACATCATCATCCGAAGCCCCTCTCTCTTCCAAAATCAATTGGATGGCCCTCGCAGCAGATAATCTTTTGCCATCTTGATCAGTTGTGATAAAGAACCACACTGGCAAAGTCTTATTTATAGTATTATGCCCCTAATTAGCAGGAGGGACAGGGAATGAGAAAATACAATTTGGATCCCTCAAGAAAGAGGGTAAAATGTGTGGGAATGTAAGAGCAGACAACAATGTTGCAACTTTGTGCGGGAGCAGGAGGGGAAGAAAACACTATCAGCAGCACCAGAAAGGAGGAAGACAGAGTGTGGGAACACAGGACCTTCACTTTCAACACTTTTATTAGACCTGGGTCCAGTGGACCCGAACACCTTGTATGTAATGTAAATGCGTGGGGGGAGGTACAGTATGAGGTCATTGAAAATTAGTTCGGATTTATGTTCTTCACAGAAAATAAGCCAAAGCCAATGAATTTCAGGTTGAAAAAATAATTAATTGTTTCATTTTTCTTTTGAAAAAAAGTGAAAACGGGTCTCACAGACCCGAACACCATACAAGGGTTAATCAGGCTGTTATTGTGCATTTTCATGTTGTCCACCTTTCAGCTCACTGATTTGAAAGTATATATATATATATATATATATATATATACACTTATATATTTTTAAGCCAGAAGTTAAAGTGCTGAAGTCTAAAAGCTAGCCATCACATTTATCTATATTTTCAAAGCCAAATTTTCCATTACTCTACTGCGATACAAAGAGCCTTTCTGTGAAAGGAAGAACATGAAGTCAGTTATCCTTGAGTGGAATTAAGCATATTCAGTTCATTCTGTCTGTTTTGCTTTTTTTATTCAAAGCCAATATTTAAGGTTATTTGAAAACCTTGAGCAAGGATGAATGGCTTTTTTATGAAGAATCATCTGAATTGACAGACAACATCAGGACAGCTATCTGTCAATGTACTGACCTGTCCCAGCCGCCTCCTCACTGTACCGCAGTACTGCCAGTGCTTCTGTGCTGTGAGTTATGTTATATTGAAAAAATGTTCTGTGTTGTTAAGGTGTCCTTGAAAAAGAAATCTTTGTTTATATAAATATTTAACAAAGTTTTTTCTGAAAAAGAAAAGTTATTACTCTGCTGTTGACATTCAAACACTGCAAATAAATGTAATCAACATAAAACTGTTCTGATGAGTAAGTAATTTAATAATTAAGACAGGTTCTCTTTTTCAATGCCTTTGATATTCAGTTATAGCAAAAGCTGCAAAGTTCCAGCTATAACAGTGTAAGAGGTGGGATACACTTAAACATGTTACTAGTCCAACACACACACACACACACACACACACACACACACACACACACACACACACACACACACACACACACACACACACACACCTATGACTCTTCAACAAGCCTGGACTGTGGGAGAAGATTTAAACTCCACAGAAAGTTTTCAACTGACCAGAAGGTTTGAAGCCTGTGAAACTCTTACGTACATTTTGTAAATTCTGAGTACAATTACTTCCTTTAACTAATAACAAGTGAATGGGAAACTAAACCACAAAGCCATACTGAATGCAAAATCCAAAGTTCCCAAAGAGAACACAAACTGAACTCTCCTGACTGACAGTATTTACTCTACTCTCGCTCTTCACGCGGATTTGTTCACTCTTTTTGTTCCTTATATCCACATTTAGTGCTTAAAGGCACTGTCATCAAAGGACACTTTGCAGATATTTCTGAGATATGAGTGGGTTTGACAAAACAGCAGTAGTTGACATCCCGAGAATGAGAACGAGTTATATTTGACCTCAGTTTTAAGATCATTCCCAAAGTTGTGCTCACATTTGAATTATAAAGTATGGTGAGCAGAGGTGTATGAATAGATCATAAAGTCATGTGTCTCTCCAGCCTCTTCACTTTATAAACACCTTTCTGACCATCTTCATCACCCACTCCCTATCTGCTCTCCACATGTTGTTCTCTTCTAACTCTTCTCTTCTCTTCTTCTCCTGTAGGATGTCGAGCCATGAATGCTCTGCACTATATAAAAAGGAGAGGTGTGGTAAAGTAAACCTCTGGCTACATCTATTTGGTGAATAATTTGTGCTCTTTCCATTTTATTCAGTTCTTTGTTTGTTTGTATTTCAAATGGCATTTTTTATTTGTGGTTTTTGTTTTCAATAAACTGTTACCAACGACCAACATAAAAAGTAATTATCGTCATTCACATTTTTACTTACCGCATTCCTTCAGGTAAAAGAGTTATTTACGCCACATTCCTACGCAGCCTTTTTCAAAAATAAAGGTTTTCTGTTTATTGAGAAGCTACATGACTTTAATGAATTTGAAATGGATAAAGGAAATGTGGAGTTTGTATAGGCTGCAGATGGAACAGAGGGGGATTGAATAAAAGTGCTAAAAATGCAACAAAATGCAAATGCAAAGAAAATGGTCAATTGTTTACAGCAATTGGGGGTCAGTGAAGGTTAGTCACTCTAAGATGAAATACATGTGAATGATTGAAAAAACAACCGCGCTGCTTCGTAAACCCAAATTCACAAAAGGTTGTGATGCTGTGTAAAATGGAAATAAAAAACTGGAATGCAATGATTTGCAAATGTTATAAAATCATATTTTATTGACAATAGAACATAGAAAACACCCAAAAGTTTGGACTTCAGAAAGTCCAGACTCTTCTACTACAAAGCTCTGCTGTTGGAATAACTTCAATATGCAGTTTAATATTGTCTTCCTGAAAAAGACGTGATCTTCAGCTTGTCTAACCACAGAAGAGCAGTCCATTTTAAATGAGCTTTGGCCTACAGAACACGGCAGCATTTCTGGATCTTCATCACATTGTCACACATCGGTTTCTTCATTGCATGACTGAACTTTAACTTGCATTTGTGGGTGGCATGGTGAACAGTGCTCACAAACAATTTCTGGAAGTGTTTCTGAGCCCATGCAATGATTCCCGTGTCAGAATAATGGCTCTTCTTTAATGCAGTGCCACCTGAGGCATGAAATATTGATTTTAGCTGTGTCCCTTACAAGCAGAGATTTTTCCACATAGTCAGGATCTTTTGATGATAGTAATCATCTGACTGTCAATGATACTAAAGGCTTTTTAATTTTAGATTGAGGAACAATATTCTGAAATTTTTCCACAATCTGCAGAGGCAGTTTCATCCAAATGGGTGACCCTCTACCCATCATTACTTCTAAGAAACTCTGCTTCTCCAAGATGTTCTTTTATACCCAAACATTTTGCTGAGCTGTTGCTAAACAACCTAATTAGTTACAAAATGTTCCTCCAGTTTTTTTCTTTTTTGTACCACTTACTTCTTATGACTAGTGTTGCTCTGTTTTTGGGACACGTTGGTACCATTACATTTATTATTTTAAACTTTGAAAGGAAGATTCTAAAACCGACAGTGGATGTATTTTTGGCTTTGGTATCTTTTACATAAAGTCTATGGTCCTAAAGCACTATATCCCTTCCTAATGAACAGGAAATGTATAATATCTAGCCTATGGTCGTCACATCAGCACAAGGTTTATGGTAAATGGCCTGTATTTATATAGCGCTTTGCTAGTCCCTAAGGACCCCAAAGCGCTTTACATATCCAGTCATCTACCCATTCACACACTGGTGATGGTAAGCTACATTGTAGCCACAGCTGCCCTGGGGCGCACTGACAGAGGCGAGGCTGCCGGACACTGGCGCCACCGGGCCCTCTGACCACCACCGGTAGGCAACGGGTGAAGTGTCTTGCCCAAGGACACAATGACCAAGACTGTCCAAGCCGGGGCTTGAACCGGCAACCTTCTGATTACAAGGTGAACTCCCAACTCTTGAGCCACGATCGCCCTATCACTAACTACTTTCTTCTTTCTGATACTGATTATTAGACTGTATTTTACTGAACCACTAGTGTGTCATAATTGAGCTTCCTAAATTGTAAATGGTACAAGTTGTTCTCAATCTTATTACCATTTTGCAAAAAGCCAGTCTCACAGATCACAACTGCATTAGTTTTTTCCAGCAGTTGTGTGTGTGTTTCGAAAACGTGCACTAACTACTTGTTGAAGTGCCCTGTAGAAACTCTTTGGATTATTGTGTTTTCAGCTTGTAATAATGGATCGGTTTTTATTTTATTTTCAAGGTCCCACAGTTCATAATAACTATGTTCGCTCAGATTTTACCTTTGCAAGGGATTATTGTCTGGATTTGGTGCATGACTGTGGTGGCCGTGATCCTTTGCCGTCATGTCTAAAGCATGAATCAGAGGCTGAAATGGTTTAGTTTTGATTTGTTTTTCTGTGTGACAGGGTGGTTTGTAAGACAAACTCTATGTCTCGGGAAAATATATGTGTATGGGGCAGATGACCCAGATCATGCAGATATAAAAGCAGGTGGGGGAGTTGAATGGAAGAAGGTAATGAATGACCTTTGGGTTGGTGACAAAAAAAAGCACAAAAAAGTAGGTGGGGTACATAAAAGTAGATCATGGGAAGGGAGAGAAGTGAACAGAGGTTTACAGAAAAACCTGAGATGAATGGGTGAGAGTCATGTTGTGAAAGTAGGAAGCTGGGAGCAGCCACAGGTGAGGAAAAGATAAACAGTAGTGAGACCATGAGTAAAAATAAAGAGAGTGTATCTGGGGTGAAGTAATGGGGGCAACAGGGAGAGAATGATGGGAAGGAGAAGGAAGTAAGGAGGGTGTGAGGTAAGGAAGCAGGTGAACATGAGTTCATGAAGTAAAAGGGAAGGTGGGGAAGTAGGAGAAATCAGGAAAACTGGGTAGATAACTGAATTTTTTTGGATGCAAATTTGCTGTGTATTGTGAAAAATGATGAGCTGGTCCTGATGTTTCTACACAAGGAAATGAAGAAGAAGAGATTCTGGGTTCATCGATGTCTCACAAGAAGGCAGCAGCAGGGAGAATTTCATAGTTTGATTGAAGAGTCGAAGCTGTATCACGACCACTTTTGGATATATTTCAGGATGTCAGTGGGGCAGTTTAAGCTCTTGTTGGCAGAATTTGGACCACATCTGAGGAGGCAGAGGAATCATTTCAGAGACCTGGAAAAGCAGCTGTTTCTCTGAGGTGAAACTGTATCTTTTTTACTGTTGTCATATCATTGTGCATTCAGCACTGGTGTGCGTTTTGAGCTAAGGGTGCGCTTCTTGCCAGATGCAGTGGTCTGATTGGTCAGATCTGTTTATGTGAAAAATTGGAAAAATCTAACTTGATTTGAAAAAGTAAATGCTGCAAATTTGTTTTGAGAAATTCCATGGTGTGAATGCCTCCACTAGGAATGCCGATAAAAAAAATTTTAACGCACAAAATATTCATATTAATTTTTCATCTCAGGTATCAACAAAACATCATGAGGAGCTGAAGTTTATTCCATCTGCATTAAGGAGTTTGTCTTCAGAGTTCATCACAAACATAAAAAGAAGGCAGCAAAATGCATCCATATGTTTCTCCTTTGGAGTGACCCCTGACTTAGAGACAAGCTCTATATGGATCTAACAACAAATGACATGCGTACTTCACATGTCAAAGTTTAAATGCCTCAATTTAATAATGGTCAGACCAATTCACAGATCCAGTGGGTGTTTGTGCTGTTGTGTCTTCATATGAGTGACCTTTGTGTGAATGACAAAATGCCTTTACTTTGACAGACTAATGAAGCCAGCAGTCTTGTGTATTCCATGTCTGAAAAGGGCTTTATTGACGTAACATTTGATGAACTGGCATATCCCGATTTTGCCTAATGTTAATCCCTGGAAAGTGATCTCATAAATTCTTTAAACCTCATTTTCTGTCAGTCAGTTCTCTCAGTGTTTCAACTACTGTGCGTCAGATGTGTTTTAAACCTGCCCTTTTTATATCCAACATTTTCAGTTTATGTTAGATTGGAAATAAACACAAATCAGACGTTTCTCAACTCACGGCTTTAGACTTTTGGACTGATATGTATTAAAATATCAATAAAGATTCATGAAAACAACAGTGCAGAATTTGCAAATACTGGAACATTCAATCAGCAAAATTATACCTCACATAAAAAATAACACATTTTCAAACAGGTGGGACAGACAACCCTGTCTGTGAATTTCTTTTTACCCTCATGTTTTGTTACTTGTCATTTTAATTTCTAATAATGAAATGTATAAAATAGTGTTTTATTTTCAACTTTACCCACAGTACGTCCCAGTACACAGAACAGGAAATGCAAATGGGAATATGGAAAAAATATGAGGAGGAACACCCCTATGTGGTCACTTTTAATGTCAGCACCACTTTGAATGGGTTTTACATCTCTGACTCTGACCAACAACTTTTCATGGCCTGTTTCATTTTGTTCTGAATGCTGGACTCGTGCTCTGCTGTCACACTACAGAGTGGAATTACCAGCACTACCTCAGCCAGACTTTTGAAGTTTGGGTACATTTCACCCAGGAAATGATCAGAAGTCAGCAAGACTGTTTAAACATGGGACCTCCTGATGTTGCAAGGACCAACTTCACCCCCAGGGAAATCCTGCAGCATGTGGCCCTTCAGGACCAGGGTTGAGCTATGCCCATCTGTGACCGACAACAGTCTCGGGTGCATTTAGGTTGCATTTGATAATGTCAAATTTTATGTTTTATTTAAAAAAATCTACCTAGAATTTTTAAATGTTAATGGTAGATGTTCTTGTTCTAATCTAAAATGCCAAACACCCTGTCGTTGTTAAAAAAAAAAGATTCGGTCAGTAATGGAAATTTTTCTATTAAAACAAGCTCTGGTCTGTTGTCTAGCGGACATCCTTTTCCATAATGTGACTGTGTATAAAAGAAAACAAAAAAATTCCCAGCAATCATATTAAAAAGTTGGTGAGAGTGTTTGAACAGTACTGTGGAGCCTTGAGGCAAGCGTCAGCCGAAGGATGAAGATGCCAAGTGACAGTGCACTGATTACACTTTGATTTATAAATAGTACATTTAGCAGTAACCATGCGTTTAAAGTCATTTCCTGCTTCAGCATTTAAAATAGCCCAAAGACTAAAACTACCTTAGACATCTTAGCATTATTTATTCTCAGCTAAATCTCATTTATTTTACAGGTGCCCATGACTATCAAAGAAACACCTGAAAGACACAATCCTGAATTACCCGGTTATAGTCGACTGCTAACTTTGTATTAATGTGCTTCTTTTTTATTCTGTGTTTTCAAGTCGGTATCTTTTTTCAGCAAATACAGTAGTAGCAGGAGAGGAAAGACATTTACACACATTACACATTCACACCAGTTCTCCCGATGCTCCAGCTGTCACAGCTGGGCACTCACATGCACAATAAGCAGAAGAGGGGATGGAATGGAGCAATAAATGACAGATGAAGGTGTCTGGAGCTAATTCAGATTCAGGACTTCTATCACTTTCTTTCTGGATCCAAAAATACATTGTTTCTCTTCTCTTCTTGTCTCACATTTCAAACACTGAATACATTAGCCCATTTATATCAGGCTGTGATTCTTAGAGAAAGTATACATGCTAATAATGTAGCGTCACACCTGTCTTTTGTCACATTGTTCCATTTAAATTTCTCATCGTTTGCAAATTGGGTTTTCAGGAGGAGACAAGTCTAGATGTGTCACACTAAGCACGTGTAGCTCTCCTCTGTAAGTCAGACAAAGGGCAGCCGCTGTTTTTAGTGTTTATAGAGTTGATGCAACGAGGCTGAACAGTTTCTGTTAATTCACTGCTAATATGTTTAGTTGTGTTTAATTCAGGACTTTAAACACCTCTGATTTTTGTCTTTTTATTTTACTCTGTGTCTTCATCTCACGACCTCCTTTGCTCCCTTCACAACTGCTGCGGCCAATGAAAAGGTGCTGTCCCAGTGAAGTCCCATTGGGAAGGCTTGATTGAGCGTTTTGGCTGCCGATGATGTTTTGAACCCTCTCTTGACGAGCAATGTCAAGATAGGCCTGCCCTAAAGCAGAACTTTATCTTCCCCTTTTCACCCCAATACCACAATGTACAAAATGAAGTTACACTATATTGCCAAAAGTATTTGCTTATATACCTTCAACACACACACGAAGTTGATTGACATCCCATTCTTCATTCATAAGGTTTAATATCATGCTGGCCCAGCCTACAGGAGAGCCAGGAGAACAGTACTTGTCTGACTGCACTGCGCCAAGTGTAAAGTTTGGTGAAGGGGGGATTAGAGTTTGGTGCGGGGTTGTTTTTAGGAAATTGGGTTCTGCCCCTTAGTTCCAGTGAAAGGAACTAAGGCATTTTGGAAGATTTCATGCTCCTGACTTTGTAGGAACAGTTTGGGGATGGCCCCTTGCTGTTACAACACGGCTGAGAAGCCGTGTTGTAACAGGACAGTCTATTAAGTCATGAATGAGCGTGTTTGGTGTAGAAGAACTTGACTAGGCTGCATAGAGTCCTGACCTCAACCTGAGAGAACACCTTTGGGATTAATTAGAGTGGAGACAATGAGCATGTTCTCCCCGTGTTTGCGTGGGTTCTCCCCGAGTACTCCAGGTCCCTCCCACAGTCCAAAGACATGCAGTTAGTGGGGTTAGGTTAATTGGAAACACTAAATTGGTAGGTGTGAATGGGGAAATAAATGTGAGTGCGATTGGTTGTCTCTGTCTATGTCTTAGCTCTGCGACAGACTTGCGACCTGTCCAGGGTGTACCCCGCCTCTCGCCCTAACACAGCTGGGATAGGCTCCAGCGCCCCTGAAAAGGATAAGTGGAAGTGAATGGATGGATGGACAATGAGCAAGGCCTCTTCATCCAACAGTCTCTGACTGCATTTCTGGAAGAATGATCAAAAATTCCCATAAACACAGCAAACCTAGTGGAAAGCCTTTCCAGAAGACTTGAAGTTATTATAGACAGACAGAATATTCAGACTTTTTAAACATTATTTTAATTCTTTCTTACATTTTTAGAAAATAAAAATTCAACATATACTGAATACATTTTGTTAAATGGAAGAAAATTGAGAGTATTATTCTAATAAACAGCCAAAACATAGTCAAGGTTGTAATTAGTGTTTTGCACAGTTGTCCTGAAGTCGGCTTCATTTTTCCAAAGGCTGAAACATTTCTCTCGCTTCACAATAAGAAATAAAAGTTCCACTTTGAAAACGGACAGATGACTGTGGACCTCAACGAAAAGCAAACTCCTAAAGAATAATGAAAAAAGGGGCTTCTTTTGTTTGCAAATTCTAATTTGGTTTTGGGCTATTTGGCCTGCTGGTTTGACATCACAAGTGAATATGTTATCAGTCAGTGAAACAATTGGGACTGTTGTATTGTGGTAAATCTTGCATTCTGGTTTAGTTTGACTTGGTAGTTTTTGTTATTGCATTGATGTAGCGGTAATTTTGGAAGCAAGCAGAGCCAATTACTTTCAATAAAAATCACAGTGTGGAAGAAAAAGAAAAAGTCGAAGAATAAACCTTCACACAGGAAGTTACCATTAAAAATAACTCTCATTTCACCCAAACTTCTTGATGAGGAGGCGTTAAAGCTGACCAGAGTGGAATTGTTTTGACACGAGTAGCCCTGTTTGACTAGACACCATTATTGCCTATATCCTCTTCTCTGACAGGGTCGGACCAATTTGTCACGTTACATAGCAAAACATTGTTAAGAGTGCTTTCTGTGCTGGATCGAATGAGAAGGAATATTGTAATGTACATAACCTGAGCAGGAACCTGTGGCATGCACACGCGCATACAGATGCACACACGCGTGGAAATGAAGAGCCGCAAAGGTCAATAAGATCCACCAATTACTGCCACTCATTACACAAAGCGGAGAGAGGGAGCGGAGGATGAAACAGAGGGCTGAACGAGGACAGCTGGTTCTGAAATGATAATAATAGTTGGATAAATAATCTGCCTTTCTCACCATCACTCAAACCCCTCCCCCATCCCGTCCCTCTTTCCTCACTTGATCTGTTCGGCTGCATCCCTCTTTCTCCCATCATCTTTTTCTCCTTTTTCCAGTCAAAGGAGGAGCCGGGGCGCTGGCATTGTCCCCGTGCCACCTTCTTTTTTTTTCCCTCCTCTCTCATTTATTTCAATTTGTCATGCTTTGCTCTCCTCCCTCGGTGAAGGAGGGTGGTGGATTGGAGGTGCTGTTTCGGGGGAGGGGGTGGCTGGGTGCTGAAGAGGAGCATGTGAGGGGAGATGGGCAAAGAAATTGGCATCTGCACTCTTGCCATAATGAAACATTTAGATGCGGGCGCGGCTATGCCTCCGCATTAATGGCTTGAGATGAAGGAGAGAGAGGAAGGGTGGGTGTGGAGGGCGAGGAGGTGAGGGAGGAGACTGAGGCCAGGCAGTCAGAGCACTTCACCCTAATAACCCGCGAATCCAGGTCAGACAGGAATACCTTCAGATAATCAGTGCCGCCAGCTTTCCTCAATGAGCTCCTATCATGGCTTTTAGAAAAAAAGAAGGCTTTTTTGAGATCTACAAAGAGATGTGTGTGTGTGTGTGTTGTGTGAGACAAAGCTCGACCGGTGTGTCTGCATGTCCCACCTCTCATTCCCCTCCAGGGAATCTCAGGTGTCATATTTTTCTTTGACAGGAATGAATATTGACATTTTTCATCTCGACCGAGATTAGGCTGTTAGCAAACTTCCTTTAAATTGCTCCCGAGTTTAAATCATAGCAGATATCCTTCAGTTATAAAGTGGCTGAGATATTACCTGGAAATGATGATTGACTGGCTGGATGGACTGCGAAGATTTCATGTAGGAGAGGCAGAGAAGACTTCATCATTTGTTAAAGAAAGGCCCTTGAGAATAAAAAGCGCTAAAAAACTTTGCTCCCACAGCTTTTGTCATTTTTAACTCCGTATTGGAGGATTTCAAAGCCACTTGTCCAACTGTTGGCTACAGTCTGAAGCCGTCCCACAAGCCGTATGGAGCGCTGAATTGAATTTGTTGCGCTTTTTCACAGCTCAGATGTTGTAACTTTTTTTTCGGGGGGTGAATTACTGAAATATTGGCAGTGATATCAGAACAAAATCAAAGCGATAAAGAGCCTTCTTCTCTTCTGAGACATCCTCGGCTAACTTCGGAGTCTCTTAGCGAGTTTCCAACAAGCCCGCTGACTGTCACATGAGCGTGTGTGCCATGGATCTGCCCCCTGCACTTGTCACTTCAGATCTATCGGGTAATGTGTGCTGGTGCTGCTTCGGGGCTTTGTGCTATTATTTATCTCTGGCCAGTAAGTGAGTATGACACAGAGATAAAGGCACGCACATATATGAACAGCAAGCAAGATCATACAAAAGTTCACACTTCAGATACACGTGCACGCTAGGTTAAATCTTCCTACATAAAAAGTAAAATACAATCCATGTTTCTAAATTTATTTCCATGATAAAGTGTTTTTTATAAATTGTTATAGGTCAATAAAAGCTACAGATGGGCCATTTTAGGCCATTGGTAGTCGATTCCTAGGCAAGATGATGGCATTTCAATATAGTAAAGTATAGAAAAGATCCTCAGGGGTCTAAGATGTACCTGTGTGTCAATTTGGGTTCTTGGTAAAACAAACAGGCAGATGGAGATTTTGTGTAATACAGTGCGATGCCAAGATCCAGAGTTCAGAGCAGTATATATATACAGTATTTCTGAAACTATTATTATTATTATCAATAAAATATTAAGAAACCACAAAAAATAGCCTTTGGGAATTTTTACACCTATGATGCTTATCATTATTCCCATTGTTTCAAATAATGAGGTCAGAGTATGTAAGTAGTACCTATGAATCAATAGCTCAGTTCTCAGACATTTTTATTTTGCTCTTGGATCTCTATCATATCAGTGAGGTGTGATGGCCTTAACATATTCACCTCAGGCACACAGCTCTGGCTTAGCATAGGAACGACTACTTATCTCCTGTTCAACTCTTTTGCTTGTAAAATGTAACAAATCAGAAGAAAATTTAATTTGAAACTTTATGCTATAATGTTTATGAGTGTAATATTCTCTGTTCTATGAATAACTTCAAAATACACTTACTGTACCTTTAATAAATTTATTTAATGTGTAAAAATGTTGTTATCATGAAAAGCAATCAAGCATAAAATGATTTATTTAGCTTTTCGTGTTGAGATTTTATCACGCAGAAAATGCGTGATTAAAAATACTTCCCGTGTATTTCTGTCTTTGTGTGGACGTTCGTAATCTCCCATACACAGTACACAAAGATGAACAATGCACTTAATATTCAACCACATGCATATGTAGCAAGTCTGATGATAGTAGCAGTAACAGAAGCACTTAATCTCTTTTGAATCATCAGAATAAAAGAAAATTTGATATAGTCTGAAACACACTTCTGGGCAAAATCAAGCACAAAACAGACACATTACACTTGATTTATCACAGCCATGACTCATCAGAAAGGAAACAACGCTGCGGAGCGTTTATCCGAGATAAGAGCAGACTTTGAACAGCTCTGAGTGAAAACTGCCATTAACAGCAACAGTGATGCCTAAAGATGCGCCTACGTTACGCCAGAAAATTGGCTTTCTTTTCCTTTTTTTTTTCCTTTCTTCTAATGAATGCTTTTTTAACTTGTCCTGCTTCTTCTTTTTTCATTCTCAGACACACTATCTGTAAGCTAATGGCTACCAGAGCCCAACGGCCTGCATAACTCTTCACCGTCTGACACTGTACTGTCATATCCGGCTGAAGCTTCATTAATTCCCCATCCCAGAATCAATGACTCGCCTTTGTAACGGATTTGCAGTCTCAGGCACTTTCTTCTATCTTTCTCACTCTGCCTTCCTCTCTCTCCAGTAGAACCTCAAGGGAAGAGATGTAAAGATGAATGACAACAGGGTCATTTTACCACAAGCAAAATTGTCCTACATATAATAGAAAGTGTATGTTTGTGTGTTTCTGTGGAGGCGATTTCTTATAGAATATGTACCACAAAGGTAGACGTATCTTTTAAATATGTGTAAGCACCTGCTATCAGTTGTAGGTTATTGCCATGTATGTGCTTGTGAATTAAGGGTGACATCCCTGCAAACAGCGTCGTGGCCTTCAACCCCTCTATGACACTCTACATTACGGTTACCAGTTGGCGATCACATGAGGACAGCTCTTTCCGGAAATTTTCTATGACCTTTGGACTGAAATGTCATTTAGTCTTGGGTCAGATGTTGCTTTGTGGGATTCAACTATTTTTATGGGATTTCTTTTGTGTTCTTACTGATTCTGTGTGACAGATATGAGCCAGATTTGTTTGCTTGAAGCGAGGACCGTGACAGCTGTTTGAACATAAATCAGTGTTTACATGTTTCTTTGATTGCATGAATATTCAGGATTTTTAAAAATTACAGAAAGATCATTTTTTACTTTGCTGTATTTTTGTTAAAAAGGTCATCATGGGCCCACTCACTAAGGCCTGCTGCACTGATTTCTTGTCTACTTGGCTCAGATCGACTCCAAACAATAATAAGGATAGCCCCTGCATTCCTACTTATATACAGCTAAAACTGATAAGAAATCTTTTGTTTATTCTAAACAGACACTTAATAATTGATTTCTAACAATAGCAACAAATGCATATTAGTGCTTATCATCACTGTTTAGGTAGGCCTTTCATACAAATGAGAAAGATAGCTCATTCAGTTAACTAAATTAGACAATGACTATATAAAATGAACACGCGCTGAAGGCTTTGTATCTTTATTATTCTACTCAAATTATTCTCCCAAGAATGTCATTGCTTTAGAACTATTTAATGTGATATTATCCATGTAATGATGAGCACAATACGACTTACTCACAGAATCTTAATGGCCTTGCATGTATTTTTAATTCTTCACTTAAGTTTATGAAATAAGGATGTAAGCAGGCAGGTCATTATCTCGGAGTTTAATAAATTCCAGCTGTTAGTTAGCTATCAAACCGCTATTAGCTCCTGTTGTCACTTCGGTACAGTGGGGCAAAAAAGTATTTAGTCAGCCACCGATTGTGCAAGTTCCCCCACTTAAAATGATGACAGAGGTCAGTAATTTGCACCAGAGGTACACTTCAACTGTGAGAGACAGAATGTGAAAAAAAAATCCATGAATCCACATGGTAGGATTTGTAAAGAATTTATTCGTAAATCAGGGTGGAAAATAAGTATTTGGTCACCTCAAACAAGGAAAATCTCTGGCTCTCACAGACCTGTAACGTCTTCTGTAAGAAGCTTTTCTGTCCCCCACTCGTTACCTGTATGAATGGCACCTGTTTGAACTCATCATCTGTATAAAAGACACCTGTCCACAGCCTCAAACAGTCAGACTCCAAACTCAGCAATGGCCAAGACCAAAGAGCTTTCGAAGGACACCAGGAAAAGTATGGTAGACCTGCACCAGACTGGGAAGAGTGAATCTACTATAGGCAAGCAGCTTGGTGTGAAAAAATCAACTGTGGGAGCAATCATCAGAAAATGGAAGACATACAAGACCACTGATAATCTCCCTCGATCTGGGGCTCCACGCAAGATCTCATCCCGTGGGGTCAAAATGATCATGAGAACGGTGAGCAAAGATCCCAGAACCACACGGGGGGACCTGGTGAATGACCTGCAGAGAGCTGGGACCAAAGTAACAAAGGTCACCATCAGTAACACACTACAACGGCAGGGAATCAAATCCCGCAGTGCCAGACGTGTTCCGCTGCTGAAGCCAGTGCATGTCCAGGCCCGTCTGAAGTTTGCCAGAGAGCACATGGATGATACAGCAGAGGATTGGGAGAATGTCATGTGGTCAGATGAAACCAAAGTAGAACTTTTTGGTATAAACTCAACTCGTCGTGTTTGGAGGAAGAAGAATACTGAGTTGCATCCCAAGAACACCATACCTACTGTGAAGCATGGGGGTGGAAACATCATGCTATGGGGCTGTTTTTCTGCCAAGGGGACAGGACGACTGATCCGTGTTAAGGACAGAATGAATGGGGCCATGTATCGTGAGATTTTGAGCCAAAACCTCCTTCCATCAGTGAGAACTTTGAAGATGAAACGAGGCTGGGTCTTCCAACATGACAATGATCCAAAACACACCGCCCGGGCAACAAAGGAGTGGCTCCGTAAGAAGCATTTGAAAGTCCTGGAGTGGCCTAGCCAGTCTCCAGACCTCAACCCCATAGAAAATCTGTGGCGGGAGTTGAAAGTCCGTGTTGCTCGGCGACAGCCCCAAAACATCACTGCTCTCGAGAAGATCTGCATGGAGGAATGGGCCAAAATACCACCTACTGTGTGTGCAAACCTGGTAAAGACCTATAGTAAACGTTTGACCTCTGTTATTGCCAACAAAGGTAATGTTACAAAGTATTGAGTTGTATTTTTCTTATTGACCAAATACTTATTTGCCACCCTGATTTACGAATAAATTCTTTACAAATCCTACCATGTGGATTCATGGATTTTTTTTTCACATTCTGTCTCTCACAGTTGAAGTGTACCTCTGGTGCAAATTACTGACCTCTGTCATCATTTTAAGTGGGGGAACTTGCACAATCGGTGGCTGACTAAATACTTTTTTGCCCCACTGTATCTGATTTATCTGCTACCAATGTCATGTCATTGTGTATTTGTAACTAACGTCATGAAGTGATAATGAAATATCACTTTTTTTCAGCTCTCCAATCCTCCTGCTTTCTCACTTTGCTGGGGTAATTTAAGACCATAGCATGGCAGACAGGCCTAAAAGTTATCACTCATAATGGAGGGAGAGAGCAAGAGAGAGCCATGGAAGCCTCTGTCTCTCATTTAGCCCCCATGTTTGTCAGGAGACTCAATCAATGCATAATTACCGTGGATGGCTATCATAGAAAACAATGCCAGGAGCCCTCTCAAGGTTATTCACCTAATTGTGTTATTTATAAATATGAAATGGTTGTAAATGTGGCTGACACAGTGGATGGAGCTAATGGCTGATGGACATGATATATTTCCAATTTGCAGTGTCAGATCCATGTAGACAGGTCGATGTGGCTAAGAGCTGTTCTGACTGTGGCTAATAATACTGATAATGAAGGTCCATGCTCGAATCTAGCTCACAGGTAAAAGAGATAAGAACCTTGAATTCGTTCAAGCACATTTTAGACATCAGTCATTACACCATTACACCGTAATACCACCGATACTGTGGTATTACATCTGTATTACATACATGTAATACCACCGATAGAAATCAAGGTAGAAATTCTATGGAAGTTAAATGGGAAGACATAATTAGGAATATCATAAACCATCTGTATTTTTTTTAAATCTTTTCAGTATACTTCTGTTCACAAAATGTCAATTTGCCTCATGTTATACCAGGTCAACGTGTTTTTGTAAACAAATCATTGTGATGTCGTTAGCTAAATTCATTCGTTATGGTGTGATGGTCCTACTTAGTCCAAACAACCTCATTAGGTGCCTTTCGAAAAGTCCCTCATGAATGACTGAACTTCTATGACTGAGTCTAGCTAGCTTTCTCCATTCAAGTCTAGAGAAAGCTCATTGTATCCATTATCTCATTCTTGCTGTCATTACCCACAATCCATCGGCGTGTGAATGTGTGTGAATGTTGTTAGAAAAAGCACTCGGTTTAGTGTCAGTGCTTGTGATATTGGGTGTGATTGGGTGAATGTGGCATGTTGTATACAGCGCTTTGAGAGTAGAAAAGCGCTATATAAGAATCAGTCCATTTACCCAAAGCTTGTGACCATGGCTGACGATAGGGAGGTAAACTGCTTGGTAAATCGGATTCTTTGCTTTTATTCTCAGCTCTCTCTTCACCACAACAGACTGGTACAGCATCCACAGCAATGCAAACACTGCAGCAATCTGTCTGTCAATCTCTGGCTTTCCTCTTCCCTCACTTGTGAACAAGACCCTGAGAAACCTAAACTCTGTGGGCACTCCACGTTTATCCTGCTGAGAACAATCACCTCAAACATTGCTAATTATGTTTCCTGCTGCTTCACACTCAGCTGTGAAATACTCCAGTGCAAACTTGAGGACACCACCGGATGAACCGAACCACATCATCTGTTGAAAATTTAACATTAATTCAACCAGTAGTTAAATGGTAAATGGACTGGTTCTTATATAGCGCTTTTCCACTCTTCTGAGCACTCAAAGCACTTTACACAACTTGTGCATTCACCCATTCACACAACTGACATTCACACACATTCATACTCCGATGAATGCATCGGAGAGCAATTTCGGGTTAGTATCTTGCCCAAGGATATTTGGCATGCAGACTAGGGGAAGCCGGGAATCGAACCACCAACCTTCCGATCAGTAGATGACCTGCTCTACCACCTGAGCTACAGAAAGAGGCATATCACCAAAAACACAATGTCAGGCTCTCTGGCCTTAAAGGTCTGTGAACGTAGTGTGATGTACAAATTTGTCATAGGTGGGCCAAAATAAGGGTATACATGTACAAAGTAAGGCTGGACGATTAAACCAATAAACGCATATTAAACTATTTCAAATGAACTTTTACTTGATAGAAAAATGGTCAATAGAAACTCAATAGAACTCATTCCATGTATTTTTTGACAGGCAGAATGAGAGGCCAGTGACAATAAGAATAGTGCCTTGCCGAACCAGTTGTGGTAGAAATGGAGTTAAAGCTTTGTCATGGTGACACAAACAGGGTAAGAGGAACACGTAGTAGTGTTTGGGCTACTGCGGCTGTACACACCACCTCAGTTGAGTTTAGGTGAAATAAAAGACAAAATGACAACAGAAAGTGTTGTCATTTTGTAAAACTTGAGTAACAGCAACATGGCATCTCAACGGACAACCCAAGAAACACGGACATTGTTAAAAAATTAGGGTCAGAGAGATTTGGTGGAGTGGAGATGTGTTGATGCATGAGAAGAAACCAAGAGACCCTGGTATCAGAAATGCAGCTGCCTACTATATTAAAAAAGTACAGAATATTTAGATAGTTTTCATCATCATGCTATGTAACTAAAATGTTTGGTTTTTTTCACACTTGGTTTTATCTTAATTTTAGTTTACTAAAACATTTTCGATCATGTGGCTCATATCTTTTTTAACCTATAGGTTTGATAGAGAAGCGGCTGACTGGCACGACTGGCTGACTTTTCTTCTTATTTCTTCCTTTGATAACAAAGCACCTCATTCTCTGAAACACCCAAATTCCCAAGTATGTACCATCAGTATCAGCCTCTCATATTAAACTCTCTGTGAGATCAGGCCAACCTGCTCCTCCTGTCATGGATCGCTGTGTGGCAAGCAGGAGGAGGACCCAAATGCAAAACTCACAGACACGGGGATGAACTCGAGAAACACAGCTTTAATGCTGGCACGGCATTACACAGGAAATACAAAACTAAACTGGGGAAAAGTAAACTAACACTCGCAGGTAGACACAGGAAGATCCACACAACATGAGGGAGAACGCGACGCCGAACAGAGGGAGACTCAGACAGAAATACACAAAGGGTAAACGAGGAAAGTGGGCACACACGGGGAACACAGGTGACACTGATAATCATAACGAGACAGGGCGGGGTGAACTGAACATGACATGTACAGGCACAGAGGTTCAGACAGGAGGAGAGAGAGCACGGGGAAACACAGACATAACGGGCTGGGGAAACATGAAACAACCACAAAGGGAGACGAGGGCTCATAAATACATAGAGGGCACACAGGGGGGAGAGAGAGCACGGGGAGAACTTAGACATAATGGGCAGGGGAAACATGGAATAAGACATAAGGAGAGACGAGGGCTCACAGATACGCAGAGGGGCACACAGGGGGTAAAAGCCATGAAGGGAAAACACTTAGGGAACAACACAACAGGGCAACTCAGAAAACATGGCCTAAATAAAGAACAAAATACATGAAAACTAAGAATACTGGGCCCACATGGCCCAGGACCATGACACCTCCTCGCCACTCGTGCCCCACCACCAAACCAAACAATGCCCCTCAGGGAACCATGTCAATCCGAAGCCTGTAAGAGGGGAGCTTGACGTGGGTCTCAAAGGACAGCCGGTTCCCCTTTGCTCCGCTGCTCAGTGGAGGATGAAATTAGCCTGTGGTGGACCCATCCATGGCGGTGGATCAATCCAGACAACCAAGCAGCTGTGCTTGACCATGGCTTCACCTTCAACACCACCACCAAGAGCCCACAAACTACGCCCCAATAAGCCCTCATACTCACCTCACATTCATCCTGCCTTTTGGCCCCACAATTTAAAGACATTTAACCCCGAGAATGGGGTGGGAAAGCAGTGGCATGGGGTTAGAGATTGGCTCTTTCACATTAGGTTAGGAAAAGTTGCTGTTTAAGTCAAAGCCTGTTTGGTATTCCGTGGAGTGTGCATGCACTGGAGCTGGTGTTATATAAGCGCTGAACACTCTGCATGCCAGAGGATACTACTTTCATAGCCTTTCCATAATTCTGGCATTCTTAAATTTCCTTGCAGATTTATTTCATTTCAGTCCACGATAAAGCTACTGTCTAGTTGCCTCATATGAATTTGTGCAAATACCTCTTAAGTCTGTATCTATTTCTTGGTGAATGCAGTTATGTGACAGCACTGGAATGAAACTGGAAACCGACATGTAATATATGCAAGATCAAGCTTACCTTGCCTGCATATCATTATTACAGCAGTTGAAACCCAAAATAGCCATACCATCCAATCTCATCCAATCCCCAAAACGCAGGACTGGTCTTTCACGAACATCCGAGCCAGAAGTCCCCAAAGTTAACGGCGCAATTACCGTGAGTGTCTATTAAAAGGGGCATAAAAGATGGATGAGTGTGATTCACCACTACATCAGACACATAAAAGAAGCAAGATGTGGAGGAAGAGGTGTGAACTCCAATCTTAGAGCAAAGGAGGACAATTACACCGGGGTTTTAAAGGATGAGATGAGAGCTTGTCTTTAGAGTCTATTTGCTCCGAAATGAGCTGAGGAACAGTGAGGAGAGCGGGGAGTTTGTTGTATGATAGGTAGCTGGAAGGTAAATGACTGTCATTTGCTCTTCCTTGGAGTATTAGCGCCACTGTGCGGCTAATTTTGGCTGACTTCTTTTATTGCTTCAAGTGAGTTTTCTCTGAGATTTAGGGACGCCAAATAAAAAATAACAGGGGGCGGGGAGGAGGGATTATATGAAGACGTCTTCCTTATATTAAGCATATTTTTACAGCTGAGGCATGGAGTGGACTCATTTAGATAAACTATTTCCTACAGATTCTCTACCCGAAATTCTATACTAAATTAGTTTGTCCACTGTCAGAGGTTTACGTGAAAACAGGCTCTACTTTGCTGTTTCTCTTATAAAAGCCAAATCAAATCATTTCCATCTTTCCACCAAATGTCCTGTATCCCCAGACAATGTAATATTCAGTAATGGCTTAAGATTGGGAGCAGAAGTGAAAACACGTTACATCAAATGCACTTCCATCTGCACCAAGTTAGAGAGTAAGGGAGGCCAGTAAATGCAAGCTGTTGTTGTCACTTTCAATAGACATCACAATGAAGACAGCACCTTTCAGAGAATGTTCCCTTGAAATGTCAGGGCCATTCTCGGGAGCCTTGAAGGACGGCGTCTCTTTAAAAGCAATATTGTCAGTACACATACAAGGCGGAGGCTGTCTATCTGCTTTTGCCATCAGAGCATGGTGGAGGATGATAATCGCTGCAGAGGAACGGCACCTGCAGGAGGTGAACTTAACCTTTTTCACTTTCTTCTCCAGCTGCTGGTTGCTGTTGTCCCACAGTCCAAAGCTGCTCTTTTGATGCAGGAAAAAAAACATGTTTTCCATCTTAACTTACCCAAATCCATTTCCAGAAATCTCTTCTGGATGTCATGAAATTAAAGGCTCTCTGTCTCATCAAAGTGATCACACTTATCTTCTTTGAAATCTTAACAGGCCTTATGAGACTTTGATATATACAAGGCTTCTTTTTTGCACTGTTATTGTATTCTTAATGTGTCATCAACCACAAAACAATTCATTCAGTTTATTGCTGGATGAATCAGAGACGCATACAAATCTCTATTATCTGTTCATCCTGAATTTCAGTTAGTTGCGATATGGTTTTCACAACTGCTGTGCTACTGAAAACAATAAAAATGCAGCAGCAGATAGAAGCGTGCTCTGTGCTCTGAGGGCTCTCTGATTGGTGCAGACAACACCTGACTAACACGCAGTCAAATTTCTTTTATAATACTAAGTAATAAGTGAGCTTTTTACAGGGCTTAAATACAGTTTGAGCTAACCTTTATTTCACATATCACCTACGCAGTCTAAGGAGCTCGGAAAGAAAAGCGTCTGGACTTTTTTAAGTTTCTTGGGTCTCCCTAGTAACACCACCATATTTCAGAAGGTGGCTGTGTGAATAACTGCAGTTATTCATGTGGATCAACTGATATTTTATCACTTACACAGATAAATGGGAGAAATGTTCAAATCATAATTTTACTACATTGAAATGAATAAATAGATATATCATAAATAGTATGATTAAAATATTTTCTTCGCCTAAGATTTTTCTCTTCTAACTGTCTTTCCATTGAGAGATGCACAGTCACACTGGATCTTGTTTCTCTTTGTGTTCTTTCTGTAGACAGTAAAAGTGAAAATAACTTGGCAAGCTAATCCATGACATTTTTTTGTTTTGTTTTGTACGTCTACGGTTTTTTTTTTTATTCCCCTACAAAAAGGAAACTCTCATCTCATGGTACCATCTTTCTTCTATCTAGTGCAAATGTGTTATCCCCAAGAGCTTTGTTGTCAGTTAAATAAGATAATCTTCTGTGCTGTAGCTTGCAGTACATACAGACCCATTATTTCATCCCACTTTTGTTCTCCTTTGATTTTATCTTGCTGAATATATCTCTGCTTTGGCAAAGAGTACATGTGCACCTGGTTCACATGTTACAGACGCAACAGCTTAAGGGATCATATTAAGTACATATTAAAAATTGGATTCGATTTGAGATCCTTTTTTAATTTAATAAGTGAAGTATGAAAACTTACCACTGAGGCAGGCATGAAATACTACAAAATCTGTTGGAACTGGGAGTTGATATTCCAGTTCCACTGTTTACCACGTTAGGGCCAGACTTGCCAAGCACGGCAAATTAGGATGAGGCCACAGCTGCAGAAAAGCACAGATGGGAGTACTCAACTTAAAGTTATCTATAAGGTACGTTTAAAGAACAGCTGTAAAAAAAAGATTAAATCAATAAGAAAGCAAAAAAAGGAAGATAGGCTGATAGCTTCTAGGCAATCAGGCTTCACTGTGAAAGCTTCGACTCAGAACTGCAGCTCTATCACAAGTTTATAAAACAAATTTAAATGCCTGCTGAAAGATTCACAGACTTGTAGACACTGGTGTGTTTTTTGGGTTTTTATTTTGTGTTATGTGTGTTGTATAATACCTTTTATGTGACACTTTTATGATCTTCTGTGTATGACCTGCTAAGGGACTACAAATGCAAATTAGCTTAAGCTATCTCTGGTACAATGCAATGAATGGGAACATTCATGTTAATATTGTACATGGTTCTTTTCTCAAACCAAATTAATTAATAATAAATTTTAAAAAAGAGCACGTAAGAAAGTAGTAAAGTTACAGGTGTTAAACAGAAAGTCATTGGAGGGAGAAGATTTGACTAGTGCATTGGGTAGAAAGTCTTTTCAGTGGTTTACTACGGTGGCCCCTAGAGACAAAGCACGTACAAACTCCAAAACACTTGCAAACTCCAAAACACTTGCAAAATCCAAAACACTTGCAAACTCCAAAACACTCGCAAACTCAAAAACACATGCAAATTCCAAAACACAACGGAAGTGCTCCAGGACGCTAGGGGCAGTGTTGAGCTCGATTTGCAAAAAAAACGGCAAGTTTGTCTGTATGGGACGGTCTAGTCTCCGTCGCGCTTCCCAGGTTGCCTAGCAACCGTGATACTATTTTTTTTTTTTTTTTTTTTTTGGCCTGTCCCGTTTGGCTCTTTTTCCATCAGAATTGTTGTCTAAAGGCAAAGAAAGATGCCCAACGGATTTACTTTACCAAACTGACCATCCCAGCCTTGCCGTAATGGTCCATTTGATTCACCTTTTATTGTTTATTTTATTTTCACTTACTGAATACGGGACAGACTTGACTGGGGGAAAGAAGGGGAGAAAGAAAGAGGGAAAGAGAAACAGCTGAGAAGAGGGACGGGGAGAAGGGCAAAAGACAAAAACCAACAGAACGGGCAGAGAAAAAAAAATGCATATATCAATCACCTGGATCACCTGCTGAGAAAGAAAAAAGAAAGCAAGCAGAAGAGAACAAGAGTAATAGAATAAACAACATCACAATGATATATGGGAATATGACAGTAAATACTAAATGTTAAACATTATTGTGGAGCACATAAGATCAACAGAACACAGTGTGCTTTGAGGTAGGAGCCAAAAAGGGTGTAGTTTGTGGGTGTGATCACCCGTGTGTACACCTGTGAGCATGGACGCGCTTGTTTTTTGTTTTTTAAAAGGTTCCTTCATGTAATAATCTGCTAGAGGGTGTGGGGGGGCCACAGCCCCGTCCTCCAGGGCGTGAAGCAGGTGTGGAGGAGATCAAAACTCCAGACATCCAGAGGCCCCCAGAACACAAGAGACCAAGGAAGACCAACAGAGGGGCAGCTGCGCCACTGTCCCGGAAAGAGCTGAGGAGAGTCCCAGATGAGGTCTCACTCAGCAGCCGCGGAGCAGAAGCCAGGGGGAGTTAGAGTAACGCGCCCGTGAGCTCTGCCGGCAGCCAGCTGCGCCTGAGTGACCGAGCCCCAGGCCGAGAGGCCGGGGGCACCCCACCTCCGAAGTGGCCCGAGCGAGCCCCAGGCTCCAGGCCCCGATAAGCGGCCGCCAAGGAGTGAGCCGGTGTGTACCTGGACGCCCATCCCTGGACACAAAGAACCACCAACGCACCGATGTCTGAGGGGGTCCGCCACTGGCAGGGGAAGTGGTGGTAGGGGGAGATAGGCCTCCAAACCTTGGAGGGCCTGAGATGTCCCCAGAGAGGTGGCGCCTGACACCCAACCTGACATATAGACACAGACATACAGGCACACACAGATACAAACATCCATTCCCACCCTCATGCTCTCATATGCACTTACTCCACACTCAACCAACGTGGAGACAGACATAAAGAGACGTTGTACACACGATCACACTCCCCAAGCGTACTCTACAAACCAGGTCTAGGTGCCCCCGCCCCTGGAGGGGGGAACTGCACCCAGTCCCGGGTGGTGTTTCCCTTTTCCCTGCGGTGGGGGGAGGCAGACCGCCCCGACTCCGCAGCAGCAGGAAGGCTCCACACTCCAGACCGCAGTCGGACGGCCAACTCCTCCTCCTAGTCCTAGCCCCCCTGCTCCAGCAGGTCGCAGAGAACGGGGGTGAGAGAAGACTCCAAACCTCCCTCCACCCGCTCATTGTAATGTTGATGCATGTGTGTTCTAAGGTGCATTTAAAACCCAGGAGGGCATGGAGCTACCTGCCAGAGAGCAGCAGGTAAGCGCATGGTCCCTCCTGCTAGCCCTCAATGTCTACGTGTATTTAAAATTGAGAGGTGGGCAACGATGCCAGGGGTGGGGTGTACACCCTGATGGTACTTTGGACTCCGTGTATCGTGCCCACCCCCAAGATCCTATATGTATGTGTAATGAGAGTGTGAGTAATGTGAATGTCTAAGTTGTGGGATAAAATTGAGGCAGAGGCAGCCAGAAGGGGACAGAGGGGGGGGGTAGCCTCCTCTGCACCCTGGTGACATACCCCTACTCCAAGGCCCTGCATGTGTGGGTGGTTGTGGTGGAGCGGGAAGAGGGAGGCAGCTGGAGATGGGGAGGGAAGGAAGGGAGGGGCAAGTGACCCCTCCCTAGGGCCAGCTCCCCCGCTGACCCCAGTAGGCACCCCCATACTCTGCGACCCGCCAGGGAAAGGGGGCCCAGGCCCATCCAGACCGGGCCCAGTGCAGCAGCGCCGCCCGGCCCCACAGAGCCCGGGACAGTCCACCCAACCCCACCACAGAGAAAACTGCACCCACCCCACCATCCACTCATCTTCCAGACTACATAAGACAATAAACACCCAGGCTGAGATCTTCCTCCACCTCTCCTGTATCTCCCCCTCCTGCAGAGGGAGCTCCTGAGGAGAGGAAAGCTCCTGCAAGATGTGACAATCTCCCCCACCAGTTGAAGAGCCCCCCAGGTGGCTCGACGCACCGGCGGCACCCTGCTCCAGGGCTGGGCCCCCATGCACCCACCCGCCCACAACCCCGGCAACACACCAACCAGGACCCAAGCCCCGAGGCCCGGTCCGGGTCCCAGCCCAGAGACGGAGCGCCCCCAGAACCTCACGCCCATCCCGGACCCACCCAGGGGCAGCCAGGCTACCAGGTCAGTAACCCACGTCCGTCAGCACAGACCCTCCCCTAGCCCCGCTGCACGCAGCCGCGAGGAAACAGTCACCTGAGAGCCAACAGAGCCCCTAACCGGACATGACCGCTACCCCGGGTTGAGCCCCCCAAGGAAGATGCCTCCGGGGAACCCCCCGACGCCCTAAGCCTGTCCCTACCCCCACACCAATCACAACAGTGAAGGCGGGACCAAACTATGACCCCCCACCCCCACTAGGTGATGGAGCTGATCAAAGGAGCCCAGAGCAATTGATCTGATGTGGTGGCAGAGGCTGTATCAAGACTAATGTAATCTAATAGATAATTTCTATATTGGTTAGAATTAAGATTATTTTTATTTTTCCAGTTCAACCATGATACTAACCGCTGGAAACGTATCATACAACTTGGTTTGACAGAAATGAGGGAGAACATATTTTGTTTGTTTGTTTGTTTCTACAAGAGCTTTGTGTGATTTGATAAGTATCTGAGGCTGAGACCACAGGACAGTACAACATGATTTTTGGGCTTCATTTCTGTACTGAACAGTTATTTCAAGATTAGTTAGTAAATAAGAATTAGCTGATGTTGTTCATGAGACTAAAGTCATATCACTTTGGTAATGTAAATATAATATGGCCAATATTATAGTTATTATATTAATCATTATTAGCTATTACAGCAGTGAACATGAACTCTGTGCCAAATACTGAGCTTCAGTACAGATTCAAGTTGCAGTTATTTATATGTCTTATCACCTTAAATCTTCACTCAAAGACAAGTATCTTTGACAGTGCATATATAGGTATATCATATATAAGAGACAAATGTTGTTCCTTCAGTATGCTGGCATTACTAAATTTGGCTCATTGCTTACATATATTTATAAAAAGAAAATGTACAAGCTGTGATAACTGTTTCTGATAAAATGAAGAGTAGACTGATATATGAAATATTCCTTTATTGGGTGAGAAAATCAGACCATGTCATAACTGCTTTAAGTCACACAGAATAGATATCAGAGCCTTAAACAGGCTGGCTTCTGCTAAATGGGTCAAACTGGGCAGAAAGTCTACAAACACATAACATCCTTATAGAATATGATGTAACACTATAGATCAACTTACCTCAGAATATATAAAGCATATAAACAATTACAGCAATATGATGCAACAAACACAGCAGTGCTACTGATCCAAAATACTCAAAGCTTCATAGAACTGGAACAAATATTTATTTTTAGGTCCATTCTGCTGCTGATACATACTTTAGGTTTCTGAATATTACACTTGTTGCTGCCTTTCATAGTGTTTAAATTGAAGGCCCTGAGTACTTTCTCCCACACTGAAAACACTGGAATGATAAAATTATTTTAACATTACCTAATAAGACTGATTCAGGACAGACAATTAGTTATTTTAAACTTTTCTAGCAGTCCTTCACAAACAGGGAAGAGTCTGTCTATTCTCTCCATCTGTCAGCTGCTGCTGGCTCTTCCTCCTCCTCTTCCTCACACACTGTTGAGTAGGGATGGGTACCGGTGTCCGGTGCCATGATGGCACCGGTTCTGACATAAACGGTAGTAACCAGACCGAAAAGCAGCGCACATTTCGGTGCTTTATTTCGGTGCTTTTTTTTTCCTGAGCTGTGATACACTTCTAGCCAATCATTTTACATTTCCGAGGATAGTAGGCGGGGCCAGGTACGTACATTCTTTTAGAGCAGAGCTACAGATTAAAAATGTCCAAGGCGAAGCGGTCAAAAGTCTGGCTGTACTTCACAGCAAAATATGCAAACTCAGCAGCCTGCAACAAGTGCTTTAAGCTGATACTGTGATACTGTCAAAGGAGGTAACACCAAGAATCCGATTAAACAGCTGGCGACGCATGGCGTTTTTTTTAAAAGCCCAGAAATGCGCCGTATTTGATAGCTTGCTGCGAGACCTCACACCGAGCACATCTACTGCGGGTGGGTTGCCTGTTATGCAACATCCCCCAAAAACACGAAGAGGAGAGTCCTGGCCCCTAGCCCTGCCAGTGTAGCAGAAATGATGACGGATGATGATGCAGCAGCAGCCGTTCTTTTATGCGTGATTAGCTAAATGTTGTTCGTGTGTAATTTACGTTGAGTAGGCTAACCACGTTATTACATTAATGCATGTAAGGTGAACTAGCAAACATGATCATAGCTACATGCAGCTGTCTTCTTGTTTGATGGCAGATGCTCCCTTCACCCTGGCCAAAAAGGCTAAAATGACCAAAGAAAAAGTGGAAAACAGTTAAACATGAGAGGTTTTTGGACAAAGTTTGTGTTTTTTCCATCGATTAAGCACTGCTTCCAGCCAAGAATGATACCATATATGCCCCATAGCTGCAGAAAAGGCTAACATTGTTATCTTTTTACAAAAAACAGCTGAACATGAGAGGTTTTTGGACCAATTTTGTGTTCTCCATTCTTTAAGCACCGGTTTGAGCACCGTTTGAGCACCGGCACCGTTTCAAAAGTACCGATTTGGCACCGGTATCGGATAAAACCTAAACGATACCCATCCCTACTGTTGAGTTTGTCCTGGTGGATCATCAGGGGTGCAAAGCCTCACAGATGATGTGCAGCAGTGGGTCCCTCAGTCTGTCCTCACTCTGGACACTTGCAGTTGTCACACATGGAAATCAAATGTGTGATAAGCTGCAGGATTCAAACACAAGTGTAACTTATAAACACATGTTCATACTTTTATTACACAATCAGAGAGAAAGAAAAAGAGAGCGAGTGCAGGACAGACAGACAGGTGGCAGTCTCAGGTGTATACACTGCTACATCCATCCATCCATTCGCTTCCGCTTTACACTGCTACAAAACAGCACAAAAGAAGGAGGATTTAATGTTTGTGTTATTACGAAACAAGAAGAGTTCCCAGATGGTACAGTGGACACATGTGTGACTCCTGTGATTAAAGCATCTTTCTTTCAGCTTAACGAGTGAACCGTCAGCTCGTTCAAACACACATTAAAGTCAGTTTGGCTCGACGCCACCGAACAGAGGCAGCAATATAACATAGCTAACATTAACAGTGCAGTGGATCCTGCTTGTGCCGTGATGTTCAGGACTGCAAACTGAGCAGCATCACTGACTTTCAGCTTGTTGTGTTTGTGGATATATGACTGACTTTAAATATCCACAAAATCATCACAATCTCTGTAAGATTAAGGTCGACTATATATATATATTTTTTTAAAGTAAATTCTGAAAGTACAGACATCGCTAATGTCACATAACTTTCCCGACATATGGCCAACAATAATGGTTTAATGTTCTTCATTAAAAAAATATTTGCGCATAAATAAGTGACATAATATTCAGTACTTACTTCTGAAAGTTTACTCTTCCTCCGCTCCGCTTCCACTGTTTTTTTTTCGGCAAAATTATCCACACCACCACCGCACTATGAAGTCTGGGATATGTTGGGCCATGAAGGCTACACCGACCCATCCTTAAAATTCAGGGAAATTAAGAACACATTTGAGGGCCGCATTTTGAGCAGCCTTTGAATTGGGACAGCCTTCTCTTGTCGCTGTGACGTAATCGGCCTTAAAATGCGGCCTTTAAGGCTGCAAACCCCAAATCCGGTCATTGGTACTTCCTGGCTTGTGTAGTTACTAGGTAACAAAAGCTCAACACTGCCCCTAGCGTCCTGAAGCACTTCCGTTGTGTTTTGGAGTTTGCAAGTGTTTTGGAGTTTGTACGTGCTTTGTCTCTAGGGGCCACTGTAGTTTACTAACAATGTACTGTGAATAAAGGCACTGCAGATCGTTCCAGTAAGTATACCAATGCTTTCAACACGTGTTGAGAAAAGACAAAGAAATTCATTGTACCAGTTAACACTGATTTTCATTGTGGACAAATCTCAGGGCAGAAATGTGCTTAAAAAACCCTGAAACACGTCAAAGCCAAACTATTACCCAAAACTGTGATACCCAAAATATACAGCCTATCGTTATGTCTTGTACTGTGATTCTGGGACCTGACTGAACCTCTCTGGGATAGGTTCAGTTAGGTTGTGCTTTCTTACACAGAAACACTTGAAAAATAGCAAAAAAATCATATTTTGCATCCAATTGAGTCCAATTAAATCCGATTGAGAACATTTGGGGATGGATGGCAATGAAGTTTACAAAAATGGACAACAGTTCCAGACAGTAGATGCTCCTCGAGTGACCATCTTCACCACTTGGAGAAATGTTCCCACTTACCTCATGGAAACGCTTGCATCAAGCATGCTGCAACAAATTTTTGAAGTGATCAACAATGACAGTGGAGCTAGTCATTACTGAGTTTATGTTTTCTCTTTTGGGGTGTTTACAGGTTTTTTTGGAGGTGTGTGTAAACTTTTGATCAGCTGTAAAACAGCCTGTTTCAGTTTAAGCGTTGTTTTCAATAAATTGCATACTCATAAAATGCTTTGTCTCATTCCCATTTCTTCTTGTTGCATCTTGAAGCTCTACTTGGAACCTTGTTATGATCCAACCATGAAAAATATGATTTTTGGCCATTTTTCAAGTGGTCTTAAACTTTTGATCAGGACTCTATTATTGAAGGCCAGAAAAATGTGGGCCTCTGCTATAAACACTCAACTTAGTTAAGAGTTGCAGAACAGAGGTTGTACACACTCGTTCTCACAACTTCTCCCCATGTCATGCATCTATCAGCACCGTCACAGCCGCATCTGGTGCAAAATAAGAAATTTGGTTTTTTTTTGGTGTTAAATCTGGTGCAGTTTGTAATAAATTGCCTGCTGCAAACCTTAGTAAATCACATTTCTGTGATCATTTAAAATACAGTTCCCTCCCCAAAATGTGTTTCTCAAAGGGCAAATCCCACAAAACATATGCAATAAATTTAGCTGCAAAAGGAGCTCTGATGCTTCACCTCTGTAATAAATCTTGATACAAGCAAAAAAAAAGGTTTTGTGGTGGCACAGGCAGTTAGTAAATCTGGACCTAAAAGTTCAACCTGAGGAGAAGTTTCAGAGTAAGTACCTAATAATCCACTTAACATTTCTATTGGTTGACCTTCTGTACTACTACTACAACTGGTCCAGTCCTGTAATCTACAGTTCACTTTACCATCCTCCACTGAGCTGGGAAGTACCTAGTAAGGTTGATGAGACAGATTGATCAAAAAAACATTACACTTTAATGAGAAACTAGCAATCATCGAGAATTAAATGCCTAAATCTAACATGTTCAGTTCAATACCTTTATTGACTGGGCCAGAAGGTTGGAAACCGGCAAGGGATTGCCACACTGGAGCAGTCTCACCTATTGGTTAGTTATAAAACTGCTACTGTTAGCTTGATAAAGCTGGGGGGAATGAACAAAGGGTGACAAGGTTTACATTAGAGGAAGGGACAAACTGTGGAAGAACTAAAGAGAGAATAAAAAAGAAGAAAAGGAGAAAAAATTCTCACCATCGTGTATTTCACGCTAGAGTGAGCATGTGACATATCCAATTTCTAACCTGAGACACTTAGTGTGTCTTTGTGTGGCTCAAAGGGTTAGAAGGGAGGTTATGGCATTACTGATCCAACAGTGTGTGTGTGTGTGTGTGTGTGTGTGTGTGTGTGTGTGTGTGTGTGTGTGTGTGTGTGTGTACTGAAAATGGGGAGGTTGGATCCAGATAAAAAAACCAAAACAAACATTTTTCTTATACTGAATGCTATTTACAATAAGTTTTCACTATTTGAATGCGGTAGTCTCACAGAAGGCTTGTTTATTTTCTACTGGAGCTCTTTATACAGTAAATTTGTGTGCATGCAGGAAGGAAATAATCATTTCACATTTGTTACCCTCTGGGGAGAACCCACTGAATGCCCACAAGAACTCAGACACAAGACACACACACACACACACGCACCACCCCTTCTAGCCTCTCCTGAGGCGCTTTAGCACTCCCATCATCTTCACAGGCTTTTAAAACCACACTGATACACGGGCCACTGATGTCAGTCACACCAAAGTAAAAAAGTACAATGACGTTATTTTTGGTTTTGTTTTTTTTGTTTGTTTGTTTTGTTTTTTTGTTGTTTTTTTTACCCCAGACACAGATTTGAATCAACAACTTAACATGCGCCTGATTAGTTACAAACCGACGTGTATTTTGTTTGCACACATTTTCTCGCTAATTACTCAGCTTTGTTTTCTTCCGCCTGAAATCTGTCACTACATGCAATTCCAAACAGTTCTTCCCCCATCAAAGCAAATGTGTTAGTTAACGACATAAGCTCTTCAAAAAAAAAAGGATGTTTGACGTGTCTTTTTAATTGCAACCAGTTATTTTGAGAGATTTTTTTTCCCGTGCCTCTGGTACATGCTTCTCCCTTAAGCTGACCTGGTGGCTCACCAATCTCATTGTCATAATTACCATCGTCACAATCACTATTATCTTAATTGGCCTTATCTCCTCGTTAGCTGCTCGTTAGCTAATTGACTCGGAGAATATCCCGACAAACGCTTTGCGTGGCAACACAAAAGGCAACAGACGGAGATCAAGAGGAGACATCTGCCTGTTGAGAGAAGAGGAAAAAACTGCATCAAGCTCAAGCTCATCTGTCACGGTAATGACTGTCTCAACAACGATGCACAATTATGCGGAGGGAAAATCTCTTGCTGCCGCAGCCGCCACGCTAGTTACACGCGAGGACACGCGCACGCTTTTCTCTAAGTGCTTACATTAAATGTACAGGCAGATGCTTAATGACATGTTCAGACAGACCAAAGGCACAGGGATGCAGAAAAAGAATGCAATTATACACTAAGTAAGACACACCGCATTGAGTTTCTGTGTTTCAAAGAGCCAATTATAGGACACTGAAAGGAATGGTGAGGAATACTGTAATTACATTGCACTGATGGGTGTGGAAATATATCAGAGTTATCATCAGTTAAAATGCACATGTTTCAACTATTCATTTATCGATGTGAAGGTGGCTTAGAAGCAGAAGACTACATCTTTTGGCAAAAAATAAAAAAATAAATACATCTTTTGGCTGCTTAATGAGTTCTGTGAAGTTTGTGAAACCAACAAAATTTCCAACAAAATCAGTTTTCCCCATTTTTCCAAACCAAAGCAATTGTTTTCCCAGAACTATTTCTTCTTGTACTGCATCATCCTCTTATTGCTGACCTCCTCCTGCTGCTCATATCGTCTCTATTTCAGCACTGACCATCTCCCCCACACACACCTGGTGCTTCGTCCTCCTTTCAACTATTTCTCCCCCTCAACTTTTTTGTCACTCCTTGCCACCTTCCTTCATATACTCCATCTAATTTCCATTGCTTCCTCCTTTTCTTCCTTTCTTTCTTTCTGTAGGCTGTTTTAGGGTTGTGGAGGCTGGTGGTGTCACTAGTAATAGGGTCCCATGGGTACTCTGTACACTATTGCAGGGGTCTGACTACTGCCTGCATAATATGAAAGGGGAGGTTCTTGTGATTTCCTGTCCTACTTTGCAAAGGGTCTGTGGCTAGCTGTGTGCATCATGCATCAAGCAACCAAGAGAAGCTGACCTTAGCAGAGGAGTTTTGGCATTTTCAAGTGAGGGCAAGAAGCACTGCGTGATTGACAGTCTGTAGTTGCTTCGGCTGAAATACTGCAGACACAAACTGCTGTAGTTAATGAAGACCTCAGGTATAAAATCTTTATTTTGGCAGGCAGTACTCTTTCAGTGCTGACTGGAAGGTAGCAATCCACACAGAGTAAGTGCTGCTGGTCTCGCTCCATGTGTAGTCATCTGCAGTTCTGATCTAGATGACTACTATGCTGTAAATTTAATGACTGCTAATTATTAACTGTTGATGTTTGTAACCACTGGGTTACAAGGGTTAGGGTTATTGTATTGTATTGTCTTTGAATATATGTACATTTCAGCAGGTAATTTCAAAGGCAATGTTAATAAAATATTTTACAGACTGACAAATAAACCAGAAGTAATGTGGTAATCATGCGTAAACGACATTTGTGAAAGAGCTTGTGTTGTAAAGACCCTCCAATAACAGAAAGAAAACCCCAACAATGGCACCACCCCCTATGAGAAACACTTGTCAACAGTAGAAATTAAGAACTCTCTTTAAACAGAAAGAACCCTCCAGGCATCCAGGGAGGGTGACATGACAAAGACTAGAGCGTTTGTAACTGTGGCCCCCAGACTCTGGAACTCCCTTCCTTCACTATTGTATTACTTTTGTATATAAATAAAGACCAGAGCGGTAACAGAGCGCACTTCACAGGGCCCCCACTCTGATGTGAGCGCTCTGTGACCACCCTTGCAAGTAAAAACTGCAGCGTGTGTCTCCACTCTCTGACTCTCAGCTGAAGAAGTGTCTTTTAGAATAAATCTCTTGACAGCCTGAGATCTGTGGACTCAGTGTTTTCATTTAAAAAAACAGCTAAAAAAAACATCTTTTTAAACTTGCTTTTGGTTGATTTCTGTTTTTCAGTTTTAGCTTTTCTGTGAAGCACTTTGTGATTTCTGTCTTGAAAGGTACTATACAAATAAAATGTTACTTACTTTTACTTACTAACTATAAGAGAGAGAGGAAGGGTTTCTAATAACTGCTATTTAATAATATCTAATGATTAAATAGCAGTAGTAGTGTATAAACATACAAAGAAGATAAAAAGCTGAGTGAAGTAGAAATGCTTAATGTATGATAGGAAGCCAAGCCTCCAGCAGCCTGGGCCCACTGAAGCACAATTTAGGAAGCGTTCAGGGTCAGCTGATCCAGCCGTAACTCTAAGCCTTATTGAAAAGGAAAGTGGGTGTCTATATCCTGAGCAATGGGCTCTGTTAGTATAATCTGGTACAACCAGGTCTTTAAAATATGATTATTTAGCACTTTGATTTGATTCTCAATTTAACAGGGAGAAAACAAAGATATGCTAATAATGCTGCAGCATTCTGGATCAGATGAAGGTCTGATAGTTCTGCACAGTCAAACAGAGTTTTGGAGGTAAGTTGCCTGCTAGCTTGTAAACTGTTTCACTTGGAGGTTAAATAATGACATCATCATTTTCTACTCTCAGAATAACTATAACATTCGTATATCTTTAAAGAATATTGGCAGAAACCAGGAAATGGTGGCGTGGAAGTTTCTGCCAGTCAACACTCTGGGCGTGGTCCCTAGCTCTGCTGCAGTGGAAGGGTGGTACGGTAAGCTCACAGGGCGGTGCCGGGAGGTCAGAGGGGACAGGTGAGAGGGATTGAAACTAATGAACTCTCCCCTCTTTTTAGCGTCTGGATTCGCTGGAAGGAACCAGGTGTGTGGTGAGGGAAGGAGCTGGAAAGCTGGCTTCAAGGTGCTGAAGCAGTGGGAAACACTGTGTTTTCAATACTCGAACTGGATCGTGGATCTTGATCATTTCATAAACACATTTCAAAAGACATGACTTTTACTTTGATATCAAGTTTCTGTTTCTGGTTTACGTCACGCTAACTCAACTTTAAATTTAAAGTCGGGAAAATGGAACAATTCTTAACCTTCGTATTTCTTATCATACAGCTTCAACACCTGCAAATGAGTTACGCATAGATCTCATAAACATAATTTATTCATATTCATTATGCTTTGTGCAAGATTTTATAATAGTTGTCTACAGAGATTAATTTAAAAAGATTTGCACAATTTTTGAATGTAACACATTTTCTTTCTTTGGACTCGCTGATTTCAGGTGAATAGGCAGGACAAAATGTGCAAAAATTTGTCCAGATGTGAGGTTTGTCAAAGCAGTTTCCTGATTACATGACAGTGCAGTTTTTGATATGAGTTTTAATTTTTGCCACTAAAATCAATGAATAGTCATGAAAAATAATCACGGTCTCAGTACTGAATAAAATAATAGTGACTATCATTATTGTCTTATCTTAATTCTCCCCAAGAGACATTAATGTTACTGACTATACTAACTTGAAAGTCCAAACAGATCACCAGCCTTTTTGTTTGGACTGTCAATAAACTGTCCGAGCACTATATAGAATGTTTTTATAAGTAGACATTTTTAGAGAAAAATCATCTACTTAATCTTAAGCCTGAAGAACATCAAATTAAATTAGAATTTCATTTATCAGATATCAGATTGTCCTTTTGCCTGATTTTATTTTAGATTTTCTCTTTTTATGTCACACCAGTACTTTAATTTCTTGTTCAAGTTTTTATTTTGGTATTTGCTGCATTAATTACAAGTCAGATCCTTGTTAAATATTTTGCATGTCTTTCCTTTTCCGCCCCACTGAATCAGTGACTTCAACATCCATCAATTTAAATGTTATTCTTTTCGTTTACTGTTAAATTCCACCAGTGGACTGTCCCTTTAACCTCTGTCTTCAAGCACTAAACAGTGTTTTTCCAGGACTACCTGCTACTGATTGCATGACTATCTGTCGCCCCAGTGTATCACATGTCAGTTTCACACCAATTGGGAGCATAAATTGCATGGAAGGTCCAGCGAAATTTGCATGTACGCAAATCTGGCATTTGCTCGCCTACACCTCAGCAGGTTGGATGTTATCCTGCAGAAATGGTCTGTCTAATGGATACCCTGCTGAGTCAAATAAAGAGGTGTGGAGAAGGAAAAGACCAAAAGGAAAGGCTTTAGATTTGTTGAATTAATTCAGCTATATATATATATAGGTGTGTGTGTGTGTGTGTGTGTGTGTGTGTGTGTGTACACTACCACAGTCGCCTATCAGAAAAGACAATGTAACAAGAGTCTTAGTGGTACAGAGTCCAGGAGGGTTCAAAAGTCTTGAGGGTGAGGTAGGTTTTATCACTGCAAAAGTCTTATCTGACATTTGTCACAAGGACAGGTCTGGAGAGATAATTGGAATGAGATTCCTTCTCTCTTCCTGTATCTTCCTCCCTCCTTCCTCGCTCTTCTTTTTGGTCACCACTCAACACACACACACACACACACACACACACACACACACACACACACACACACACACACACACACACACACACACACTGTACACGTTTATCTCAATGTACTTTGGGTGCCAAAGTTGGTCCGCAAGCCTTTGCTTTCAGATCTCAATATCTTATCTTCAAGTTAGACACCCACGGTTGGCATTTTAAGACGACACATACCGACTGTGCGTACACAGATAACCACCACTACTGCTCGCTGTCACTCACAATGGCCCACACACAAGCTGTGAGCATGTGCGTGTTTGAGTGTGGGCGAACAGAGGATACTTATTCGTTGTTCTCATGTGATGTGTGGAGTGATGTGAGCGTGCTTGTTTGTAATTTCGAGAGCGAAAGAAGCGTGTGCAAGCCTCTACTGTACGCAAGTCACTATTTATATGCAAGTTGATGTATTTTTGTTTGTATCCATGATGTGTGTGTGTGCGCGTGTGTGTGAGAGATAGAGATTTCCATGTATCTGCCTGGTGTGAGCGATGGTAAGCACTGATTATGCAGTAATGTTAGGGTTGTCAGGAAGCCAGCAGGCAGCCTGGTTTTAGCCACAGCAGGAGGTGGCACCATTATACCAGCCTCAGTTTCAAACTGAGAAATATGCCAGCCTGGACAAAAGGGTGTCTTTTCTATGTTTCATTTTATTCTGATTGGAGCTCAGACTGCCGGTAAATAGCATGCTGTTTCTATTTAATTGCCAGGTTGAGTAGTATTAAAGAATACAAAAAACTTAAAGGTGAAGTAGTGGTCATTTTTGCTGCTACTGTTAAACACACATATGTTTTAACTGGGATAAATTAAAGTGGTAAGGTTCCAGAAAACAAATAAAAAGAACTTTATAACTGATTTTCAATTCCTTCATCACTCTTACTTTTTGATACTTTGTTTTCCTACTACAACAAAGGATAGAGGCAATCCAGTCGTTAAGTGATGACATGACAAATCCTACTTCCGGGCCTAAAGTAGTCTGCGTTTAATATGGCTTTTGTGTTGTTAACATGTTTAATGTTTTGTATTTTCTTCTATTTAATCTCAAAAAGCTCCTAAAACAGTCAGTGATCACTGTTGACCTCCCTCGGCTTTTATTACAGCTAATCATTTATTTAAGCTCAGTTTTTAAAACCTTAGGATGTAACTACAGCCCAGCCCATGCAGCAGTATATGAATGACTAACCTCGTATTATGGATGGATTATCTCAGTTGTTCTCCTGGCTGAAGTTTGGTCCTTTTACAGCATCCTGCCATGCATTTGTTTCTGACCACCGAGAACACTAACGTTAACTTTTATCGAGTGGAAAAAAAATTAGCTTGTTTATATTATGCTAACATAGCTGTGTCGCTAGCGGTCACGTAGCACATCATTATATACCAGCTAGCCCAACTTCAGTAACCCTACAAACGTCACTGCTTTTTAGTTTTCTGTCTTCATTTATGCTGGAAGTGATAACAGAGCTGTACGTTTTAATTTGTTTCCAAAACCCCGCATTCAGGACATGCTATATTGTATTTAGATAGAAGCTAGCGAGCTAACTCCCTGCTAACTTCTAACTCCGTTAAATGTCATAAATTCCGTTTTCATGGATGCCTGGACGTCAAACTCAATTGTTACACCTGGTAGAGCAGAACGCTGATTATTTTATTAAAGATGAAAGACTTTAGACAGTTTTTCAACTCTCAGTAATGCCATAGTGATCGTTTGATATACGGACCTGCAGCGGAGTTTAGGTCCAGACACGGCTAGTGACGTCAGACTGAACAACCGGATTGTGATCGTTTGATATATGGACCTGCGGCGGAGTTTAGGCCCAGACACGGCTAGTGACGTCAGACCTAACGACCGGATGGTGGACGACACTTTGACATGTGGATCATAACAAAGCACAAAATGCAGAGTACCCCACAGCATACACTTGCACATGAACCAGTCGCCCACCTGCTGCCGTACTGGCTACAGTGACCCATCAGCTCACAGGATCTCTACAAAAAGTACCATCACCAGCTGCAATCCAGGAAAGTGAAGTTGGAATCCATTTGATCACAGAATGGCATCAGGAATTGTCACGATGGTGAAAAGACCAGTCTCCTTGCACGGACACATGAGCAGGGAAATGGCAGAAGGAAATACTTATAAGCAACTTAACAGTGAAAATGATTATGTTGCTGTGTCACAGAGAAATAAAATATACTTGGGGAGATGTTGATATAAATGGGTGGTTCCCAAAGTAAATTCTATGTGAATGACTCCATTTAATAAATACTTTATGTATGTAGCTTTAGATTTGTTCAAATGATGTGTTTTATGGCAGCCTGGTAGTAACAAAGTGCATAAAGATACAGTTTAAATTGTCCATCCATCCATCCTTGTCCACTTAACCATTCCAGGGTCATGGTTAGGAGCTGAGCACTAGTTCATCATTTGAGTTAGCTGCCTTTATGCTTGAATGACATAGTTATTTTCTGTTAAGTGGCTTAATAATAAACACTTTTATTGAAAATGGTCAGGCACACAGACTGGACTGAAAATGAGTGAAAAAGCAGCCAATGTCCAAAGAAAGACTTTGGAAGGCCCACACAAAGGCTAGAGAACTATTGTTCAAGACCACATTAATAAAATTACAACAATGTCTGGCTTTTTGGAATTAAGCCTTTGCAAGCACTGTTATAGCTACATTTTCATTTGACAAAAGTTTTGGTCACTCTTCATTCTCTCAACAAGGCTCACGAAGTCCTCACCTGGGACATTTACAAACTGTTCAGCCTTTGACCACAATGCTAAATATTAGATACGGTGGAGAAGAGAGATTAACAGAATGCAAAAACAAGCAACAAGCAAGCTTGGCATAAATTTGCATAAATTTTCTAAAATCCGAAAATTTGACGTGTACATTTCTGATAAATAAATGTAGGTCCCGCCAAAAGACTGGACTGGATTACAGATAGAAGGGCACATTTCTGTGTTTTCAGTTCATAAATTATTCCATCACTGGTTGAAATGCAGCACTAAACCAGGACAGAGCTGCCGCTGTGTTTTACACAGCTGTAGTCACTCACTGCTATACTCCAGACTCATCTGTACATGTTGATGACAATTCGAACAAAAACCTTAAAATTTGGATCCATTGCTCCACGAGGCCTGTTGCTACTGATTTTCAGTCCAGTTCTTGTGTAATTTGACATAACTCAGCCTTTTCTCCATATTTCCTTTCCTTAACAATTTCATGCATGAATTATGACAACCTCAATCAGGATATTTTTCTTAAGTATTTTTATTCAGAGAAGGGAGTCGGAGATTGACAGGCGGATTGGTGCTGTGGCCACAGTGATGCGGACGCTGCACCGGTCTGTCATGATGAAGAGGGAGCTGAGCGTAAAAGTGAAGGTCTCAATTTACCGGTTGATCTACGTCCCTACCCTCACCTATGGCCACGAGCTGTGGGTAGTGACCAAAGGAACGAGATCGTGGATACAAGCGGCGGAAATGAGCTTCCTCCGAAGGGTGGCTGGCCTCTCCCTTAGAGATAGGGTGAGAAGTTCAGCCATCCGGGAGGGGCTCAGAGTAGAGCCACTGCTCCTCCACATCGAAAGGAGCCAGCTGAGGTGGTTCAGGCATCTGACAAGGATGCCTCATGGGTGAGGTGTTCCGGGCATGTCCCACCGGGAGGAGGCCCCGGGGCAGACCCAGGACACGCTGGAGAGATTATATCTCTCGGCTGGCCTGGGAATGCCTTGGTGTTCCCCCGGATAAGCTAGAGGAGGTGGCTGGGGAGAGGGAGGTCTGGGCTTCTCTGCTTAGGCTGTTCCCCCGGTAACCTGGCCCCAGATAAAGCGGAAGAAGATAGATGGATGGATGGATATTTTTATTCATCTTTAGGCATGAAAAGATGAATAAAGTACATAAGAAATACATCTATAGTAATATTAAACGACCAGTTGGTGGCAGCGTATGGAGTTACACATCAGTGTCCAATGTAATGGGTTATGTGCAAGCAACACTGACACAAATACAAGAAAACAGCCTTTGAATAGCTGTCCACTGTAGTGACCACTATGCGTGATAGGGCCCCAGTGGAGTCTGATTCTTTGCTGGATTGTTGTACTAACCTCTGTATGTGTAACCCAGCTCGCCTAGTGATTTCAGCGCATTTTCTTTGCGCTCTTTGCTAACATCAACTTCTCTTGTGTGCAGACTTCCATGAGTCATCGCCTGTTTCCCTTCCTCGTGGACCCTGAATTAGTGAGCATTAGTGTGAGTGAGCTGTGACAGGACTGGATTGTGGATTGTTGTGAGTCACTGGCTGCATGAACAGGAGTTTGGACCTTCCCTACCTGCACCTTTCCCTGGCTGCCCTGGATCGCTATTTCCCTCTCTGCACTGTATGTATGTCTGTATATATATTCCACCTGGTGCTACCTTTGTAAATAAACCACCTTCTGACTTTTACCCAGCGAGAGTCCTGCAAATGAGTCCTGCGCTCAAAACCTTGACAGAGACCATTTCAGATGAGGCTTTGGTAAACAGTAGTTGTATTAACCCTTTAAAACTGATCAGAGCGGGCACGCTCTGTTTTGCGCAACTACTTTTAAATGCCTGTAGAACTGCAACCGCGTAAGCTAGCGCAATAATTTATTTTGCATATGAAATTGGAGGAGTTGTACTTACATCTTATGCCATCAGCTTGTCCTAGGTCACGGTTTCCTTCCACATATAGCTTTGCAAAAACTGCATAAAAAGTGCTGGCAGGAACAAAAACATAATATTCCAGAAACACGCTTTGCTGATCCGATCAGCTTTTTATAACACTTCCTACATTGAAATAGACGACAGCGCGAACTATCGCATGTCCACCATTACCTGCCCGAAACCGGAAGTGACGTCATTTTCGTGGAAATGTAGTTTTTTTTTTTACCATTAGGGCCTCATGAGCCTGGTGTTTTTAAAAGTTATGTTTGACTTTATGACTTTCTGTGTCGTTTCTGGGATGCTTAGGACTCAAATTGCACTGCTAGAAATAGTTTATTCTGATGCATATGCTGCTTTTTTGCAAATTTGCACTATAATATTTATTTTCGTTTTTCCTGCAGTATATAAAAATTGGTATATTTCAAAAATAAAACTATGAAGACACTCAAAATAAGTTTCCTGTGGTGGGAAACTATTTTGTGCAACTTTTTTGTATTTACAGTTTTGAGGGATGAGCCTCTTAAATTTCTCTAACTAGAAATATATGTTAAAAAAACAAAAACAATTTTCAATTTTTATGTAGTTTATTGCACTTTTTTGCTATTTATGTAATTACTATGCACTTGATGCATACATATTATTAAAATTTGGGCTATAATGGTTTTATTGATGTATAGGAACTTGAAATGCTCCCAAAAATGGCACTACAACATGTAAAAATATAAGCTCTGGCGGACTTGGTTCTATGGTAGGTCTTAATCTGATCTCTGATAACAACGAGACGGCCTACCTGAAGGAGATTAGGAATCTGGAGAACTGGTGCCAGAGGAACAACCTCCTTCTAAACGTCAGTAAGACAAAGGAGCTGATAGTGGACTTCAGCACTAAGCAGGAGAGGAACTACCAGACCCCTGTCATCAACGAGTGCCCAGTGGAGAGAGTGGACAGCTTCAAATACCTCGGAGTTCACATCACGCAGGACCTGTCATGGTCCTGTCACATCAACACCGTGGTGAAAAAGGCCCGTCAGCGTCTCTACCACCTCAGACGCTTGAGAGACTTCCAACTGCCCTCCAAGGTGCTCAGGAACTTTTACTCGTGCACCATAGAGAGCATCCTGACGGGAAACATCTTAACCTGGTTCGGGAACAGCACCATGCAGGACAGACGAGCTCTACAGAGGGTTGTGCGGTCAGCTGAGCGCACCATCCGCTCCGAGCTCCCTGACCTGCACTCAATCTACAGCAGGCGGTGCTGGACCAAGGCCAGGAAGATCGTGAAGGACCTCAGCCATCCCAACAACAGACTGTTCTCTCTGTTGAGGTCAGGAAAGCGATTCCGCTCCCTGAAGACCAACACAGAGAGACTGAGGAGGAGCTTCTTCCCGCAGGCGATACGGTCTCTCAATCACACCACCAGTACTGACCCACACATATGGTTCTTACACACACTGGACATTCTGGACATTGTTTTCACTTCATTACTTAAATCACGCTGCTGTTATTGTGTATATGCTGCTGTTATTGTGTATATATTTATTTATATTTCTTCATACATTCTTATATAGTTCTATATTGTGTATTTTGTTGTACAGTTATTTTATTTTCAACTTTAATTTATATATTTTATCTTATTCTTCCCAGTTAAATTTACCCTTCATTCTAATTTGTGTTGTGCAGTTATTTCATTTTTAACCTTAATTTATATTTTATTCCTTCCTAGTTAAATTTACCCTTTTTAATTTTTCATATTTATTTTCTATCTTATTCATAGCCTTTTCCTTTTTTGTTTTCTTTAGGTCACGAGCAGTTGTCCAAGCATTTCACTACATATCGTACTGTGTATGACTGTGTACGTGACAAATAAAATTTGAATTTGAATTTGAAATTTAAAGGGTTAAGGGCCAGATTTATCACTCAGGTCTCAAATGTTTTAATTTGAGCTAAGCCAGGTTTTCATCTAATAACTCCGTAATAATCACCATGTTGGTGCAAAAATTTCAAGCCTGTCAGAGTATGTTATCTTTTGCATTTAACATTGAGTCACCAACAAAACTGGAAACAAATCGTGTGTTTCTTGTTACTAGCAGCAAACTGCCTAAACATAAAATCTAAAATTTATTGCTAAATTGTCATGTGTACACACAACACTGGTACATCCCTTTGAGTTAGATGGCTTGCTTATGTTTGAATGATTCATGGGTTAAGTTTCTAAACACCCAAAAATATTGCTCTGATACCATTTAAAACAAAACATAGAGAAATGTGTGGTGAGTCACTTCTGCACAGTACAGTCTTTCCCAAATGTTTTGACAGAGACAAAGGTTTTTGTTTCCATGCACTTTTCCACTACTAGATTTTTTTACATGTTTCTATAATGTAGTGATGAACAATCAAAATGATTTTATAAGTTTAAAAAACTTAGAAAATAGCAGGTCATGTAGTTACCAAGAAAATAAAACTTAACCAACACATTCATCCACCACAACAAAGCCAATATAAATGGACTGAATATATTTTACATATTTCATATAAAGTTCACCTTCCATCTATGTCACTAAACTATTAACTAAATAACAAGAACAGAACAGAAAGAACAGAAATGAAATAAAAGGTAAAGCACTCAGGCAGTGCATGAATATTCAAATTAACCTTTGTTGAACGCCTGTGTTTGTTTTAGACAATCTAATAGCCTTCAGGACACAGATCCTAATGGACTCTGCTCTACGTAGCAACTTTGTTCTGCTATTTCTATTTCACCCCTGTTGATTCTTCATTAGAGTTGTCTATATCGCTAAATTCACAGTGAGTAGATCAACCTTCTTCCTACATTCACTGTTTGCCATTATCTGCTCCATCGCCCTGGCTATACCTTCCCATCAAGACTTTACCACTTGAAAAATAAAACGGAGGTGATTGGCTGCATAGAGGTAATTAAGATTCCGAGTTGTACAATTTCAAATGAAAGTTCAACTTTTCGACTAGAAAAAGTTTAGTTTTAAAGTTGTTTTTTCTTTTCTGTGAGAAAACTACACTTGAAAGACCAAAAGGCATCGAGCAGCATGGACGGAGACAGGCACACGCCGAGACATTCTCAGCTTAAGGTTCTGAGTCACCGATGGGAGAGGCGAAAACAGAGAGAACAGCAGCAGAGCCTCGCAGAACAGAGGAGGCTGCTATAGCTGGTCATTAATAGTCAACCAGGATATACCGCGGGGGGATTGCAGACCATGGAGGCAGCTTGATAATTCAATCTGTCAAGCACACGCTACAAGCTAGGCCAATTAACTGGAGAGGAGGCAGGCCTGACCCCAACATCTCCCCACCCCTCCCTGGCCTTCTTATCCGTTCTCCGTCTGCAACATCCCTGGCGTGTGTTAAACCAACATCTATGCCAGTTAAACTGTCACTCCTGCTGAGGTCAGAAAAAACAGCTAAGTGTATGCGTGCGTGGGCGTATGTGTGCACGTATCAGTGGACATCGAACCGCTTCATTCTGCTGCTACAGCGTCTGCTCTAATAACTGGGGAGATGCAGCGTTTATGGACAGATGGCCAAACAACAACTGCTGCTAATTGACGGCTAATTGCAAACTCTGGGCAGGTGTACATGCTCTCCAACAAATAAAACCTGAGTGATTTCTCTCTTCCTCTTGCTAATTTACAGCTACAACATCCAGTTGGTTCTTTCCTTTTCTGTCGCCGCTCATGGTTTCTTTCTCATCTCTCATTGCTAAAGAGAAGAGAGGAGGATTTTTACCAGACCCCCTGCCGCTTCGCCCATTACACCTTTAACCTGTGTCAAGCATTCAGCGGCATCCCAAGATTTTGTATACATTATTTAAAAGCTCTTGTTCTAATGCTTACAGGGACCAAATACATGCAGTGTGGAGGTCTATTTTGAATAGTGCTGTACCTCGAAGAGGGAGGAAGGGCGTGTTAAGGGGGGTACAAGTGAAAAAGTGTTTTCATGCTTACAAAAACAGTCAGGAAGAAGAAAGAGCGTGGAGACTTTTAGCGTGCAAGGTCGCTGCAGAGTATGAAAGAGAAGCATCACGGAGAGCCGCATTACTGTTAGCTGTGTAACCAGTTGATCGGGCTTTTACTGTGAGTCATTTACTGCAAAAAAAATAAAAAATAAATAAAAAAGAAAGAAAGCGAAAAAAAATGTGAAATTGTATCACAGACACCAAATGCAACCGCATTTCATTTATTCAAACTTCAGAAATGCTAAAACGTTTTTCATGCGCAGGTTGCAGGTGGACTCGAGCCACGCTGCTCCTAATGTTTCTTCTCTGATTTTCACAGAGTAATATCCGTCAAATGACAATCATTTCTTCAAAAGACAAAAAAATAAAAATAAAGAGGGAGAGAGACATTCTGAAACCCTGCTCGGTTAACACTTACAGAGAGGCATTTTGAATATCAAGCGAATGTTAAAAGGCTTTTGGCATCATTAGAATTCTGGATGCAGGCTTTCCAATTAGAAGCAATCCTGCACTGTCGAGCTCTACTGTTGCTGCTGCGCCTCATGCAGGTTTGCTCTGCATGTGTGGGTATGTGTGCGTGCGCATGACTCTTTGTATATTTAATGTCGCTGAGTGTCACTTTATTTTTTTTCTGTCTTTTTTACAGCTGCACACCCATCCATCATACTTGCTGCAGGGCTAAAAAAAAAACAAAAAACCACTTGTCGGTGCATATTGCACAGCGGTGAAATCCATCCATAATAATATCTGTTTTGAAAACCCCGGCTTTGATAGTCTTTCACCAAAGATGAGTCTCTGAAGAATTATTTGCAGAGCTGCATACAGCTTCCATGGATGTGTATGCTAACTTTCTGTGAAGGGGAGCAAAGAAGATGTAAAGTTTTGCATCAAAGGGCCTCAAAAGAGACTCTCCCTCTTCCTCTGACCATAAAAAAAGAAAGTACTTTAGTAACTCTCAGATGAGCTTCTTCAGAGGAGTCCGGAGAGTTTTCAGAGAGTAAGAGCTGGAGCAGGTGGAGTAGGAGAGAGCGAGAGAGAGAAAAGAGCCAGAGGTGGAGAACAAGTACGAGAGTGGGTTAGATGTAGAGGGAGAAAAACGAGAGACTAGTGGCTTGGAACAAAATCTGGCTCCCCTTCATCAGGAGTAGCTGCCTCAGTGAAGATGACTTTTTGGGGTTAGTGCAGAAGGGAACCCTCCCTCCTCTTGCACACACACACGGACACACACACACCTGAAAAGACACAAGCATACATTTCCTTTACAGGACTAAAGGCTTAGGGGAACCATCTTAAAGGCATAGGATTAAAGATATACACACATGAAGTTCACACACACCATAAACTCATTAAAACAACAAAGTTTTTAAACCTGAGCCTTGCAGCGTTGATGCGACTTCTTCACAGTAAAACTGTCAGCCACCAACGCTAGCACTGTTTGATCATGAAAGTTTTATGACATCTTTGCCTTCACTCTGACTTACAAATCTTGTGAGTGTCAATTAGCAGCAAGCAGATCAGGAAACCCTGCCAACAGAAAACAAACCTTTGTCTTTTTTTTGCGCTCAGACTTCAGAAGAATGCGGATTAAAAGGGACACGGGAAAGACAAAGAGGGGGGCGCATGTTAGATTTGCATGGCAAACATCGCTGACACTTTGTGTTTGTTTGTAGTGCAGTAACACTGTCAACTGCTCTTAAACTATTTTGCGAGTAGTGCGTTTAGACGTCATTTATCCTTGCTCGAATGTTCAAGAAAGGTCACACCTGTGCAACGAAGAGTAGAAAAATAAAACGGTTTTTTCCTACTTTGGATTGGAGTCACATGTGAGACAGCTAAGATGGGAATTGGAAATCTTTTCAACTTTTTTCTTTTTAAAACTCATTGTGTATACTAGGTAGGCAACAAATGACTGTGTTCTTCCAACAGCCTCTAGCAAATTATACATAATTGCAACTGAAGACTCAGGAGGTATCGATTTTTTTTAATGTTCTCCTCTGTCTTTGTCTAACATTTTATTTAAGAAGCTGCTTTTAACCATACTTTGAAGACGTTGCTTTGATGTAGAAGACAAACGTCAGTAGTCTGTTTGATCTGATTTTGAAGCTGGCTTTATTGTGCCTCCACTGTATTCCGATCATTTTCCCAGCGAGTCATGTTTGCTTTTTACTCTGAACAAATAACAATGTCATATTTGTGCGATGGCAGGTAGGTGGCAAGTTTTATGAAATTTTCGTCGAAAGAAACACATCGAAGGCTAATATGGCTGGAAGAAAAATTCTTGGTAAAGAGGGCCTCCTGTGGGCAAAGCTAAGGAAATGCTGCATTAGGGTTGAAGAAGAGTAGAACCTGAAGTATCTCTGCTACAAGGCCAAAGCTATCATATATCATTATCTTAATAACTACCTGAGAGACTGATGCTAAAATTGATACCACGATCCTCTAATGACTTTTTTGATCAAGATCACAAGGCCAAAACTTCACTTTCCTTCAAAATTTTGATCCTGGAACAAATGGCATTCCCATGAGCCTCAGATGTAATTTTTGCTTCATGATGTTTGACTATTTAGAGAATGGTCACCATTATTACTTGAGAACAATAGTAATGTTAGCATTGTCATGGGGACCTGATGGGGATGTTATGTTGTTCCAGAAAGTCTTGACACGCTACGAGTCAAATGTTTGGACACATCTTCTCATTTAGTGGTTTTTCTCTATTTTCGTGACTATTTACATTGAGTCTCAATGAAGGCATCAAAACTAATTATGCAGTAAACAAACAAGTGTGAAATAACTTAAAACATCTTTTATATTTTAGAATCTTCAAAATAGCCTTAAAGGAGTTCCCAGAGATGCTGAGCACTTTTGCCTTCTCTCTGCGGGCCATCTCATCCCAAACCATCTCAATTGGGTTTAGGTCAGGTGACTGGAGGCCAGGTCATCTGGCGCAGCACTCCATCACTCTCCTTGGTCAAATATCCCTTTCACAGTCTGGAGGTGTGTTTGGGGTCATTGTCCTGTTAAAAAAAAAAAAAGATGGTCCAACTGAACGCAAACCGGATGGCATGACATGTTGCCACAGGATGCTGTGGTTGCCATGCTGGTTCAGTGTGGCTTCAGTGTGGGACCCATGCATGTAGAGACCATCTGTTCACCTTTTCTGCATCACACAAAGACACAGCAGGTGGAACCAAAAATCTCAAATTTGGACTCATCATACCAATGCACAGATTTCCACTGGTCTAATGTCAATTCCTTGTGTTTCTTGGCCCAGACAAACCTCTTCTGCTTGTTGCTTTTCTTTAGTAGTGTTTTCTTAGCAGCTATTTGACTGTCATCATCTACCTCCTGCACCGAGCTCTGACTCACCTGGAGAAGCCTGGAAGCACTGTGAGGATCATGTTCTTTGATTTCTCCAGTGCTTTTTAACACCATCCAGCCGCCACATGTCCCAGTGGATACTGGACTACCTCACAGAACGCCCACAGTATGTGAGGTCACAGGGCTGTGTCTCTGATACGCTGGTCTGCAGTACGGGGGCCCCACAGGGAACTGTGCTGGCAGCGTTCCTCTTCACCCTCTACACTGCAGACTTCTCCATCAACTCCCCACGCTGCCACCTACAGAAGTTCTCTGACGACTCTGCCATAGTCGGCCTCATCCCAGGTGAGGACGACTCAGAGTACAGACGGTGGACTCTGGACTTTGTAGACTGGTGTCAGCAGAACCACCTGCTGATCAACGCCGGGAAAACGAAGGAGTTGGTGGTGGACTTCCGGAGATGCAGACCCACCACACTGACACCAGTGAACATCCAGGGAGTGGACATTGAGATAGTGGACTCTTATAGGTACCTGGGTGTTCACCTGAATAATAAACTGGACTGGAGTCACAACACTGATGCTCTGTACAGGAAGGGTCAGAGCAGACTCTACCTGCTGAGGCGGCTGAGGTCATTTGGAGTACAGGGAGCGCTTTTAAAGACCTTCTATGACTCTGTGGTGGCATCTGTCATTTTTTACAGTGTGGTATGTTGGAGCAGCGGTTTATCGGCAGCTGAGAGGAAGAGGTTGGACAAACTCATTAGGAAGGTCTCAGCTCTGTTCTGGGATGCACCCTGGACCCAGTGCAGGTGGTGGGAGACAGAAGGACTCTGGCCAAAATAACATCTCTGATGGACAGAGTCTCCCACCCCATGCATGTAAATGTTGCTGAACTGCAGAGCTCCTTCAGTGACAGACTGCTGCATCCTAGATGCATGAAGGAGGGTTTCCGCAGGGCCTTCCTCCCTGCAGCTGTCAGACTGCACAATCAGAACTGCTCCCAACAAACATAGATGTTTACATCTGCGCTGTAACTGCAATAAGTTAAATAACCGATTCGCACTACAACCTGGTTTGCTTCTTATCTGTAGTTATTTTTATTTAATTTAATAACTGTACAATACTATGTATATTGTCCTTAATGTAAATATGTAAGAAAAAATTGTGTATGTTTCTGTTCTGTGTCCTGTGTACTGTTTCTTTGTATATGTGTCTTTTTGCTGCTGTTACAGCCAAATTTCCCCTTGTGGGACAATTAAAGGATTATTCTATTCTATTCTATAAAGGACTGATTTGCGCGGTTTCCTCTGAACAGCTGATGTACAGATGTGTCTGCTACTGGAACTCTGTGTGGCATTTATCTAGGCTCTAATCTGAGGTGCTGTTAACTCTGAGGCTGGTGACTGGGATGAATTTATCCTCAGCAGCAGAGGTGACTCTTGGGCTTCCTTTCTTGGGGCGATCCTCATGTGAGCCAGTGTGGTCGTAGCGGTTGATGGTTTTTGCGACTGCATTAGAGAGACAGATGTCTGGAGAGTGCCAGTGGTTTGTCAGGTAAGTGAGTTCTGTTAACTTCTGTGTCTTACTGGTTAGCAGGTAGAGGACAGCGTGGGGGAGGCAGTAGGAGAATTTTGGGTGAGTAACCCATTTGCTGCGAGTCCAGACGGAATGATCGGGAGAATCCAAGTAGCAGTTGCAGGGAGGCAGGCGGGCGAAGCTGGGAAAGAGCACAAATCGTGGCTGTGTAGTACGGAGAAGACCAGCATCCAGGTGAGCGTGAGTATTGTCGTGAGGGTGAAAAGATGATCTGAGGGATTACTATGGTCGACTCCTTTGTCACGTGGTGTGAGCAGAATCATCTGCAGCTCAACGTGGCAAAGACCAAGGAACTGATCGTGGACTTCAGGAAGACCAGGAAACACTTGACCCCTGTTTCAATCCAGGGGGTCAGTGTTGACATTGTGGAGGACTATAAATACCTTGGAGTACACATTGACAATAAACTGGACTGGGCTAAAAACACCACAGCACTTTACAGGAAGGGCCAGAGTCGTCTCTATTTTTTGAGGCGACTGAGGTCCTTCAACATCTGCCAGAAAATGCTGAGGATTTTCTATGAGTCTGTGGTGGCCAGTGCGATCCTCTATGCTGTTGCATGCTGGGGGAGCAGGCTGAGGGTCGCAGATGCCAACAGACTTAATAAACTGATCCGTAAGGCCAGCAATGTTGTGGGGATGGAGCTGGACTCCCTCAAGGTGGTGTCGGAGAGGCGGATGCTGTCCAAGATAAAGACAATGTTGGATAACACCTCCCACCCACTCCATGACATGTTGGTCAGTCACAGGAGCTCGTTCAGTGAGAGACTGAGATTACCGAAAAGCACCACTGAACGACACAGGAAATCATTCCTGCCTGTGGCCATCTCCCTGTACAACGCATCCACTTAACACACTGTTTGCTGCTACAACTACACATGTTTCTTTTCCAAATATTTATTTATAAGTGACTTATGTATGTATGTATGTATATATATGTATATATTGTACTATTCTTAGTTAGCGTATTGTCTGTCTTGTCTTAATGTTGGTTTAAAATGGAGCACTGTAACAAAAAATAATTTCCCCCAGGGATCAATAAAGTATTCTGATTCTGATTCTGATTCTGATTCTGATACTAAAACACAGCTCTGAGGAAAAACACAGCCACTCACCAGGACCATGACAATTGGTTCTTGCCATAATATAATTTTTAACATTTTTCAAATAAGGACATTTAAAAACTTTTTAAAAAAATTTTTTGCTACATAACTCCATATATCTTGCTTCATATATTTAATGTCTTCAGTATGTATCTACGATGTAGAAAGTATTAAAAATAAAGAAAAATCATTAAATAAGAAGCTATGTCCAAACTCATTCCACAACCGAGGAACCTTAATGGCAAATGCTCAGTCGCCTTTTGTCTCACGGACTAGAGGCTCTTGTGGTTTGGACCCAAAAGCACATGTGTACTATGTACATGTGTACATGTGTACATGTGTACTATGTACAAGGTTTATTTATAGAAAGATGCAAACTCAGATTAAAACATGGATTGAAAATTGAAAAGGAAAACAGGAGCCGTACAAGGTAGAGATCGGGGAAACGTTCAAACACGAGAAACACAAGGAGAGCAAAGGAATGGGAAACTCTATAATATAGGAGAGAGAAGTTACTGGGCAGGAAATGAAGAGAGTGGCTAGAAGTGAGTAGGTATTGCAGTGGCGGTTGCTTACTTTCAGTGGCTGGCTAGCACAGCAGGGGGGCGGTCACGTGAGAGAATACCTGGTTACAGGAGCTCCAGAGGGAGGAGAAATCCGAAAGAGACACAATGGACAGGAGGGCAGGCGAAGGAGCGAGGTGAGTATGTAACCTTTGATTTGCAGACTGACTGACGTAGATGAAGTGAACAGGACCAGCGCTGAAGAGTTACATGGCAGGAGATCAACCCGAGAACAGAGAGACAAGACAGACAAGCATGAACTTGAACACAAGGAGGCCGAGTTACCACGAATGGTAGCAGGAGAGTGGCAGGCAGCGCTGGTTTAAGAACCCTCCTGTTGATTTCTCTGGAACAAGGAGAAGGTGAGGTGCTGGAAGCTCCACCCTAGGGGATGGAAATCTGGAACCTCTCTCACAACCAGGAAAACCGCCCAGGCACATGACATTTTGTGACATTTAATCAGTGACCAAGTTAAACATAAAGAGGCTGTGTTAACACACTTTGCAGGTAGTTCCTGTGGTAGTTTGAGGACAACAAAAGCATAGCTTCTTTCACAATGAATCACAATCTACTGTATAGTCCTGACATGCTGTTGGAGGCTCAGGCTGCATCACAGATGTACAAGTCCAAAAAAGTTATTTCTCAGCTTGAATTCCAAGCTGGGAAATGCATAGAGCCTCTGGCGCACACCATAGTTCAAACTGTTTCTGCTGAGTGCTCTCCCTCAGACGTCTCGGGACATTACAATTTAAGTCTGCAGTGAAGGTTTGACCCTGGGCTAAAAATTCACACATTTTTTTAAGTTTTCTTAAATTGGAAAGAAAACCAGAGTGTGACACTCTATCACCAAATATTGCTTGTTGGTCTTTGGGTTGTAGCCACACACTCAGTTCTCATCATTCTCATTTTGATACAGAAATTGTTGTTTAATCTCAAATCAGGTGGATAATGCACGAGGACGAGCCTTTAAAGGGAGGTCAAGTTTTTGACATTTATAGATGAATTCTCATAACTGTTTGATCTCATATTGTATAACCATGAAGGAAAAAAGGCAACACATGGATTTGGACATTGCCAAAATACAAACTGCACATTTTTGACTAGGGAGCACCAGGATATTAGAAATAGAAATGTCAGTCAGACACTCCACCGCCTTATCCAAGATTAAAAAGTATTTAAATAAGTATTAAATGGCCTGCTGTGAAACTTTTGGGCATTTAGGATTTATCCTAATGACTTTGTTGAGCGCTGACTTTACTGACTTTTCATTTAGCACCACCAGCAGGTTAAAAATTTGATGGACTCACAATATCTCAGTGGCTTCTGGCAACACACGACTTTTCCTCTACAACTGTCAGAGATTAATTCTCGTGATTCTGAATGAAAATACTATTTTTATGTCATTTTTATTACATCTGGTCCAAACATATTTCCACACAGGATGAATTTTGAACTGTGTGAACAAGACTGCAATTGCAAACACTATGTAGTGCTTATATTAGAATAGAAGCAACATGGCACAGCCTTACAGTTCTGTTTTTCTGACTGCAGGCTGTTAAGGCCCGACTTTAATGATGCAAGCCCAAAAAACGCTGCAAAGCAGTCAGAGTCTCACAGAACATGTGATAGTTTGCTTCCCGTTGATGCAGCGGTGCAAAGTGCATCCGGACTTGAAGCGTAATATGTATTGCAAATTTGCTGTCAGGTAGTCACATCACTGGTCTCATCACTCAGAAACAGCTGGGCCAATTACAGTGACACATGACAACAATGGCTCAGCATCTGAAGAATTGGTTACTCCAGAAAATCATGTTGTTTTCTAAATGATGCAGTATGTCAGAATGTGCACAAACAGCATCATAAATCTGCAGCCGGAGGCGGGTGGTTTGGGATTTTATTTAAACTGCACAATAACGATAGAAATAAATAATTTGATGAAGTCATTCACAATAAACTGCGATAATTCAGCATAAACAATGGCATACAGATTCATGACTGACCTGTTAGAAATGTGTCAAAGTGTATGAGATTACTATGCAGACTGGTGTCATTTGCATGAGATTGAATCAAGGCAAACACAGTGAATAGGCTTGTGTAATAGAATTGTACCCATTTTCCATCAAAATACTAACTGGAGCCATTTCCATCTTAATTCTACTCCATCTCACAAAATAACATCATGTAAAATGTAACACAACAGTGATTACGCTATAATCCATCCATCCATTTTCTCATCTGCTTATCCAACCATCATAGTGGGGCCACAGAGCCTATTGCTGATGACATCAAATGAGAAGCGTGTTACGCCCCAGACAGGTCACCAGTCCATTAGAGGGCTAGCAGACGGACACACAAACAGTCCTGTGTCACAACTACAATAAACACAGCAAATTAATTATCTGCTTTTATCCATACAGGAATATGGAGTGTACGGAGATGGAAATTGAAGATAAAATGCCAAAAACTACAGTTCCAAAAAATGAGCACTTGATTCTGGCTCCAAAAATCGTGACTTTAGCAAACAAAATCATACACTAACAGCCTCATACAAAAAAGAAAAAATTGTTCTGGTCTTTAGCTCATTTCCCTCCTTCATAACAACTGTAACCGTTTGGATTTTGTTAAGACTGTTAAGTTCTATTATCGTATTACTTAGCAGTCACTAACTAGCAGGTATCTGTGTTTGTCCTTTGCACATATATACTTTATTGATGCAGGTTGTCTTCCATAAATTGTTCATGATGAGTCTGAGTCTGCAGAGGGTCCCAGTGCTGTGGAATACATCATGTCTCCTATACAAAGGATGCCATGTCCCAGTGGGCCCCGGGATTACAGGCCTGTGGCACTGACTTCCCACGTCATGAAGACCCTGGAAAGACTTGTCCTTGACCAGCTCTTTCCTATTGTCAGGCCACATCAGTTCGCTTTACCAGCCCTGATGCCATCATCAACCTGCTCAATCGTGTCTACACACATCTAGACCAGCAGGCGAGCACTGTGAGGGTCATGTTTTTCAACTTTTCCAGTGAATTCAATACCATCAGGCCGACCCTCCTGAGTGAGAAGCTGACAGCGATGCAGGCGGATGCCTCTCTTGTGTCCTGAATTGTTGATGCATCAGTGAGGGTGATGAGACAGAGTACCGGGCTATGGTTGACTCCTTTGTCCCGTGGTGCAAGCACAATCATCTGCAGCTCAACATGACAAAGACCAAAGAATTGATTATAGAGTAGGAGGACCAGGAAACATCTGACACCGTTTCAATCCAGGGGGTCAATGTGGACACTGTGGATGACCTATAAATACCTCAAAGTATACATAGATAATAAACTAGACTGGGTTAAAAACATCACTCTACAGGAAGGGCCAGAGTCGTCTCTATTTTCTGAGCCGGTCTTTCAACATCTTCTGGACAATGCTCAGGATTTTCTATGAGTCTGTTGTGGCCAATGCCAAACTCTACACTGTTTCATGCTGGGGCAGCAGGTTGAGGGTTGCAGATGCCAACAGACTCAAAAAACTGATCTGCAAGGCTAGTAATGTTGTGGGAATCGAGCTGGACTCCCTTAAGGTGGTATCGGAGAGGCAGATGTTGTCCATGATAAGCTGGACAAGCTGGACAATACCTCCCACCCACTCCACAACATGCTGGCCAGTCACAGGAGCACCTAAACGCTGCACTGAATGACACAGGAAATCATTCCTGCCTGTAGAATGCACAGTCCACATTGCAATAGTTAAAATGAAAATAATAAGTAACAAAGTTTTACACTTGAGAGTAAAATGTCAATCATATATATTTCATCTCTGTAATACTCTGGATATTTATAACTGAGCCATTTGTATAACAACTTTCTTTGTGGTGGGTCATGTGCAATAAACCTCCCAACTATTTGCACTGTCTTGCCCAATTCTGCTCATTGTGCTAACTGTTGAACACCAACATAACACTAAGAAGGGCAATGAGGGCAATGAAAATAATAAGGTCATAAAAATGTGAAAAGTATCCACCCTACTTGTGCTTTTTCGAAAATGCATATGAAGTGTTCAAGAGAAAGCAGGTCAATGACTGATTACAAGATACAGTACTGTGCAAAAGTTTCAACTCTCCCCTAATTTCTTTATATTTTGCTAGGAAAACGGGAAATAGGTGCAGTGATTTTGTGAAACGTGCGAATGTAAAGGGAAATACAATATATAAGGCATAAACAGAGTATGAGATATTCAAATGAGCTTGAAAGTCAGCCTGAACTCTCTTAGACAAGCATTTTTAAATTTCTTTCAGTAGTCTTGAGGAAAGTTCTTCAGGCTTGAAAGACATTCAAAGCTCTTCTTTGGATGTTGGGCACCTTTTGTTCCCTTCTCTGTCAAGATGATCCGACACTCCTTCAGTAGTGGTGACTTCTGGGCTCTGGGGAAGCCATTCTGCGTACTTTTTTTCTTAAATTCAGGTATACTTCTACTGCACTGGAAGTGTGTTTGATATTACTGTCATGCTAAAAAATGAAGCAGTTGCCAGTCAGTTGCTTTCCCCTCCATTAGACCTGTTGTCACTGAGTTTCAGTCCAGTTCTTGTGTATTTTAAAATAACCTCAGGCTTTTCTCCTTGACAGCCACTCTTCCACTGAAACCATTTCTGTTGAGACTTTTGCGAACCATACACGGTCCAAGTGAAGGAGCAATGCACCTCTCAGGTCCCGTGTTGTGTCTTTCCTGGATTTCTTTCCTATTTTTCAAGGACATAACTTTCAGATGCTGTTCATCAGCCGTGGATAGGTTTTAGGCTTGCTACTTCTTTTGTCCACTACTTGTCTAGTTTCCTCAATGTTTTTAAGGACACACTGCACAATATGATGAGATATACCAAGTCTTTTGGGATAAAAAAAGAAAAAATCATACCTCCATCCATCCATCCATTTTCATCCGCTTTGTCCGGGGCCGGGTCGCGGGGGCAGCAGCCTAAGCAAAGAGGCACAGACCTCCCTCTCCCCAGCCACCTCCTCCAGCTTATCCGGGGGAATACCAAGGCGTTCCCAGGCCAGCCGAGAGATATAATCTCTCCAGCGTGTCCTGGGTCTGCCCCGGGGCCTCCTCCCGGTGGGACATGCCTGGAACACCTCACCCAGGAGGCGCCCAGGGGGCATCCTTGTCAGATGCCCGAACCACCTCAGCTGGCTCCTTTCGATGTGGAGCAGCAGCTGCTCTACTCTGAGCCCCTCCCGGATGGCCGAACTTCTCACCCTATCTCTAAGGGAGAGGCCAGCCACCCTTCGGAGGAAGCTCATTTCTGCCGCTTGTATCCGCGATCTCGTTCTTTCGGTCACTACCCACAGCTCGTGGCCATAGGTGAGGGTAGGGACGTAGATCGACCGGTAAATTGAGAGCTTCGCTTTTACACTCAGCTCCCTCTTCACCACGACGGACCGGTGCAGCGTCCGCATTACTGCAGCTGCAGCCCCAATCCGTCTGTCGATCTCCGGCTCCCTTCTCCCATCACTCGCGAACAAGACCCCGAGATACTTGAACTCCTCCACTTGGGGCAGGAACTCATCCCCGACCCGGAGTGGGCACTCCACCCTTTTCCGGCTGAGAACCATGGCCTCAGATTTGGAGGTGCTGATCCTCATTCCCGCTGCTTCACACTCGGCTGCGAACCGCTCCAGTGCGAGCTGGAGGCCCTCACCCGATGAAGCCAACAGAACCACATCATCTGCAAAAATCAGAGATGAGATTCTGAGGCCACCAAAGCGAAAGCCCTCCGCCACTTGGCTGCGCCTAGAAATCCTGTCCATAAAAATTATGAACAGAACCGGAGACAAAGGGCAGCCCTGGCGGAGCCCATCACCCACCGGGAACGAGTCCGACTTATTGCCAGCAATGCGAACCAAGCTCTTGCAACGGTTGTATAGGGATCGAATGGCCCGTAGCAATGGGCCAGACACCCCATATTCCCGCAACACCTCCCACAGGACACCCCGAGGGACACGGTCGAATGCCTTCTCCAAGTCCACAAAACACATGTAGACTGGTTGGGCAAACTCCCATGCACCCTCAAGTATCCTGGAGAGGATAAAGAGCTGGTCCAGTGTTCCGCGACCAGGACGAAAACCGCATTGTTCCTCCTGTATCCGAGGTTCGACTAACGGACGAACTCTCCTCTCCAGCACCCTGGCATAGACTTTCCCAGGGAGGCTGAGGAGTGTGATCCCCCTGTAGTTGGAACACACCCTCCGGTCCCCTTTCTTGAAGATGGGGACCACCACCCCGGTCTGCCAGTCCACAGGTACTGCCCCTGATCTCCACGCAACATTGCAGAGGCGTGTCAACCAGGACAGCCCTACAACGTCCAGAGCCTTCAGGAACTCGGGGCGGACCTCATCAACACCAGGGGCTCTGCCACCAAGGAGTTGTTTAACTGCCTCAGTGACCTCGCCCCCGGAAATTGGCGAGGTCACCCCTCCTTGAATCGCTACCTTATCGTGGTGGAGGGGTTTGTGTGTCACAGGGATCCCAGGGGCTATGTTGTCTGGGGGCTTTTGCCCCCTGGTAGGGTCTCCCATGGCAAATTGGCCCTGGGTGAGGGACCAGACAAAGAGCGATTCATAAGACCCTTATGAAAAGGACATCGAGGGAACAGTTTACCCTGCCCGGGATAGGGTTACCGGGGCCCCGCCCTGGAGCCAGGCCCGGGGAGGGTGCCCGAGGGCGAGTGTCTGGTGGCCGGGCCTTAGTCCATGGGGCCCGGCCGGGCACAGCCCGAAGAGGAGACATGGGCCCATCCTCCCGCAGGCCCACCACCCGGAGGAGGCGCCATAGGGGTCGGGTGCATTGTGTGCCGGGTGGCGGCCAGGAGCGGAGGCCCTGGCGGACTGACCCCCGGCTGCCAAGACTGGCAATAGGGACAAAATCATACCTGTCAAACTTATCTTTAACATTTTTTGTAGATCCATCTAAAAATGGATGAAATGGGAATAAATTATGTCCTTTTACGACTATCAGCATGGAATTTGTTCCATGTTTAAAGATACAAACTAATTAAAGATAAAATTTTAATTTGTTTTTTTTTTGCCAAGTCAACACATACAGTAACAACATCCCTTGACTTTTATGCTTGAATGATTTGTAAGTCTGTGTTGACTTAACACACAGACTGAAAATTAGTGAAAAAAAAACGGTCCAAAGAAAAACACCTTCAAAAAGCTTCAACTGTTGAAGACCGCTGTAAAAAGTAAGAAACTCTTCTAAATGCATAGAAGCAATGAGGGGTGACTCAGTCATTTTGCACAGTAATGCAGAGTTGCTCTCTTGTACCAAGTCAGGACACCTACAGAGCTTTGTGTCATCACTTTAATGATCAAGCTTTGAGTGTTGAAGTGATTTAAAACAATAGTAATTACACCCAAACTTTCAGTAAGTGGCATTACTTCGGGCCCTACATCCACCCAAAAAAAAAAATCCCCTTTGAACGCTGCCTTTAAAGAAGGTGTGTTGAAACAAAGCAGACATCTTTTTAGTGATGGCAGGAATCAATATAATTCTTCTCAATTTCCCAGCTCCTACACAGCGAGTCTGTTGTACAGCAATGAGATATCACTTTAATTTAAAAGAAAGGAAGCAAGGAGGACAGTGCAGGCTCTGATGTTTTCTCTTGGCGTCAACTGTGTCTTGGGAGCTAATAAAAATGAGACTGCTGTGCAGGAGCAGCTTCAACACGAGAACCCACCATCACCACCACCCCCAGCACTCACACTCTCTCACACACACAGCATTGTATGCTTCTTTATTGGCTTAATAATGGAGCACTAAGAGCATGGAGGAAATAGTTTTTATTCTGCGAGTGCCTGAGCCAAAAATCAAACGAGAACACGTTGGCTTTAGCTTCTCTGGAGGACTTGGTGGAGCAAAACAGCACAGTGATATAATTAACAGCTACTTCCTGAGAGACAGGTGTGTGTATGTGTGTGTCGTTGTGGATATTATAACTGAAGAGCCTGTGTACAGATGAGAGTGGACATGCACACTCACCCTGCCATCCTGTCTGCTTGTAAAGTTGAGAGAACAAAAACATAATTTGAACCATAATTCCTCGTGCTCTATTAAGGGCTATGAAGGGCACTATTGACATGCACTCATCTTTGTGGCACTGTGTGGGCATGCCCAAAACCTAACCCCGTACATCTGAAGGACAGCACAAACATTGTAGTGAGAAAAAAAACACACTAAGAAGAAACTCTTGCTATCTTCCACCCGACTGCTTGCAGGAAAGCTGAAGGTAACAAATCAAACAAGGAAGTCGGAGCCCCAAAACATTTAAATGGAAGGCAGGCACAGCCTCACAATGGTTTTCGCCTTATCTTCCCTCAAACACCTGCCATGTCGGCTGCTACTTATCCTCTGATTACAGCTGTCGCCATTTTGCTGTAATTCACCAAAAAATTATTCCTGAAATAAATAAATATTATAACTCACAGAGAGAGCGGGGAGCAGAGAAAGCATGTAGTGAAATATTCAAGTAAAATATTCTCTGGGAACATGGTGTTCTGAGATTGGAATAAATAAGTAGACAAGGAGCAGAGGGAGAAAAAAGGGAAAAGTCAAAAGGAGGTTTGATGTGATGTCTAGTCTGGAGTCTGGGCTGTTGCACTGTTGATCTCTGCTCTACACACAACTCTCAAACAAGGTCATGATAACAATGAATGACAACTTTTCTGCAATTGCATTATTCTGCACATTCCCGTGTTATCTGCAGTGACCCTGGGTTCAGAAAGCAGATTCTAAGATACATGTGAAAAATAAAAAATACCTTTATGAGCAAAGAGGAAAGAGAAGTATTTTCTCTGTCGGTGCAGGTGCAAACAGTCACAGCTACAACTCATTCACTTTGGTCCAGATCGGATTGAATAGTTTGAGTGCAGTCATAAACTTTCAACCACACAGAGTGAATCGTTGACAATCTTAGAGATGAGATTTCTGCATTGGAGCACAGTGGACTTATCTTCCCATAGCTGACCCGCTGTGCTTTAATAGTGATTTGCAAATCTCATAAACCTCTATTTTATTCACAACAGAACATAGAAAATATATTAAACGTTTAAACTTAGACATTTTACTTTTTCATGAAATATAATAGCTCATTTTGAATTTGATAGCAGCACTGTATCTAAAACAAGCTGGGATGGGAGCAACAAAAGGCTGGAAAAGTAAGTGGTACTACAGAGAAACAGCTGGAGGAACATTTTGTAACTAATTAGGTTCATTGACAACAGCTCAGCAACATGATCGGAAATAAAAAGAGCTCCTAGAGAGGCAGGTTTCATAAAAGTAAAGTAAAACGAGATTCACCAGTCTCCAAACAAATTGTCTTCAAATTTTAAAACCATTCCAGAATAATGTTAAAAACGTTAATAGCTCATCCTTTGCAGCGCATGTTATCATCAAAAGATTTCTTGAATTTGGAGATTTTCAAATTGAAAGTCAATATTAGATACAATGTTACATCTTCTCTGGGCAACTCAGTAAAAGAAGAGGGGCTACACAGTAGTAAAAATGGACCTGTCTCAACTTTTTTGAGATATGTTGCTGCCATCAAACTCAAAATGAACTACTATGTTTCTTAGAATAGTTCATGTTTTCTATATTCTATTATGAATAAGCATGGGCTGCTTGAAAAATAGCTGTATTCTGTTTTTACACATGACATTTACACATGATCAAATAAGAAGAACTTGTGGTGGTCATGCCCTGCGTCAGATTGGTGACCTGTCCAGGGTCCTGCTCCCCAAATTTACTAACCACCAATTCTAATCTAGTTAAATATATAATAATTATTAGTTAGGGTATTATTTTCTTCTGATAGTTAATAAATCCTTCAGTGGTTAAAATTCACACATTTAAATCAGTCTTAAAGCACATTGTTTTGTTTTGTTTTTGTCCCATCCCACTTGTTGATATTGTCTATTAGAAGACCCTTGTATTCTCACAGCTTTTGAGTTTGATCACGATTAGAGAATCACAGACTTTTCCTTAAAGGTGTCTGCCAGCTTTGGTGTGAACTTCCCTGTCAGTGGTAACCAGCTATTTCCAATCATAACCGCAGGCCGTTGCTGTCCACCAGCCCTCATGTTTTGACATGGTGATGAGGGGACCCTTGGTGAGGACCATATTTTTTAGCTAATACCAGTGAAAGCAGTACATGATATAATTAGCATAGCAAGTTTTGTCAGCTTTATTGTTCTACAGCTCCCTGAGTTTATAAAAACAACAACAAAAAAAGTTTAATATGGTTTACTGCCAGTGGAAAAAAATATATAATTTGATCCTAGTAAAATAAGGCTAGCTTCTTTGTTTTTAGCTTGTTTCTGTGGTTACCATGCTCATAAGGTGATCTGTGTCAACAGATTGATAGGAAGACAAACCATTGTCACAGTTGCATGGCAGCACTAAATAGTGCTTTGTTTATTCATGAGAGAAACAGGCAAAGAAATTGTCCAGTAAATATGCAATTCCCAGTTAATTTCAGGTACGTGTTCCACAAATGTGTTCTTAAGTTTACCAACATCATTCACAAGTTAGGTGGAATTTTCACGTGGTTTAGCCGTCTATCATGAGTGGTTTTCTAAAGCGTCAGCAGACAGAATAAATGACACAAACATGATTAAATATAAGGGCGCACCATTTCAGCTCACGCATTATACAAGAACTTTGTTAGTATGCACAGCAAAGCTACAATTTCTGCACAGTTGCTAAAAGTGAATGTGTAGTCAGTCCTTCCCAATTCAAAGGAAGACACAGCTCAAGTTGTTTTTCATAAAGTGGGAGAGGCTTCCCTGCTTCACACTGTGCATCGTATTCTTCCCACTGGTGTAGTACACTCCAGGATCGAGGCCAGTTTGTACCAATGAGTGTCACAAATTTTTTCATGGAATACATGATCTTCATGTAAATCCTTTCATTGTTTGTCACAGGGCATATTGGACATGTAGGTAAAGAAAACCCTTCTTGGAATTAAATAATACATAAAATAAATGGATGGTTTGCATTATAACAGTATTTGGTGTCGTAAGCGCTTCAGACAGCAGATGAGTGAATTCAGGTAATCAATGATGAAAACTACATGCAGATAAGGACAAGTTAAACCGTTTACCTTTTATACCAGTGAGTTTAGTGCATCTATAACTCGGTTTTATCACTATTAAAGGCTGAAATATGATAGTGCTGATATTTAATGATGGTGATGGCTTCCATGTGAAAGATGTGAAAGACTGATAATGAAATACAGTGCAAAGTGACTGTGAAAGTAACACAAATTAAATCAGGCATTTCATTTTTAATATTCTGACTCCCGTCAGCTCGGCAGCAGATTACAATGTTTAAGTTTCCCCCCTTTTGCCCATCTGTCAGTCGCTATTGCTTTATTCTCTTTCTTCCTGTTATCCACCTGCCTGCCACTCTTTTTTTCCCTTTCATTTAGACACCACCACACACCCACACACACAGCAGCCACAACTGCTTCAGTAGCAGGTAACACGTACTGCTCACACTCCAAAGTTCTCTGTAATGCCAACCAGATAGCAATGCTGCCCTCTGCTGACCATATAAATGAAGCTATTACTATATAAACATCTGGAGGAGATAACCACTTTTAGGACCTTAAGAAAGGGCTTTATAGTCAAAGTAAAATGGCAATAAATAGGATATGTGTTAAATCGTCCGTCCTTGTTTATGGACTTGATGAGTAAATCTACCAGTAGTGCCTTTGAAACTTAATTGGACAAATGTGTGGCTGACAAAACCAGCAAGCAAAAAAGAAAAAGAAAGGGAAAAAAAGAAAGAAACAGTGTAGCTGACTGGTTGCACTGCATCTTCATAATTGCACACCAGGCAACTTCACCGACGGCTTCTTCAGGGCCTGTGCTGGATTTGCACATGCTGGTTCCCTCAGCCTAGGGCTAAATGCCATTTCAAGGTAGACCGCTCATCAAGATGATTGACAACTGTTGGAGCAGGAACTTGAGGGGTTTAACATGAGGGGGAGAAGTGTATTGCACTGGGCCCCCTCAAGGCAAAGAGATGCATATCTTAGCTTCTGTCTCAGTTTTCTTTGGGGTCAGGCACATTGATTGCAGTGGCTGTTTGTGTTTTGGAGAGTTGGAAAATATCAGTTTGTTAGCTTGACACAAACACAGCTGTCGTGGCTTGTGGGGGAGGGTGCAAGCGAAATACTGCTATTTATGATCACATTAACAGTCATAATGATTTTCTGTATGCATCTAATCTGTAGCTAGCCACCAGATAGCACACCAGAAACGTGCATTATATGCCTGCTAGCCCAGCTTCAATAACCCAACAATCATTGGCGCTGTTTACTTTTATGCCCGAAGTGATGGCCACACCCTACGTTCTAGTTTTTTAGAAATCTCTCAGTCATGACATGGTACATAGCTTCAGATGGAATATAACAAACTAACGCGCTGCTAACTCCTAAGTCCATTAAACCTTGTTATTCCTCTTTTCATGGATGCCTGGATATTACATTTTATTTTAACAGCTGGGAGAACAGCCACGATGAAAATTTTATTGAAGATTAAAGAATTTAGGCTGTTTGGAACTCTCAGTTATGCCACAGTGTTTGGGAACCAAAGATGAGTTTGGACCCAGAAATGGCTAATGATGTCAGACGTAAGAGTCAAGCTTCCTGACATTTCCCTAATGGCTTATGATTGACAACAAGCATCATCGTGAAAACCGAAGCAGACACAACAAAGCTAAAGTCTTTCAAAAAAAGAACTATTCCAATTTCATCCACAGAATGACACATTTGCTGCCGGCTACGAAAACACGTTGGGACTCTACTCCTAGTTTCAGGTTTCCAGGTGAAACTTCTTATGACTCCTCCATACAGTCTGTCTGCCAGGCATCACTTTTGCTAATTCCAGCTACTGAAGTGGACCCCCTGAACATGTTTATGCTGTTGGTGCCATCTGGAGCAAGTCAGAAAATCACTGAATAGAGATAGACAATCCAATCACTATATCCTAAGGTAGTGAGCTAGAGAAAGTGGGCCAGAAGGGAGGTCAGAAGCCCTCCTTCTTTCGTCTTGTCTGTAATTACAAAAGCTAAAAATTAGTTTTGCTGCACGTGTATTAAGACAAAATGATATGCATAATTAAAAGCAATAACAAGTGAATTTCACACAAGCTGGTCCTGCGAAAATAGCCCCTGCATGCAAAGATAGCAGAATGGGAAAAATGGAGCAGGAGGTGGTGGGGACACACGCACACACAGACACAACAGTGAGAATGGCAGCTGATCATCTCCAGCAGCCATGTTGGAGCAGGAACAAGATGCAGCCAGATGCTATGGACATTGGTGAACAGGCATATGGAGAAGAGAGATGCAGGGATTTGTCAAATTGCACAGTGCTCTTGTCAGGATTGGCAAAAAGGAAAGGAACTGCAAGCTGGTTGCTTTAAAATAAGAAGCAGAGTTTCTTGTTCTGATTAACAGTGATTGTCATCACCAAGGATATACAGTATATAGTAATTTCTTCAAAAAAAAAAAAAAGAAAAGAAATCATCAGTCGAGCTGAACACTATAAGCTTCTTTATCCCCTTTTGTTTGGCTGTGCCTTATTGTTACTAATAAGCCTCACTGATGCTTCACAGCAGAGCAGGCATCCTGCTATTGGAGAGACCTGTGGAGACAGATGGGAGATTTACAAATGCTGGAAGACCAGGGAGCGACGCTTGGCAATGGCACACCTCTGAGAGATTTCCTTTTTACTGCAGCCTTCTTGTCTTCATCAAGGTTTGGTGCTATGGTGTCACTTTTCTGCTGCCAAAGTGAGCTGCAACTTAGCCGGGAAAGACGATGTCAAGACATCTGCTGTGACTGCGCAGGCGGTAATTTTCATCGTTGCAACCGACCTTGTAGATTTTGCAAAAAAGCATTCATATATACACATACAGTCATAGCTTTCAACTTACCAAACGGTTTGGGAAATTGAAATGGAAACTGATGAATATTTATCTCCTTCCTCCGTCATTTTCCCATTCAGTCTCAGAAATGAGGCAGTCACATCAGGTTTGTGTTGAGCAGGAAAAGGGGAGTGAGCGTGTTTTTCACAGAGTGCAAGGCAGTAATTCTGCAACTGAATAGATTCCTAATCACACATTACTAATCTGGCCTCGCTCTCGTGTACCCGCAAACAGCTCCTCACTCTCACCCGGCTCCCTCTTTTGTTTGCTTACCCGTCCGGGGGCCTCGTGGATAATAACGCGGACCATTGCTCCGGTCACAATGAGGAAACAGATCCCCACTCCAAATCTCATAACCTGACGCTGGCAACTCACTATTGATTTCTTTCATAAACCGTGCTCCGTGTCTCTCCTGCCTTCTCCCACTCTTTCTCTCAGCGCCTCGACCCGCTCTGCTCTCGTCACCCACAAACTGCACACCACCCCACCCACACCCTAAAAGAGTAATTACTCACTCTTTTATTTTCTCCTGCATGGTTCCATATCAGACTACTCATCTCTGACAGCGGTGCAGCTCAAATTAAATTCCCCCATCTGATAATGAAAGTCATTAGGTCCCGCTGGAGCCTTATGGAAGGCCAAACAAAGCCTGGTGGAGGCCTGTGTAATAACCCCGGGAAGGGACAACACAGCTGAACAGAGAAAAAGAAAGGCATACAGGGGCTTACTGGCTGCACAGCTGATGCCTTTTTACTGATTATTCATAGGCAGCAAACTTCTGAAGGACAAAGAAGTCTCCATAATACAAATATCCACTGCGTGTGTAAGAAAATAAATATTCTGATTTTCGTGAACTTTTTAAACAGCATTTATGGGTAGCAATACTGTACATTTCCAGTGATTATACTGGGTTCCTTCTTAAACCTGCACCTGACAGCATGATCGATAGCCATGCCAGCGTTCGAGCTAATTTGAATGAGCTTTTTAAATTAGGTGGCATTTAAAATTTCCACCATGGGAGTGAACTGAACCGTTTTTCCTACTCTATTACAAACACATGCAGGTGCAGTAACCTGTGTCACTCATCTGAGCTCTAGTGAGAGGCTTGTATGTTAATTTGCTACAGCCCTTATCCTAAAGGACGCTAAATGTGTTTTCTTTTTTTGTTGTTGCATATGAAAAATGAAGCAGATGTATCAGCCCCTCCAGGAATTCATGATCTTTGGATCGCAAGAATTACTACAAATCCAAGCAAACATGTATTTGTAGGCACTGTTTTTTTTTTCATATGTCAACCAAATAAAATAGGTAAATAAATGAATAAATGTGCAAAAAAAAAAAAAAAACACAATGACTTTAACTTTGTTTCCTTTTTCATATGGATGACATCTTCATATACAACAGCACAAATGAATCAAAACCCACCTCTGGCGCTGGTGCCCTACCCTCAATTTTAAATGCATATAGACACTGAGGGTTTTCGGGAGGAGCCGTGCTGCCCTCTGGCAGGAAGCACCATGCCCTCCTGTGTTTTAAATGTACTTTAGAACAACACGCAGCAACATTACATATGAGTGGGCGGAGGGAGGTTTGGGGTCTTCACTCACCCCCGTTCTGTTAACCATCGGGGCTGGGGGTCTGTGAGGAGGTGCTGGCTGTCACAGTGGGGTCTGGGATGTGGGGCCTCCCTGCTACTGCAGATAAGGAGGCGGTCTGCTTTCCTCCACCCCAGAGAGAAGGGTTACATCTCCTGGGTCCAGGTACAGTTTGCCCCTCTGGGGGCGGGGGTACCCAGACCTGAGATCTATTTGTGTCTGTCTCCACGTCGGGTGAGGGCCGAGTATTTGTTTCTGTATATGGGAGTGGGAATGCACGTTTGTGTCTGCATGCGCCTGTTTGTCTGTGTCTATATGTCAGCTTGAGTCTTAGACTCCACCTCTCTGGGAACATCTTAGGCTCTCCAAGGTATGGAGGCCTATCTCCCCTCACCACACTTGCTGCCGGTGGCTGATGCTCTCAGACATTGGTGTGTTGGTGGTTCTTGGTGTCTGGGGCTGGGCACTCATGTATGTACCGACTCACTCCTGGTGGCCGATTGGCGGGGCCTGGCACCTGTGGCCCGGCTGGGCCCCTTCCGGGGGGTGGGGTGCCCTCAGGCCTCAGGCCTTCTGTCCTCTCTGGCACAGCTGGCTGCCGGCAGAGCCCACGGGCACGTCACTGCAACCCCCTCTGGCCTCTGCTCCGTGGTTGCTGGGTGACCTCTCGTTTGGGGGTCTCATCAGCTCTTCCCAGGAGGGTGGCACGGTTGCCCCCCTGGTGGTCCTCCTTGGGTCCTTGTATTCTGGGGCCTGGATCTCCTCCATACCGGTTTCATGCCCTGGGGGACGGGGCTATGGCTCCCCACACTCCCTAGCAGATCGTTACATGGAAAAACCTTTTGAATACAAGCGTGCTGATGCACACAGGTGTGCACACAGGTGTACACAGACACAAACTACACCTTTCTTGGCTGCTACCTCAAAGCACATTGTGCACTGTCGATCTTGCGTGCTGCACAATAACATGTAATATTTAGTAGCTACTCCTATCTACTGTTAGCTAGTTTATTGTGATGGTGTTGTATTTGTTATGTTGCTCTTTTTTGTTTGTTTTTCTCTTCTGTTTTTTCTTATCTCCATACAGGTGATCCAGGTGTTTTGTTTGTTTTTCTTTTTTTTTCTCACCATCTCTTCTCCCCTCTATTTCTCTTTCCCTCCCTCTCTTTCTTTCATTCTTTCTCCCTGTCCTATCCCCCAGTCATGTCTGTCCTGTCTGTAACAACCAAAAATCAAATAAAATAAATACATAATTATAATAAAGGTCAATCAAATGGATCAATATGGCAAGGCCATGATGATCCAATTGGTAAAGTAAATCCGCTTGGCATCTTTCCTGGCCTTCAGACAACAATTCTGATGGCTAAAGATCCAAACGGGACAGGTAAAAAACAAACAAACAAATTAATCAAAACTGCTGTTACCTTGGATACACCAGCTTATTGAGAGATTAATTAGTGCAGAAGTCAAACCAGACACATCACAGTCAAAGAATTCTGAATTTAAAATACATGGGAGCATTCAGAAACAAAAAAGAGGGTGGTTGTCCGGCTCCTGTCCCAACATCAACAGCAGAAATGGAAAAAGGAAACATTTCCAACCACACCATTTGGTCAGCAAACACGCACAACATAAATTTGTGCACATCTATGTATTATTTATTACCATAGTGTAGATGTCGGTGAGTGCATTTCTGCGTTTTCTTGTCCTCTACAGTGCAAGTTAATTAAACATTGACTGTTGATTAGAAAAATGAAAACCTTTTTCTGTTTACTTCTGAAGTCAGGGAAAAGCAAAGCATGTCATGCATTCAGGGATGAGAATTGATAAGAATTTAGCTGTTCAATCAGTATCACTTATGGACTGTTACTGGGTTCTCATTGGCTCCATCAGAGTCACCATCATTGCTAAGCAGCAATAAAGAAATGATTCATGCAAATTAATTGCATGCTGTGGATCAAATGTTTGTGCGCGTTTGTTGAGGTATTTACTCTCTTTGTTGTGGTCAGTTATGCCACATATGACACAGAACACTTTTCTTAAAAGTAATGCAATATGTTACTTATTTATCCCTGGGAAAAAGTAATTTGTTATACTACTCATTACATTACTTTCACGTTACTGTGTAAAATGAAACAGTATGTGTAATAATCACCATTTAACAATATAAACCTGAGGCTACAGCCCCACACACCAACACAAAACCCTAATGAGGACACACATCTCTAAGATCTCTCTCTTAGTAGAATACAAGGCTGACCGCACAAAGCAAAGATGAATCCAATGCAAAAAGCGATCTCTACAGTGATTCTGCTTTAGAAACATGAATAGGTAGAAAGGGAGGCTGTAGCCTGGCTGCTCATCTGTTTGCTACCTTTGAAGTTAAGGGTCTGGCTGCTGGGGTCGGCATTCACTCAGCTTTCACTCTGGGTTCTTGGATAGCTTAGCGTTAGCATGGTGTCTTGGCAGATGCTTGCAAACAGCAGCATAATGCAGTTGTTTCTGTCCTGGATGCAGTTTTCCACTTTACCATTTGTCTCGTCATTTTGTGCAATAAAAATTAATGTCCGTATCGATGGTCTAGACTGCGTCGCTACTTTCCTCCTCTGACACGCGAACTGAAGACGGCTCATTGTAGTGCGAGTGCAAGAACCGATAAGCGGGATCGACAGGCAGGCAGACTAAAAATTCCAAGGAATTGGAAGAACCTGTTCTCGATTCCCATCCCTACGTATGCAGTTTCCCATGTAGTGACTGCCTAGTATGGACTCTATTGCTGGAAAAAGCTGTGCCACTCATTCACAGTTACTCAACAGAATTGCAATGAAAAATCCCCCATGGCCCTAAAAAGCATTTTCACTATGGGATAACTGTTGATACCTTCAAATGCAAACATCCATGATCCAGGTTATGTAGCTGCAAAATCTTCAGAACACCTTGAAGAGATCATTTTACAGCAGGTTACATTTAAAAACAAAAAGGCAGTTTCACAATAGTAAATGTATAGCATTTCCATACATTGCCAGTAGCTAGTGATGTTGCTTGTTTTCTAGCCTTTTAAGAATTTTAACATCTATATAAAAGGTCCCTTAAAATGAAAGATTGCTTTCTTTTTTGAAAGTAAAAGAGCTGTGACACACCAAACAACAGCATATCTAGATTTCAGACAATTACCAGATGCAGGATATATGTGTGTACTGTATGTTTCTGCTTGCTTCTCTTTTCATGTAGCAATTGTAAGCCTCAGCTAAAGAACTCAGACAAATGTTGGACTGGTTCTCTCCATGGCCAACAGGTCCAATGAATAAAAACAGCAGAAATGACTGCTTTTCGCATGTGTGTGTGTGGTTGCCGAGGTGGGGGGTCCCTCTATTACAGCACTCAAACCATCAGGTTCATTAGCCCAACAATTACGCATTCATGAATTTGCTGTTAAAATGGCATTTGCTGAGCCGAGCACGCCAGCTCCTGTCAACCTTAAGTGCTGGGTAAAATACTTTTAATTGGTCTCAGTCTTTCGCCTGGTCGATTGTGGGGGCTGGCTTTTCTGGGAGCGCAGTTGAAACATTGGGGGCTAAAAGCCTCCAAGATGGTGGGATGGCAGAGGCAGAGTGGAGGAAATGCTTTGGAGGGAAAGGTCACAGTAATCACCATAAAGGGCAGCATGTAAAATAATTAATGAGAGAGTAATTGGCTGCTAGTTGTTTATGTGCATCTGTGTGTGTATTTAATGGTAGCAGAGACAGCAAGAACATGGGCACCAACATAATAGAGGCAGACAGTATTTCTTTGTGTCTGTGTCTTTGTAGGTGTGTGTTTATGTATGTGTATGTGTATGTGCGTGCTATGTGGGTGCTGGTACTAATTGCGGCTGCATTCAGGTGTAGATTAATTTTGTAGGTGTTCTTCCAATGACATATTATCCACCAGACACTGAGTCTGGAAAGCACAGCTTTATTTTACAAGAAACCCTAATTCAAAAAAAAAAAAAAGAGAGAGAAAGAATGTCCCAACATGATCTTTTCTTCCAAACTGATCTCACTTTTGTCTGGTCGATAATGACAAAATGAGACCTGGATCTCCAGTTATGACCAAGCAGTTTTCTGTTGAAAAATCTACATTTTCTTAGCACAAAGGCTTCATGTCAGGTAAGAAGCAAGACCATGAGCATGGGTGACTCTGTGCACTACAAGGTCATAGTTCATGGTGACTGTCAGTGTGTAATGTGCCACTTTGCCTAGCAGAAAAAAATTCAGTACGAATGACCTAAGACATATTTGTCAGTGCAGGCCAGCAAATATCAGCTCAGAGCGGACTGAGCCTGGACTACTTGCTTGATCTGCCTTGCTGTAACTTTGTCTACTTCACAAAAAAGAAAATTCTGTTTAATTATTACTGTTTTGACATGCTAGAGGAGATCCAGCATGCATTACTGAGATACAGCTACAGGGTGATATAACTGGGCTTTCATGTAGCGATCTGAAAACAGCAGTTGCACTGAATATGGTCCAGAGAAGGCTGGCCCCTAAGGATGCCATAGTGGATGGCTCTGAATATTTGATTTACAGATTTTTACACCATATGCACTTTCTGACTCAATCACGGACAAACCCCCAAGGATCAAACGCTAGGTGACAGCGGGGAAGAAGAATCCCATTTTAAACAGGAACAGTCTTCAGGAAGAACCAAACGTTGCATTTTGAGCAACTAGGAGAGATAGGAAGAAAGGTAGGAAATATAAGAGAAGCATACAGAATTTCTACTATGACCACCCACAAAAGTATTAGCAGACTAATTACTTCAAAATAGCTTACTAAAAAACTGTATCTGGATTTGGTCTATAACCAGTGTGTGGCTATTGGCCATTAGGTATCTTCTACGTCGACTTCAGTGTCAAGCTCTGGTACTTGACAGTTGTATTTACTGAAAGCTTGAGTTATAGTTCTGCATTACGTCTATGATGTAGCTGTATAAGCTGCATCATAGCCTGTAGCCTCATGTGCATCTTCCCAGAAGAGAAAGTACACATTGCAGTGATGCGAATCATCACTCTGATTGGTTTACTTCGTACTAATAGTTCATGCAAGGACCAAATATATTTATTAGCACAGTTGTTTTAGGCTCCAGTTGTACCTAGCTTGCCTAAATGCTTATAGCTATTATTATTATCAATAATAATAATATTCAATAGAACTATTTTGTCCATTTTGTAGTTATAATAGCACTTTATAATATTTCTATTGCATTTAATAAACCTAACAAGTATAAACACATATGCTGATTTCACCCAGTACAGTGTAGTGTTTATGGGGATTCAAAACAAGACTATAAATCAGGCTCCATTCTATTAACATGTCACAGGTAGATTTACATCTGTGTGATTTTACAGCACATTTAACTGTAGATATTGGAATATTTTATTATATCATGTTACAAGCTACGTAGAATCTTAGAACCTTCTTTAGTATTCAATCTCCCATTTATTGGTTTTGACCTTGATACATAAAAAGAAGGTATTGATCTATACACTGGTCAAAACTGCACGGAAAAAAGTCTGCATCGTCTGCCTTCTGAAACACAGTCAATCCATCCATTACAAATGAACAGAGGTGGCATCACGGGGGTCTTCTGCAGTCTCAGAGAGACACTTCATATCACAGCAGCGCTAACACATCATCATTTAGTCTGCCCTGACAAACAGCAGTAATGCAAGAGATTTGACCGCACCTCCACAGAAGCAGCATTATGAAATGGGAATCAGAGGCATGCTAATGGCCAGGGAGGTGGGGGAGGAGTGTTGGGTTGGGGGAGATCGAAGCCCATGTGGCATTTAGTCAATACCTAACAATGGAACACGCTGAAAACTAAATGCCATAGGAGCACAGGGCTGGAGTTAATTGTCGGATACTTCTCCCCTGCTAACTTTGAGGGCCTAATTATTTTAAGGCGTCTGGAAAGGGATAGTCTGCTAAAAAATTTGAATTTGAATTTGAATCAATGTTCAAGATGGAAATACACGGCCTGATGTTTTTCTTTCCCCCCCCTCCCCCCCCCCCAACCCCCCGTTAGTGATTTGATCGATTTTGAAAGTCAAAAAAGGCAGGCCTGCTTTATACTTAGACACTACAATGACTGCTTAAGTATTGTTTTCTGCTTTTATCTTTTTATCTGCTTTGTTGATGGATTTTCCAAATAATAACTCGCGCGTGTGAATGCGACCAACTGAGTGAACGAAGGGAACATCTGATTGTGGCCGACGTGGATGGGACCATTTTACACCGCCGTTGCTCGAGCGATTCACATCTGTTGTCACAATGGGTGGCACTTACTGATAATGTCTATAATCAGCCTATTTAATTCTTTCAACAGAGTGGCAGATATGAAACAGATGGCGAATCTGCGGGCGTACTCTAAACACAACACGTTCCATATTATTGAGATCAGCAGTTGGTGGAAGGCCACTGTATCTAAACACGTTATTGTATAGTGGCTGTGGAAGAATTGGAAGGCTAAGTGAAGCTCTGCACTTCGATAAATCATTCTTTATGGGTACACGGGACTAACCAACCATAGAAAGACCTTGAGTTGCATTCACCGGTAGAAAAGCAGAGCAAAATAGAGTGTCCGTGCACTTTAACCTTCCAAGAAGAAGAGCGGCTTTTTTGTTGGCTTTGTACTTTTTTTCCCCTTTGGCCACCATAAAGAATCCCTCCTCCCTACTGTGCTGCAGCAGAGAGTTTGATCAAACCCCTGCAGTGAATCATGTTTAGAGTCCCAAGCACACAGTAAACAGACGCACACACACACGCACTTCACTTCCTCGTACGTCTTCCTCAGGAAAAGCCGTCTTTGGCATGCATCTGAAATCTCCGTGCAGGTGCGGGACAAAAAGTAAAAACCGCAGTGGGAGCAACGCATGTCGTGTGATTACCATCATGCGGCGTTTTGCTGCTGTAAGCGGTTTGTCAAATAAAGTGCACGTTTGGGAGCTGACAGATGTGGAACAAGGCTTCTCCTCTGTTGCTCGTTGAGAGGTTATGGCTGCAATCAGAGCCTCTGATAGAAATTGAAATAAACTGGTCATTTAGGGCCTCTCTAGCTTACACACACACACACATACACACACAACTCGGAGCCATGTAATCATTCACTATCCACAAAGACTTAAGCTAAGACCAATGTTTCTAGTTTATTTTTTGCTGTAGCAGCTTGTATGGAGCATAATATACTGCATAGTGATATTTTTAATAGCGTTTTCATCTGTGTAAGTGCAGCACGGGGCTATTAAAAACATAATATCTGCATATCTAATCAGTGCAAACACCAGTTAGTGCACTGTACACCCTAATGATGCTGAAATTGCTGCTCCTTGCAGCCATCAGGTCGAAGGATATGATCTTTAGAGGAACAGGCAACCTGTCATTGAAAATGTCCTTTACGTTGACAAGCTGTCATTTACAATGCATCAGAGATAGCTTTGCAGAAGCAGTCCCATTCAGCTCGGAGCCCAGCACACATTCATGCTTGTAAGAAAGACAAAAAAAAAAAGCTTTTCTAATTAACATTCCCAGTGACCCGAAAATAAACATTTATTTTCCCATCTTCTGCACACGGTGAAAGATTTTCGACACTGTCCTTTGATAGCCTCCGATTTCCATTTTCGTGCGAGCTTTCCCTCCTCATGTCTCAACCCATAATTTATGCATCAAATTCATGCATAATTAATTTTGAATTTACCACTCTATAAGTATTAAAACACCAAAACAAATTCTGTGATAATGGAGGTTTTGAGGTCTCCCTCATTTCAAATTAATACTTTCTCCTTCCCTTCCTTTATTTCTTATTTCTTTCTCAAATGGAGCTGAAACAAAGGATAAAAAAACATAATCTGAAAAAACGGTGAGAGCTTTAATATTGAATTACTAAGATCTTTGTTTTCACGTCATTTTCATTTAAAATGCATACATATTGAACAAAAAACAGACACATAAGTGCACACATCAGAGAGGAAACTGCCCTCGTGGCTTGTGGGAAATCTGGATGTGTATTTTCTCAGTTTTAATCTCATTAGCAGCCTTCTCACTGTTGCAGTGATTATCCTCACACACCCAGCAAGTAAACATAAAAGAAAGTAATAAATTGCTCTAAATAGTACAAGTGGATCCAAAACGGTTGCAACAACGCCATATTGTAGGTGGCGTGTAACCAACACATCCAAACCGTTCATCATTTCAGTGCATTCAAATGTGTCACAGGAGCAATGTTTATTTCTGCATACAGTACGCACCAAGCAGGTTTTAAAACCAAGGTGGTGCACTGAAACGGAAAAACAGTGTGACAGTGTCTGGATATTCGGCGTACACGATCAGACTGAGGCTACCAAAATAATTCAAGTGCTCCTAAATAACCATTTGTACAATCCCCTTCTCACTTTCATGGATTAAACAGTGGCACTACAGTATCCCCGGGCTCTGCCGCTGCCACATTTCCTATTCATGGCAGAAATAGGTGAAACCAATATCATGCCATCAGGTGGCTGCTTTTACTCAAAGTGCCACGCAGCATCACAAGTGCAAAATATTTTCAGCACCAGTGGCTCGAAAGCTAACTGTGAACCCCTAATCATAATAGTCTTAAAATAGTACTGTGTTCTGTTATTTGGATTTAGCTCTTTGATTTTCATGCTAGAGTGGGGTCTCTGTGTGTTTCTTTCCCTGTATCAAGGGAACTGATATGTGTGCCATGGAGAAAAGAAAAGGAAAAAAGTGCCAGCGTAAGCCTGGTAGTAGTGCCTATCGCATGAAAGTTCTTTAGAATGACATGCAAAGAAAAATGGAAGGGAACATAATTCAAGTCAGTTCAATTCAGTGTTATTTCTATAACAGTCATCTCAAGGTGATTTATATTGCTAGGTAAAGACCCTACAATAATACAGAGAAAACCACAAAAATCAGGCGACCCTCTGTGAGCAAGCATTTGGCAACAGTGGGATAGAAAATTTCCCATTTAACAGGGAGAAACCTCAGGCAGAAGCAGGCTCGGGGAGAGGCAGTCATCTGCTGTTGCTGGATGTGTAGTGAAGGAAGGAAGGCAGGACAATACAATTCATTGTTTAAGCCTGTGTTCCTTACATTAAAAAAATGTATAATTTAATATTTCATCTTCAAGCAAGCTGGTACTACTATTCAGTTTGACCAATGTTACAGTATACATTTAGAAATCCCAACCATATTTTTGGCAGTGCTCTAGAAAAATCAGAGAGAGAGAGTGATTATCTTCTTTCCATTCAACTGATTTTGTAACAAAAACTTCAATCCACCAATATGCCATCGCCTCTGGCACATCATCTGTAGCTTGTGTAGTGTAGTATAATCTTTCCAGCAGCAAGTTATAGATTAAGTTGCGATAGATGTAATATCCCTAATTTCATATTTGCATAAATTACATTTAAAGTTACAATCTGTCAATAAGAAAATACCCAGAGTGATGCTAAAATAAGCTGCAGATTTACCAAGTAGGTGAATATCCACATATCTTTGAGGGAATGGTTATACCACTTTATTCTGACAGAACTTTTTCTAGACCAGGTTACTGCTGACATGGCTGACATTGTCTGTACTGTTCCAGCATCCATTATGGGCATCAGCAGTTCACATACTGAAGCTGGTCTGCAGTGAACAGTGGCTACACAACCCAATGGTAAGAGTTGGCAAATCCCTAATCTACAGTCACCATACCAGAGTAGCTTTTATTTTATTTATTGATTCATTGCAGTTTTATACCTGAATATCACATACTGTCGAAGACTAATTGTTTCAAGTTCCTATAAATTGTTGTTCACCTTAGACAAGTTGGAAGTCCATGGAAAAATGTCTCCTTCCACAATGTAATAAAATGTAATTGCAGAAGGTTATATTTTACCCTAAGAAAGTTATTTTTCCTACCATAAGGGGTATTTTTTGGTGAAACTCAAGTAGATCCAACCACACAGGAGACTGTCTCATGGTCAAATGTTGTACTTCTGTTTGTGTACCTCTACAAACCCGGTTACCACCTGCATCCTCCTCCATGAGCTGCACACTCAGTGTTAATGAAAGCAATGCTACTGATGTGAAATTTGAAAGTGATTAATATTCTAAGCAGGGAAGAAAAACTATACCTAATTCTTTTTTAAAAAAGAAAATAACTTGGAGCAGTCATGTGTCAGCACAGCAATTAACGAGACCCTTGCCTATACCTTTAATGGAGCAGAAGATTTGTAAGGCATATTAACAAAATAAGTCTTCCACATCGTGCTGCTCATCGTGCTGCATACCTCCCACCAGCTCTGGCTAGTTGGCTGTCACTGTGCAACTGTTTGTTTGTTTTTTTCTTTCTCACATCAAACCTTTTATGTCAAAACTTGAGATTTTTATATAAAGATAGCTGGGAGCGATGAGTCTCAGCTCGATCAATACTGCCATGCCCCCTTCAAACGGCTGTGGATAGTTATAGGAGTGCCCTGAGAGTCTGTGATCTGGTAATCAGTAAGAAAAAAAAAAGTTTGGATAGCTGATGTGGATGTGGACAACGGACAGATTTCTCACTATGCCGTCACGGGAGTGGTATTATCGGGGGATGTTGGCTTGATTTTTGCCCTGCCCACACTGGTAATTTCAGTCATCCAGACACTAAAGTTTTTCTGGTGAACTGTGGCAATTTAAAGACACTACATGATGTCTGCTAGATTACTGCAAAACAGTCCAATCTGTCTTCAAGATTGAGTCTGTTTCCAAGCAGGAGAAACACAGCTTGACTTATTAAGGTCTTTGGGCCTAGATTCTTTTATCGTATATATCATCCATGATCTTTGTTTGATTGTCTCTTTTGCCACTTTCAGTCACAAGTATAAAAAAAATATCCATCCAAACAACCAAGCATGTTGACCTTAAGTATGGATACATTTCAAACCCATAAACCCAAATCATTGCAAAATGTAACATTCTATAGATTAGGGTATTAACCACCATGTTTAACAAGTCTTAAAGTGCAATCCTGTTTAAAATTGTGTGAATGTGTGTGTGAATGGGTGGATGACTGGATATGTAAAGCGCTTTGGGGTCCTTAGGGACTAGTAAAGCGCTATATAAATACAGGCCATTTACCATTTATTTCATTTTAAAAGTCTTGAGCCACTATTTTCACTCATTTTCAGTCCTATCCTAGTACCTGACTATTTTCAGAGGAATTTTTTTTTGTTTGTTAAACCATTTAACTCTAGGCACTTAGATCCTAGCAGGCTGTCGTAAAAACGCATTTTTTGTTACCATTTCTTTAGTTACATCTACAGAAAAAACCAAAGATAACACAGTTTGACAGGCATAAAATAGCATTTTTGGACCAACAAGGGGATTCCCAAAGAGCCAGTAGCTGAAAAGTTGGCATATCTGGGAAATAATTTCCTGGATATGGGAATAAAAGAAGTAGCACTCCTAAAGCAGAAGAACATTGTCTGAAAGCCATGTCCTTAAGAAATAGGAAAAAAATAAGCTCTGACAGAGGACCTGAGATTTCAGTTCATCCATCTAATGTTGGCTAAAGCCTCATCAGAAATAGTTTCAGTGAAAGGGTGGCTGTCAAGAAGCCATTATTGGAAGGAGGAAAAACCAGGAGAGACTGGTGTATGCCAAATTACACAAGAACTGGACTGAAACACAATGGTAAGAGTTCTTATGGGTTGATGAATGCATATTTTGAACTTTTGGTTCAAATTGTCCCAAATATTTATGGAGGAGGTCAGGAGGAAGATACAGTGGGGCAAAAAAGTATTTAGTCAGCCACCGATTGTGCAAGTTCCCCCACCTAAAATGATGACAGAGGTCAGTAATTTGCACCAAAGGTACACTTCAACTGTGAGAGACAGAATGTGAAAGAAAAATCCATGAATTCACATGGTAGGATTTGTAAAGAATTTATTCGTAAATCAGGGTGGAAAATAAGTATTTGGTCAATAACAAAAATACAACTCAATACTTTGTAACATAACCTTTGTTGGCAATAACAGAGGTCAAACGTTTACTATAGGTCTTTACCAGGTTTGCACACACAGTAGCTGGTATTTTGGCCCATTCCTCCATGCAGATCTTCTCGAGAGCAGTGATGTTTTGGGGCTGTCGCCGAGCAACACGGACTTTCAACTCCCGCCACAGATTTTTTTTTTTTCTATAATGCTGTGTTGTCACTGTTAATCTGTCAGCCTCATTAATATTTTTACTTTTGAGGGTTGATATTACATGGTTTCATTCACATTTCTTTCCGCAGCATGTCCAGTACAAAGTATTTCTTTCTGATTTTGATTTGAAGGACCAGACTCTTCAGACAGAACTCCAAATTCAGTGTGAGTACTTTGAACTGTGTGTAGAGCCTGCTTGTGGCATATTGTGTTAAACTATACATTTCTTTTGAAAGCCTCTCCCCCTCCTAGTCAGGAACTGAACTGAAGTCCAGTCATTACAATAAATGTGACCTATTTGTATGTGTGTTTAAACCTCAGCAGTGTATGTACTTGATGCGTGTACCTATGTACATATACAGAAGGCAATATTTATACATTATATAAAACATTTATGTCACTGAAATTAGACATTTGTGGGTTTAAAGAGAACTAGATCCTAGCCAGATGTTGGTTGACCGTGTTTGTTCGATGTCCATTTGATTTCAATATCAATAAAAAGTAAATAAAAAAATAAAAATAAAAAATAAGTGGGGGAACTTGCACAATCGGTGGCTGACTAAATACTTTTTTGCCCCACTGTATACTGCCACTGTTCTATCAAAATTCTAACAAATATCCTCATTTGTGGCTCTCATTTTTCTTAGAAACAAAAATCAGGTAAAAAAAAAAACATTTGATAATTCTTTGTTTTTACATTCATCGGGCCCCAATATGCCCAAATATCAAAGAGAAATTAAAAATGCATGCTCTGGAAGAGTTTGGGTCTTAGGAGGTTATGGTTTTGTGATGGAGATGTTACGTGTAGTTTTCACAGAAAGGTTTTTGACAGGTAAAATTATAGGATTCTGAACTTAACAGATTTTGTGTATTCACTCAGGTTTGGTGGTATGTATTTCTACGTGTTTTCAGATTGCTTCGTTCATATCGTACTCATTTGTAACCCTTTGGTGGCAAATTTCTCTCCATACATATGTATGTGTCTGATTACTAAAGAAAGTGCAAAAAAGCCTGATCAGAGAAACACGCTGGCCGGGACCCACCAGACATTTGTGCTGAGTGTAAATTGATGATCCAGGCGAAGGCACAGTATGCATTTGGCCTTCTTACATCCTCAAACTGTTCTGATCTCAACTGCACAACTGTAAAGTGTCATGGCTATCTCTTGGTGATTCTATTGACAGATGACAGGTTCACATATAAACACCTGTCAAAGGACAAACTGATGGTTCCTGCTACAATAGGCATCTCCGCAACCAAATTTTGCCACGATGACACATGGACTTATAGGTGAAAACAATCAAAACTGGTAGAAAGCAAAGGGCAGAAGGATAACCAAGCAAAGAAAATGGCATTAAGTGAAAGCAGTGCAGCCTGTCATAGCTCACAGCAGATATAAGTCTGGAGTCACAATGACTTGTGATACAGCTGCTTTTATTGTGGCCTTTGACTACAGTAAAGATGAACGACAGTTGACTTACGTTAGACGAGAGAGAGAGAGAAAATGTGAAGGAAGTGTCGGCAGATTTACCCGAACAATATCTGGGAGGAAAGTGCTGACAAGGACCGAGCCCGGAGAATGAAAGATCGGGGCTATTTCACAGACCTTTATCATTGTAATGAGCCCAACTGGACAAGGTGGCAAGCGTTGGAGGACGATGTGGTAATGTGCATGTTCGCAGCAGGTACGGAGAGATAGAGAAGCGAGCAGGGAGGGAGGGAAGACAAGGTTGATTTCTTCCTTTGGCTTTTCATTACTTTCTATTTCCCATTAATGCAAGCATCTCCGGAGTCAGCAAACAGCACAGGGCAAATAGAAATGAAAGCGGAGCGTCTCGCCATGCTTTGGCTGCCATCAGCGTGGTGCATTTAGTCGTGCACACAAGCTGCCATCACGGACAGCGGGAGTCGTTTGCGGCCAGCGTTTCTCTAAAGCAGCGGGTGTTCGTCATTTATTTGGCGAGATTACATGGCGGGTGATCTCGTTTAGGAGATTTTATTCTTTGTTTCACGCTGGATGGGTGGGCAATGTTTGGAGGGAAATGAGGGAAGAGGAACAACTGTGAGAAATAAATACAAAAAGTAAACAGCAGAGATTGAAGAGTGTCTGGAAAGCAGAGGAATTACTGCTCGCACTGCCAGACTGAGGGCACTTTGAAGTCATGGGAATGAAGCTTTTACTTTGACAAGCGATAAAGTAAAACAATTAGATTGTGTAAAGATGTCACTTCTATCTGAGTCAAAATTTTCACTTTAAGTTACGAGAGGAGTTTGATGTCACACTGTGTGAGGAAGATGTATCTTCACCAGTACACAAAAAATAATAATAATAACAATAATAATAATAAAAAGAAAAGCTTATTTTCCACATGACCAGACCTTTCCGAGCGAATGAAACGGGCTTTGAAAGGGTGATGAGGAAAAAAAAGAGCTGAGGAAAAAGAGTGCACAGAGGGATCATAATTAGGAGGAGGGGGAAAAGCTTCAAATGTCGGTTCCGCTAGCTTAGACTTCTCCCTCCACCACGTCATGCAGTCTGCCTTTCTAATTCCCCAAAGACCCTCAGGACAATTTTCTGCTATGCTAGCACTACCCTTCCAAGGAATTGCTTATGTTAATATGGCGGATAAAATATCCTCTGCAATTAAGCAATTAATGTGTCTGAAATACACATTGTTGTTTACTGCCTTCAAACGTGCTCGTTTTCATGTTTCCCTGACAAGCCGCAGAGGGATTAAACAACACTACGTGAAAAAGTTCAAGTATATGTTCCCAACTTGTGAAACTTTCTATAAATACAGAAAAATATTCATGATTATTCTAATAAAAAATTCTACATATAGGTTCTGATGTTGTCTTCTTGTTCTCATAAACGCTCAGTTTTGAAGTATTGTTTATTTCTGGTACCAGAATGAGCCTCTAATCAGTTACAATAAATACATGCTAGCCTCACTTTTAAAAACCACTTTATTCCAAGTCGCAAGATCATTTAAAAAATCCACAAATTTGTTTGTGCTTGATTATGGTGATATTCTTTATATTTGCATGGTTCTGGACTGGTGAAAGGTAAGTGGACTGATTTTTATATATTGCACTTTACACAACTTGCCTCATTCACATCCATTCACACAAGCACTTCTTTGCTTTCTATCTAACATTCACACACGTTCATACTCCGATAGATGCATTGGGGAGCAACTTGTGGTTAGTATGTAGACTGGAGCAACCAACAACCTTCTGATTAGTGGATGACCTGCCCCACCTCCTGAGCTCCAGCCAACCCTGTGCATTATGATTCATCACAGGTGATTCTTTTCTTACTCACTATTGTATCTTATATGAAAAAGTTGGTGCTGCCTAAAAAATCGAGGCGAGCATCATTGTATGATGTTTATTTACAAGGCTCCAGAGCCTGCTTACCTCCGCTCCCAGACTGAAATTAAGCAAAGTACTTACAATGACAGTCCGCAGGACATTTTAACACTAGCTGTTGTTCACACTGAACTGAAAACTGGATTCAAATACTTCTCTGCCTATAAATGCTCATTGAGACTATCTGTTTAAAGGGTTTAGTAATAATAATAATAACAGACCAGAGTTAATGTCGTTTTGTATTTTCTAAGTAGTTTTAATTTTAGCTCATCTTGACTCAGTTTTGCCTCTGAATTAAATTATTCTGAATTATAGTTTTACTGTAGTTTAGTTTCACTGTTAGTTTTAATCTTTTTAAATATTTTTGCATGGATGGCTTATGTAAGAAGCAAAAGTTTGGAAAAATTTGTTCCAGACTAACAGATACAAAAACTAATGACACTGCGTGTTTTTATTTTTGTTATAATTTCACAAAATCATTTCAATTAGTTTACATTTTTTTCTAAAGTCTAGTTTGTATTTTTATTTTACTTAACTGTTTGTATTTTATTTTTTTAGTTGAAAAACCATGTCCCAGACAAATAGCTGCTACCCTGGGCTATCTGCTATAATTTACTTTCTTTTAGTTTGGTAACCTGTCTTTCTTGCCATTTCTTGCTGCTACTGGCAAATGCAATATATTTTAAAATAATAGATAATATTTAAGGTCAAATAAAACATAAATAGATAATTAAGTAACTTACAACCATATTTGACTTTAAGTGCAAACTTTGGTCTTTTTTATGTCTTCCATTTTTGTTTTATTTTCCACTGATGCTGTTTCTATGAAGATTTCATTCAGGTGGTGCGTTAATTATTCAAAGAAGTCAGGAATTCATGAAAAGACTAACTCTGTCATCTCTGGCTGTCTCTGTTTTTCCTCTGCAGCAGGTCAGACTCACACACACACACACAACATGCTGCTCCTCCTGTCTCGTGGACTTGTACCCAAACTTTGAGGTATTCTTTTGTCTTGCATATACAACTGAACAGTGCACTAAGAGAAAAAAGCTCTTCTCTGTGGAGCACATGCACCACCAGACACCTGTTCCACTTGTACATGCGCTACGACTGCAAGTACGTACTTTGTTTTCATCCAACACAGAGAAGCTTGTGAGTTCTTAATAAATCTTAAAAATTCTATAGATTTATGTGAATTCTGTATAAGCAGACGAGCATGAGAAGAATAGGTTGAGAACTAATGTTTAATATTACCACTGACTAAAGATCACCGAATTCTTTCTGTTATCAAAAAAAGATTGGGGGGGGGGAACCAAAAGGTCTTAAGCGCCACCTGGTGTCTATCTGTGCATATGCCTGTTTTTGAGGCCTTGAATTTGGCATTATGGCCACTGCCTTTTTAGTCTTTTAGAGCTAGATGTGAACGTGTTTGGACAAGAAGGGGCAATGCTAAGTTAGTAGCTAACAGTAGCTAGCTTGGTTAGCAAGGTGGGTCCATAAACTTACAGATGCAACGCACAAACACACATACCTGCTTTTTAGAGCTAGCTAAATGCCCCAGAAATGACTAGAACTGAACTGCACTACACTACTAGACGTATTTAACATTTAGTCATTAAATTTTTTCCTTGACATAAAAGCAGTTCTGCTAAAGGCTTTACAACGCAGGCCCACATTTACCAGACCTTCTTGTTTTTGTATTTTTCCAAGGAAAGTAGTGGAATTTACAGACCTCTATCTATAGTCTTTTTCAGAATAGATATTACAATATTTTCTTTACAGTGACGAGTCATGTGGGGAAAGTACTTTACAAGCTATATCTATATTTTGTGAGCAACTTTCAGAAATGTAAAAAAACTGTTACATGCTTTGAAATGGACATTTGAACGTTGATATTGAAGTTTAGACAAAACAGTTAATGAACTTAATGTGAAAAGCAGCTACATATTTAAACAGGTTTGCACGCCTTGTGAAAGAATTCCTCAGAAAGACTTTTCACCAAAAAAACAAGGAAACATGGTTTGTTTTCACTCCACGAGCATCTTTGGTGTTACCATCTAAGCTGCAGGTCACGTGTGACCTCGATCCGTGATTATCGTCTTTATGTAATCATAGCTGCATGGTGATTGGCAGCACACTGCTTTTACACCTTGTTTTTTATGTGCCCAGATGCGTCTCTGGCGCTTTGAATGATTACATCTCCAGTACATTTGCAGCACATTTACACCTTAATCTTACACATTCCTGTAGAAAACTCTGATTACGACTGAATCACTATCAGGAGCGTGTTTTGTTTTTTTGTTTGTTAAGTCAACAGTTGTTATTAATACAACAAAGCTTGAGTGTAGCTAGTGAATTATCCAGGACAGAGACGAAGTGTGGGGTAAATGAAAGACAGGCAGCTGGATTGAGGATGAGAGGGAAAGAGGGAGAGAAGGGGACTATTGCTCATCATAATATGACCTGAGCTGAGGAAAGGGATGGAAAATTACAGAGGCTCCTAAGTGCACTTTTTGATGCTGAAAGAGCAGGTAAGGCTCTTTGAAACCAGCCCATCAATGCTTTTTTCATGGCATAGTGGCAGGCCATACAAGCATGGGTAAATAACACCTGCAGCACTCAGTCAGTGTGACCCAACATACAAACACTCCTCAACATCAGACAGGTGTAGTGTGTGTGTGTGTGCATTTACTTGTTTATGTGTAAAGCGCTTTTTTTCTTTCCCATTAGAAGTAAACTCGAGCGTTGCTCTCGGTTTTAGGCATTGCTTCTCTCCTCCCATTTTCATTCTCCCTCTGCCCTCTTTTACACAGTTTTCTAGTTTACCTTCTGCCTTTATCCTTCCACAAATGTCTCAGGTCAGTTCGTCGTCCACGTCCTCTGACTCTTTTTCTTTAGACCTCCTTTTAATTCTTTACACCTTTAAATATACACCGACTGTCCAGTTTTCTCTCAAGGTTTGTTTCAAAACCTGTTCTTAGACCAGCCAGCATCACAGGATTTCTGAATATGCTGCTCACTGGATCTGTGACTTCAGTAAACACTTAATGACTCTATGCTATCTTTTGCTATTTGCTGGTATCAATCTGTATTCATATTCATTTTCTAAGTCATGGCTCCAATTTTTGTACTGTGCAAAAGTAATATACTAACGTGCATCATATCCTGTCACCTCTCAGTCTGTTGGGAACATCCAGGATATTTACAGAATTCCACCAAGTTTGCTCAGAATGCTTTTTACATCCTTACCACCACACTTAAAACAAAGAGCATTGTAAATTAAGAAGCTTTTAATTAACTGGTTTACCTACAAGGTAAAGGGTTATTTCTTCACTTGAATGTATATTTTGTGTTTGTGTATATTTTGTAGCCCTGTATTGCTTCCTTCATAGAAAAAGGAAAAACTAAGGTGTTGGATGCATTAGTGATGGATTCTCTCATATTGCCCTATTTTATTGAATCCTTGTTGATAGTAGTATGATTTGGTTTTATCTTTTTTTTTTTTTCTAAATTTGATGTACAGAAAAATAATCATCCATCAGCTCATCCATCCAACACTCCATCTATTAAATATATCACTAATTGTCACAAATAACCCTGTTCAACAGCCTTCAGGATCTTGTGTTTAAATGTACACATCACATCGAGTGTTCGGTGATTTGCCAAAGTGTCATCATGAATGGTCTCAGTGGAAGGGTAACTGTCATTATTAGAAAGAATGGGAAATAGGGAGAAAAGGCTTAAAATCAGCAGTTAACAAGTCAAATGGAGTGATGAAACCAGATTTGAACATTTTTGGTTCACACTGTCGTTTTTATGGAGGAGGTAAGGAGAGTGTGTACAGCTATATGTGGCCAAGGTGGAGGCTTTGACATGGTTTGGAGCTGCATTTTTGCTAATGCTGTTGGGAATTTTGTCAGAATCGATGGAATCACAGACATAGCAAAACACCATCAGATTTTTACCCACCATGCAATGCCAATTTTTCATGGTTGCAAAATTGTAGTGCATAACCCTGAGTGATCCTGGGTGATGTCACAGGTGCTATGTATGTCTTTTATATATAGTTGTGTGACGAAAACAAATGACCAGAATGTTGCCGTACAACATTTGTATTATGTTTCAAAACCAACTGAATGTTTTATGGCACACTGTTTACATAGTGGAAAACATTTGCACACATTGCACCTGTATTTTCATTGCTTCATGAGTGGTAGCAGAAGGTTCTGGAAAAAACTGTTTAGAGCAGTTCTCTGAAAAATACAAGATATGATGTGGCTCTGCTCATCTGAATCTGTAAACTTTCAGCTAGCTCTTGCAAAGTGTGAACTTACACAATATGCATATCAGTGCCCAAGAACCAAGTAATACTGCCTACATCTCTTCGGTACACCAGTGTCCTTCGGTAAACCTGTGGAATATGTATTTATTAGCTACAGTGAAAAAAATATCTTTCACTATCTGACCTTGCACATGGTGCAGAGTGTCACTGTCCTCATCTAAATGAAAAACATTCTGTCAACTGAATGACAGATAGTCAAATTAAAATGATATATGCTTACATGGTAAAGTCAGTGTATATATGCACATGTGAATTTTTGTCTGGTGGGAGTGTGTGAGTGTGGGCCGGGTGATATCCTCATTCTCTGGTTTGAGTCAGTGGCGATTAAAACACCTGTGCACTTCGATGCTTGTCACTCATCGTGATGAGCTGTCACTTGTCCTGAGGCTCAGTAAACCATTGCTGTGCACCTTCCATTGGTGTGGTAGAAATGGATATCCTAAAGGTGATCATTTGCAATTTGATATTTTTTTTATTCTGGGTGTCTATGTCTACAGTTAACTATTCAAAATAAACCATATTTAACTTAAATATGGATTAGGCCTGGTGCAACCCTCCAGTTTATTTACTGTCTGAAACAAGCTATGTTAGCACCGTCAGATTCTCCATCTTTCTTCTAAACGCCATAATTAAAGATTTGACCAATAAGTTAGAGCATAGTTTCAAAACATGGAAGTAGCTGTGATGTTCAAAGCCCATACACACTGGAATTTCACCCAACAATATTTTTTGGGAGTCATAAGCGATGATATTTTGTCAAGTCAATAAGAGATAAGTGGATACAAATGAAAATCAAATGTACAAGGTTGATCAGACTGATCAGTCTAATGACATTAAAAAAAAGAATTTGGTGCACAAGTTGAATTTATTTTGGACTCTAAACCACACGAGGTCAAATGTACACACAGACCCCCAATAGTATTTGGTTACACGTCACTCTTAGTTAGTTAACTGTGGCGGCACGGCAGCAGCACACAAAAGCCACTCCAGACAGACACCCACACACACACACAGACTTTCATACACCAAGTGACTTTTTGCACAATACTCAGTCTTTTACACATTTCTATTGCACTCTTGTGTCTGCATGGTTTTGTCTTGTCTTTGTTTTTCATGTATCTTTGCACATTGCACTTTATGTGGTCCTCTGTTAATTGTCTATTATATGTAGCACCATGGTCTTGGAGGAACGTTGTCTCATTTCACTGTGTACTGTACCACTGCACATGGTTGGAATGACAGTAAAGCCACTTGACTTGACAGATGCTTTTGGTAGCCATCAGCAAGCTTCTAACATAGTTCTGCCTGGATATTTGACCACTCTTCAAATATTGGTAAATATTGATAGAATTTGTTCAGATTAGTTGGTTTATTGTCACAGACACGGCTTTTAAGCGTAGTCAGCAAATAGCATTGGGGCTGGGGCTTTTATTTCCATCCATCCATCCATTCGCTTCCGCTTATCCTTTTCAGGGTCGCGGGGGGCGCTGGAGCCTATCCCAGCTGTCATAGGGCGAGAGGCAGGGTACACCCTGGACAGGTCGCCAGTCTGTCGCAGGGCTAACACATAGAGACAGACAACCATTCACACTCACATTCACTCGCACATTCACACCTAGTGGCAATTTGGATTATCCAATTAACCTATCCCCACAAGTTGCATGTCTTTGGACGGTGGGAGGAAGCCGGAGTACCCGGAGAGAACCCACGCAAACACGGGGAGAACATACAAACTCCACACAGAAAGACCCCGGCCTGATGGTGGAATTGAACTCAGGACCTTCTTGCTGTGCGGCAACAGTGCTAACCACCGTGCCACCGTGCTGCCCGGGCTTTTATTTCCTTTTCATTAATTTCTTCAAAAAGGAAAGAGGGGGATCAACGTATTATTAAGTTTGCATTAACTGATTTGGCGAGGCTACCAAGCCAGCTCTTTCTGCCAACCCTTAAGTTAAAGGTTGTCCCCAGGTGGTAATGAGAGCAGAGCAGATGCCATTACCCAGACAAAATTGCATGCAGATACAGATCATATTAGTATCAGATGAGGCGTGGATATCTGTACAAAAGAAGACACTCTCCACTTATAATCTCTTCTCACTGTGACCCTCCTCTCAAGCCCTGTTTGCACTACTATTCAGCCATCCATCAGCCTGGGTTTTTCCACATCTCGCATCCTTCCTTTCCTGACTGATGGACATCACTCGACTGCCTCTGGCTTCCCGGCCCCTCCCTCTTCGTGTACAGTCAGACAGATGGACTGATGGGTGGACGGATAGCAGTGACAGAGGAAAGGTAGATTTGCCGCTCCACCTCTGCACTGCTATGATATCGAACTCCCGCCCACTCCTGTCATCGCCTTGGTAGCAAATAGATTGCCCTTACACTCAGCCACTTCACACGTATGAATAGCTCTCCCCTCTTCCTTGTTGTGCTTTTTTTCTCCCCTTTATTTCCCTTAAGCTCTCCACTCTCTCACAATACATCTCTCCGGAGTTTCATTTTTCTTTCCACCTCTGGCATATAAGCAACACTGGCATGACGTTAACAATCAATTTAACAATATATATTGAGCACAGTTCCCGGGAGAAAATTGTAATCAAGAAGTGTATCGATTCAGTGTATTATTCTGTAGTTTGCTGTGAACGCTGGAACACAGTCACATAATAACGCTTGATTATGGGGAGATACATCCCAATATTAGTTGCAAAAACAAATACACAAAGTTAATAGGTAATATCTTGGATATATATATATATATATATATATATATATATATATATATATATATATATATATATATATAGATAGATAGATAGATAGATAGATAGATAGATAGATAGATAGATAGATAGATATCGAAGAATCCGGGGACTGGTGAGTGTCAGCACCACAGTCCAGGATGAGACAAGGAACATCCAAGAATACATTGGGAAGATGGCCCCAACTGACCGAGTGCTCAGTGAATACCTCAGGCAGCAGAAACCCAAGAAAGAGGAGGGAGACGAGGAACCATCATGGAAGGACAGGCCCCTGCACGGTATGTACCACCGGCAGATAGAGGAGGTGGCTGATATCCAGAAATCCTACCAGTGGCTGGACAAAGCTGGACTGAAAGACAGCACAGAGGCACTAATCATGGCAGCACAAGAACAAGCTCTGAGTACAAGATCCATAGAGGCTGGGGTCTATCACACCAGGCAAGACCCCAGGTGCAGGCTGTGTAAAGATGCCCCAGAGACAATCCAGCACATAACAGCAGGGTGCAAGATGCTAGCAGGCAAGGCATACATGGAACGCCATAACCAAGTGGCCGGCATAGTGTAGAGGAACATCTGTGCCGAGTATAACCTGGAAGTCCCAAGGTCAAAATGGGAGATGCCCCCAAGGGTGGTGGAGAATGACCGAGCTAAGATCCTGTGGGACTTCCAGATACAGACGGACAAAATGGTGGTGGCTAACCAACCGGACATAGTGGTGGTAGACAAACAGAAGAAGACGGCCGTAGTGATCGATGTAGCGGTTCCGAATGACAGCAATATCAGGAAGAAGGAACACGAGAAGCTGGAGAAATACCAAGGGCTCAGAGAAGAGCTCGAGAGGATGTGGAGGGTGAAGGTAATGGTGGTCCCCGTGGTAATCGGAGCACTAGGTGCGGTGACTCCCAAGCTAGGCGAGTGGCTCCAGCAGATCCCGGGAATAACATCGGAGATCTCTGTCCAGAAGAGCGCAGTCCTGGGAACAGCTAAGATACTGCGCAGGACCCTCAAGCTCCCAGGCCTCTGGTAGAGGACCCGAGCTTGAAGGATAAACCGCCCGCAGGGGCGTGCTGGGTGTGTATATATATATATATATATATATATATATATATATATATATATATATATATATATATATATATATATATATATTTGTCGAGAGTTACTCAGTGGATTGGTTTTTTCTTTGACAAACTGTGAGGGTGCTGAACTCCATTTAGGTTTTGCAAGGTACTGCGTGCTCTGGTTCCTACTTTTGTTGACAAATTCAGAGTTGCAGCAAGGTGAGTGACAGCTAGTGAGTAGCAGTATATATTATCAAGATTGTTTCTTTGAGATAAAGGATGATCATGCTTCACAGTGCAGAATAAATGGATCAAGATAAGCAGATGGGCCAAAACAGAGCACAGAAACACAACCTAAACACCAGATAAAACCCCATCACATTCTGCAGCCTTATTCAGATTCACTTTGAAGGCCTTCTTTTGGACTTCCGGACAAGTGAAGACAATCATATGTAAATGGTAAATGGCCTGTATTTATATAGCGCTTTACTAGTCCCTAAGGACCCAAAGCGCTTTACATATCCAGTCATCCACCCATTCACGCACACATTCACACATTGGTGATGGCAAGCTACATTGTAGCCACAGCCACCGAGGCTGCCGGACACTGGCGCCACCGGGCCCTCTGACCACCACTAGTAGGCAACGGGTGAAGTGTCTTGCCCAAGGACACAACGATCGAGACTGTCCAAGCCGGGGCTCAAACCGGCAACCTTCCAATTACAAGGCGAACTCCCAACTCTTGAGCCACAATCGCCCCATATGTCCACAACTCTTGTGTCTTTATCTTCCGTGCATACAGCTCAGACTCCTAAAAGGTGTGGTAAAGTGAAACATATAAAGTTCCCACAGTTCATCAGACTTAGGCTTTCCTAACTCTTCCTGTTAATTCTTGTAATTCTCAACCGTAACCTGTGATGTAAACATCAGAGTTGTACTCGGGCAACACTAAAGTACCTTCTAGCAGCAAGTCTTGCTACTCAGCATCTATCTTGGTAACATATCGAGGTAGTTATTGTGGCAATTTGGGTGCGTTTTTATAAAGCCCCTCCCTTTATAAGGTGTGCAATGACTACATTTTAAATGGTGAAATTTAGAATGATTTAGAAAAAAGTTTATATCACGTTTCTCTGTCCAGCTAGTACATGGCTTTTTGCTTTTTATTACACAAACATTCGTACAAGTGCTTTTTTTCTATGCCTAAATGCTTGTTTTGAATCTAACATTCACAGTCTGATAAACACATCGGGCTCAACTTCAGTATGTTGCTCAAGGCATGCAGACTGGAACAGCCAGGTATCGAACCACCAACTAATTAGTACACTAGATGACCTACCCAGCCACCCACTGGTACTGAAAGCACCAGACTTGCTGCTGTATTCTCTTGAATAAATGTTAGCAGTCAGACAACAGTTTTCCTGCAGAAAGTCTCTTTGTTTCAGGCTGTTGCAGCATCTCCCTCTGTACAATCTGGAAATCCCCGAGCCGCTGTACTGATACATCACTCAGATATGGTATAAACTGACACGAGCATACACTCGTGGCTTCAACCCAGCCACAGAATCCACGGAAACATCCCAATTCATTCTAAGTGGAATTCAGATTTTCATGGTGTCCATAAAGGTCACCAAACATTAATGCTGACTACATTCATGCCTCCTGTAAGAATCACTGTATGCACTGATGAGTTGATCCAAACCTGTATAATGACAATGTGACTGTCTCTCATTGAGCATTAGGACGCAGGGTAAAGCTCAATCAGAAACACGGACTGCTTTTCGTATGAGTTTTATCTCCTTTTGTCTTTGCACACACAAAAAAAACACATCATAAAAGTTGGCAGTGTTTGAAAAGAGAAAATGTTGTCAAGGATCAGCAAGGAGAGAGTTGAGAGTTGTCCTGGTATTGTGTCAAAAGAATTCCAACTACACTTGGATGAAATTAACTTAACGTACTTGGATAATGTGTGTGACTCCCAGCAAAAGGACATTTGTTGTGTTTCATCCACCTTTCTCTCTCTTTTTTTCCATAATTTCTGTCTGTATCTCTATGACTGTTATTGAAAAACATAAAAATGTCAAAGAAAACAAACAAAAAAGTGCGACTGAGTGTAACTCTAATACAGATGTTTCTGGTTTCTAAAACTTCAGGATCACAGTTTGGGAAACAGACTGTGTATAAAATGTGCAGCAACCCAGGTTCCCCTTGGGAATTTGCTTCCACAACACCTTACTGCACTGTTCTTCTTCTTCAGAGAGGAAGTTGGAGCGAGGAGCGGGCCAGCTGTGCCAGATACACTCAGCAGCTGGCAAAAGTGACAGCCCCCTTGTGACAATATGCTGTAGTACCTCTTGATAATCCATTTCAAAGAAGCAAGCATGGCTTGCGACACTCTTGGCAGACGATGAAAATTCCACTTTGAAATCTGAGCGCACGGCTTTGATTGTATTGCTAATGCTGATGTGAGTGATGTGACACTTGCATCCACCTTTTTTTACCGGCCCTGTATTTGCCTGCTTCAGCCTCCAAAGGAACGCGAACACAAATACACGTTTTTCCCCGATTTTATTGGCACATGATGCAGTAGTATCACTTATTTATCGTCTGACAAGCTATTTTCAATACCTTTAGTAAGTAAACCTATTGATTTTTCCCTCTATTATATATATTTCAAAGTAGAGAAGCGGTTTAATTAAGAACATGTTGATGGCGTCTGTGATAGCATGTCACTGAGGTTTTTCTTGTTTTGTTTTGTTTTTTTGAATGTGGTTATCTTAGCTCAGCGGCAATTACGAGACTCTTGAGAGGAGTCTTTATCTGGAGTGTTTTCTTGAGTTTCTTGTCCACGTCTTCATATTTCCAACTGGCAGCAACACACCTGTCTGCGCCTGCCTTCATATCTGACAGAAAAAGAATGCCAACAAAGGGAGCATTCAGCTGTGAATTATTCAACTTCCTACAGCAAGCTTCTGAGTCATTGTCATATTGAAACTGTGAAACTGTGAACTGCTTTTCACTCTTACATGAACAGTTATATGATTATGTGTCAGAAAAAGCTCATATTAATGATGCTCCTCAGCAGTGAGATAACTATCTGTGATTTGCATTACTCAAAGACAGTCAGTCAGAGACCAGCAGTAACCTGGATGATGTTTAATCACCCTAATAACTGTTATAAAAAGCAGTTATGTTCTATATCACATTCTAAAGTTACTGAAGACGTTTGACAGCAAAATCCTGAACTTTGGCTTGTTCCACATGACACTATTTGCATATCGCATCACCAAAATAAAAAAGTTGAAAGCTCCCGTTTGTGACATGAGTGGTCAGACTAGAATTTTCACAGAGTGCTGGAGGTGGTACAGGAGGTGCACAAGGACATGACTCTGAGGTGCATCTGGGTCACATGTAAATCATGGGATTAGTTTTCACCTGCTTGTGCATTCACATGTTGACAGTTATAGTTTTGCTTACATTTATTCTCAGATTATTTAGAACCAAATTATTTTAACAGGGGTAGCTGTTCAGTTTTCACCAGTAAAAGCTACAAATACCATTACATTACATTTACATTACAATATAAGTCTATGAAGGACTGCACAGATCCCTGTGATCACTGAAAAAAATAACATTTCCTCTCTACCAGAGGCCTGGGGCTTGAAGGTCATGCACAGTATCTTTGCTGTTCCTGCACTAGATCAGAGATAAATGGTAAATGGCCTGCCTTTGTATAGCGCTTTTCTAGTCCTTAAGGACCCCAAAGCGCTTTACACTACATTCAGTCATTCACACACACATTCACACACTGGCGATGGCAAGCTACAATGTAGCCACAGCTGCCCTGGGACGCACTGACAGAGGCGAGGCTGCCGGACACAGGCGCCTCTGACAACCACCAGTAGGCAAACATGGGATTAGTATCTTGCCCAAGGATATTTGGCACGCAGCCAGGAGGCAGCCTGGGATCGAACCACTGACCGTCTGATTAGTGGCTGACCTGCTCTGCCACCTGAGCTACAGCCACCCCAGAGATCTCAGATATCATTCTTGGGATCTGCTGGAGTCACTCGCCAGTTTGGGGGTCACTGCACTGAGTGCTGTAATTACCACTGGGACCTCTATTAACTTCCAAATCTTCTCTCAGCCCTTGGTATTTCTCAAGCTACTTATGTTCCTTCGTCCTGATGTTGCTATCACTTGGTTTAGCTACATCTGTCACTATGGCTGTCTTCTTCTGCTTGTCCACAACTACTGTCCAGTTGGTTAGCCAGTTCACCAGTTTGCATCTTGATATCTAGAAGTCTCACAGGATATCAGTTTGGTCAGTCTCAGCCACCTTTGGTAGTGTATCCTATTTTAACTTCCAGGCCATACTCGACACATCCACTCAGTTATGGTTACATTTTATCCATTTGTGGATAACGGATCTCTTGATGGTTCACTGGAGTCAAAAAACCTTAGAAAAGGCTTTGTAACCCTTTCCACACTGATAGAATGACTTTGTTTCCCAGTTGTGTTTTATATTGCGGCATAATAGATCTTTTAGCCCATTTCACTTTGTCAGACAGGTTCTATTTATGAAATATGCAAGTGTTACAAATATGCATAAAGAATAAAAAATACATTTTGAAAGCTTTAAAAGGTCCATTCAATGACAAACTGTGCCATGAAACATCAAAAAGAAGATACATTGACCAAAAATGCATTTTCAAACGGCGTGGGAGGGTGGGGGCTTAAGCCTTGGAGATCAGTGAGGATTTGACGGTGCCACAGCAAAGCTTTTGAGCAACTTCCAGGAGGCCAGAATTTCTAGGTGCACCCCTGTTTCTCACATCCTCCGGAGATTATTGATTCACACTTCCGAGCTAATTCTCCATGTGGTCAGAGCTTGAATCACTGTCCCCTTTGGTTCATATGCAGTCACAGACCAGCTAGCACTGCAGCCAAAAAACAAAACAAAAAACACAAAGCCGACTTATGTAGCTTAAAAAAAATACTCATCAGTGCTGAACTTTTTGAGTCTATCACTTTTTGTGTCGCTCTGTCAGCACGTAGCTTTGGGTATGCTCTTTTCTGAATATGTCAGCATGGGGTTGTATGTTTACTCCAAGAAGTCCTCCAACATTTACCACTGAGTGCCACATAAAATAACTCCTCGCCATCCCCAATAGCCTCATATCCAGCAGCGTTCAGTGTTTTGCCTTTAATGCACTGACCTGCCGGGAACCCTGAGTAAATGGAGGCCCTGCTGTTGCAGCCGGATCACAACACAACAAACCAAACAAACACAACAAGCAGGGTTCAAGTCAGAGGAGACCCCATCACAGCTCTAATGGAGCGTTCACTGGTTTCATATTTACATATGGCATGCTTTAATTTCTTCTCTCTCTCTTTTTTTTCCCAAATAATTGTCTCTCTGAGGATGAGTGTGAACACACGCAAGTGTAGCGTAACGGTTCTGTTTGTTTTCCACCGAGTTCAATCACAGCGAGGCTGCGTAAACAACACACGCCAATCGTCGCTACAGCATCCAAGCCTCCGCTGTGAAGACATGGCAGGAGTCAAGCAGCTCGTCTCCATGCCTCTGCTCCCTGCAGTAAGGCTTTGGCACACACCATCACCGCACGCACATCCGTACAGGCGTCTCTATGTTGACATCACCTCTAAGAATCCTAATCCATTTAGTTCAGCCGCCGTTCCGTGTTTGTGGTTTCACGTGTGTGAGTGTAATATGTGCCCATTTCTAGCATAGGATTATTGAACTAAGACTTGTAATTGAAGCTTGATGAGCCAAATAACGTTAGATAAATCTCTTTTTTTCATAAAGCATAAGGTTTGTGAGACTTAGAAAAGTCCTTATCTCCCTATACAGCTCCAGGCTGCTGTTGCCCGTTACTAATCTCTCATCCAGCATGAAAACGCAATGCCGTGTTGAGTGGCATTTGCTCACAAAAGTGCTAAGCTAAGATTTATACTAGGTGTTAAAAACATAAAAGTATACTGAAATATACTGTGACAATTCAAATTTCATGAGCCTGCACAGCATTAATGTTACTTGAGTGGCTGTGGCTCAGGAGGTAGAGTAACATCCATTTTTTTGAAAGTCAGTGTACACAGTGTAGTGCTGTGTGGATGTGTCAGTGCATGAATGAGGCCTGTACTAACTGGTCAATAAAAGCAGAAGAGTGATAAAAGTCAGTCCATTTATTCAGGTGGATTCGTATCAGAGTAAATAATATTCATAATTTCAATACAATACTTTGTTCTGCTGCAAAACCTCAGGTTTTTCCATTTCTGTGGAGGAATTAGCCAAATGATTCGGCTACTGTAGGCAGTATAAAAGATGGAAACAGCTACTGGGGCTGAAAAGTGAAGTACCTTAAACCTGTATTCTTTTTAATGGCCACTAGGAGACAGTAGCTGTGGTTCCAAAATTAGTTCTGTTGCTATAAAGGTCTATGGGAAAACTGCCCTCTACCCTGACCTTGTTAAAGACTTTCCCGATGTGTTTATGGCTTCAGTCATTTGGAGGACAATCTGTTCTTAAACAAAATCATGGATGCTTTGAGGTTTTCTTCACTATCTAAGTGTCTTATTCCATCTCAGTTCTCATTTTCAGGTTTTAGATTTCAATTTAACCACTTTTGTCTTTGTTCTTTCTAACAATTTCTTCAGCATTGAGGTAGTGACAGTGTTTTCACTGCCACACAGCAAACAACTTATTTAATTCAGCAAACTTTACTTTCCAAATTGTAAACAAATATGGTTTAAAACAGTACTTAGATTGCTGCCATTGTGTTACTTGGTTTAACGCAGTAACCTGTCATTTAGGCTCCGACCTCCAGACTGTCAAAACTTGGCTGATTTGAGTGAGCAGGATTCATCTCTGAGATTAAAGCTCTACATGTGCACAGCTGCTGTTTTTATGCGCGAGGAACACAGTTGCACAAGTAGCAATGAATACGATTATGAGTTGCAACTATTTGGCTCCGTCCATTGGCCCCTCAGTGCAGTGAAACTGTCCTTTGCCCTTAACAGAAAAACAGTCCCAGAGCATAATGTTTCCACCTCCCTGCTTGACTGTGGGGATGGTGTTCTTTAGGTCATAGTCAGCGTTTCTCTTCCTCCAAACTTGGCCTAAGAGTCAGATGCCAAAGAGTTATGGTTTCATGTGACCACAATACTTTCTCCAAAGCCTTCTCTGAATGGTTGAGATCTGGAGTGTCAAACTTACAAACTTCAGCTCTGCTTTGTCTTAATGGGCACACCATGCAGCCAGTCACATGCAAAAAACGACTGGGATCATACCATTATGTCAAGGAGGAAAGGGGGCAAACATTCCCAACGCAGCAAGCTTAGTGGTACAGGCCACGTGCACAGAGAAACGGGGGAGCTGGATTTAAATGAAAGAATGTCGGAAAAAAGTGAATAAATGAGCGAAAATGTGAAATGACAAGCGACTGGCTGCATTTCAAAAGATTTGAAACGAGGAGCTGGATAAAGTGATTCCCGTTTTTATTTTCAGTCATTTTTTATTGTGGAGAACAAAAGGTTTGAAACTTCATTGAAACCATTCCGTGTTCTCTCTAGTAGAAGCAAATGCATAAAAATAAGGCTTTTATGAAACTTCTGAATAAGAAATTGCTTCCTTGAAATAGAAAATTTACGGTCCAGGGTTGAACATTAGATAAAATAAACTATATGCAAAGTGTCTTTGAATGGCAGAGATGCAGAAATGTCTGCATGTAGCACAGAGCCGTGGCTCAGTGTCTAAATGAGTCTCACAGGCCTGAATGTGCACTTGAAGCCATTTAAAATTCTGAACTTGTTTGGTGTGCTGCTCACCACAAACAAGCACAAGCAGACATTTTGAGCTTTTAACTGTAGCTTCTCCTACTGATGCACACAAATGCAACACAACAACACGAAGTAATTAAGAAAAAAACAATTACATTAAAGAAAAGTTTTAGTTTTTCACCCTTTACTACTACAAAAATGTATTTTATTTTACAACTACTGTTTAAAATAAAGCTGGACAGTCTGGACAATGAGCTTTTTCTGTTATTTACACATTTATTTCTTACAATTTAAGTCCAAACAGTTGTGCAGACCGTTTTCTTTCTTTGGCACAGCAGCTTTTTCTTCACCATATAGAAAAACAGCTAAATATGTAACCTCTCTGACAGAAAGAGAAGTTTTACTGGCCCGCTTCACTGTATAAGGTAGAGAGTGCCAGGATGGAGGTTGGTTTCAAAGTAGTATAGGCATAGGCAGCAACTGTGGGCAGGTCAAAATAGCTGAAACAATGTGCCCTGCTATTTGAGTTGATATGTGGAAGGGTATGATGTGTGCTGGCATTGACATCAGCTGATCTGAGTATATTATGGCTGAGCTCAACTTTGTGGCCTTCCTGAACTAACACTATAATAAATTATAAACCTTGAATAAGAAGGTATGCGTGAAACTCCACAAACAGCCTTCCTAATGGCATTAAGCCACCTTGTTTGATGTGTGTGCACGAGTTACCTCGAGTCAGTGACATCTATGAACTTGTCTTTTTAAAAGGTGTTGCTGTTTCTATTCTACTGTCATCACAAAGCTTCTATAAACTCCTCATGAAAATTCATAATCATAAACAACCACCACAGAACAACACATGAATGTGATGTAGGTGTGCTGCACAATGAAATGAAGATGTAAATAAATAATTTTAACAAGTGTCATCTCTCTGAGCTTTTGGGGATTGTGACACATCCCATGTGGCTCCGCCGTTTGTCAGCTAAAAGAAGAAAAAGTCTAATCCTGTTGCGTTTCACCTAAGAGCTTAGGTACGCAGCGCCGCTGTTTCGGGATAATTTTTGTCTGGAGTGGACTTAGCATACATCAACCCCATTTTCGCTTCTTATCTTTCCTCTCGCTTGCTCATCACCCGTTCTTTGCTTCGTTCGACTTTGTTTTTGCTCCTTGTTGACAGATTCTGATCTTTTGTCTGTTGTTTAAACCAAGTGAGGATTTAGCCCTGCACTGACACAGCTTTTGGCCTCGGATCTGAACTGTTTGACTCCCGGCAAACAGCTTTTTTTCTTCTTCTTCATCTTTTTTTTTTTCCTTCTCCGCACCCGGTGTAATCCTCACAGATAAAGCAACCTCTTCGAACACAGCGGAGTGTAGCAGTTGCTTAGGCAACAGACTATCCCATCTAATCCAACCTGTTCCCATCTCCCCAAAGTCTGAATACCTGTTGAATTGAAAAGCTTCCTAAGCTCACCACTTGTTAACCTTGAGTCTTGTGAATAGCATTTTCAACGAAGATTTCAATAACAACATGTTACCTTATTCATCGACATTAAAGCTCGAGAGACCTCTGACTGGTCCAGCTGTGGTAACTGTGAGGATAAGACTGCACTTGGTTCGACTTTTAAAATAAGAAGTGACTCAAGAAGCAACAATTTTGTGACCTCGACAAGATGATTTGCTGGCAGCAATGTGTCCAGCAGTTGGGAACTGACTGTAATGAAAACAGAGCTGACCTTAGCTTACCTCGCAGAGCACCACATTGTTTGTCTTTTTGCCCCCCTCCCCCCAAAAAATCATTGTTCAATTCAACTCTTAGTTTCCCACCTCAGAAAGAAATGATGGGGGAGAGATGGTCTCGCCAAGTGCTTTATAATCTTCCCTGGGGTGCCAGGAGCAGCAAAGTGTTGGGGACATAGTATTGATTTATATAAAACTCAATGTTCCCTCCGCTGCCCAGATCTGAGTGTGTCTGGACCGTGAGAGCGATAAGGGATTGGACTAATGTGAGTGCAGGGCAAAAAAGGCCTTGATGCCAAATGGATAAGCTCAGACTTTTAACAACCTGAAAGTTTGCACTCTCGCTGCTGTATGTTTTTTTTTTTTTTCTTTCTTCTTCATTGTGTCATTGCATTACAGTGCTGGGTGTTGATGAATTGGAGCATTAAGGATTATGTTCTCCAAGAGATGCCCCTGGTGATTTGGGGTAAAAACTGGAATATGTCAAGTCACAGTCTGAGGAGAACTAGAAGCTACTGCATAGATTTTGGCCAGATTTATAAGCCTAATTAGGCCAGCCCACACAGGCTCAGAGAAGTTTGCAGACTTTACCTTGTCATAGTTTTTTATCTGATGCTATCTAAGGGCAGCTAAATCTCGAAACTGCTGCCTGGGAAGCATATACACCCCCTGAGTAGATGCAAACGCCCATATAAATACAGTATACTGCTTGCAAGGTGCAAGTTCAGCTTGAAAACATTCTCGCTCAGACAAACGACTGAAGTTATTTATAAACATTTCAATGTCAAATTTCATTTTTCTAATTGTCCTTAGAAACTAGGACTTATTATTTTCCAATTATCCAAAGAGGCTAGCCATTTATTTTTCTATAATTACTTTCTTATATTTTCCTACAATGTATAATAAACACATCCTTAATGATCAGTTCTATTATTCACTTGTTAATTAGGAAACCCTGTTTACTGAAATCTAAACTGAAACCATTGGTGTCTGTAAGAGGAATAATTGTCTCTGGACGTTTTAATTTAAAGTGGATATGAGGAGACAGTTCTGGATGACGTATTGTCAACCTCTACCTGAGTAGAGTCGGGGAGGTTGTGAATTATTAAAAGTGTTTGAAAGTGTTTTCAGTATAATTGACTTAAAGAGTCACTTTTACCCAATAAAGGATAACTTCATAATGGCTCAGTCACAGTTAGGGATGTGAATCAAGAGTTCCCTGTAGTTCAATCTCTTGAAATTGTTAGTCTGCCTGCCAACTGATCCCGCTTATCGGTTCTTGCACTTGCGCTAAAGTAAGCTAATTTTAGCTCATGTGCTGGAGAAGTAAAGTAGTGACGCAGTCTACAGCGTGGATAAGGACATTAGTTTTATTTATATTGCACAAAAGAACAAGAGCGCAATGGTTAAGTAGAAACTGCATCCAGGATAGAAACAACTGCATTATGCTGCTAGCAGAACTTGGGCTCTTTGCAAGCATCTGGACAGACAGCATGCTAATGCTAAGCTAGCCAAGAACCCAGAATGATGTTAAAGCTGAGTGAACAGCCCAGCAACCAGACCCTGAACTTCAACAGGTAATAACGGCATTGATGAGCAGTCAGACTGCTGTTCATGTTCCACAGGAGAATCACTGTGATGAATGTTATGAAGTGTCTTTGTGCTGGTTTTCATCTTTGATTTGTGGTTTTGGCTTTGTGTTCATATCTAAATGCTAAGACAAACATCATATGTGTGTCCTCATTAGGATGGGGATTTTTGTTCTGTTGCATGGAAGCAATTTGCAATCAACAGAAATTCTCAGCTTCAGCTACACTGACGTTGAGAGTAACAGATTAATGAATATACACTGGAGTTGGAGAGACTATAGAGTTTGTGATTGCTTCCAACACGATAATGGCGGTTGCTATAGGGGTAAGAATACATATAGAAAAATACTCTTGTAAAATATCACCATTAATATAAATGTTGGATTTTAATATTGCAAATGTCAAATCGGCCAGATATATGGTAGCACTTCAATTCATTTAGGCATGTAAAAAAGGACGAATCGACCTGCTAAAGTTTTTAATCGATTCTCAGAACGATGAAGAAATGTGATTAAAATGACTCTGGACGTGGCAGAACATGAAAACATGGATCCATATTGTGTTTTATGAGCAGCTCAGACTGGTGGTGGTGGTGGTGGTGTAATGGTGTGGGAGATGTTTGGCACACTTTTCACTATGTAATACAAAATCAGCACACAAATAAATATACAGCCCACCCAAGTATTGTTGCTGATCATTTGCATCCCATAGTGTATCCAGCTTCCAACAGAATAATACACCATGTTACGGAGGTTGAATATTCTCAAACTGATTTCTTGAGCATAACGATGAGTTTACCGACTCAAATGGCCTCGACAGTCACCTGATCTCAGTCCAGTAGAGCAGCTTTGGGGTGTGGGGTGTGAACGCGAGATTCACATCATGAGTGTACAGCAACTGTGTGATGGAATCATGTCAACATGGACCAAAATCTCTGGGGAATGTTTCCAGCAACTTGTTGAATCAATGCTACAAAGACTTAAGGTGACTCTGAAGGCAAAAGGTGATCCCATACATTACTACCAAGGTTTACCAAAGAAAATGGTGTGCAAGCTTATATAAGTTGAAAGAAAGAAGTTGCACAACATGGAAATATTCTTGATTAGTACATCCATCCATTTATTTTCTCAAAGGCTTTTCTTATTCAGGGTTACAGGATGTTTAGTACATTACTTTAGCAAATCAGAGAAATATCAGGAACACAGCTTTCATGAAAATGAAGAACTGCTGCTGCGTGCTGGGATTTCTGTCAATATCTTTTTACCATTGTTTCAGGAAGCCATTGTGCCATTGCTTTACGGGTATGACAGCAAAGATGTTGAAAAGCTGTGTAATCCATCACAGAAGAAATAAAAGCTGTGATCCTTTTTTTTGTTGTTCTGAAAGTTACTTGCAATGCATTAACTCATACACATCCAAATATCCAGTAACTGATGGAGTGTGTAAGCCTTGGAACACAACAACCAAAGTAACTGCATTCCTGTTATGCTGATTCATTAATGAAACAATAGGTTCATTAAGGTATAGAGCAGTCATTCATATGAGGGTTGGCAGACTTGACTTGTGGTTTATTCCAGAATGGACTACATGCAATGTTATGTAAACCTGGCTGCCTTGAGCAGTAGGGGAAGTGCAGCCAAAACATTGCATAGCAATGTTTAGCATGAGTGACTGATAAGAACCTGTGCCGTGCAGAAACACTGATACAGTTTCCAACTAGGTATTCGTGCTATTGCATCTGCTTCATATCTAGCTATAGAGCAGATTTGTGTTCTCTCTGAGCTGCTTCTTTTACTTTGTGAATTGTGAATAAAGGTTTATTCTCGCAGCTTATTATGTCAAACTTTTCAGTTTTTTATTCATTGTACCAACTATCATGAACGCTAAAATTGTGTACACTGTGTGGCATATTTTTTTGTGTTTGCCTTTCAAACACGAAACTCACGGACAGACTCGTTCAGCACAGCTCTCATCTGGTGTTTCCATTACAAAGAGGAGCGCGCATGCTTTGATGGGGAAAGGCACTCTCTCGCTACCCTCTCTAAAACCCTAATTGTACCTGCTTCCAAGCGTATTTCTGGGACATCAAAGGATCAACTAGCCTAAGTGCTCATGCCACAGTGTAAGGGTGCATATTGAAGCCTGTATTTAGAAACTCCCATCATTACCATGCTGATGTAAGGAGGGTTATTTTCTCATATGCGCTCCATACGGAAGCGTGTATAACGTGTAAACATGAATCAATGGCGCCATCACATGGACAGCAGAAGTACTGACTACTAGTGGATGATAATTTGTTTGAATAAAAGATGAAACCGCAGGAGACGGAGCACAACAAGTCTGGGGGAATTCATGCATAGCGCTAAATAGAAATTGATTTTGGGTAGCAAATAAGGGACAGTTATGGAAGCAGCCTCCCTGCTTTGAAAGTGAAAGCCTTCTTGTTATTTAAAAGTGTAAAGAGAACAGATATCCCATTCAGTTCCATGTCTAAAGGTTCAGATGTTGACCTCTGACCTCCCAAATTACAATACAAATTTCTCGCACGGCTCATATTTTTTTGCTTCTCTGTTGAGTGACGAGAGCCAGCCCGAGTCATTTCAACTTGTGATTTTCTATGATGGCTTGAAAAACATCCTCCAACAGCATCTGCTGCTGGAGGAAGGCCAGAGTGAAATAGCTGTTGCTAAGCAACCACTTTGACTCTTATTTTGTTGTGCAGGACCACTAACTAGATTTTCAGACAAGGTTGCATCAGTTCAGTTTGATTCCTCTGCAATGTTGGAAACATGCAGAAATCAAAGGAGAGAGTGTGTATTATTGATGTGTCTGTGCAAGCTCTATGCGAAAAGACACATTTTGATATGAAGTTACAGATGAGAATGCAAATGTAGGAATGGAAAGTGGCTGAAAGTCAGTGTCTATAATGATGCTTGGTACAGTTTATTCTCGTGCATCATTTCAAAAAAATCCACCAGATTTGCACGCTGTGAGGCGAGCCCTCACGGTCAGCAGTCAGAACTGCAGCAGTAACAAGTAGGAAAAGCCCATGGAGGGAATTAACATAATTGAAAAGGCCCATCTGAAGCAGTCCTCCTAAATAGCATGCTCCTTTTTTTCTCGTATCAAATCTGGAAAGATACACATCATTTAAAATTCAGTGATACGTCCTGTGCATTATCTGCAATGAGCATGTCAATAAGGCTCCATACATTATTTAAATGTCTTATCAGTAAATGGTTTCTTACACAGCTCTGCAGAAGTAGACCCAGAAACATCAGCTATTTTGGTCTTTGAGAACAACAAAATGACAACGTCCCAGCGTGGTAATATGCTGGTGCAAATCTGCATTTACAGTGAAGCTCCACTGCAACTTGGGGAATAATATGTGGAATAACCAGTAATGCAATAGTGCTGTAGTTGGTTTTGTAGCTTACCTTTTCACACTGATGATGCAGATGTCCTAATATACAGAGACTTTAATGTAGCGGAGTGAAATCAAGTGTTTAAAAGTGTCTGTTGCTTGGTGGTTCTCAGCCATCTCTTTTTTTATAAAATAAATAAATAATTTTACAAGGTTTTTTCTGCCCTTCTGCTTCCTTGTGTTGAACTCTATTGTGGTAGCTTCTTTCAAGCAAACCTTTCAAACTTTTTTTTTATTATATCACCCATAGGCTATGTACTCTTGGCTGGTTTGAAGACTGCATGCATAAAAGACAAAAAAAAAAAAAAAAACTGTATGCATTTCTATGATTTCTCCATTCCTGTTCACTGTGTACACCTCAGACTTTCAATATACACCACCTACAAAAACACTGGGATTAGTATTCTGCAGTGGCTCAGTGTATTCATGATGGGCAAGAGAAGGTGTACAGAGGACTAGCTGTTGACTAGCAGGTTTGTGGAGAGACAGAAATCATCTGCTTCACCTACCCACTGAATCAGATTCTACAAATCAGTGGGTATACTGCAAGAATTTTCACGTTCTGTAAAATATTGAGAAATAAAAATAGCTTTAAGTGAAGTCTGGTGCCCCACAACCTCGGGTTTAGAAGCTAAATCCATTTTATGGTACTTTAGGGGCTAAACCTTAAACAACTACATTCATCATTCTGTTTCTCGTTACCACCAGACCAGAATTCTATTTCTTGTCAGTTAAATTAATACAGATTTGGCATGTGACAAAGTCTGCATAAAACTGCAAAATATATAAGCCTGTAAATGTGTTGTGTCTCCTTCTGATGTGTCAACATCAAGCAGTTCTTTTGGGTTTGGGTTTTTGTTTTGTTTTTTTGTTGGTTTTTTTTTTGGGGGGGGGGGTTGCTGCTCTGGATTTCTCGTGTCTTCTTTATTCCCAGAGGCTCTTAGATGAGACATGTGGAGGAGAAATGACAGTCGTTGTCACTGTGATGTAATACAGCAGGTGCCTGGATGAAGAAGGCATCAGTTTGAGTGAGCAATGAAGCCCTGTTCAAGCAACTACTGTATAGTGTGGACGGCAGTGACAACACCTGGCTTTATGGGCAAAAGAGATTTCATTTGCAGTGCTCCTATACACATCATGCTACAGTAGGCTCCAAACATCTACCAACCAGTGTTCTGCAGGTGACCTTGAGCTCTAGTAGAATCAGAAGAAAACTGAAAAATACAGGTTGTATAAAAAAAATCAGTGAATACTGGACTGGCAGAACCACCAACCTTGTGAATTCTTCCTTAAAACAAATCCTTTTTTCCTTCCTCTCCACTGAATGGCTTTGATAACTGTATTTATTCATCTGTCAGAACAATGTCATGTGCCAGAACTGAAAGCCCACAATTACATTCAGTCTTATTGTGGGTACAGCAACCTTTGATCCAGGTGTTTTAAGAGAGCTGACGATAAAGTAATAAGCCTTAGTCCTTTCTGAAGGCTCTCTGATGATTAAGATTATAATTGCAGCACTGTGCAAAAGTCTTGAGTCACTCCTCCCATAAGGAAAAGATATATATAAATCTTATAAAGTTTGTATCTGTCTTGTGTGAAACTTGTATGAAAAGCATATAAGTGTGAAAACAGATATAAGATCCCTTGAAAAATTATATAATGAAACTTGCATGTTTTGGATACTTACTAAAACAATGTATGAAAGTAATGCGAAAGTGGCCACTTTCATGAGTAAATCATGTAAGCCTTATATGATTTACTCATGAAAGTGGCTACTTTCATGAGTAATCACATATAAGTTTTTACTATTTCTTTTCCGTATGGGCTTATTTCTTTGTATTTTGCTTCCAAGAAGACAGACTTTCTTGTGATTTTTAAAGTGGTCTTGAGCAATAGTTCTCCAGCTTTTTGAAGAACTTTTTTCACTCATTTTCAGTTCAGTCCTTGTACCTGACCATTTTCAGAGGAATCCTTTTTTGCTTGTTAGGAGACTTAAATAATGCGAGAAGTTTTGCTGAGCAGGGCCTGCAAATAAGTCGGTATTACAAACTAAGCATATTTAGTGTAATTCAAGTTGGCAACGAAGTCAGGCTTGGCAGAAATCTCAACACTGGCCATAATATTTAGGTCCGTGTATTTGCTCTGCATCTACAAGCCACTTTGCAACCCACCTCAACCCCACCTTTTCCTTTGTTACTGCTTTCTTCTGTCTTGCTACTGCTGTTCTGAGTGTTTTCGATGTGTGTCACTGAAAATGTCTGATGGTGTAAAAAATAAAAGAGCCAATATGCCAAATGTAAATATCTGTAGTTAATATTAACTAATATTACCCACCATAAGATAATCTCAAGTTTAGCAAGGCTGTGTTTTATCAATTATGAACAGAAAGGGGAAGGTTTTCATGTTTCATTGGTAAGAAGTATAAAAGACATACATATGGACAAATTAGGTTTAGACTGATGTGTAGTCCATATTCCACAAGATCAATTAAGAGGCATTTCCACTGTAAAGTAAAAACTCAAACAAACTAAGACGACACAAAACCAGAAAGAGTAACCTGTACGAACATGTACCAAGCTTCTCTATTATATTTTTGCTGCAAATATTGTACTTTTGTACTCCATACTATTTCTTTTAAAGCTTTAGTTACTTACTATTTTGCAGATAAATTGCAATATACCCAGGAATAAAAGAAATAAAAATCACCAAGAGTTGCAATGATCCACTAACATAAAGAACATGAATCTGAAAAGTGCTTCTACATAATGAGTACTTCCTTTAAATACATTTTAATTATCCAACTCATGCACTACTAAAGTACTTAAAGAAGATTATTTTACGTAATTAAAAAGTCTAAAAACTTTGTTTTCCTACTTTACAACAAACGGATCCAACACACAGCCTGAAAATCATGTTTATGAGAGAGTGATATTATACCCCTTATGTCAAACTGAGTGATTTATGGCCCCCCTAATTGATTTATGACCCCTAATAAATTATTCATGAGCTCCGGAAGTAGGAAGTAATTAAGTAATAAAAATATGATATTCATAAAATTATGATATTCATAAAAATATGATATTCATAAAAATATAATTGATTATTTAGAAAGTTTCTTATATATCAAAATAGCATTCTTTTATTTCTTTAAGCAATTAATTTTTTTTTTTTTTTTATGCTCAAAAAACGCCATCTGGTGGCGGGTCAGTGTGTGTGTGTGTGTGTGTGTGCGCGCGCGCGCGCCCGAGGCTGTGTGTCTCTCGGGCTGCGTGCTCATGTGTTTAAAAATGTATTAAACCATATTAAAATTGTTTAGTTAAACTTGTGCTTTTGTAACGTTCAGTATGGCCACAAACACATGCTGCATGCCTTGGGGGAAAACTTTATTTCGATTTATATGCATTTGTAGATTTAGAATAAAACTCATACTCAGAAAAAACTCGCGATCCCCTAACCCTAACCCTCCTTAGAAACATAAGCAGGGAAAACTCCTTAAAAAACCCTCCGCGTTTTCTCCAAAACCCTACAATAACTTGTTAGGGTGCCCCCTCTATTCCCAAAACCTTATATTCGATAACAGGGGAAATCCTGAAAAAATCCTTAGTCTTTTTTCTCAAATTCAGCGCCCCGCGGCTCCCTTCATGCTCAGCCAAACAAAGCCAAAACTCCTTTAAAAAAAAATTTCTCCGCGATTTCTCCAAAACCCTAGAATAACTTGTTAGCTACCCCTCTATTCCCAAAACCTTATATTCGATAACAGGGAAAATCCTTAGTCTTTTTTCTCAAATTCAGCGCCCCGCGGCTCCCTTCATGCTCAGCCAAACAAAGCCAAAACTCCTTTTAAAAAATTCTCCGCGCGATTTCTCCAAAACCCTAGAATAACTTGTTAGCTACCCCTCTATTCCCAAAAAAAAAAGCGCTATAATCCAAAAACATTGGGAAAGCTCCTCTTACTAGCAAGCTCTAAAATTCAACCCACACTCTAAGTTCTACCTCGCTCTTAATCTCCGATCCACAACTTCTTGCAGAGCACAATTTTTTCCTGCTTGTTCGCTCCCCGCTCTGCTCCCGAATGCGCTGCTTACCTCGTTTGAAAATTCCCCCCCTTACACCAACTCCGCCTCACTGCGCCCCGCTGCCAATCACATAACCCTTGCACCGCTCCCTTCGCACCCCGGTTAGCCAATCGGCTCCAGGTCTGATTTTACGATCTCCCGCTGAGGTTAAGACTATCTTCGAACCCCCAGAAGACATCTGACTTCAGACGTATCAACAACTGGCGCCGCTCAGACTGCTTGCGAGTTCGCATAGGGAGCGGCCGATTTCAACAGCAACTACCTTCGCGTGCCCTATGTGCATATCACTCGGTAAGTGTTAATCTTCCCCCTCTAACTACATTTTCGCATTTTCCTTTTTACCACTCTGTCAATCCTTTCATCTTCAAAAAAGCCATGCAAAATATGCTCTGTAACACTTGGAATACACTTTTTAAAACATATATAAGTTCGCCTCTAACACTCAGAGCTAAAAAGTGCGTTTGTACGCTAAACTATAGCAGCGATCATGGCCTCATCAGGTACCTCTTTTTTTTTCTCACTCTTGTTCATATAATGTTTATATTTTTTACTGTTTTTTCCCGTTTGTAAATACTCGATGTTATTTCTTTTCAGACTCTGAGATAAACCTGCTCAACTCCTCTTTTTTTGAGTCTCTCGATCGAATTGGTAGGTTTGGTTCATTCTTGTTCCCCTTCTTAACAGCTAATTGTACAAGAAAAAACAAAACATTTACCCTCTTTTTTCATTTTTATCAAACTTTCTAGATATCTCTGACTTGGACACCTTTATTGGTACGAGTTCCCCGAATTCTTCACCACCAGTGCTTGTGCGATCCACAGGAAAGAATATTCGTCTCTCCACACGGGACAGACAGCATTTGCTCTCTACGCTAGATCGCCCTGCTTCATCTGGCCCCAGTTCCATTCCCGTCGGAGCTTGTTCTCTCCCGCAACCCTCTGGGAAAAACTTGCGCCTGTCCGCCGGGGACAGGCAAGATTTGCTCTCCGAGCTCACTCCCGATGCTCCGGCCGATCGGAGCCCCAGAAACGCTTCTTATTCTCCGCCATCAGACACACGAAATGCACCGCGCCTGCCTTTGAGACCCAATCACGGTCAGTCTCTCTAGGTTCTCGCTTTTTTCTCATTTCTTTTTTAAAATAAAAACTAACCCTTTTCTATTTAACTTTACTAACTGTTTGTATCTTACCCTCAAATTCTCAGGGCGTCTCAGAAGGAGGAGCAGCAGGACCCGCAGGATCGCAAGGACAACGAGGACAACGCGAACACGCACCCGAAGGCAGCTGGCTTCAATCGCTCTTCGCGCGGTATCTCTGTTCGCTGAATTAGTTCAGCTCATCTTATAAAAACTTTGTTTTTGATTTTTTTTTTCATTTTGCTTTTCAAACATACTCTCTTTTGTGGTTTTTTGTTCTTTTAATATATTCCTGTTAAACAATAATAATAAAATAAATGGATAACCAGGAACAAGATATTACAGACCCGTTTCTTGCTTTAGAAACAGCGTTAACTAGGTTAAATGAAAATATACACCATTCTCAGATTACATATTCACAAAACAGTGAGCAACCTGAGGTGATCAATAATAATGATCCTTTAGAATTGCTTAATTTAGCTCTTGCCCGATTAGCACCCAATGAAAGTGCCTTTCAAAATAATTCTTTGAGTTTGGGATTGGATCATGATGAGATCCAAACAGAGTCAGACGCGGTTCATTCACAAATGAGTCTGACACAAAACATCTCCTCTTCTGATCCGTTTTTAGCAATTAATAGAGCTTTAGAAGCTTTGGCCCAAATACAAAATGAGGTTCAAATACCGCCAGAGTTATTGAGTCAAATAAACAGGCTAAATCAAAATCGTTTCATTGATTCTCAAAGCCAGCATTCGCTAGTCTTTTCCCCAGAAAATGCGTGTCCCAACGAACCGCTCAGCCGCAGCCCCCCGATACAGCTGTCAACCACTTTCAATGACTCTAATCCTCATCAATCACTCAGCTCTCCCGCAGACATTGTCTCTGCGAACGAGCCACTTAACCCAGTAAACCATGATCACTCCTTTCAACAAGGGGGTAATCCAGACCAGAGTTGCGCCAGTAATTCAGCACAACCCTCTATAGTTGTTAGAAATAAATTTAATAACGTTGAAATTAGAGAAATTTTGAATTTTCCTCCTCCAAACGATATACCCGACTATGCGCATTATTATCAAGGCGTAATGTCTAGTGCACGTGAAATATCAAACAGGGTTTTCTCTCACGCACGTCCAGGTGATTATAGCCAGTTAGAATTGATAGGCCAGCAGTTACAAAATAATGTTTCAGTGATTTTACGTGATAATCATGATTTATCTGAATTTGAAAATTTTTTCTTGAGAGCGGTACAGTCAAACTGTGTGATGGCTCGTTGGAGGTTGTAGCTCAGATTGTTACACCCCCAAATGGCAGTGGGAAAAGATTGCTTAAACACATACTCGACAGCGAAATTGTGAAAAAGAAAAGACGTTTTTTATACGTGGTCCATAACCCCTCGAATAAGTTGTGTTTTGCTACAAGTGTTGCCCACCTTCTGCAACCCGATTTTAATGACTATCAAGCACAAACATTAGCTAGAGAAATTCAACAAAAAGCTGGTCTAAATGATCAAACGCCTGTTGGGTTTAATCAAATAATTACATTTGAAAGGTTACTAGGATGTAAAATTATAGTATTTTACCGTAACGAGCATGATCGCACCCTTTGTAAATTTCAGACTAGTACAGTGAATAGCGCAAAAGCCTTGTGTTTATTTTTATTTGACAATCATTACTACGCTATCAAAAATCTTAAAGGATTTTTGGGCACAGCGTATTTGTGTACTCATTGTTACATAGGCTTTAACCATGTGTTATCCCATTTCTGCCCTGCTCGTTGCTCAGTCTGTATGCAGCCTGACTGCAACGATCATTTCCTCTCCCCTATTGTATGTACCGATTGTAATCGCACCTGTAGATCTCGTTATTGTTTTGAGAGCCATAAAAAACTCGTTGAGAGGCGTGAAAGGTCTGCCAGCAACTGTGACCTCTACAGGAAATGTATCAAGTGCTCAAGGCTATATTACTTAGCAGCACATGAAAAACCTCACAAATGCCAAAAGAGAAAATGCCAAATCTGTCGTCAGGAAATCTCTAGTGATCATCAAACACATCAGTGCTATATGCAGGTTTTACAACGCGAAACAAAACATAATAACAAGTTGATTTTTTATGATTTTGAAACTGTTACAGGAAAAATGATTCTATGTTTCTTTACCTTCTTTTAAATGTGCAAGCATGCCCTTTTGTCTATGGTTAGATTAGTTTAGAATTATCTTTTTAGACTTTCTCAGCAAAGACATACTGTTTTGGGACATATTGTTTTAGATTGTTTTATCTCTCACAGCCTTCTCCCAGCTCTCTGCTGACGAGACTAGCGCCACATATGGAGTTGTTTATTTTATTTGTTTTGTATTTTCTTATCCTGTTCTCACTGTCTTTCCTATAAAAAGTGCCCAGCCTCTGTACACGTTGTGAGTTGTTCTGAACAGCTTACCCGTGTGCACGTTAAAGCATAAAAAGTGATCTTGTCTCATTGTGTCTTTATTTCTCCTGGGTCTTTTACAGAGTTTTCCCCCAACATTTCTTGGTCCTTCGGAGCCGGAGCGCCTCCATCGTGTCCCATCTCCGTGACCAGTCCACGTTGTTCGTCTGTCGACAGCCCACACACTAGGTGTGTGGTCAAAGACCAAGGGCGTTAAATTCGAGTCTTGGCCAACGTTCTAGAAAGCGACCCACGGTGGTGGGGCCCGATCGAGGTGGACCAGACCCGGCGACACTGACCAGGTAGATACAGACACACTGACACAATTTTGCGTAAAAGCGTATTTTAAATTCAGGAAATTTTAAATTCAGGGAGTTTTGAATTCAGGGAATTTAAAATAGCGAAAGTAGCTCGTCGACTGGTAGCATTGGAGCTCGTCGACTGGAAGCTCCCCACCTCTGTGGGTTAGGTTTAAAGTAGCTCGTCGGCTGGTAGCTTGGAGCTCGTCGACTGGAAGCTCCCCACTCTTGTGGGTTAGGTTTGGAGCTCTGGGTAGCTCCCCCAGCTGGGTCAAGGGAATAAGTAGCTCGTCTACAGAAAGACTGGCAGCTCCCCTTATGATAAGGGTTCCGATCGCGCGAATAAGTGTGAATGTGTGTGTGTGTGTGTGTATTGTTTTAATTAACGGAGCAAGCTGAATTTTCACGGTCCAATAAGAGACTGAGCTGCTCCTACTGTGTTTTTCTTTTACTGCTGTTCACTGACGTGCTGGTGAGTTGAGAGAACGGTCGAGTTCCGTCTCGTAAAGTTCACACCGCTTTTGGAAATAGTCCGAAAGTAGAAGGGCGTGTGAGCAACCACTCTCGTCTCTAATACCAGTGAAGGTGATAGCAGCTGTATTGTGTATTACTTAAACAAAAAATAAGTAAATACATAAATAAGATGGGTAATCAAGCAAGTGAAATTAAAACTCACTCCTGCTGACGAGCAGTGGTGAGAAAAGCAAAGTCCAGACGCCGGACAAAAACAGTGTCTGTAAACTGAGAGATTTAAGAAAACAAAATATAAACAGTCAGAAGAACAGAACTCAACTGCCAGTTTAGTAAAACCAGAAGACGAGACACTGTGCAGTTCCCACAATCCTTTTAGTAAACCATCACTCACTCCTGCAGCCGCATCTGCAGCAACACCCATATCAGGAAGAACATAATAATCCCTTATTAAGTGAAAACTAGAGATCACAGTAGTTTTGTAGTAGTTTAAAAGGGTTGAAAACAGACCCCACTGAGTAGATATAAATATAAAAAGTACGAAATAAAGATGAACAAAGGGAAAATTACAGTAGAAATGATCTTTAGAGTATTTGAAATTAATAATAGCAAGGATAACAACCTGTAAAGTGATAAACAATGAAACACAGTTGGCATGATGACCATGCCCACAATGTATAAAATGAATATAAAGCAAATAATTCACACGAAAATATTTTAAAAACATAAATAAAGTATATTAAGGCTGTGTCACTGTTCAGCCAAGGACAGTGTGTGAAAAGGTAACTGTCTCCACCTTGGGAAAAGGATGATACTGCAGGTCATCTGAAGCCCTTGATGGATACAAAATAAACTATAAATAATATATTATAATAGAACTGCCTGGTCCGCCATGCAACAGAGAGAACAAATGTGACCGCAGATTGGATGAATTCTAAATTATCTGTTTGCTGAATAAGATGATCCTAACTAACAAATTGGCTCAGTAGTAGTATAATGGTACACACTAATAAAATATTATAATATGCTATTGCTGTTATATAAGACAAAGAGGATAATATTAACAATGACATAATATTAATATGAAGAGGCACCTTAGTCGGTTATGATGTGAGGTGGATAATTGTTAAACAGTAGTCTGCATCAAGCTTAAGGTTTGCTGAAACTCAGTGTAATGACATGTGAGATGAAGACAATACAGAGAATAACTAAACTAATGAAGTGCATAGAGGCACTTGACCAGCTTGAAACCTATCATCCTAGAATGACACATTGCTGAGATATAGAGCACACCTATAATAACAACCAATAAGCAAAACCCTGTAGACAACAGCTAAAACTACAGGATTGAGAAGCTGAATTAAATATGTAGACACTGCTAAGCTGATGAGCATGTTACACATTTTCTTTTATTTTTATTTATTTGTTTCTTTTAGAGCAGAAGCTGCATGCTATTAAAAGCCAACATATGCAGACTTCTGCCTTGTTCGGGTGGCAGCATTTTTCTTTTTTCTTTTGTGTCCTGAGACGTTTATGTTTTTGTTTTTGTTTGATTATTTTGTTGGTTTTGGAAACAAATTTAAACGAACTTGTGACAATACTTGACACATGGTGATTAGGCATATGATTGAAAAATGCCTAGGTTTAGAGCTATGAGCTGTGAGCAATGCAAAGTTAAATATATATATGTATAAATGGGAAACAACCCTAACTTGAAAGTTTGAAATGTGTGAGATCCATGATTTGTTTGAAAAACTAGAAATTATTTAAAACTGCCTTAAGTGAAAATGTAGTGTTGCATCTATTCTCCCAAACCAAGACAAAAAAAAAAGAAGAAGCATTCTGTAACTTAAAAATAAGGCTGACTGTTGACAATAGACTAAAACACTAATCCGTAGGTGGCTATCAGGAACAGAGAGGCGAGCAAAGTCACAAACACCAAGGCTGCAGACAGCCATGCAGAAACAGCAGATAACATAGAGACAACGCCTGCTAGAACCGTGGAGAGGAAGGTCACTTCCCACGAGATTGTAGGAGTAGAGGACAAATTAGTTGTAAAGTCAGCTTCAGGCCACACAACTGTACAACAATTAACTGCCCTTTTAGAACTAGTACATACAGCAAGTGGCCGCTGATGCTTTATTAAATGCATATATGACCCGTCGTGTCCAGTAAATTTGCTAGGTAGAGACGCTCTGACAAAACTTAAGATAGCAGTCATGCCATTCTTTTCTGGTATTACACCTGAGTGCATGCTAAATGACACCCGCCACATCCACTTTCCAGAAACCGACCGAGTATCACAACATTCTGAGATTTAAACAAACTCCAGGCCCAGATCCACCTTATGATCAGCAAGTGTGGAAGCTAGGAGAACAGCAATTGACCTTACAGCACAGGCCGAAATTGTGTAGGTTACGCAGTAACCACAGATAGTAAAATAATAGAAGCAAAACCACTTTCTTCTTCATATTCTGCACAGAGCGCTGAGCTGTCAGCTGTGATTTGCGCATGTGAAATACACAAAGATAAACAAATAACCATTTATATAGACAGCCAGTATGTTTTCTCTGCTGTGCATCATTTTGCAAAAAATCTGGAAAACCAGAGGAATGATTACACCAACCGGAAAACCAGTTCAGCATGCCAACCTCTTACAACGCCTCTTTCATTGCTACAGGCAATAACTTTGCTGACAGAGCACCAAAACAGGCGGCACAAAAGACAAACATCACATTGATGGCAGTAAACACACATCAGATTCCACTGGATGTGTTGAAAAATGAACATAAAGCAGCAAGCACAGCAGAGCAGGCAAAATGGCTAAAACACGGTGCAGTTCTGACAAACGACTTAATGATGTGTTATGGCAAGCTAGTGTTGCCAAAATTCCTCCGCAAAATGGCGGCATTAGTGACTCATGGCTGTACGCATTTGTCAACGGGGGGACTGACCAGTATTGTCAACTCTCATTTCTACACTGTAAATTTTGAAACCTCAGCAAAACAATTTGTCAGAACGTGCATGACGTGTCAAAAATATAATGCTCAGGGAAACCTGAGACCACACAATCCATATGGACTTTATTGAGCTAAATGAATGCCAAGGGTAAAAATACACCCTAGTGGTTATAGATGTATTCTCAAAGTGGCCAGAAATCTACCCAGTGAAAAAGGCAGATACAATTTCAGTAGCAAAATGTATGTCTAAGTTGTAGGAAAATAAAGAGATGATTGTAAATGACGAAGAATGTAATGATGTCTATCAAGTGTCTTGCAGATCACAGCCCGGTGACTGGGTTCTGATCAAAGTGCTCCAAAGGAAAAACTGGAGCTTGCAAAATAGCGGAACGACCATCTTGCATCCATCAGAGCCAGTAAGTGAAGCCATCTAAACACAGCTGACAGCAGGCTTGCCCACTTGTTGTGATCTCGCCCGGTGGAGGGGTCAGCTTTCCTGGCCGGGGGGTCTACTCGCGACAGGAGGGTGTGTTCCGTCGTCATGAGATGGTGGCTCTTAACAACTGCAGCGGCCCTGACCATGGCCGGGCTCCTCATCTTTGCTTCCGTGAGGGACAATAAGTCACGCTATATGAAGAAAAGGCAGACACTGTATGACAAAGGAAAGTACACCAAGTTTCCCCATGGCTATGCCACTAATTTCTGGTGGCAGTTTATGAACACTACAGCTTACTTGAATAATAAAACTGACTGCTATGCAAATACATATACACTTTCTGCCCACCGAGGAACGAGAGGAAGTGTATGGACTGTTCACTCAACGAAACCTGTGCCAGTAACGCGACACTGATGAGCCTCAACTGTCGCTCCAACTACAGCTACCGAATGATACTACAAACAAAGACTCATTACCAGACAGGATGTGCACGGACGGCACCAAGCAGTAAAGGAACCAGAGTTTCGCATCTGAGGAGGAGTGAAATTCTTACAGAGCTTGATCCCCGGCATTGGAGTTGCCGAGGTGCGGGATCACGTGGAAATCAACCGATATGCTCTGCTACGACACATCAACTTAACTAAGGCCCTGGGAACGGCCTTAGCAGGAGAACAGAAGGCCATCAGAACGATGGTGTTGAAGAACACACTGACACTAGACCTGCTAACAGCATCACAAGGAGGAGTTTGCAAGCTGATCGGGGAGACATATTGCACTTTTATCCCTGATGGATACAAAGCTGGAGGAGACATTTATGAAGTTTTGCAGAATTTGTCCATTCTGCAAAAATATGTCACTGACCACACATCTGGAGCAGCTACACCGCCATGCCTAAGAGTAATGATTTCAAAGATGATAACAACTACAATGACTGCTTATGTTGCCGTGCCTCAAGAAGACCAGCATCCTGTTGCAATTCTGTTAGAGGAGAACTTGTAATAACTGCTAATGAATGACGTGGTGATTAAAAATGACTTCTGCCTTTTTCAAGTGATCATGCACTGATTAACACATTAGTAGTTTATGCAGGTACAATATAAGGTTTTCATTTTAAATATTAGGTTTTCATCATTTTTAAATACAAAGTTTTCATTTTAGTTTTCATCCTTTTATTTTTTGTAGTTTTCGTTTTAAAATATAAGGTTTTTATCCTTTATTTTTTGTAGTTTAGTTTTATTATTTTTTCTTGTTTATTCCACTTGTTATTTCATTTACTATGATTTTCTTTTTTCTTTTTCTTTTTATTATTTTATTTTGTTTTAATCTTTAGACCAAATGACTTCCATTTCTGCTATGCTGACATTTTGAAAATTAAAAAATTGCTTAAGATACTTAATAAATAACCTTCACAGACAATTGTTGTATACATTTAAAATAAGTTAAAACAGGAGGGAATGTTACAGGAAAAATGATTCTATGTTTCTTTACCTTCTTTTAAATGTGCAAGCATGCCCTTTTGTCTATGGTTAGATTAGTTTAGAATTATCTTTTTAGACTTTCTCAGCAAAGACATACTGTTTTGGGACATATTGTTTTAGATTGTTTTATCTCTCACAGCCTTCTCCCAGCTCTCTGCTGACGAGACTGATAGGTTTGTAGCATAAACCTATTCGCTGGAACGTTAAGACAATATAATTACACTGCAAGCAAGACGCAAGTAGGCAAACTTCTTCATGTTACTCGTGCACGGGAGAGAACCAGACAGAGCGCCGTTCCTTCGCTCGACCCCAGTAGCTCTCGTCCGTCCTCCCGTAACACTGTCCTTTTATTGAGGTTACATGAATATGCATAGGTTCATTAACATACGACGTCTACATACAAACAAAGAGTACCTTGCCTGTGTGTGTGTGTGTGTGTGTGTGTGTGTGTGTGTGTGTGTGTGTGTGTGTGTGTGTATTGCTGATCAAAGGGTCAAACATCCTTGGTCAGGAAGAGGGTAGCCTCCCCCTCACCCTAGATGGTTCATCCTAGATAACACGGTGAGGAAGTCCTGCAGTTCATCTAAACAAAGAGCACTTAGACTAGAACAGACGTAGCTACGTTAATCCTACCATAAAACAATAAGACACGGTATGACCTCTCATGCTCCCAAAGTGCTGTCTAATACACACAAAGTTTGCAGACTATCAAGGATCAAAACCTCTACCAATCTACAACTAATTACAAAACTCTAAGCATATATAAGTAAATATTTCTAAGCATAAATGACAATCAACAATACAAATCTAACAGAGACTAGCGCCACATATGGAGTTGTTTATTTTATTTGTTTTGTATTTTCTTATCCTGTTCTCACTGTCTTTCCTATAAAAAGTGCCCAGCCTCTGTACACGTTGTGAGTTGTTCTGAACAGCTTACCCGTGTGCACGTTAAAGCATAAAAAGTGATCTTGTCTCATTGTGTCTTTATTTCTCCTGGGTCTTTTACAGAGTTTTCCCCCAACAGAAACTTTTGTTAACGAACACGGTGAGCACAGCCCTTTTCTGGTGTGTACAAAAACATCAGATGGTAAATCTTGGAGCTCTCAGGGCGAGCATTGCGTTGAAAACTTTCTTGCTCATTTTAGACGCCCCCTCTTCAAGGGCTCAATCTTTATCGCTCATAATGCAAAGGGTTTCGATGCGTACATTATCCTTCGCGGGTTAGTTAGGCGAGGATTAAAACCAAACTTGATAATGCAAGGTTCCAAAGTGATCAGCTTTACAGACCCAGACTTTAATCAACGTTATATAGACTCGTCATGCTTCCTACCTATGCCATTGTCAGCTATCCCGAAAGCGATGGGATTTTCAGATAGTGTTAAAGGTTTTTTTCCTCATTCTTTCAGCTCCAAACAAAACCTAACTTATGTTGGACCGTACCCTCCCCCTTCCGCATTTAGTCTCGAGCGCATGACATCAAAAATTAGACAGGAATTTTACAAATGGTATGATTCAGTCAGCTCTGGCCCCTTCAATTTCATGAAACAGGCACTGTTATACTGTAAAAATGATGTTGAAATTCTAGCTCGGGGTTGCACATTGTTTAGAAACGGGTTTATTGAAGAGACAGGAGTAGATCCTTTCAGTCGCAACACGCTTGCAAGCGCTTGTCTTAAAACGTATTTGACAAACTTCATGCCTGCCAATTCTCTGGCCCTGCCCTGTCCTTTAAATTACCATAATCAGGTAAAATCATTTTCCTCATCCTCAATTCAATGGCTCGAATATCTCTCGTGTACGCAAGGTGTTTTTATCAGACATGCGCTCAATCAAGGAGAAAAACAACTCGGTAGTTATTATGTAGATGGATATTCCGAAAATAATGGTAAAACATACGCGTGGGAATTTTTGGGCTGCTACTTCCATGGGTGTGTTAAGTGTTTTTCCAATCAGTCCGATGTTAACCCCCTGGTAGGTTCCTCTTTTGCAGAGTTAAACAGCGCCACTCAAGACAGGCTCGCTAGATTGAGAGCTGAGCATAATGTCTCTCTTGTTATAATCTGGGAGCATGAGTGGACCGAGTTAAAACGTAGTGATGAGAGTGTAATCAGCTTTCTCAAACGTTATGATCCACCAGAGCCTTTGATCCCTCGCCATGCTCTCTGTGGAGGCCGTACAAGCCCAGCACAACTTCGCTGTAGTGCCGGGCCCCGTGAGAAAATCAACTATGTCGATGTCACATCCCTGTATCCATATGTAAATAGTACATGTAGTTACCCCTTAGGTCATCCTCAAATAATCTTTCAAAATTTTCAGCACCCTAAAAACTACTTTGGGTTTATCAAAGCCACTGTTCATCCCCCGAGAGGGGTCTATTTCCCCGTTTTACCATATAAAACAAAATTAGGAAAACTTCTCTTTACTCTCTGTCGCACTTGTGCTGAAATGAACAACCAACATGGAGCCTGTAACCATAGTAACGAGGATAGAGCACTGAGAGGGGTTTGGACCACTCCCGAGTTTAACCTCGCATTAGAAAAGGGTTATGAAATAGGTCGAATCACAGAGGTATGGCACTTTGAGAGACAGAGTAACACAATATTCACAGACTATGTACATCATTTCCTGCGCAAAAAACAAGAAGCCTCAGGCTACCCATCAGATGCTGTAACTGAGGAGGCTAAACAGCTTTACATTAAAGACTACCAGGCTAAGCAAGGAATAACTTTAGACCCTGAAAACATAAAACTAAACCCTGCTAAAAGACAAATGGCCAAACTGTGTTTAAACTCTTTTTGGGGAAAATTTGGTCAGAGAAATAATCTCACACAGAGCAAACTGGTGAGTGACCCCGAGGAATTCTTTAACCTCATGTTCTCTCCAAAATACAAAGTGAGCTATTTCTCTTTTGTCAGTGATGATGTGGCTCTTATTCAATGGTGTTATGGTGAGCTCTGCACTCCGCTCCCAAACTCGACAGATAACATCTTCATTGCGGCCTTCACTACTTCATATGGGCGTATGAAACTCTACAGTTACTTGGATCAGCTGCAGGAAAGAGCTATTTACTATGACACTGATAGCGTAGTGTATCTCACTAAAGAAAATCAATCTGAACTAGAAACAGGCAGGTATTTAGGCGAGCTAACAAATGAGTTAGACCAGGATGATTTCATTACAGAGTTTGTTGCAGCAGGACCTAAGAGTTATGGTTACATGACCAGAAAAGGTAAAGTTGTTTTGAAAGCAAAAGGAATAACACAAACACATGATGTCTGCGAGAAGGTCAACTTTGAATCTGTAAAGATTCTTGTTGACAATTACATTGATAACTGTGAAGGAGGGTCTACACTTGAGGCCCCTCAGCACAGTATCGTTCGTAATAAATCAGCCTTTTCACTACAAAATTCATCATTTCCCAAAAAATTCCGGGTTGTTTATGACAAGCGTAGATTGCTGCCAGGAGGTCTGACTTTACCCTTTGGTTATTGATTTTTTGTTATTCGTTTTTGTTTGTTTTTTAAAAAATGTTTCAGCCTGCTTTAATCGAGTTTGACCCCAGACTTCATGTGCCATTTTCCTGTATGGTTGTCGGGCCAAGTGGCTCTGGAAAGACCTTTTTTGTGAAATCTGTATTGGAAAACTGTGTACATGTTTTGAACAAGCTTATTGACAATGTTGTGTGGGTTTATACATCCTTTCAACCTCTGTATTCTGAGCTTCAAGAGAAAAATAAAAACATTAAATTCATCGAGGGCATTCCTGAATCATTTCAAGATGAGACCTTGTTTCCCTCACACCAAAGTCATCTCATTGTACTGGACGATGTTATTTTTCAAGCAGCTAATCATCCGGAAGTGGTCCGGATTTTCACTCAATACAGACACCATAAAAATATGAGTGTGATGATTTTGAGCCAGAACGTGTTTTTACAAGGTAAACACAGCAGGACGATCAGTCTGAACAGTACTTACATGGTGTTGTTTAAAAACCCTCGTGATAAATTGCAAGTTAATACACTAGCTAGACAAATATACCCAGGACGTGTGCAATACTTTTTGGAAAGTTTTGAAGAAGCTACAAGAGAGCCACACGGATATTTATTGATAGATTTAACCCCCACCTGTCCAGAGCAACTAAGACTGAGAACAGGGATACTACCCTCAGAAAAGCTGTGTGTTTTCTTGCCCAGGAAAAAATAATAGAAACAATGTCTGTAAGAATGAGAAGAAACTTTGCTTTACTGAAAACACTAACCACAAGCTCCCCTAAAATCCGTAAGGTTATTTTACAACAGTGCTCGCCCGATTTTATTCAGTCTGTTTGTGAGATTTGTATGAATCTTTTAAAAGGAAATATTCCAGTCACACAGTGGCAGCATAAGAAGTTGAGACGGTATAGAGAGAAGATCAGAGAGATGGCCAGCAGACGGGACAGTGTTAGGAAGAAAAGGAAGCTAATGAGTCAAAAGGGGGGTTTCCTGTTACCTCTTCTCACAACAGTTTTACCCATTGTGGCAGACTTAGCTATTGGGGCAATTCGCAAATAAAAATGCAGAAAATGTATCTGATCTCACCTGAGCAGATCAAACGCTTAAATGAAACACATGCAAATGCTTCTCGAGTGAATATCAGAGAGAAGGCGGAGGATGATCTGGATAGTCAAATGAGACAAGTACTGGAGACTCAAGGTCTAGCACCAGATGAGAAAATTAAAAAGTATAATATGCTTTTACAAAAGTATCTGGTGCTTGAGAGACAGAAAGCAGATGAAACCAGAGAGATAACACTAAGAATCCCCAGAGAGCGTAAAGGGAGTGAGAGTGAGAGATCCGATGAATATCATCAGGAAGAAAGCGCAGAGGGGGGAAAGAGGGGAAGTGTGAATAAGGTTTTACACGATGTTTTAACCCACATAAATCCACGTTCAAAGAGAAACACTGAATATCTAATGCGTAGAATATTAGCATCAAAAGGTCACATCGGATGGAGTGAGGAGGGCGAATTGATGCATAGAGAAAAGCCCATTGTAGGTAGTCAAATGTTGGACCTGATGAAATTTTTAGCAAGTCCCCGTGCAAGTGTAAAACCCATAGGCTGGAGCTCGCTCGCGCGAATGTTGGCGGATGTAAAAATACCCCTATCAATTATTGGAAACTTATCAGCTAGAAGAGAAATAGCAGCGTTAAAAGGAGAAACAGGAGAATACCACACATCATCTGAGGATGATGTTATTGTTAAGAAAAAAAAGAAGAAGAAGAAAAGCAAGAGCATCACACCGTCTTGGGTGTATTTCTGATGTAATCAAAAACCAAAAAATAAAACCTTATTGTTTTTAAAAGTTAATTGTTTCTCATGTTTTTATATAACAAAAAAGCACAAATACACCACTTTTTTTTCCGAAAGAAAACGTTTGATAGTTTTATTGAAATATTTTTAACACAAATGACAATCATTAAAAGCTTTCAGAGAACACGAAGTTTGATTAAAATTGCTAGCCTTACATATTAATACACATCTGATAAATCGTTTTACAAAACACGAGACCATGCTATCATTTTTGATTTGGTCAGAGCTATATAAAGCAAGTACATCCTCATAACTCTTTCCACGCGATTTGTTAGCCAGAAAAAATATGCAGTGTTGGCCACATACAGTGGAGATTGTGGCTTGTAGCTGTCTTTGATGAAAAGATACTCGTTTAGCATGCTTTTTCAAAAATGTTACAATACTTTTCGGGTAAAAAGGATAATCTGGTGGGAATCCAAATGAATCGTAAAAACTTGCACCTCCGTCTTCATCTAAAGAAATAGCCAGCCAGTGAGTTCCAGGTTTGTTCCTAGGATCTGTATTTATGATCATATATGTAGGCCGTTTAAACGAGCGTTTGAGTAATGTTAATAATTCATCTTCTGCATATACTCCAAAAAAACTATCGCCCACTAACAGTCTCATAATACTTTCCGATTCGTGATTGTTCATGATTCAATAAAAAAGTGAAACCTTAGTAATAATCAACCAAAACTTGTCTTTTGGAATTGATCTCGAGAATGGAATCATAACAAGCATAAACGATCAGTGTCGTTGTGTGAGGCAGGGGCACTCTGAAGCGCATTTCAAGTCTCAAGTTGCCATTTATCACAGGTGACAAGGCCTGATTGTCATCTGAAGGATTCATATTGAAAACAAACAATGTATATCCTTGTTCAAACTCCTGTCTGTCAATGCACAAGGACAAATCTTTCAGGTTTCTCCCGGTAGCAGTGTACAGGCTGTAAAACTCTCTTACGGACTGATTTTCAGCAAAATTGGGTTGAAACGCTTTGGCTGGTATTTGCTTACTCTCATGACACAGAGCCAAAAACTCTAGATTGTTGTGTTGGAAATTGAAAGGGCATAAATCATATCGACCTGTAAAAGCCTCATGGTTAACCATGCCTATGACTAGGTAACGGGGAAGTGAGCCCAGAAACAGATTCTCATGATGTGATATCCGCGAGTTCTCGGGTATTGAAAATGTTTTTACATTAATCCGGGAGATGGGATACAATGCATTCGCTTGCATGAGAGCGGACGCGTGGCCAACACGGACAGCGGGGGAGACCGTGACTTTCCTTACGAACAATGATGCCCCAACAATATTGAGATGGTAATTGGCATTTTCAGGCACCATGAGGGTGAAAGCATCGTTGGCTCTTGTGAGTTTAATCCGTAGATCCACATTATTTAATAAGAGTTTTTCGCAGAAAAATATGTCTGAATGTAGCGGACCGATCACGTGGAACTCTCGCGAGCGTTCACTGTAAACTGCCCTCCGGACTAAGCCCCTATTCGGCCCGTTATTGATAACATGGGAGTCGTGTGAGCCAGCAGTATCTTTGTAAAACAGACCTGCACTAAATTGAGTTTTCAGAGTTTCTTCTGAGTAATTTAAATATGTTTCAATTATGGCTCTATATGCATGTGTCGAACTCGCTTGTGAAATCAGTCTGTCGCCCAATGTGACGTCACACTGACTGAAGATGGTGTTTAAAGGGTAATTTATAATTCCAACATTAGCGTCTGCTGCAATATCGCTACCATCATGGTTTGTTATTTTCATTCTTAAACTGAGCAGTGTATCATTCAGATCTAAGTAATGCAAGCCATTTCCGGGGACATAAAATTCCAGAGGTCCCCGATCTGTGAGCGCTGTTACTGGTAGAATTTCTGAATAACATTTGTCCTCGATAGACATCTGAGTGAGTGGGGCTGTAAAAATATCTAACTCACTCAAGGTGCATTCGTTTGATCTCTCGTGAAGTAAAGACATTGCTGATTGCTTCTTAGTTGATGTTGTGTTTAGAATATATCAGTCTTGCGTCCTCTCCGTCTGACGGTTTTCCCACTCTGTCTCTTTTTCACCGTTTTCCTGCGCTTTTTAAACTCTCTCAACCTCTGACCAGGGGGCCGCTTCAAGGGTCTGCGCGAAATTAGGGTCAGCCCCGAACCCTCTTGCTGTTCTGGTGTGTTCGACCGAGTTAAATTTGAGAGTGATGAGGTGACAATATCAGAAGCAAAACCTTTGACAGCAGATTTGAGGTGAGGCTTTGCGATGCTCACACCCCTCTTTATGAACGGGGTTACAAATCTAAACAATTTAGAGAAAATAGACGCTATTCCGCGCCCGTAAATTACAGGCGCACCTGAAAATCCGGGCAGACCGTTACCAGCCTGCGTTTGATAATACCCTATAAATCTATTATTATCCATTTTTTTTGTTGTTGTTGTTGTTGTTATGAGTTATGCAAGATCCTTGACAGGCCGGAAATGTAGCTTTACTATCGTTTTACCGTAGGTAAAGTTTACAGGCTCGTTCTGATCGGTTTTGATTTCAATATGGATATTTTCAATTTGTCTTCGTGCAACTGGAATATAGTCTGGTTTGTTAAAAGATAGGGTCACGATATCTCCGTAATTGCCCTCTATTTTCACAGTACGCAGTAGCGGGGAGTAGCTATCACCCACGAGCTGTAAGGCTGCTATATCAGAATAACAGAATAGATGATAACAGCCAGCCTTTATATCTGAAGGATATGGGGCAAATTTGCGCTCAAATCGTTGCCATACACCTGCTGGTACACCAAGCATATATGCGAGAGGCGGAAAAAACCTTAGTTGATATATTCCCCCAGCTGTGAATTCAAACTTTTTAACAATGGGATGATATTTTAGATAAATATCAGAGCCGATACGCCTCAGGCAGGCCTCAATCTCAGCTCTCAAAGTTTCAGCATGCTCATAAAACCCGGCGCGTATTTTGGTTTTAACTACGTTATCAGGCTCAGCATCACCCTTTCTCCTACATTCAAAATAAGCCTTATCATTAGGGAGATTAAGCCATGTATAGGGATATGAAATTTCAGTGAGAGCAACCTCCCATGCCCCATCGAGATTGAGATGCTGGGCGAGATCCACACGGAAACAGCTGCTGGTGTTAGTTTTAAATACATTCAAACTTGCATTTGATGGAAGCGTGACATAAAAACCCTGCGACCTGACAGTCATTGCTAACCCGTTACCAAGGTTACCAAGGTGCGTGTGTGGTCCGAAGTTTGTTATGCGATGGTTTTAAGCTCACTGGCTTTAACCCAGCTATTAAATTTCTCAGGCCAGCTCCTCCATTTGACCAGGAAATAAACCTGTCCCCTCTGTTTACGTTTTGAGAGAATTTTCTCTATGTGATAGAGCTTATCCTTGACAAGAGTGATTTTCTGCAGCTCATGCTCATAAAAACTACCGATAATTTCTTCCCCGTCATAATCTTTGATTTTATAAACGGGAGGATCTCTAGGTATGCATTGGTCAATAGTAAACACTTCGCTTGTGAATGTTTGCTCATACCGCTTATCAAACACACCTCTGACTTTAGAGAGCCTAACGTGATCACCTTTTTTAAATTTCATGGGGTTTTTTCTACAGCGAGAAGAGGTGCCATACAGGTTTTGAAATACTAAGGCTGTGTTGTCTGAATTTACTTGATTCGGGGTCATTTTTATGGAACGATGGTAACTACTGTCATAGCTGTCTAATAAATCTTGTAACACATCGATATATCTACGTGTATTTGCAGCAGTGAAATATCTATACATTTTACTTTTAAGAGTTCTATTAAACCTTTCACAAACTGATGCTTTTAGATCGCTCCCTGTAGCAAAATGATTTATACCATACTTTTTCATTAAAGATTGAAAACTGGAATTAAAAAATTCCTTACCGCTATCTGTTTGGAGTTTTTGTGGGATTTGGCCATGTTTCAAGACAGATTCAAATGCTTTAGTGACTTGAACGCCTGTTTTGTTTTTCAAGATTCTTGCATAAGCTTTTTTAGAGAAAACATCTATAACTGTAAGTAAATATTGATAGCCATCATTATGCTCGGCTAACGCTCTCATATCACAAAGGTCTGCTTGGTATTGATTAAGAGGTCTGGGGACAAACACACGGTTTCTCGGAAAGCGCAGGCGTGCAGCTCGGTGTAAGGTGTAAGCGTCTTGTCCAGAGAGGAATTTCTGTGCTGTTTGCGCGTTAATCTTTGTACCAGTTTCATCCTGTATGCTTTTAATCAATTTTTCCACACCGCAAAAGCTACCAGGGTGAGCTGGGTCATAATATGCACGTTTCAATAGATTCTGCTCTGCCATGTGTGATCTTTCAAGTTATGTTTAACTATGGTTTTATTTCATTATGAGCGGCTAGTTTTATGTCATGTAACGAGTTTGCAAATATATTTTTTATTTGATATAATTAATAACATTATAGTTTGTTTCTTTTCTAGTGAAAAAAAATAATTAGTTTGATTTACTGCAACGCTTTTCCAAAAAAGTTTTATTTGATGTAACGGTTTTCCACAAACTATTTAATCTGATGTCATGGAAGCAATAGATTTGAATGGGTGCGAAACAAATAACAAGATTGATTGTTGCAATGCTTTTCCAAAAAAGTTTTATTTCAGGTAATGGTTTTCAACAAACTATTTAATCTGATGTAATGAACAAAACAATAAACATGAACAAGAAAAGTTCTAAAAACTAACAGAGAAAAACATTTAAAAGTAAAAAATAAGAAAAATAAAAAACATGTTAAGAAAAATAAATGGTAAAAGAGGGAGAGAAGAAAAAACGATTACTAGGGGAGCCAAAGGGAGTATTTGTCATATAGTACTTTATCAATTGTGGTCCGGGTAACTTCTGTAACGCTTGACTCAATTTCTAACAGTGCGGTCTCTATATCACTGGCCTCTCGGAGTTCAAAGAGATATGCTTGGGCCACACCTCTGACTTGAGCCGCTGGTGGTGAAAAACCCTCTAACCGCAAAATTTGTAATAATGTGTTGGTGAAATGTCCATTCCATAATCTTCTGCTGAGTTCATCATAGTACTTGAAAAAGTAATATTTTTCCAGTGGGAAAAGACATGAATGTCGTCTTTGTGAGGGATGTGACACCTCACATCCTTGACAGACATCTTGTCTGTGTTTCTGGAGCAAGGAGTTAATGAGGTACTTTACAGTCAATTTTATAAGTTCAAAAACAGCAGTAGGGAGTAGAGTCGCGGCCTCATCGTTGTCCGCGGGCGAAGGCTCGTTGTCTTCAGACTCTCGGAAAAGAGCCCGGCACACAGGGTCGCCCAAGGCCCACAGCGATGCACCGGAGATTGCGGTGCTTGAGGGGCTCTGCTCCGGTGATTGCCACCCGAAAGCCGCTAGTTGTGGATGGCTGGGCGAGTTCCATCCTTGCGGTGATGAGGGCGGGGGTGGAGGCATAGCGGCCGGAGACGCTGAGGCCTGATGCGGGCTCTCGATCAACGGACTGGATGGCGGAGTAGCCAGATCGATTGGCGGAGTGGGTGGCGGTGTAGCCAGGTCGATTGGCGGAGTGGGTGGCGGTGTAGCGAGATCCATTGGCGGGCTGGGTGGTGGTGTAGAAGCAGCTGATGGTCGGAGGGATGATGGAGATAGAGAGCTGAGGGGTCCAAAGCTGTGGTTAGTCATGGTTGTTTTAAGTAGTGGATGAGAGAGCGATTGCGGTTTTTAAGGGTTAGGGTTAGGAGAAGGCGGGGTAAGGGGGGACCGGAAGTGGGGGTGGGGGTATGTTGACCGTGGCGGGTTATTTCCAACCATCACCAGCTCAGTTGTACTTTTACTCATTTTGAACAGGTTTAATATTGTCGCATTGTTCTCGGCCATCATGTTGAGCCAGTGCTGAGTCGGAATCCGAAGCAATGTGCTGAAAACCCCGGACTGGGAGTTTGTAAGGTCGATCACAAAATCATCTGTGCAAGCTTGCTCGCATGTTTGTCGACTAACTCTACATACCCATCTGCAAAATGGAGTGCTCTTGGTCTCCCACTGGGTGTATGTGACGGTTTTGGTCACCGTGTTTTCATTCCGGAGTCGTTTGTGTTCTTGGGTGAATGGAGGGAACGAGTATTCCTCTTTGAAAACCCGATGCGTCTGTGTTTGCTGGTCTCTGGTTCGCGGTTGCTGAGAGCTGGTTTCCCGCACGCTTCTCTCTATTTCAGGGGTGGTAATGAGTGTAATAACCGCCCAGTCAGAGCTAGTAAAAGCGATTCGCGGTGTTAGCAGACCAAAACTTTCACCGGCTTTGAGCTGATAGAAAAAGATTTCACTCTGTGGTAGGCTGAAGGCATAACCCCAAAACCTGCCATTGTTGAGGCTGAATCTTTGCTCCAAACGGTTGGCCGCTGCTGTTGGCTGCACTCTGCAGAGATGTAGTCTTCTGAGTTCAGACGCCGTGGCGGAAGCTCTGTAGCAGTTTACAGGAGTTTGAGAAAGCACCGTTAGGTTGGTAGGTCTCACGGCCATGCTTCTTTGTGAAAAAAGAGAAAACTTGCTTGTTTTTTCTGAGAGAGAAAAAAACAGTTAAATTTAAGCTGAAATGTTAGATTATTTATCCTGAATGCCAGTAAGTGAATTAACCTATGGCTGAGAAGGTAAATCGAGCCTGGAGCGGATTGGCTAACCGGGGTGCGAAGGGAGCGGTGCAAGGGTTATGTGATTGGCAGCGGGGCGCAGTGAGGCGGAGTTGGTCTAAGGGGGGAATTTTCAAACGAGGTAAGCAGCGCATTCGGGAGCAGAGCGGGGAGCGAACAAGCAGGAAAAAATTGTGCTCTGCAAGAAGTTGTGGATCGGAGATTAAGAGCGAGGTAGAACTTAGAGTGTGGGTTGAATTTTAGAGCTTGCTAGTAAGAGGGAAGTTTTTGAAGGAAAAAAGAATAAGGATTTTCCCTGTTATCGAATATAAGGTTTTTGGGAATAGAGGGGTAGCTAACAAGTTATTCTAGGGGTTTTGGAGAAATCGCGGAGAAATTTTTAAAAGGAGTTTTGGCTTTGTTTGGCTGAGCATGAAGGGAGCCGCGGGGCGCTGAATTTGAGAAAAAAGACTAAGGATTTTTTCGGGATTTTCCCTGTTATCGAATATAAGGTTTTGGGAATAGAGGGGTAGCTAAAAAGTTATTGTAGGGTTTTGGAGAAATCGCGGAGGGTTTTTTAAGGAGTTTTCCCTGCTTATGTTTCTAAGGAGGGTTAGGGTTAGGGGATCGCGAGTTTTTTCTGAGTATGAGTTTTATTCTAAATCTACAAATGCATATAAATCGAAATAAAGTTTTCCCCCAAGGCATGCAGCATGTGTTTGTGGCCATACTGAACGTTACAAAAGCACAAGTTTAACTAAACAATTTTAATATGGTTTAATACATTTTTAAACACATGAGCACGGAGCCCGAGAGACACACAGCCTCGGGCGCGCGCGCGCGCACACACACACACTGACCCGCCACCAGATGGCGTTTTTTGAGCATAAAAAAAAAAAAAAAAAAAAAAATTTAATTGCTTAAAGAAATAAAAGAATGCTATTTTGATATATAAGAAACTTTCTAAATAATCAATTATATTTTTATGAATATCATATTTTTATGAATATCATATTTTTATGAATATCATAATTTTATGAATATCATATTTTTATTACTTAATTACTTCCTACTTCCGGAGCTCATGAATAATTTATTAGGGGTCATAAATCAATTAGGGGGGCCATAAATCACTCAGTTTGACATAAGGGGTATAATATCACTCTCTTTTATGCTTTTTGATGCCTGTCACTGATTGAACACTGAGGAACAGTTTTCACCACCAAAGTTACTAAAGTCACAGCTGTGGTCTACTACAACAGCTGGGGAACAGTCTGTTGTACCTTTGTGCTTCTTCAGGTATTAAAAACTGTTTATTGTTATGCTTGTGGGAAAAGTGAACTATAGAAAATACTTTTATTATGTATTCCGTGACTGCTGGCTTAACAATATAACGGGTTCTCCTTGGCATAGCACAGTAATACTTGTAAGAAGATGTAACACTTTGAGGTAAGTATTGGGTTTAAGAACAGTGTGTCAAACATAAGGCCCGGGGGCCAGATTTGGCCTGGACAGCTTTAGAACAAGGGAAGGAGAGGTATACATTTTGGACCTTTAGCTGTATTTTTTCACTGATAAAGACCTCCACCAAGCAGTGTTGCCAACTTAGCGACTTTGTCGCTATATTTAGCGAGTTTTCAGACCCCTTAGCAACTTTTTCTCTAAAAAAAGTCGCTAAAAAAAGACGTGAAAGCGCGTATCGCTTTTACTCTCAACAAGCAGTGGGTGCTGTAACGCAGTCAGTTCTTCTTTTACTCTTATGCTGTTTTGTGGATCACATGGTTTTAAACTACTTATTTAGCATGTTAGATAAATTCATTATTCTTAGTGAAGATTAAACAGAACTCCTTATTTTCACTAAGTGGAGGCACCGCCAACATTAAGATTTCTAAGTACAAAGGTTAAAACTGGTTAGCTATCGTTTCTCCTGTTTACCAATAAAATAAGTAACGTACCCAGGGCCCCGCTCAGAGTACTATCACCATCTTAACCGAGGGTTAATCCAGAGCTACTTGAGTTGGGTGCTACACATTGGAGACACCGCTGGGATTGTTTTGTTGTATTATATAACTTTTAAGTTACCACTAAATCTGCTGTAACCTTAAAGTGACTAAGAGTCACACTGGTCCTAAAAAGTAATTTTAATTTATTTCTTGTCTTCCCCCTACAAAGTAAGTTGTTAAAACTATGGCCACTAAAAGTAATGTTTCACAACCAAATCTTGCAAATTGGTGCAGAGGTGAAGGGCTTGATCAGGCACATGCCATCCTAGTTCTTGGAGTGTCTGAAGAGGAAGAAATATCCACAGTAGAAGAAACACTCGAACAAGTAAAAACCTTGGGCAAGGTAAGAGTAAGAGGAAAAATTTTTGATGCCAATAATCAAACCCTGACCATGTTATGTGAATGCCGTCAAGAAGTCGATCCTACCAAAGTTCCACCAGAGGTGATTTCCTTTAGAGAAGGAGGTAAATGGAAAATAGTTGTTGCGGAACAAGAAACAAACTCTGACCTATTCACAGAGAAGTTGGACAGATTTCTACATGATGAAGGGAAAACATTGGAGGATGTTAAAAGACTATGTGATCCTAGCACCTCATGGAACAGCAACCCTGAGTCAATCATTCGGGCGGTAGGTGATGTTTTGCAGTCCAAGCCAAATGAAAGCCAGTCATACCGTAATTTTAGAATCTTCTCTGGAGTCCACCCTACTCCACCTGGTGAAGACAATTTAGACAGCTGGTTAGAACAAGTAAAGTTCATGACTGATGAGTATGAGTGCTCAGATAAGGAGAAACGCAGAAGGATTATTGAGAGTCTCAAAGGGCCAGCGCTGGAGATCATTCAAGCAGTGCGCATGTCTAATCCCATGGCAAACCATATGGATTACTTACAGGCATTGGAAAGTACCTTTGGAACCTCAGAATCCGGTGAGGAATTGTATCTCACATTCAGAGCTATGCATCAAAGACAAGGTGAGTGCTTGTCTAACTTCTTGCTGAGACTGGAAAGATTACTGAACAAAGTAGTGCAAAAAGGAGGCCTACAGGTAGATGAAGCCAACAGAGCAAGACTTGAGCAACTCATTAAAGGTGCCACTGAATCAGACTTCATGCTGCTTCAGCTAGGTCTAAGAGATAAGCGAAATGATCCCCCGACATTTTTAAGCCTACTCAAAGAAATTCGAGAAGAAGAGGAGCGTGAAGCTGCAAGACAAAAACTCAAAAAACCAGCACAGAGACCGCATGTGCATGCAGTGCAAGTAGCAAGTGAAACAGACTCTAAAGGCTGTCAGCAACATGATTTTCAGTCCGAAATTCAGGAGCTAAAAGAAAAGCTGAAAGAGCTCAACAAGCAGTCTCATTCTACAGAGTCAAGCCACAAAAAGATGTCCAGAGAAAAGAAAAAAGAGAAATCAGACACAAGCAGCGAAGTGCAACAGTTAAGAAAAGAAGTCAAAGAGCTGAAAACACAGTTAAGTGTAATGTCAGTAAAGCCACAACATTATGCAAAAGAGAGAGGCCATTATTCTAAGTCCAAAGGAGACTTTAGTCCAAAGTCATCTACCTTTAAGCCAAAGAGTAGTAAAGAGTCAGATAATTTCTGCTACAGATGTGGAGAAAATGGCCATTTTGCAAACAAATGTACAGCTCCGGAGAATGCTCAAAAGGTAATCAAAAAGCTTATTCATCAAGTGCATGGAAGCCCACATGGACAAAGTCAAAGTACAGACGCTCAAGATCAGTGTGTTGCCCGAGTTAATACTACCAATGTTCCAACTCAAAGTGTCAACATACCGGAAGGTCTTATCGGTCCATCATCCATAGCTCCTATTAAGGTCAATAACATCTCATGCCATGGTCTCATGGATTCAGGGTCAACAGTGACCATTATCTTTGAGGATTGGTATAGAGCCAACATACCAACAGTCCCTATACAGCCCATTTCCAATCTAGCCATCTGGGGCCTATCAGCTGAGTCCTATCCCTACCATGGGTATGTAGTAGTAGAGATAGAGTTCCCTGAGGATGTAGCAGGTGTCAAGGGTCCCCTTAACGTCCTCGCTCTCGTCTGTCCTGAGGCCCCACAAGGTCATGAAACCCCTGTAGTGGTTGGTACCAACGCTTTTCTGTTCAGCCACCTATTTCAGCTGTGCAGAGATAGCGGTAGTGAGAACAAAGTCAGCTCCATGAGGATACAGGCAGTTTATGACAAACTCAGTCCCTAGGATCCCATGCAGCCGACGATCCCATAGGGCAAGTGAAATGGCAAGGTCCAGGGCCACTTACCATTGCTCCGGGAAAAAAATGTTATGCCACGTGTAAAGTAGAGCAGAAAAGAACTAAACCCCAAGATGTTGTTTTGGTCGAAGCACCTGCCATGCCCCAACTCCCATCCGGCGTGTTGGTCCAGCCAGGTGTTCTCCGTGAAAGTGACATGGATGAGAACAGTTTCATCGTTCTATTACAGAATGAGTCAGAAAAACCCACCTCTATCCAAGTTGGCACAGTTATTGCCGAGATGCATGCAGTGGACGTAGTCACCGACCCTAAAGTTTTAGAACCTGAAGCTAGTACCGTAGCTCCCGAACTTTTTGATTTTGGTGACTCTCCTGCCCCTCCAGAATGGAAGAAAAGACTACAGCAAAAGCTAGCGCAGAGACGTAATGTTTTCTCTCTTGATGAATGGGATGTGGGGTTAGCTAAAGACGTAGAACATAATATCCGCCTTAGCAACTCTACCCCCTTCAGAGAGCGTTCACGTCGTTTAGCTCCGGCTGATATTCATGATGTACGACAACACCTACAGCAGCTGTTAGCTGCAGGCATTATCAAAGAGTCTCGAAGCCCATTCGCATCACCTATTGTTGTAGTGCGAAAAAAGAATGGCTCCATCAGAATCTGCATCGACTACAGAACTTTGAACAGTCGTACTATCCCCGACCAGTATACCATCCCTCGTATTGATGACGCCTTAGATTGTCTTACAGGCAGCAAATGGTTCTCAGTCCTCGATCTTAGGAGTGGGTACTACCAAATTGCCATGTCCGAGCAAGATAAGGAAAAGACTGCATTTATCTGCCCCCTGGGGTTCTATCAATTTGAACGAATGCCACAAGGCATCACAGGAGCCCCAGCCACTTTTCAGCGGCTCATGGAGAAGGCAGTGGGTGATATGCACCTTCTTCAAGTCCTAGTGTACCTTGACGACATAATCGTCTTTGGTAGAACACTCGAAGAGCATGAGCAACGTCTCCTCAAAGTCTTAGATCGCCTTGAGGAGTTTGGTCTGAAATTGTCACTTGACAAATGTCAGTTCTGTCAGTCCCAAGTCAAATATGTTGGTCATATTGTCTCAAAAGATGGTATAGCCACGGATCCAGAAAAAGTAGAGGTTGTCAGGAACTGGCCAGAGCCAACAGATCTGAAAACCCTTCGCTCATTCCTTGGTTTCTGTGGGTATTATCGCAGATTTATTGCAAATTATTCAAGCATAGTCCGCCCATTAACTGAGCTTACCAAAGGTTATCCACCTACTCAGAAAAACAAGCGATCTCAAACCAAATACCCAACCAAAACGTACCTCAAACCTTCTGAGCCATTCAAAGAGCGATGGGACCACTCCTGTCAAGCCGCATTCAGAAAAATCATTGAATGTCTGACCAATGCCCCTGTTTTGGCATTTGCAGACTCCACTAAACCTTATGTCCTACATGTGGATGCTAGCCTGAATGGGTTAGGTGCCGTGCTCAATCAAGAGTACCCCGAGGGCCTTAAGCCTGTTGCTTTTGCTAGCCGAAAGATCAGTGAGTCAGAACGAAACTATCCGGTCCATCAACTGGAGTTCTTAGCACTTAAGTGGGCGGTCGTGGATAAATTTCATGACTATCTTTATGGAGCTAAGTTCACGGTTAGAACCGACAACAATCCCCTAACCTACGTGTTGACCACCGCAAAGCTAAATGCTGTTGGACATCGTTGGCTTGCAGCTTTAGCCACGTACGATTTCAACATCCAATATCGTCCTGGTCGTCACAACATAGACGCAGATCTATTGTCCCGACAACACACCAATGACACTGAATGGACAGATGTTCCACAGTCTGCAATAAAAGCTATCTGTAAAAAGGAATCTATCTATGAAGCTACTAAGTCCCCTGTCAGGCTAGTAGACCAGCTGGGAGTTCCTACATCCGTGATTCCAGAAGCTTATGTCCTTCCAGTAAGCCTAAAAGCAACTTTGGAAAATCAATTGACTCCTACAGACTTACAAGTTGCTCAAGATCTGGACCCAGTCATTGGACCAGTCAAACAAGCCATCCAGACTGGAAAGCAACTTATCACATCCAAAAATTCACCACCTGACATGTCTTTGTTAAGTCGTGAGAACAGGAAACTTGAACTGAGAGACAAAATACTATATTGACAGAGAAAACTGGACAATGGCACAGTTCACAAACAACTGGTTTTACCAGATCGATACAGAACAAGTGTAATGAGATCACTACATGATGAATGTGGACATCTAGGAGTCGAGAAGACAACAGAACTCCTCAAAGACCGTTTCTATTGGCCACGCATGAATGCTGATGTGGACCAGTACATCAAAACATGTGGACGTTGTGTCTCTCGCAAAACTCTCCCACAACGGTCATCGCCACTCAGTCAAATCACTAGCAAAGGTCCTTTAGATCTAGTCTGTATTGACTTTCTTCAGATTGAACCAGATAACAAAGGAGTTGCTAATGTATTAGTAGTGACTGATCATTACACAAGGTACGCACAGGCATTCCCTACAAAAGACCAAAAGTCAGTCACAGTTGCAAAAGTATTATGGGAGAAGTACTTTGTGCATTACGGATTACCTGCCCGGATACACTCAGATCAAGGTCGAGACTTTGAAAGTCGCCTTATCAAAGAGCTCTTGTCTATGCTAGGTATCCGAAAATCACGTACCTCACCATATCATCCGCAAGGAGATGCTCAGCCAGAACGTTTCAACAGAACCTTGCTATCAATGCTTGGAACTCTTGAACATGTACAGAAACAAAACTGGAGTCAGCACATCAGCCAGTTAGTACATGCCTATAACTGCTCAAAGAATGAGTCTACTGGATATTGTCCATACTATCTAATGTTTGGACGTAATGCCAGATTACCCATTGACATTTGCTTTGGCGCTGTTCTTGGAGATGACGCGGAGATGACTCACCTGCAGTACGTCGACAAAATGAGGAAAGAACTCAAACAAGCATACCATCTAGCTACCGAGAATGCAACAAAGAACCATTTGAGGAACAAGTCACGTTATGACCAAAGAGTAAGAGACCAACCTTTACAAGAGGGAGACAGAGTTCTGATAAGAAACGTTGGCCTTACTGGTAAACACAAACTGCAAGACCGGTGGAAGTCAATACCTTACATTGTCATCACACAGCTGCCAAACCTACCTGTGTACAAGGTAAAACCGGAACAAGGATCTGGAGGTGTCAAAACTCTACACAGAGACCATCTGCTACCAATCGGTTATCTTGTCAGAATCGCAGATAACTCAGTTTCACCTGAAAGAGTAAGAACACCAGTTACTAGAAGACGTCATGCCAACAGACGTCAGATACGGGACCAAGAAGACCGATTATCTGATGTCTTGCCAGACACAGAATCTGAGAATGAGTATGTCTACCAGTACCCCACCATTTCCAGTGACCATATTCAGGGACATGAATTCAGGTCAGACAGACCTAACACAGAATCTCTTCACTCTGATAATTCCCCCTCATCTGAGAGTGAACCGGAATTGGAGGAAGGACCTTCTGAAAGTTCTCATGAAGAGGAATGTCAGCCATCAAATGTGGAAGGAGACACCAGTGATACGGCTGCAGACACCGAAGCGGAGTTGAGGACTCCTGCAAGACCTAAAACTCGAAAGTCAAAGCGAGAGGTGAAACCAGTAATCCGTTTGACCTATGACAAACCTGGAACGCAGTCTGAGGAACCTGTGACTATTGTACACCAAGGCATGGTTATACAGTTGAACCTCAGTAGCACCAGAGATAAAAACCATCATGTAAAACACTCTAAACACCCAAGGCATTACTCTGAGCCCAAGTCTAAAGTCCTGCGTTAGATGAGGACATCTAAATATTTTAGACGGGGAGGGTGTAGCCTGGTCTCAAATATCTATTTTAGACACTACAGGTTAAGAGGATATAAATATTGTCATGTAAAAACTTTATTGTAAATATTTCATAGGTGTTTAAAAAACAAAACAAGAGTTCAAATGCATTAAAAACGTGTTTAAAATCACAATAAATAGAAGTCAATTATAATTTAAGTGTTCATGGAGTTAAAGTTACAAGAAACCCAAAGGTTTGTTATCTAATGTAAAACAAGGAAAACTTTGTATTTGCTTCAAGTTGTTTTACAAGCTCATTTTGGGTTGTCAATCTTGTATTTGTTCTTATCCCACTGGTTGATGTAAACCTATTGTCCAATCAGACGTAAGGGAGGCGGGACTAAGTGAGGCGAAGAAAAGAAAAACTAAGCTAGTGACAGTCGGCAGCAGCACGTTACCGGAGGAGGTTGTGTACCAGAGCTAACGGGAGAATAGTCAAAACAATAGCCGTGGATGCAGAGTCTACGTTCCTGTTATGGACTGTTTTGCCCTGTGATGAGTGAGTACTGAATGTGGAGTTAGCATTGAGCTTAAACGGGATGTATAAGTACTTAAAATGTATGATGTTAATCGCGAGTTAGCATGTTAGCATTTTAGAGTCTGTATTAGCTATGTATGCTGAGTATGTAAGCTACAGATTACTCTATGGAACTAAATAGTAATCTCTAATGCACAGTGGACCGAGAGGAATTCTCTGGACCCTTCTGCTGTGGATAGGATTTCCGTGGGTTTGTCCCAGTGTGCTCAGCAGCCCATGTATGCCGCTAATTCAGACCACGTTGCCGAGTGGAGGCCGCATGGTCACAAACCGAGCCTGCCCCTCAGCTTGTCCTCGCACTTAGCCCAAAGGATTTGTGAGTAGCCACGAGCACGTGCGTTTTGTTTTCTGCTTGTTTATCAAGCGAAGCAGCCATTTGTGTGTTTTTCTGGCCCAACGAGCCCGAGCAACGATCAGGCCTGCAACGGTTTCAGTAAAGGAGCTCTAAAAGGTTACAAATTTGAACTGAACTTGAAAGGGGAATATCTTGGATAAATGTGTTGTTTCTAAACATTGACTGTGAATTGTGAAGAGGGAAAAACCATCCAATTGAGTTGTAAGGAAACACTTCAGAACTTGGAATATTGTTTTTTTAATTTAAATCATACTTTGGTTTGACTAAATCTTACATTGTGAATTTAAAGTTTTGTGTTGTGTCATATTTATGATTTGCAGAGTTTATAAGTGATAAGGGTTATTAAAAAGGTAAAAGAGAGGTTTAGCATGTTAGATAAATTCATTATTCTTAGTGAAGATTAAACAGAACTCCTTATTTTCACTAAGTGGAGGCACCGCCAACATTAAGATTTCTAAGTATAAAGGTTAAAACTGGTTAGCTATCGTTTCTCCTGTTTACCAATAAAATAAGTAACGTACCCAGGGCCCCGCTCAGAGTACTATCACCATCTTAACCGAGGGTTAATCCAGAGCTACTTGAGTTGGGTGCTACACTTATAAACACACACAAAGTAACTCCACCAGAGTGCCTATTTCGGGTCACTTTTGCCGGTCCAAGCCGGGGTAAAGGAGCAGGGTTGGAATTGTGACATTAAAAAAAAAACAATAATTGCTAAAAGAAATTTAATTTGTAGTTCTAAATAAACTCTAAATGCATTTAGGACGTTTTTTACTCACTTTATGTCTCTTCCACGATGTTATTTCTCTCTCCAACAACATAGGTTAATATTAGATTAGCATGACCAATTATGCAAATTAGGCAATGACGTCATTTAGCGACTTCTGGCGACTTTTAGGACAACCAATAGCGATTTTTTTTCCCCCTCCTTGAATTGCTACCTTATCGTGGTGGAGGGGTTTGTGTGTCCCAGGGATCCCAGGGGCTATGTTGTCTGGGGGCTTTTGCCCATAGGGTCTCCCATGGCAAATTGGCCCTGGGTGAGGGACCAGACAAAGAGCGATTCATAAGACCCTTATGAAAAGGACACCGAGAGAACAGTTTACCCTGCCCGGGATAGGGTTACCGGGGCCCCGCCCTGGAGTCAGGCCCGGGGAGGGTGCCCGAGGGCGAGCGTCTGGTGGCCGGGCCTTAATCCATGGGGCCCGGCCGGGCACAGCCCGAAGAGGAGACATGGGCCCATCCTCCCGCAGGCCCACCACCCGCAGGAGGCGCCATAGGGGTCGGGTGCATTGTGTGCCGGGTGGCGGCCAGGAGCGGAGGCCCTGGCGGACTGACCCCCGGCTGCCAAGACTGGCAATAGGGACATGGAATGTCACCTCTCTGGTGGGGAAGGAGCCTGAGTTAGTGCGTGAGGTTGAGAGGTACCGGCTAGATATAGTCGGGCTCACCTCTACACATGGCTTGGGCTCTGGAACCAGTCTCCTGGAGAGGGGCTGGACTCTGTCTCAGTCTGGAGTTGCCCCTGGTGAGAGGCGGCGGGCTGGGGTGGGTATTCTAATATCCCCTCGGCTTGCTGCCGGTACGTTGGGGTTTTTCCCGGTGGACGAGAGGGTTTGTTCCCTGCGCCTTAGGGTCGGGGAACGGGTCCTGACTGTCATCTGCGCTTATGCGCCGAGTGGCAGTTCAGAGTACCCAGCCTTCTTAGAGTCCCTGGGGGGGGGGGGGGGGTGCTGGAGGGTGCTCCACCTGGAGACTCTGTTGTCCTGCTGGGAGACTTCAATGCTCACGTGGGTAACGACAGCGAGACCTGGAGGGGCGTGATTGGGAGGAACGGCCTCCCTGATCTGAACCCGAGCGGTGCTTTGTTATTAGACTTCTGTGCTAATCACAGTTTGGCCATAATGAACACCCTGTTCGAACATAAGAGTGTCCATAAGTGCACGTGGCACCAGGACGCTCTAGGCCAGGGGTGCCCAATCCCGGTCCTCGAGAGCTACCGTCCTGCAGCTTTTAGATGCATCCCTACTCCAACACAGCTGAATCAAATGGTTTGATTACCTCTTCAGCATGCCATCGTGTTTGGCAAAGGCCTGATAACAAGCCATTCATTTGATTCAGCTGTGTTGGAGTAGGGATGCATCTAAAAGCTGCAGGATAGTAGCTCTCGAGGACTGGGATTGGGCAGCCCTGCTCTAGGCCGTAGGTCGATGATCGATTTTGTAATCGTATCAGCAGACCTGCGACCATATGTTCTGGACACTCGGGTAAAGAGAGGGGCTGAGCTGTCAACTGATCACCACCTGGTGGTGAGTTGGATCAGGTGGCGGGGGAGGACGCTGGACAGACCTGGTGCACCTAAACGCGTAGTGAGGGTGTGCTGGGAACGTCTAGCAGAGGCCCCAGTCCGCGAGATCTTCAACGCACACCTCCGGCAGAGCTTCAACAGCATTCCGAGGGAGACTGGGGACATTGAGTCCGAATGGACCATGTTTAGCGTCTCCATTGCCGAAGCTGCTGCATTGAGCTGCGGCCGCAAGGTGGTTGGTGCCTGCCGTGGTGGTAATCCCCAAACCAAATGGTGGACACCAGAGGTGAAGGGAGCCACCAGGCTGAAGAAGGAGTCCTATCAGGCTTGGTTAGCCTGTGGGACTCCGGAGGCAGCCGACAGGTATCGACAGGCCAAGCGGAATGCGGCTCGGGCAGTGGCTGAAGCAAAAACTCAGGTGTGGGAGGAGTTCGGAGAGGCCATGGAAAAAGACTTTCGGACTGCCTCGAAGAAATTCTGGCAAACCGTCAGACGTCTCAGGAGGGGAAAGCGGTGCTCTACCTGCACTGTGTATAGTGCTGGTGGAGCGCTGCTGACGTCGACTGAGAAAATTGTCAGGCGGTGGAAGGAATACTTCGAGGACCTCCTTAATCTCACTGACACGTCTTCCGAGGAGGAAGCAGAGTCTGGGGATGAGGGGAATGACCCGCCAATTTCCGGGGGCGAGGTCACTGAGGCAGTTAAACAACCCCTTGGTGGCAGAGCCCCTGGTGTTGATGAGGTCCGCCCCGAGTTCCTGAAGGCTCTGGACGTTGTAGGGCTGTCCTGGTTGACACGCCTCTGCAATGTTGCGTGGAGATCAGGGGCAGTACCTGTGGACTGGCAGACCGGGGTGGTGGTCCCCATCTTTAAGAAGGGGGACCGGAGGGTGTGTTCCAACTACAGGGGGATCACACTCCTCAGCCTCCCTGGGAAAATCTATGCCAGGGTGCTGGAAAGGAGAGTTTGTCCGTTAGTCGAACCTCGGATACAGGAGGAACAATGCGGTTTTCGTCCTGGTCGCGGAACACTGGACCAGCTCTTTATCCTCTCCAGGATACTTGAGGGTGCATGGGAGTTTGCCCAACCAGTCTACATGTGTTTTGTGGACTTGGAGAAGGCATTCGACCGTGTCCCTCGGGGTGTCCTGTGGGAGGTGTTGCGGGAATATGGGGTGTCTGGCCCATTGCTACGGGCCATTCGATCCCTATATAACCGTTGCAAGAGCTTGGTTCGCATTGCCGGCAATAAGTCGGACTCGTTCCCGGTGGGTGATGGGCTCCGCCAGGGCTGCCCTTTGTCTCCGGTTCTGTTCATAATTTTTATGGATAGGATTTCTAGGCGCAGCCAAGTGGCGGAGGGCTTTCGCTTTGGTGGCCTCAGAATCTCATCTCTGATTTTTGCAGATGATGTGGTTCTGTTGGCTTCATCGGGTGAGGGCCTCCAGCTCGCACTGGAGCGGTTCGCAGCCGAGTGTGAAGCAGCGGGAATGAGGATCAGCACCTCCAAATCTGAGGCCATGGTTCTCAGCCGGAAAAGGGTGGAGTGCCCACTTGGGGTCGGGGATGAGTTCCTGCCCCAAGTGGAGGAGTTCAAGTATCTCGGGGTCTTGTTCTCGAGTGATGGGAGAAGGGAGCCGGAGATCGACAGACGGATTGGGGCTGCAGCTGCAGTAATGCGGACGCTGCACCGGTCCGTCGTGGTGAAGAGGGAGCTGAGTGTAAAAGCGAAGCTCTCAATTTACCGGTCGATCTACGTCCCTACCCTCACCTATGGCCACAAGCTGTGGGTAGTGACCGAAAGAACGAGATCCAATCCAGTAATTTAGGTCAGTATCGGACCCATACGTAATATCGGATCGGTCCATCTCTAGTGTCTACACTATCTTTGGTTAGAAACGGGGACATGTACTTCCTGGATGATGGCCTCACTACTGCCCCTAGAGACTGAAGAAAATGATGCATGTACTAAGTGTTAGCGCAGGTGTTTTGAGTGAACCCATTGTTGTTTTGTTTTTACTAGCTTTGTATCGCTATGCCCTGAAGAAGGCACACCAGATATTCTCTTTTTTTATGTTTTATGTTAGAATTGTGTTCTCAGATGTTCACCCACCGTTGGAGAGGTAAGAGCTCCCTTTCTGATTTTTTTTTTTTTTTTTTTTTTTTTTGGCCTTTTTAGCCCTTTCTGTATTGTGTGGGATAAATCTAGAAATTAGCAAAAACTAAAAGTGCTTTCCTAGCATTATTTTTCCACATAAAAAAAGAAAAAATACTTGGCTTGATCCCAGATAATGGCTTTTCCTTGCACAACATAACTTTTAGTTGTAAAGTCAATTGGTAAACTTGATTTATTTATTTTTTTTAATTATGTGTTTGTCTAGTTTTGTTTTGTTTTTTATTGGTTTTGTCTTAACTAGGGGTAGAAAATGTAATGCGTTGATTGTGATTAATTAATGAAAAAAAATAACTAGTTGAAAATAGAGCAGGGCGATATGGCCAAAAATATTTATCACGATATATATTTGAAAATTTGCGATAACGATATAACCGACGATATAATTGATGCGAGACAAAATACAACTCCACAACATTACTAGCGCAAAAAGACAACCTTCCATTTATTTTCACTTAAACAAGAAGCTGGTTTTTATGTACATTAAAGCTTTATAAAAATGTAACAGTGCAAATGCAAATTCCTTGCTGAAAGTTTAACCAAAAGGCATTTCCAGTAGAAATGGGCTGACATATCCTGAGCATAACCATGTATAATATCCACTGAAGTTAAAAAGAGGTGCTTTGCAACATTAAACTGCAGTGTGCAGTACGTATTTTTCGGACCATAAGGTGCACGGGATTATAAGGCACATTAAGCGAAACAAAGCAGTCAGATAAATCAAACTTTATTAAACTCATTCTTCTTGCTTCCTCCACTTCTGTACCATTGATTCATTAATGTTGAATTCTCTGGCAGCTGCTCTATTCCCATGTTGTTGCAGTATATTAATGACTAACCTCGTATTGTGGATGGATTATCTCAGTTGTTCTCCTGACTGAAGTTTGGTCCGTTTACAGCATCCTGCCATGCGATTGCATTTGTCTCTAACCATGAGGAACCTTCACGTTAACTTTTATAAGTGGAAAAGTGTTAGTGTTCGTCCTCCAGCTTCACTGTTTATGTTATGCTAACATAGCTGTGTCGCTAGCGATCACGTAGCACATCATTATATACCAGCTAGCCCAACTTCAGTAACCCTACAAACGTCACTGCTGTTTAGTTTCCTGTCTTCATTTATGTTGGAAGTGATAGCAGAGCTGTACGTTTGATTTTTTTCAGAAATCTCTCCGTCAGAACATGCTATATCATGCTTAGGTAACTAGCGAAACTAGCGAGCTAACTTCCGCTAGCTTCCTGCTAACTTCTAACTCCGTTAAATGTAATAACTTTTGTTTTCATGGATGCCTGGAAGTTAAACTTTATAGTTACACCTGGTAAAGCAGCAATGCTGATCGTTTTATTAAAGATGAAAGAATTTAGACAGTTTTTAACTCTAAGTGATGCTGCAGTGTTGTTTGACCTGAAGAATACGGAGTTTAGGACCCAGATTACTCCCAGATTTAAGAGCATCTTGGTCCGACAAATATGACAATAACAACGGCCGCTTGCATGTTCTGCAAAAAAATGTGCTTTGTTGTGTATCTGACGGACAAACACCAAACCAGTTCCACATCACGGAAGTTGCACCATTTTTACAAACCAATTCTGGTTCATCTGTTTCACTCAACAATCGGCCATGTGCGTATGAAAACAAAGGCACTGCGCATGCGCGTTTTACTCCCATTCTATCGCGATATTTCATTTTCCTATCGTTGCCTAACATTATACCGGTATTACCGTGAACGGTATAATATGGCCCAGCCCTAGTTGAAAATAACAACTTCTGCCACTTCTGTCCCATGTGAGTGACTGTTCTCACCTGCAAGTCACATGGTAACAAAACGGAGAGTTGCCTTGAGCTCTGAAAATGTGCACAGGCTAGTTTGTCTAAGTAACTGGCTGAAAGAGATGTACAGTAAATAAGAATTGAGATATTGTGAGTCCAATGGGTTTTTGTTTTTGCACTAAAATGTTTGATGGTAACACTGTTTTAACCTAATGTACAAAATAATTTTGGCTAAGGTTACTCAGAGTTTAAAGGTGAAGCTATTCAAGTAACCTTTTATGTTTTTGTCTTTTTTTTTTTTTTCAGAAGAAAAACTGCACTTTGTGTTGAAATTTTAATTGTTATTTAAAAATGATACCATTTTGAAAATGTACTTAAAGTATTTAAAATAACACTTTATTTTAAAGTCTGTTATAAAGTCTGTTTCTTTTCTCTGTTTTGCATTGTAATGCAGTTTAAATGTTTTTTTAAAATTAAAAACCCTTTGGTGCTTTGGGGCAAATTTTCTTGTGCGATCAAATGTGCTTAATTAAGATTAATTAATTATGAAGCCTCTAATTTATTTTTTAATCAAGTCCCACCCCTTATCTTAACATATTTAAACAAACATTTGACAAAAAACAACAATATTTTCAATATCTTTTTTTTATTTTTTAACCGCTATTTTATTTTACGTATTCAGAGAGGGGCCCCTGCACCAGTCCATGTATGCTTTTTTACTACTTTGAAATGATCATGATACACACCAATTTAAATGATTAATTTTAAAATAAAATTATTAAGCTTTTCCTGATATCTTTCCTTTTAGGTAAAACGACAGAAGCAGACCGATACGGACTGATGGTGGGATTACAGCAGAGGGCAGAACCGATGAAGGTGTGCAGGGTGAGAATGGAGAAAACAGCAAAACATTGATACAGTTGTAATTTTCATCTTTTACCCATCTTATTCTTTCTTCCTATTTTCATCCCAGTCTATCCTCTCTGCCTCCCGGTCTTCCTTCTTGTCTCCCCATCTTTCTCACTTCTCTGGGACTTCTTCACTCTCTCTATAATGCTCTGTTTTCCTCCTTGTCTCCACTCTGTCTCACTATCTTATTACCTGTCTTTCACTCTGTCCTGGGTTTTTCCCTTTTTTCCCCAGTTTACTAGAGTTGTAATAGTTTTGTGTCATATGATTAGTTTTCATTGTTATTTTGTTTTGACTTTTTCTTTTTAATTCAGTTTAGTGTAATTTCGTTTTCAGAGGGTTTTGGCTTGTTTCAGTTTAGTTTTCATTTTTAAAAAGTGTACTCTTTAGTTTTTATTATTTCAGTGTTACTTTCAATTTATTTCTTCCTTCCTCTCCATTTCTTTCTTCTTCTTCTTTTGTCCCCAGCTGGTGGTCGGCAGGGGAGGTCATCCACGAAGTGTCACGCTTTGTCCTCCAGTGAGCGGCGCGCTGCTGCAGCAGAAGGCCAAACCATTGGAGTTGTCGCTTCTGGATCAGCTGTTCCAGACCTGACCTGTCTCTCTTCCTCACTCGCATCTTGTCTTATCCGCTTCTTAGAATTCCTCTCCGCCTTCTTTCCTTGTTGTCCATCCTCTTTACATGTCCTTACTTCTGTTTTAATCCCTCCCTGTATTCCTGTTGTACTTCGCTTTCTAAATGTCTTCTTCCCTGAGTGCCTACAATTTCCTGTCCTTCTGCTATTCCTGTCTCCCTCTCCCCTCCCTCTCTCTCTCTACCTTTTTCCCTCAGTGTAACTTTCCCTGTTTTATTCCCTCTTCCTATCTTCTTCCCTCTCCTCATGTGTTCTTCCCATCTGTCTCTTTATTCTTTCCTCTCTTCTTTCCATTTTTCTCGCTCCCGTTCTGTTTTCTTCCCTCTTCTTTTTCGGTCTTCCTCCCTCCCTGTACTCCTCCTGTTATCGCCTTAGTCTTCCTCACTCTTTTCTGTCTTCCACCTTCGCTCTTCTCGCTGTCTCTTCAGTTTTCATTTGTTTTCCTCTCTATTTTTGTTTTTCTTCCCTCACCTCCACCTTCCTTTTTTCCGTTTTTCTTCCTTCCTCTTAATTTTTTCATTTCTTTCCTTCCTGTCTCCCTCCCTTCCTTCCTTCCTTCCTTCCTGTCCTTTTTCTCTACATGTCCTCCATCTTTCCATCTTCCTTTCTCTCTGTATTCCTTTCATCCTCTCTCAATTTCTTCCTCTCTGTTGTTCATCCTCTCTGGTATCGTTGTCTTCCTCCCTCCCTTGTCCTCTTCTTCTCTTTGTCTCTGTTCACTTCTTTTTTTTGTTGTCCCTCATCTCTACCTATCCTTTTTTTCCTCGCTCCCACTATTCCTGCCGTCCTCCTTGCCTCAATGTTGTCTTCCCTGTCCCACTGCCTCTCTTCCTTCCTCTCTACATATTTTTCCCTTCCTTCCTTGTTGTCCTTCCTCTTGTCCTTTGTCTTCCTCCCTGTATTCCTTTCATGCTTCCTGTCTCTGTCTTCCTCCTTCCTTTGCTCTTTTACTGTCTCCCCCTCTTACTCTCCATTTCCTTCACTCTCTACCTCTCCCTTCCTTCCTTGTTGTCCTTTATCGATACCTGTCCTGTCTGTCTTCCTTCCTGCATTCCTGTCATTTTCCATCTCTTAATGTCATCTCGTTATTTTTTTTTTCCCGTTTTCATCCGTCTTCCTCTCTGTCTTTGTTTTCCCTCCCTCTCATGTCTTCTTTCCAGTCTTTCTCCCTTTTCTTTCATCTGTTCTCTCCATTTCCCTCACGTCCGCTCTGTTTTCTTCCCATTTTCTCTCTTCCTGTTTACCTTTTTTTTTTCTCCCCTCATCTCTGCCTTCCTGTTTATTCATCCCCTTCTTCTTTTCTTTCCTTCCTATCTCCCTTCCTTCCTTGCTGTCCTTTTTATTCTACCTGTCCTCCATCTTTCTTTCCTTTCTCCCTGTATTCCTTTCATCATCCCACTCAGTTTCTTCTTCTTTGTTGTTCATCCTCCCTGTTATCACCGCTGTCTTCCTCCCTCCCTTGTTCTCTTGTCTTCTCTGTTTACCTCTTTCCTTGTTGTCCTTCGTCTCTACTTATCCTTTCTCACTCACTCCCATTATTCCTGTAGTCCTCCTTGCATCAATGTTTTCTTCTGTCCTACTGCCTCTCTTCCTCCCTCCTTCTTTTCCCATCTTCCTCTCGCGTTTCTCTATTCTTACCCCTCTAATCAATTTTAAATCATGCTTTTTATTTGTTCTTGTTTCTAATGTCTCTGTAAAGCACTTTGAATCACCTTGTTGTTGAATTGTGCTATACAAATAAACTTGCCTTGCCTTGCCTCTATTTGTCTCCCTGTATTCCTTCTTTTCTTTTTGTCCTAGTCTTTGGCTATCCTTAGTCCTCCTCCCTCCCTGTATTCCTTTCATGCTTCCTCTCTGTCTCTTCCTCCTTCCCCTGCTCTTTTACTGTCTCCCCCTCTCTCTCAAATCCCCCCACTGTCTTACCTCTCCCTTCCTTGTCCTTCATCTCTTTACCTCTCCATTGTCTTCCTACCTGCATTCCTGTCATTCTCCGTCTTGTCTTTCATAATGTCTTACCTGTTTCTTTATTTCCTCCTCTGTTCTTTTGTCTTCCTTCACTCTACCCACATTTTCCAGTCCTTTGACAATTCCTGTCTTCCTTGCTTTCTTTGTCTTCCCTATAATTTTTGTTTCCCACTCTATTTTCCTCCTTGTATTCCTGCCTCACTTCTCAATGTATTATTTCCCAGCTTGTTTCCTGCATATCTGTTATCCTCCTCCAGCTGTCTTACTTTCTTTCTTCTTGTCTTCTCAGTTTTCATCTGTTTACTCCTTTTCTCACTTTTCTTTCCTTCTTGTTTCCCCTCTTCCTTTTTGTCATTTTTCTTCATGTCCTCCCTCTTTCTGTTTTCCTTCCCTCCCTCTCTCATGTCTTCTTCCCAGTCTTTCTCTCTTTTCTTTCATCTGTTTTCTTCCCTCTACCTCTTTTTCTGTCTGACCCTCACTTTTCTTGCTGTCTCCATCTGTTTTCCTCTTTCTTTTTTTTGTTTTCTCCCCTCATCTCTGCCTTCATGTTTTCTTCCTCCCATCTTCATTTATTCATTCCTTTCATTTCTTCCTTCTTTCCTCCCTGTCTCCCTTCCTTCCTTGTTGTGTTTTGTCTCGACCTTTCCTGTCTGTCTTCCTTCCTGTGTTCCTTTCATTCTCCATCTCTTAACATCCTGCCCTGTCGCTTTGTTTCCATCCTTCCTTGTATTCCTGTCATCCTCCCTTTCTCAGTGTCTTCTTTCATCTTTTCTTTCCTTCCTGTCTCCCTTCTGTCCTTGTTGTCCATTGTCTCTACATGTCCTCCATCTTCCTTTCTCTCTGTATTCCTTTCATTCTCTCTCTCAATTTCTTCCACTCTGTTCATCCTCTCTGGTATCGTTGCTATCTTCCTCACTCTCTTCTTGTCTTCCTCCTTCTCTTTGTCTCTGTTTACTTCTCTTTCCTTGTCTTTCATCTCTACCTGTCCTTTCTTCCTCGCTCCCATTTTTCCTGTCTTCCTCCTTTCATCAATGTTTTCTTTTTTCTTCCCTGTCCTACTGGCTCTCTTCCTTCCTCCTACTGTTCCATCTTCTGTCCTCAGTCTTTCCTCCTCCCTCCCTGTATTCCTTTCATGCTTCCTCTCTCTTCCTACTCCTTGCATCAATGTTGCTCTTTTACTGTCTCCCACTCTCTCCATTTCCCTCACTCTCTACCTCTCCCTCCCTTCCTTGTTGTCCTTCATCCTGTTTGTCTTCCTTCCTGTATTCCTGTCATTCTCCATCTCCTATTGTAATCTCCTGATTTTTCTTCTCAGTCTTCCTCTCTTTCTGTTTTCCTCCCCTCCCTCTGTCCTTCCCTCCCTCTCTCTCCACGTCTTCTTCCCCTTCTTTCTCTCTTGTCTTCCATCTGTTCTCTCCATTTTCCTCGCTCTGTTTTCTTCCCTCTTCCTCTCTACCTGTCTTCCCACTTCTTAGTTTTTCTCCCTGCCTTCTTCTTCTTCTTTCCTTGTCCTTCATCTTTCCATGTCCTGTCTTTCTTTCTGTTTTCATCCCTCCTTGTATTCCTGTTATTCCCCCTTTCTCAGTGTCTTCTTCCCTGACTGCCCACATATTCCTGTCCCTCCACTATTCCTGTCCCCCTCCCTCTCTCCTTCTCTCCCTCTTTCCCTCTCCCTCTCTACCTTTTTGCTTCCCTCTTCATATTTTCCTTCTGTTTCCATTTTCCTGTCATTATTCTCTTTTCTTACTTCTCTCCCTGTCTCCTCTGTTTTCCTCCCTGTATTCCTTTCTTTTTGTCTTCGTCTTTGGCTATCCTCAGTCTTTCCTCCCTCCCTGTATTCCTTTCATGCTTCCTGTCTCTGTCTTCCTCCTTCCTTTGCTCTTTTACTGTCTCCCCCTCTCACTCTCCATTTCCTTCACTCTCTACCTCTCCCTTCCTTCCTTGTTGTCCTTTATCGATACCTGTCCTGTCTTTCTTCCTTCCTGCATTCCTGTCATTCTCCATCTCGTAGCATCATTCGTCAACGTCTTTCATAATGTTTTTACCTGTTTCTTTGTCCTTTCTTCTACTTCTGCTGTTTTTCCTGTCCTTTCGCTACTCCATTCTTCCTCCCTTTCTGTCTTCTTCCCTGTTTTTTGTTTTTGTTTTTTTCCTGGTTATCTCCTCAGTTTTCTTCAGTCTTTTGTCTTCTGCCTTTGTTCTTCTTGCTCTCTTCTCAGTTTTCATCTGTTTTCCTCTATTTTTGTTTTTCTTTCCTCTCTTCCTGTTTTTCTTCCTCTATCTGTACCTGCCTCCCTTGATTTTAATCCTCCCTCTCTCCAGGTCATCTTCCTTCCTGTTTCTCTCTTTTCCTATCTCCCACTCTAAATGTCTTCCTCTCCGTTTTCTTCCCTTTTCCTGCTCCCGCCTTGTCTTCTTCCCCGTCTGTTTTCTTCCTTCTTTCTTTTCTTTCTCTTCCTGTCCTCTTCCCTTGTGTCGTCTCTCTCTCAGTATGCTCTTCCCAGGTTTCCTCGCTGTTGTTCTTTTTTTCCTCCTAGCACCTCTTTTCTATCCTTTATTCCCATCTTCTTCCCTCTTTCTTTTCTGTGTTAGTGTTAAAAAAAAATTAGCTCTGAATGTTGTTGATTTTCTAACACTGACACTGGTGTAGAACATTTTCACACTCCTCAGTCTTACTTTAACACTGGCGATTTTGCTATCCTTCCTCTCTTCTTTCACCCCACCCCCCAATCTGTCGCGGCAGATGACTGCCCCTCCCTGAGCCTGGTTCTGCCGAAGGTTTCTTCCTGTTAAAAGGGAGTTTTTCCTCCCCACTGCTGCCAAGTGCTTGCTCATAGGGGATCGTTTGATTGTTGGGGGTTTCTCTCTAATAGGAGCTTTAATTTGCAATACACACCTTGATAAATTGAAGTGAAATTGAACCAAAGCTAAAGTCTTCTAATTTGGACAGCCAACAATATACAATAAACTGAAATCAACGAAAACTCTTGGGTGCATTTTTTTTTTCTTTCTAAGTCACTGTTCACATGGCACTCATGCAAGTTAATGACTGTGATGGAGGCTTTTGAAATTTCACATGCATTTTTGCCACAGAACAAGGACTTCCCAATTTGCCGCCATCACAGTAATGAACTTGCATGTATGCCATGTCAACATTTCATGTGCCATTCTCTTTAACTGACAAATACAACGTAGTTTATCAATTTTTCAGAGTGGTAGAATCTCCAATGATGTGATGAAAACGGATGTAATTGAAAACAAAAAGCTTGAAGGGCTGCTAATGTTAAGGGTTTTGTTTCTATTCATGTCTCCTCCTGTACGAGTTTCCTGATGTACTAAATTGTCCTTCCTCATGACACTGAACCTGTTGTTTATGATGCCATATACCAATAAATAACCAAATATGACTCATAGCATGACAGCAAATCTGTCACACACACACCAGTTTCTCATCTAAAATTTAAATCAGCCTCAGAGGTATGCTCCATCTTCGTCAGTGTTGTGGACTAAATCAGCCACCTCGATCAAAAAATAACAGTAATACGATAATAACCAATTTTTTTCCCAAGTTGTCTTTTAAAGGAAATTTAGACCAGTTCCAGAGCTTTGTTGTTTGTAGAAAACAATTATTACACTTCCTGGGTTGGTGTGACTTTTCAGTAACTGAGTGCTGCTCTCTTTCCCTTTGAAATATATCCTATGAAGCAGTGGTGCCAAAAACAAAACCAGCAGGAGCTGTTGAAGCTCGGAGAGTAGACTATTCAAATTTATTGGATCCAGTTCAACTAACAGCTCAGACCATTTCTCAGAAAAGTCAGAACTGAGCTAACCTATTCGGAATTAAGGATGCAGAATGCACAAGACGGCTTAGGAGCAGAATTATGACCAGATTTGACTTCACCTTCTGCACACTTTGACAGACATGGCTTTCTCCTTTCCTGAGGCATCCCTGGTGCCAACAGTGACCAAGTAAGTGGTGTCTGATTGGTTTCGGAGCAGAGTTCAGACTTCGTTCGGTTGGACATAGTGCAGTTTACCCCTGGGCAGGGCAGAATACTCAGAGTAACTCAACTGTCCCTGGCTGGAGAGGACCCCAGCTTACCCAAACACTAGTTTGTCCAGGCTCAGAAACTGTTAACACAGCTGGGCTCAGCACCTCTGGTGTGTAATAGAGACGAGAGCAATTGCTGAAGGAAAAGAAATAATATGAAGAGAACATGATGATTTTCACTTTGAGTTTTTTCTTCTTCACCAAACCATAAAATAAAATCTTTTACATGAGTTTTCATTGTAGCTTTTATTTTCTTATCATGGGCCTATCACAGACATATTCAGAATGTCAACAAAATTGACTTTACAGTGATGCATGTAGAACAGATAAAAACAGCAAATTTGAGAGACTGCAAAAGCCAATTAGAACTTTGACTTTTTATAGTTATAACAAAATTTTGAAAATGTTTTGTGCCAGTTGCAAAGCCCCACCAACTCTTGTCCGAACTGCAGTGAAGCGCATCTCATAGGGGCACGTCAGCCAGAACGGGTCGCCACTGCAGTGTGGTGGAGCTGGTAGAGAAGTGTCGGACGTGAATTTCTTCAGCTCTGATAATCTCTGTTGGAGACGGAAGGACATTATGTGCACATGTTGTTGGGGGCAGGTATCTTCTATTTTTTATCATTTATTTTTCCAAAGAGGAGGAGAAATGATGGTGACAGGACAGAAGGAGGCACTAAAAAGACCGTCGGTCAGCTGCCCACATAGACTCCCAGACTTTGGTGTCTAAATGCATTCACAGCTACAGCAATAAGACCATCTGAAACAGCCAACCCAGTGAGGCCCTGCAACAAAATAACAAATTCCACAGATGCGCTGTTATCTGCAATTAGATTCTATGCAACCCAGTAACGACTGATGTATTCCACCTTGTTCTACACAAGCCCTATTTTGTATTATGCATCATGTCTTACAGCTGCTGTAGTGACCCTTGTGAGCATTATGGCAGTTACCTAATCCATCCAGAGAAATGTGTCATCTTCCAGGTCTCTGTATACGTATAAATATGTGTGTGTCATGTTGGGTATAGTGCTAGATGGAGCAAAAAGAGATGGTGAATCATTAATCCATTAACAGATTGGCCTATCTCGTTACAGGTGACTCATACACATGCACACAGTGTGTCCCAGCTAGCTGGACTCCTGGTCTTCAGGAGCATGTTTGGTATTAGGGAGAAGCACAGAAAGACATGTAATACAGGATATAAGTGTTATTGTAGCCGTTTGAATGGAAGGGGGGTTTCTCAAAGCTACTGAAGTGTATGAGCAATCCAGCTTTGATTAGTCAATCAAGGTTCAATCATGAATAATAATTTTTCCCAATCGCTGTAATACAGGTATGTGCAGATACACAATTTTATTGAGCAGAATGTGTGTTGTGTTCAATCCAATAGCAATTCTTTTGTAATTATCTGTCATCCTCACTTTAATTCTTTAAATCTTTTATGTGGAACACACAAAGATGCTATCTATATCGTACTCACCAGTTATGGCATGCCGGAATTCCTTTGCCTGTAGCTCAGGAGGTAGACCGGGTCATCTGCTAATCTGGAGGATGGTTGGGTCGATCCCTGACTGCTCTAGTCTACATGCTAAATATCCTTAGGCACCAAGTTGCTCTCCCATGCATCCATTGGGGTATGAATGGGTGTGAATGGTAGATCGAAAAAGCATAGTAAAAAGTAATGCGTGAATGAGCGCTATAAGAACCAGTCCATTTACCATTTACTTTGTGATGATGCTCACATCATCAATGTACACAAAATACAGGCGAGTTCAACACCTGGTATTTGCCATGAACAGTGGACACGGCCACACCCTCGTCTCATAGCTGAGCCATCATCCATCAACCTAAAAAATGTCAAAAGGGACAACCCATGCTGTCCTCTTGTTGCGACCAGTGTTGGTCAAGTTACTTGAAAAAAGTAATCAGTAACTAATTACCGATTACTTCCCCCAAAAAGTAATCCCGTTACTTTACTGATTACTTATTTTCAAAAGTAATTAATTACTTAGTTACTTAGTTACTTTTTAAAAACACGATTTACAACCTGAATAGGTAATAAAGCGATAAATCTTTCAGCCCAATTCTACTTTTTCTGCATAATCCATCATACAAAATGTAATCAAATGGAAAAGTCTCTTTTTAAAACTTCCCATATGGAAACGATATATATAAATCTTATAAAGTTTGTACCTGTCTTGTGTGAAACTTGTATGAAAAGCATATAAGTGTGAAAACAGATATAAGATCCCTTGAAAAATTATATAATGAAACTTGTATGTTTTGGATACTTACTAAAACAATATATGAAAGTAATGAGAAAGTGGCCACTCTCATGAGTAATCACATATAAGTTTTTACTATTTCTTTTCCATATGGGTTGTTTTATCAGTTTTAACCTTTTAACTTTATGCATCAAGCAAAAATGTAATTATATGCAACATTCTCTGACTGGAAGAAATTTGTTTAACATTTAAACCTATTTTCTGCACATTCCAGCACATAAAATATTTGTTTTTTTGTGTTTACACTCAGTCTTTCAAATAGATGCAAGTAAAACACAGCAGAAAATAAATAAAGTCAAAGACTAGCGGTCCTGTTGCTCTATTTTCACCTGTAAAGCAGGAGTTGGGTAGGCGGAGGTTTACCCTGGTGCAGGTGTGCCGCGGCAGTCAGTGGAAGAATCCGCGAGTTTCTCTGTGAATTTCCCATTACGTCGTAGCGCACTCAGTGCTTGCTTGGAAGTTTAGGGGGTTTTTTTCGCTGTAAAAGGAAGTTTTCTTCCCACACACAACGGACACTAATGTTTTTGTCACTTTTTATGGAATCAAACTCAAAATAAGGTCAGTACATCCACGCGTTAAACGCTGCACGCTCATACTCTCTCCCGTACTCGATATATGATCCATTGTTGATCTGCACACAGCTGTTGTCACAAACGTCGCACTCGCTTACGTCACTGTCATGAGACATTCTCGCAAAAAAATCACGGTTTTAGTAACTCAGTAACATAGCGTTCCTACGGGAAAGTAACGGTAATCTAATTACCGTTTTTACAATAGTAATCCCTTACTTTATTCGTTACCTGAAAAAGTAATCAGATTACAGTAACGCGTTACATGTTACTGCCCATCTCTGGTTGCAACCAATCAATAAATCCACAGTCATTCTTTTTTTTGGCCTTCTCGTTAAGCATCGTTGTTGTTTTGGTGCCTTCCTCCCAGTTACATCATATAAGTCAAGAAAAACTTGAGATCAACGTCTGGTCTGCCAGACAGCCATGTCACTCACTGTGCATCGTGAACAACCCAGTATGACTCCAACTCACTTCCCTGTCTTTGGTTTTGCTTCCTCTCTATTTTTCTTCTGTGCCCTCTTTGAATTCTGTAGAAGCAAATACCTTTGTTGGGGGGTCATTATTGGTTGAACCGTATGTGCAGACCACTACACACTCTCTGACAGAAGAAGTGGAGCGTCTTGAAACAACCGGGGTCCAACAAAAACACCCATCCTTACAAATGATGTAATCTAACTCTTATAAAATGCAACATAACAAAAGTCAATACAATCTCTGAAAAAACGATTTGGGGCATCTCATAACTGGAGAGCTGTGACATTCTATCACGCTAAACGTGGAAATATTAAAATTTCATTTTCTCTGTTTTGTTGTTTGTGACAGGCGGCTACCGGAGAATAATTCAACTTATTTCTATTGTTGTGACTCCGGCGAGGAATATGACAGATTGTTTTTGGCAAGTTGCTAATAGAGTGCAGAGTGCAGTTTCAGCAGTGACAAGTGTCTCTATTTTCTGCTGCGAAGGGACACGCTTCCATTACAGATAGGACAGATCCAGATTGTCAAGGAGCCCAGGAAATATACACTTGCAATATGGAGCTATTCACATAAAAAGACTGTGAGAATACAAAAAAATAAAAGAAATCCAATAGTTTTTGTGGAAAAGAGTCCTAAGTGTGGGAAGTGGAGGAATCTTGCCACCTGGGTATTTCTCTCTCTTGTGACTTTTCAGAGATTTGACACATTATTGTCTGTAAATGGATGACACCATAACAATGCAGCGGTTAAGAACCCCCACCTGTCAAACCGTTTTTTCTCTCTGCTGCAGCTTGAATTGAATCACTCTGAAATAAAGGACACCCACAAGAGCGGGCTTCCCTTTCTGTGGAACGGTGGGTGTAGCGATGACTCGGCCACTGCACTGTGAGCAAACTTCTTCTCCTGGGCTTTCACTGCACTGTGTAGCTGAGGACTTTGTGGGTAGACAGCCTGCAGCTGGTGGGCACTAAAGCGATACTTTGTAGCTGTGGGTTCTACAGCAACATGTGGGGTTGACCTTGTTTGACCTTGAAGAAGAGCTCAGATGTTCAAATTTTAATGGAGTGTTAACATGAACCCACTCTACACCCTTACATGGTTTTTATCAGAATTCAATGACATACACAAATGCCACCAAAAACATGGCAGCTACATGCAAACCGAAGTGGAAAAAACACTGTGTAGCTATTTGGCTCACTAAGGACTTAACTTAGCAAGCCGATTGGGAACGTACTACTGCAAGTCAAAAAACAATTGAACATAGTGGAAAAAGTGATATATTTCAAGACTTTTTTTTTTTTTTGCCTGTCCCGTTTGGGTTTTTTTGCCCTCAGAATTGTTGTCTAAAGGCAAAGAAAGATGCCCAACGGATTTACTTTACCAAATTGACCATCCCAGCCTTGCCGTAATGGTCCATTTGATTCACCTTTTATTGTTTATTTTATTTTCCCTTGCTGAATACGGGACAGACTTGACTGGGGAAAAGAAGGGGAGAAAGAAAGAGGGAAAGAGAAACAGCTGAGAAGAGGGACGGGGAAGAAGGGCAAAAAACAAAAACCAAGAGAATGAGCAGAGAAAAAAAATGCATATATCGATCACCTGGATCACCTGTTGAGAAAGAAAAAAGAAAACAAGCAGAAGAGAACAAGAGTAATAGAATAAACAACATCACAATGATATATGGGAATATGACAGTAAATACTAAATATTAAACATTATTGTGCAGCACATAAGATCAACAGAACACAGTGTGCTTTGAGGTAGGAGCCAAAAAGGGTGTAGTTTGTGGGTGTGATCACCCGTGTGTACACCTGTGAGCATGGACGCGCTTGTATTTAAAAGGTTCCTTCATGTAATGATCTGCTAGAGGGTGTGGGGGGGCCACTGCCCCGTCCTCCAGGGTATGAAGCAGGTATGGAGGAGATCAAAACTCCAGACATCCAGAGGCCCCCAGAACACAAGAGACCAAGGAAGACCAACAGAGGGGCAGCCGCGCCACTGTCCCAGAAAGAGCTGAGGAGAGTCCCAGATGAGGGGTCACTCAGCAGCCGCGGAGCAGAAGCCAGGGGGGGGTTGCAGTGACGCGCCCGTGAGCTCCGCCGGCAGCCAGCCGTGCCTGAGTGACCGAGCCCCAGGCCGAGAGGCCGGGGGCACCCCACCTCCGAAGTGGCCCGAGCGAGCCCCAGGCTCCAGGCCCCGATAAGCGGCCGCCAAGGAGTGAGCTGGTGTGTACCTGGACGCCCATCCCCGGACACAAAGAATCACCAACGCACCGATGTCTGAGGGACATCGGTGTGCTGTACCAATGTACCTGCACATGTGATGTGACAATAAAAGTGATTTGATTTGATTTGATTTGACTTGATTTGATTTGATTTGATTTGGGAGTCCGCCACCGGCAGGGGAAGTGGTGGTAGGGGGAGATAGGCCTCCAAACCTTGGAGGGCCTGAGATGTCCCCAGAGAGGTGGCGTCTGATACCCAGCCTGACATATAGACACAGACATACAGGCAGATACAAACATCCATTCTCACCCTCATGCTCTCTTATGCACTTACTCCACACTCAACCAACGTGGAGACAGACATAAATAGACACTGTACACACGATCACACTCCCCAAGCGTACTCTACGAACCGGGTCTAGGTACCCTTGCCCCTGGAGGGGGGAACTGCACCCAGACCCAGGTGGTGTTACCCTTTTCCCTGCGGTGGGGGGAGGCAGACCGCCCCGACTCCGCAGCAGCAGGAAGGCTCCACACTCCAGACCGCAGCCGGACGGCCAACTCCTCCTCCTAGCCTCCCCGCTCCAGCAGGCCGCAGAGAATGGGGGTGAGAGAAGACTCCAAACCTCCCTCCACCCGCTCATTGTAGTGTTGATGCATGTGTGTTCTAAGGTGCATTTAAAACCCAGGAGGGCATGGAGCTACCTGCCAGAGAGCAGCAGGTAAGCGCAATATCCCTCCTGCTAGCCCTCAATGTCTACGTGTATTTAAAATTGAGAGGTGGGCAGCGACGCCAGGGGTGAGGTGTACACCCTGATGGTAATTTGGACTCCGTGTATCGTGCCCACCCCCAAGATCCTATATGTATGTGTAATGAGAGTGTGAGTAATGTGAATGTCTAAGTTGTGGGATAAAATTGAGGCAGAGGCAGCCAGAAGGGGACAGAGGGGGGGTAGCCTCCTCTGCACCCTGGTGACACACCCCTACTCCACGGCCCTGCATGTGTGGGTGGTTGTGGTGGAGCGGGAGGAGGGAGGCAGCTAGAGATGGGGAGGGAAGGAAGGGAGGGGCAAGTGACCCCTCCCTGGGGCCAGCTCCCCCGCTGACCCCAGTAGGCATTATTTTCATTTTCAAGATTTCACATTATTTGAACATTCCATTTAGTATTTGATTAAATTGCAATTCAAACAGTATGAACAGTGTATAATTCACAGGGTGGAAGTAATTTTAATAATTTATTCTATGTGTTTTATGGTTTACTTTTATTAGTGTGTGTGTTTTTATGTTTCGCATGTTTTCATTTGTGGTGAAGATTTCGGACTTCTGCCCAACCCTGGTGAGTACAGGCTCCCATCATTACTCAGACCACAGTGAAGTGGCTTGGGCTAGTCACTGCCACTAGTTCTCTCAGACAGGCAGCTTCATGAGGGGGGACACTTTCCGTCCACTAAAACTTTTTTTTTTGGACTAATAAGGGGACTTTAATTCCTTCTTTTAAAGTATCGTTTTAGGAGGCTGTCAGGCCCTTGAATATTAAGACTTTTGGTTCAGTCACTGGCGTGAGCTCAACAGTTTTGGCTTTTGTAAAACTAGTCCTAGAGTGTGTTTTTGATATATCTGTTTTTTCCTGGCCTGGGCTGGTTTATGGCTTTATGGGTTTTATTGTTTAAATGTAAATAAATTACTTTTTAGAACTGCTGAGGACAATGGGTAAACTGCAGTTTCCATCCTTTCGTTTACCATCATGTGCATGCTGCTGCACCACAGAGGTAGTAAGCATCCTGGGCATTAGCCAAATGAATATCATCATCTCCATGTTGACAAAGTAAAGAATGTTAACAGCACCAATTCTGTCTAAATGAGACTGTAGTTTAACAGATTCAGTCCCTTGGGCTAACACCTATTTACTGTTTAAATGATCGTTTCTATTTGTCCTAAAATTGCTGCTGTTTGTAGATATTTAATAATATTTGAATTCTGCATAGGGCCTGGAGAAAAAGTCAAGCCTGTAGTCTCACAGTTGTTTAAAATGAAAACTTCCCAGCTAACAGCTTGTTGTCTTTCCTACCTAGCTAATGAAGTTAGTTAACTGATCACTTTACAAAACATGCATTAAACTTGCGTTAAATCGCCCAAAAAGTAAGTCAGTCCCTCGGGTCCCTTAAGTTAGTTAGTCCAGTTTACTCCAGAGCACATTGCTCTTCAGTTTGCAGCACACGGTAGTGGTTATGAAAATGCTGGCTCTCCTCTTAGCATCCTGCTCCATCTGCAATCAATCAAGACACTATGGGCCAGTTTTATGGGAAGTTAGTGAATAAAATCAAACTTATGAGAAAAGCTGCGCCCTTGAACCTAAAAAATGATTGCACAAAGAATCTTTAGGAAAGAATTTATGTGAGGTGAACTTGTTGTTTTACTTTGACCCCTAGTCCATCTGCTAACATGTACAGAGCTGAGTTAATGGTCTATACTTCAAACAGACAGCAGGGTTTTACTTCATAGTTGTCAGTTTTTGTTGGTTGGACTAAAAAACATCACCTTACATTGCACTGCAGGATACCAACTGTACATGGTCGTTTTCACTGATTTCTGATGGAAACAATATAATCAACTGGTGCCATCTGCTGGCTGACATAGAATGTGATGTTAAAACACATATATACTCTCTATACTCTACTCCGGCTGTTTTATTTATGCCAAAAGAGTCTCTTTTTTCTTTTCTTTTTTTTAACCCTGGTGGTTGTTTTCTTTATGATCAGCAGAGGTCATAGTTTACCAACATTTATGACTGCTGTTGTAAACTAATCTGAGACCAGTCCTATAAATTGAAGGATTTTCTGTGAGTGTAAACAGATTTTTCTGTATTCTGTTAATCCAAATAAATCCCCATACAGTATCCTTCGGATTTTCCCAACTCATTATTAGCTCTCTTTTCTAGTTTTCAGCTGTTTTCTCAGTTAAATGGCACATGTGCCCATGTGTGCCTTTGGGGGGGAAAATGTTGAAATCTCATGTTTCCTGCCTTATAAATCAGATTTACTGTGATGATATATGTACTTCTCTGTACTTTTATAGTCAAAACACATCTTAAAACTTTTATGACAGCTTTTCAACCACTAAAGGCAAAATATTCTTAATATTAAAAACATGCTCACAGCAACAGATCCAATGTCTGCTTCTCTTCTATTTGTTCAGCAAAGTAAGCGGATTTAAAATGGCACCATGCAGGTAACATTAGATGCAGACTTTTGTATATTTTGAGCCGATGCCTTTGCTTGCCGAACACTTTTTCCATATGTGACACCATCTTTTTTGCGCCACAGAAACTAAAGGTGAAGGTTTTGTCAGATGCAAAATGAAAACAAAAAAAATGTCAGCAAGTGATTTTTTTTTCACTTATCTAAAAATATGCACGTTGTCAGAAGGACAGTTGCCAAAATGGTGCAGACAAAGCTGCATATGCAGAAAATCACATGTCAATGTTTAACTGTGCACTGCCCAGGAGGTGTGGAAGTCATGGCCCAATAACAGCTGTGCTGCCTCACGTTAAAAAGCGACTGCAGAGTCTTCTTAATGTGGGACAGATGTGCTCAGTGACACTGCTGTCTATTCAGGCAGGGAAAACAGTAAATCAAAATGTATTAAGAGCCAATTGATGTGAAGCAAAATGTGTGGATTCCTTGCTCCTCTTGGCTGTTGAAACACAAACCGGAGAGCTATTTAGAAGTGTGAGGAGATGGACTGAAGTGTGGACAGATCCCTCATGACTGATCACCAGCTTTCTGGAGGCCACATGGAGTCTGTGTTGTGGTCTGTAATGTGTTCTGACTTTGGCTACTCAGCTAAAGTGCAGCCCTGTATCTTCATTCTGTGTAATAGTGATGTGCGGATCGATACTGAAATATCGATTCCTCCGATACCAGTCATTTATGTTCTAGAATCGATTCTCATATTAAAATATCGATATTTTAGTAATGTAGGGTAAATTTGTAGTTTATCATTAAGAGGAACAGAGTGGAAAGAAACTATACCATTTGGATTGTCTACATTGGAAGGAACTACTTCCTCTTCCGCCTTTAATAGTCGTGTGCGAAATACGGCTGTATAAATGTGTTGCAGCCCCTTGGCGTGCGCACTCACAACAATGGCTGGGTGTAAATGGAGTAATGTGTGGACGTATTTTACCTCCACAAACAGCCAAGATGCGGTTTGTGATACATGTGGCAAGAAAGTGAGGTGTTCTGGCAACACCATTTACCTCGTCAAACACCTCAGAGTAAATCATATCACAGAATATGACGAGGCAAACTGAAGACGAGGAGAGGGACAGGTGCTGCTAGGGCGAGACAAACGTCTCTCGAGGAGTCCTTTAGTGCTGCAGGCAGGCAACATGCTCAAATGGCACACAACTTCAGTTTTCTGTATGATAATTCTGCATTATTAAGTGATAAGAACAAGTAATCTGAAGTCCTGTAATCATTATGAATCTATAATTTGAGATAAAATAAAGGATAAAGTTAAAAAAAAGTTTTTGTACAAAGTATCAGTATCAGATCAGTATCGCTGATACCACCCTGAATTTTACTTGGTATCGGATCGGAAAGCAAATCAGTGGTATCGCACATCACTGCTGTGTAATACTGTGTAATACTGACAGAGAGTGATCAGGGAAGCTACCAGCTAACCGCGTTTAGTTTAATGAGTACTGGAGCTTTTGCTGAGTAGTTGATGGTGTCTGTGTGGAACAGGAAATTGGCTGGTGCCTGTAATGCTCAGCTGGCACATGATAGGACAGTACTATCTGCAGATTCAGTTTGGAAAGCAATCTTACTTAAATCTCATCATCTCTGTAACAGAGTCTACCGGGATTGAGTGTTTAGGATGAGCAACAGTGCCTCCTGGTGGGGCAATCCGATTCCTGCATCCACTTTTAAAGGGAACCTGTTACTCCCATTTCCAGCTCCATGTTTTTCTTTGACTCTACTACAGCAGATTTGCATGATTCACAGTTCAAAATAATCTTTATTTGTCGAATATTGGCTGTCTGTGCATATAGCTAACACAGCTTTGTGCCTGAGGTCACCTGATCTCAATGTCAACATACAGAGCCAAGAGTACAAAAATCTATCTCAGAAAATGTTTAGATCTGAAGTTTGATCAGTGAGACTTACGATGACACTCATACAGAGGCTGACTTCATTATTTGAAATTTGGTAAAAGGACCTCATCTCTTCACTGAGCCTCACCGTGCACATGATGTGCCTGATATCATCGTGTTATTGATGGGCGCAGCTCTTCCTGTGGTAGTAGAAGTGCTGAGCGGCAAAGCTAAGATGATGCGAGATAGAAGGCTGAAACACAGAAAAGCATCCACATCTGAGTCTGGTGCTCTGTGAAACCACAAGTAGATGTGCTATTATTGTTTTTCCAGACTTAGCAGAATTTCTTTACCTTTTTTCTTTTTTTTCTTTTTTTTTTAAACAACCATGATCAAGAGAACTCGATACAAGCGTTCAAAAAAGCAACACGAGACAGCTTTCACAGTTGGTTAGGTTTAGGCACTAAACTAGCTTTTGTCAAATGTGTTAAAAAGACTGCAAAAATAAGGTGTCATGAGGGATTCAACAGTTAGTCGCTTTTACCTTTTTTTTAGCTTACTTTACAGTTTGATGTTAATTTCAAGAGCCAACAGTGACAGCTGTCAAAGTTGATTCTGTGTCTTTTGCTAATTTAAGTGTTTATATCTAGTTCTCTTGGTCTGGCTTGGAGTGTCTCGCAGTATTAATTAGACTCAGGGTGGCGCAGTGTGTCGAGCACTTTCTGTTACACCAGAGAACGACTCATCAGGTTTGCAGAGGTTATAAAATGGAGCACATTTGTGTGAGTTCTCTGCACGTTGTTGTTGCAGTAGAAGCTGCAGTGAGGCATTTCCTGTGGTTGGTTTGTGTTGTGTTAAAAACTATAGTTGCAACTTGTAAAACCATCAAGTTCCAGAAGTGTTCATTGGGGAGTAGTAAACCTGTTGACCACAGATCCACTCTTCAGTCTTTTCACATATGCACAAACTCCAGTACTTGAATGATGGCATGTTTTTTTAACCTAAATTTTATAACTATTTACTAACTAATACTTACACTTTCACATACAAAAATTTCAACAGGACTCTGAACTCCTTTCACAGATGAGAGTCCTGACATATCCTATGCAAGTCCACACTGTAATCCATCCATCCATATTCTTCCGCTTATCTGGGGGCAGCAGCCTAAGCAGAGAAGCCCAGACCTCTCACTCGCTCGCCACCTGCTTCAGCTTGTCCGGGGTCTGCCCCAGGGCCTCTTCCCAGTGGGACATGGCCAGAACACCTCGCCCAGAAGGAGCCCAAGAGGCATCCTGGTCAGATGCCCGAACCACCTCAACTGTAATCAAATCAATAGAAATAAAATCAACACCGTCCAGCACTGAAGGTTACAAAATTTGAAACAAGCATATGTCAGCATTCGCGATGTTATTTTGTTGGATACCACCATAGGGTATAAATAGCCGTCCTAGAAGACAAAATTAGTTTCACTCCCAGGTCCCCCAGGACTGTTAAATATTTAGTAAGCAGTGTCTTGATGCATGCTCAACCAATCAGGTAAGGAAATCACAAAAAGGTGATTCTGTTCATCTGGACACGATGTTTTCAGTGAGAGAAACGTTTCATCACTCATCCAAGTGACTTTCCAGTCTCCGTCCCAGAATCAACTTTTTGATATTTAGTAAGCAGCAGGCAGGTACCTTAGTTCTCTATACAGACTGGGAGCCGGTGACCTGAATCCATACTGGAGTTTTTTGTATGGCCATGATGCCAAAAGTGTGGGTTGCTGCACCCCGGTGGACCACGAGAATTCATTTAACAAACAGGAAAATGTGATTTAAAAACTTTGAGAACATTTTATTTTATTGGAAAACAGGACTTACGTAGAGAAAATCTTTACAAAAGTAACATGGTGTAATTAATACAATTCTCTATCATTTTTCCATAAAGTACCTTTGGACTTAATTGTAGTTACTATTTGTTAAGGGTTATTAGTCCATGCCATAGCGTCCTCCTTCTCTCCTTATTAAGGTTCTCTGTTTATTCATTTCCTCTTTTATTTTGCTAATTAGTTTTCTCTTGTGTTTACTTTGACTTTAATTAGTCTCAGCTGATCCTTTTCCCCACCAGTTTCCACTTCTGTTGAGCGCACTCAGTGTGTCTTTGTGTATAAATAACCCGAGTTTCCTTTTGTCCCTTGCTGCAGTTTGTTATCCTTTGGCTTTTGCTGTTTACGTGCCACTGTGGATTTTGTGTCTTCTGTTCATCCACTTTTGACCTAGTTGGAGCTTTGTTCTTATTCACTTTGTTTTGTCTGCGAGTCCTGCTTTTGAGTTTTTTTGTCACACCCATGACACCTGCCTTTTATCTTATTGTTAGCAGGACAGAATTTAAAATGCAAAAAAGTGCTGTTGGAAGAGCTCAACAACAAGCATGAGATTAAAATGAATGAATGAAAATAGGAAGGAAATGTGTAATAATATATTTGTGTGAATAAAAGGTTGGGTGTGCCACAGAAGATTTCCTGAAGTTTGGAAAGAGCTGTTGAATGGAATAAACCAAGAAAATAATTCATATTTGTTAGTAATATTCAGACCTGCTGTTAGGTGGGTTTTGGTATTATTTTTTTAGTAACAATGCTTTCATGTTGCCTTCAGCGAGACAGTGAATATTAGACTTTAGAATATTAGAACGTTCCAGATTAATACTAATGCTGCTATGCATGCTGGATGTGAAGGCAACTGCTTTTTTTGTTTGGTTGTTGTTGTTTTTTAGTAATTAAAGAGGCATTTCATGCATTTCCCAAATGTGAAACTTCTTCTTTGACCAATGGTCAGACTTACACACTTTCACTGGATAAAGCAAGAGTCAAACTAGAAAGTTCTGCTTTTGTAATAGAAAGCAAAAGTCTGTTTGCGGCACTACAAAGAGGAAGAAGACTTTGAAGACAGAAATTGGCCAAATCAAGCTGATCCACGTAGCGTACCTGTGTCATGCCTCATTTGAATTTTTTTTTTCTCTACCCACAGTTCATGGTTTAATATTTGTCAGTTTCTTGTCTTAGGATATGGAAAGTAAACCCAGGAACAGAAGCAGCATCATGACCTCAGCTCTGTATCCTTATTTCATTTTTTTCTGCCTACCCTTCTGAGGTAGTTTTTCTCACCATGAGAGTTTGGCAAGAAAAAACGTCTGTCTGTAATGATTGAGTTTTGTGGTCATTTTTTCCGCCTTGAATGTAAAAAGAAATCCACATTTCTCTGTTTTATTTGAGCTACCATGGTGCCCTAAATGCCTCAACCTCAGCAAAGGTGGACTGTTTGGGCCTGAGTGCCACATGAGTGGATTTTTATACTCTTGGAACATTTCAAGTGGTTTCCCTGTGGTTAGACAACTCATTTGCAATCAATTCTCTGTGGTTTTACCTTTAAACTAGACTGAAGCAGGAAAGCCAAAGCTTTAGGAAAGGAAATTCAGTAGCATTCCTCTGCCATGAGCTCCTCCAAATATTTGGAAACATACAAGTTCTACAATAATTTGCAGCGTCTGTGCCGATAAAGGACCAGGCATGCCTCGCTGCTCAGCTTCTCCTGCAGTGACCACGTGCAAAGAAATAATATATTACAACTTCTGCAAATTTGGTTGGATCAATTTAATTACAAACTCTGTGTCTTTTTGATGTGGTACTTTAGAAAGTACTCGGGACATGACTGCCAGGATTTGGGCTCTTATGTAGTCCTTCATGCATTTAACTAAGTGTGTGCTGCTGTAGCTAAAGACCAGCACAGATTCATTCTGTGTGACCTGCGTCTTGGTGTCGCTGTACACTTTGTTATTGAGGTGACAGATCAGCAATAGCACCAGTTTATAATGCTGCTTTGGGTACGGCATGGTGCACAGGCCATCCAGGGCATGCCACATACGAACCCAGTGTGTGCACAGGCATTATAAAAACCCCACATCACACTGTTTAGATTCAATCTTATAATGTCTGCATGCATATGAACTGGCATTAGTAGATTTTACAGTGTTATCCACAGATATATGGTGTTATCAGCCAGTTGTAAGGTTTCTGACAATCAATGTTTTTTGCCCGATGTGGCTCAATAACATAAAATGGAACCACACTATTGCCGGGGAAAATAGAGAGCGAGGCTGGGGAATTTATTTTCCACTCCCAGCTGGAAAACAAAGAAAGTACCCTTGAAAGAGCCTTGTTTACATAATTGCCTGATAATTAGTGAATATAAGTGGAAAGATAAAGCTGTTAAGGAACATTTGCTTGTTCTTCTTTTTCCTTTTTTTTTCCCATTTAGGACTGCAAGATAATAGATGCTACATAAGAATAATGTTATATACATCAATGTCTGTGAAGGTTCTCAGTCATCCATTGCAGTCTAAGGAGCTAGGAAAGAAAAGCATCTGGACATCTTTAAGTTTCCTGAAGACGTTTCACTTCCTATCCGAGAAGCTCTACCTAATCCTCGGGCCACACTCCTTTTCACACTTGGACTCATGTGAATAAATAGGGGTCTATGACCACCTTGGGGACACACCCATAGGGCTTAAATCCAGGACTTGCCACCAATTACTCTTAGAACTGAAGAAGCTTCTCAGATAAGAGGTGAAACATCTTAAGAAACTTAAAGAAGTCCAGACGCTTTTGTTTTCCAAGCTCCTTAGAGTATATAGTTTGTAAATATTACTGTCGTTGAACTCATGTGAGGAAAAATCTCTTACATTTAGGTTTAATGCTTGCAACTGGTCCTGGCATAGAAGGCAAAGTTGTCCATGGCCAGTAATGTCTTCAAATACTTTAGCACAATGTTGTGTTCTGTGTTTGCTTCCTTACCGTACAAATGGTCCCACTTTGGGTGCATTTGTTTCATTAATGTGAGCAATATCTCTGAAGAAGTGTTTGTTTAATAGTTTCATCTAGCATCACCATCCCTTCTGAAGGCGCACATGGCTTGTAAAATGTTGAGCTCACATTTGGCACATACAAGTTCCCCAGTCGGAGAGCAACTGTTAAAAGTCACATGTTTGGCCAGTCAGTGTAATTGCATTTATTTTGTGCGGTAATGTTTTTTGAAGTGAGGTGGAGCAGATGCAGAGGATCTGTTGATTTAATCGTAAAATACATGAGTGCAATGGTTTGTGTACTCGTAGCCTCCAAATTACCCTGTATTCTTATTTTTAGTTTCACCTACCTTGTGTATCTAGCGTCTATAAAGCATTTTTCCACAAGTATTGCCAAAGGGAAATAAAAATTTCACAAGGAAATGCTATTCGTAGCTTTTAAAAGAAACACTGTAAAACGTGTCAAACCTATCCTTTCATTAAGGGTGAAATTTTCCTCCTGCACAACGCCAATCATCCAGATAGCAGATAATATACAGCGGCTTGCAAAAGTATTCGGCCCTCTTGAACTTTCCCACATTTTGTCACATTACAGCCACAAACATGAATCAATTGTATTGGAATTCCAAGTGAAAGACAAATACAAAGTTGTGTACACGTGAGAAGTGGAATGAAAATCATACATGATTCCAAACATTTTTTACAAATAAATAACTGAAAAGTAGGGTGTGCGTAATTACTCAGCCCCCTGAATCAATACTTTGTAGAACCACCTTTTACTGAAATTACAGCTGCCAGTCTTTTAGGGTATGTCTCTACCAGCTTTGCACATCTAGAGACTGAAATCCTTGCCCATTCTTCTTTGCAAAACAGCTCCAGCTCAGTCAGATTAGATGGACAGCGTTTGTGAGCAGCAGTTTTCAGATCTTGCCACAGATTCTGGAATTGTGGAAAAGTTCAAGGGGGCCGAATACTTTTGCAAGCCACTGTATATATATGGAGAAATCTCTGTGCGCAAAGCTGAAAATAAATTCTGGGTACTGATGATCTTTGGGCTCTCAGACAGCACTGCAGTACAAACAGGCGTGATTCTGTCATGCCTCTGCAACACTTACCCTCAGCTGTCTGTGAATACATTTTGCTGTGCCATCCACACATCCAGGTTTAGGTTCTTTTAAAAGTTCAATAAAACGCTTGAACTAAAAAAAAAAAAACAAATACCATTACAAGAAAGAATAAAATTGCATGTACAGTCATTACAATCATAAAAGATATCAAGTGTAAAAGCAGTAGATTATTCATACATCCAGTTGTACAGTAGGGGGAGAGGGGGCTCAAGGGAAGCTTTTCAGTATGCACCTGACTGTATTATAAAAGCTTTTCCCCAGCAGAGCGGTGCAGTATTTTAAAGCCCTGTAGTTCCTTTCTGAGGGCAGCAAGTCAAACAGATGATAAAATGGGTGAGTGCTCAATGACCCTCTGGGCTCTGAAGTCGTAAGTGTAGAGGGCGTAGAAGATGGGGCTAAGCACACAGCCTTGTGGTGCTCCTGTGCTCAAAGTGAAGCCTGAGGAGATGTAATAACCAAGTCTTACAGTTTCCGTCCTACAGCTTAGAAAGTCCTTATCCATAGTGCTTTGTTATCCAGAGCAGTTGTCCAGGCCAGACCGCATGAGTCACACTAGTCATCAAGGCAGGACCTACAATGTAAATTTTAAGCTGTGGTTCAGCTTAAAAAGCTGAAGTCAGAGTAGACGCTCATTATGTAGGAAAAGTCTGACCTTTGGCTCTTTGATCGCAAATGGAGCAGATCTCGTGGGCTTGTAAGTTCCTTTTAGTGGCATCAGCGATGTTGATGAGTGGTAAACAAAGTCTGACTTGAAATAATTTTTGTCAAAAAACCTCACAGAAAACAGGCGTCTAAGAATACAAAATGTTCAGATTGTGAAAAAGAGTGGATGTTTAAAGCATGTGACGTGTTGTGACGTGTTACAGGAAAGGTATTTTCATGTGTTTCAGACAGGCCTTCTAAACACAAACTTAACAATGTGGTGTATGCTGTACAGTGCAGCGAGGAATGCTCAGACCTCTACATTGGAGAGACCAAACAGCCACTTCACAAGCGCATGGCACAACACAGAAGAGCCACCTCCACAGGACAAGACTCAGCAGTCCATCTGCATCTTAAGGATAAAGGACACTCTTTCGAGGATGCCAATGTTCACATTTTGGACAGAGAGGACAGATGGTTTGAAAGAGGAGTGAAAGAAGCCATCTATGTCCACTGTGAGCGACCATCTTTGAACAGAGGCGGGGGTTTACGACACCAACTCTCTGCCATCTATAAACCAGTTTTGAGATTCCTTCCCAGACGCCTTAACGCCCACTCACATCCTGGGCCATCTGACCTCAGGAATTCGCATGATAAGGTGGGGCCAGGTTTCACAATGAACACACCCGAAACTCTGGCTGATTGGGACCCACGCCCAGTTTCCCACCTTGGCTCAGGCGATTAGAGGATCATCAGGGGGTCCTTTTGTCCCTCTGTGGGGGGTTACTCCCACTAGGTTTAAATCTGGGACTCCCCACCATTTGACCTTAGAACTGAAGAAGCTTCTCGGATGAGAGGTGAAACGTCTTCAAGCAACTTAAAGAAGTCCAGACGCTTTTCTTTGCAAGCTCCTTTGACTACGATGACCTGGATGACTGAGAACCTTCACAGACCTTCTAAACTTATTTCCTTACATCTCAAAACTGGCTTATTGTACCTGCCTCTGCTGCATGCTGGGCTCACATTCACAGGCTATTTAGCTAAGCAGAACTCAGAAAGAAAAATGTTTTTATTGATTAGGTACAATACAGTTGGACTTAAAAACTCCCTTTTTCGACAAGAAGAAACCTTCTGCATAACCAGGCCCATGGAGGGACAGCCATCTGGGGATGAGAAGATCTCCATCCAGGTTATCCTCAGTAGGTAGATGGGTCAGTAGGTAGAGTGGTGGTTCCTTGATCGGAAGGTCGGGGGTTCAAATCCACTTGAATGGCTACCCTGAGGTACCCCTGAGCAAGGTACCATCCCTACACACCGCTCCCTGTGCGCCTAATTGAAAATTGCTTGCATTTAAAACCGCAAAGGGAATTCAAAAAAAGAAAGAGCTTTATTCAAATGTAAATAACTACAGAAAAAAAGCCAATAAAGTGCCTCTTCACCACAGTCAAGGAAAAGAAATGTTTTGCCTTGGATCTCACAAAGTGCCATTGAATCAAACTTGTCAGCTGACACTGGGAAATAAAAAGGAACAGAAGAGAATTATCTTTACTTACGTAATTACCCCACTGAAATTTCTGAAGGCCCCTTTCTTCCACTGACATCTTCTTCCGTAACACAATCACATTACATATGCAGTCAGACTGTCAGGTTTAACTCACCAAAGAAACTATCCATAACAAACTACTGACCAACAGACATTCTCGCATGCATACTCAGTAGGTGCTATGGCTTGATGTGAGCTGACTCTTGCCCACTAACGTGCCCAGCGGGCAGCTTCATCAAATTGTTTGATGACCAAAAAAGACTGACGCGGCTTGGCGCTTCAGAGAGAGTCTGGTGTGCGGTGTAAAAGCCGTTATTTTCCATCTTCCTCAAGAAACGTCACATGATGTCTTGGTTTGTGATGGATGCTTTGCACCTCTCCAGCTGAGTTTCAGAAAGTGTTTTGGCATCTTTTGCCAGTACCACACTCTATTAAGATCTTTAATGATGGTTCTTTTTCTTTTTTTTTGCTGAATTTCTGCAATTTTAAACATGTTTTTCAGAAAACTTTGAGAAAAGGCACCTAATAATTCTTACCAAAAGTATCCAGGGGAGTTGTTTGCTTACTTTCCTCTGCGTCTGTGTACAGCATGTACCATTACACCCATAATATCTATAAGGAAATGAGTGGGCACACATCCACAATGAATCATGATTTCCATGGTGCATAATGGTTCAATTAAAGTGTTTGAGCAGTCTAATATTCTCCTATAGGGTTACAAAACACTCTCATCAGACAAAACAGAGTGAGAAACAAGACACCCAGTGTCACAACAACCAGGGCGGGGGTTCTAAATTTGGGGGTTGGGAGGGACTTCACACCAACTCCACTGACTTTAAAAAAAAAAAAAAAAAAGATGTACTTTAACTAAATTTCATTGGTGCAGACTGAACCTGCATTACACTATTTTAAAACTTACTTTTATCATCAGCAGTTTGGAATTTTGCAAGAAGCAGCTTCATAATTAAAAATTCTGATGCTGCATTATTAACAGCTCAAAAGTATTCACTTCAACATCCCCCATCACCCCCAAAATGGAACTTTAACCAAAGCAAAAAGAAGAAAAAATGTTACAACTATACATATGTAAACTGCTATAGCATACAGTAGCATTAGTCCACACACACCATGAAGTCAAGCACTGATGCAATACAGGCAGATCAGCAGTTCCTGCTGCCAGCCAGTATCAGCTGATTCTCAGATCCTACATCCTTCCATACATCCAAATAGGAACCATGTCATGCAGGGAATCCAGTTTAAGGAGTTTTAGCCTACCCACATTAGCTGCACATCTGCAAGCTGCTTTGGAACCCACCTCCACTTGAACTCCTTCTTTAACAATGAAGATAACCAAATTGGACTAATTATATTTTTTGCCATTGATCCCTGCTATGTTCTGTACTGGGATCTTGCAGCTGCTCTTTCCACCTCATATTTCATGGGTGGGGTGGATCAGGAGGTACAGCATGTCATCCACTAATTGGCTGCTTCAATCTGCTCGCCAACGTATCCTTGAACTGAGCCCCAAGTTCCTCTCCAGTGTGTTCATCAGAGCATGAAGAATGTTAGACAGAAAGCACTGAATGTGTATGACTGGGAGTGAATGGGTTAAAGAGGCCTGTGCTTTAAGTGCTCCAGTAGAGTAGAAAAGCACTATATAAGAATCCATCCAATAGATAGATAATAGATGGATAACTCTTTAATGTCATTGCACAGTCATTCATAGTACAATGGTACAATGAAAATGGAAAACTGTCCCACGTCGGCACTACATACAACACAACACGACACAGTAACTTAACTTTGACACAGTAACTTAACTTTGACCATATACATGTGTGGAAGGGCAGAACAAAGCCTCCAAATACAAATGACTGCAGATGTAAAATAAAGACAAATTTTTATTATAGTGGTTCAGACTGAACTAATACTTTATTTAGACTGTTCATTTATCCTCATAGAATTATAAAACTTTACATATATAAATAATTTTCATAATACTGATCCACCAGGACCATCCATGTGACTGTAGTCAGTAGTGACTGATTGCTGTACTACTGCTAACACATTATTCTGCTTTAAACTTACCAAGTGTTTTGGGGTTTGGGTTTTTTATTTTGCTTTTTGTTTTGTTTTTTTACTTCAAGGCAGTAGATTTGATATAGATGGATTGGATGATGACCACCTTACTGAGCTAACTAGTCAACACAGTAAAGGATCACACTCCTGCAGTGGGGACAGGGGATTTACATGTAGATGTCCATAAATATCACAATGACAGAGTGATTTCTGGACTGGACCTTCTACATGGATACTGTGCCCGATGCATGTTTTGCCTCTCTACCATGACCGATTTTGACTGAGGAGATAACATAATAATAATGGTTTGCATTTATATAGCACTTTTCGAGACCCTTAAAGTGCTTTACAATTCCATTATTTACTCACTCTCACATTCACACACTGGTGGAGGCAAGGTACAGTTGTAGCCACAGCTGCCCTGGGGCAGACTGATGCGAGGCTGCCATATTGTGCCATCGGCCCCTCTGGCCATCATCCGGTAGGCAGTAGGTGAAGAGTCTTGCCCAAGGACACAATGACCAAGACAAACAGAGCTGGGGATCGAAACTTCCGGTTACAAGATGAGCTTCCCAACCCCCTGAACCACGGTCACCCACACCATCAATGTTTCTGCCATATTTACTGGAAATCCCTTTCTTGGACCTCTTTTTTTAAGGTCCCATTACAAAGTATTTCTGAAACAAAACAGTATAGAAGGAAAATAAAGTAGTAAAAACAACAATCTCATTTGGACTAAGTATCAACTAACATTTTACCAGAGATGCATGGACAGCAGACAGTATGTAGTGCTGTATGGCAGCTCTACAAAATGCTCTCTTTGCCTTTCTCACTAATGTGGTTTGCTGCAGTATATCTGCTGCTATGAAACAAGCTGATAATATGTATTTGATATATTACAGGCTGAGTTTGAAACACTCACTCAAAATCATGTAGTGGAAAATGTACCTTCATGTTGTGCAGCGCCCTGTTATTGTCTTTCAGTTTTAGAGTGCATGGCTCTACACTAGGCCGAATCATCCCAGCCCATCCCTGCACCGCAAACAGAAAACCACACGGAGATCAAAGCAATGGTAATGATGCTAAGGGCATGTTAGAAGGACAACTGCAAACGTTTACTTTCCTCAAGTCCCATCAGTCACTAATTAAATCAATTTATTTTAGGACTGAGATTCCTTCCAGCCTGCATTCATTTACCTGCAATCAGTGCACCCCAAACACAAAATCACCAAAAATCCAGACTTTCATTTCAGCCTGCTTGTTATTGAGACATTCACAAAGCCAAATGTGTTCACAGAGAATTATATGATAAGGGGGGAGAATGGAAGGCTTTCCTCGACACAGACTGTACATATTAACACAGTCAGCCCTTCTATTCAGCAGTTTTGTTGCATGTTGAAAATATAATTGCTATTTGTTTAGATATGTGTAGCTTGTGGGCGATGCACACATGCACATGGAGGTTTATGTTGTTGTTTCTGAGTGTAGACAGGATTGGAGAACATCTTTCTGACCATCAGTGCTCACATGTTATGATACTATAACTGTCTCCTCCCTGGATGTGTCTTCTGTCACGTTTTCATTCTTTCCTGTGGGACAGTTGCCCCTCTCCCTCTCTTTTTCTATTTAACTTCCATGCTATCTCTCTCCCTTATTTCAGTTTTGGCTAACGTATGTAAAAGTTATATATTTGGCTGCTCAGATGGAGTGCAGGATTTACAGAAGAACGAAAAGCTGTTTATCATCAGATCCTGACAAATCACAGTTCTGAAGTTACACAGTAATCGTGTCACCTGATCGTGAGTCCCATTAGATTATTGCAAACAGATTATATATTACAGATCAGAGAGAAGAAGGAAAGAAACACATTCAAGAGATTTGCGTTGTTGCAGAGCTGTATGCCTGCACTTGTGTTCATAATGGATCGATTTCTGATTAAAAATGAATACTGCAAATCCATCATCTCACTTTGGTTTTTGCATTGTTGCTATCCTTTGATGATCTGAAAAGAAAACTCCTGCAGTTGTATGTCTAATGAGGTCAGCTGCAAAAATAAGCGTCCATGCGCCAGATTTACTGACCCCATCCTGGCTTTAAAGACCTATGTTTGGGATTTCAAGAAGGGGCGCAGCATCAGTTTTTCTACAGAAAGTGGTGGGAACAGGTTTGACTGCATGTGTGTTTGTTTGTTTCCCCTTCATGGCACCAGATTTTGGGGGAGAATATTTAAACGAATCACATAAAGATTTGAAGCTTGCAATTTAATGTTAAATTTAACACACAAATAAAGCACAGAAAAGCTGAGAGTGCAGCGCCAAATCTTTGACTCAGTGACTCCTCATGCTGAGTGCGCACATACACACGAACCATTCAGCTGCTCCCTTATTTACAAGGGCTCGACACAGCTGGTAGCTCCGCATCTTTTGATTTGGCTGACTTTTACACCAGACGCCCTTCCTGCAATCCCCAAAGGATTTGTGTCAACTTCCAACCGGGTATCAACCCGGGAATCTGTCACTTTTCCTGTAAATGTGCAAACCTTTACAGTTGATTTGTGTTTGATTCTTGAAATATAACATTTGACTTTAATAAGTATCTCCAAATCATGCAGACCATAAAAAAACCCCAGAGCGATTGATGCCAGTGACTCTGTAACAGTATCTTCATTAGCTCACGTTCATCTTTAGTTCTGACAGTAAATCATGTTTTCTGTTCTGCACGTCGTCCAGGTCCACTGTTATAGACAGAGTTCAGGCTTATATGGTGGGATAGTTTTCAATAATCTGGCTGTCCTCTGAATAAATCTTACACTCCACCTCAGTCTCAGTCCTCAGGACCTCACACATAGTGTCCAGCAGCTTCTGTCAAAAGACTTCCTCCATCCATCTAACCAATCCAAGGTAGTTCACCCTTAAATAAACCTCATATTGATTCTTCTTCAGCCACTTCCTGTTTGTTTCTTAACTGGTGCACTCCAGAGTACCTAGAGAAACCCACTCCAGGAATCTTCTTGCTCTGTGCATGCTAACTACCCCACTACCATGTCATCCTATTACAGATCTCTTGCCTGTCTCAGTGCAAGGGGTTACACAGTGTGAGAAATGGATCTGAACAGATTTGGGTTAAATTTGACCGAGAATAGCATTAATTTATAGTTTTCAGTTACGTGACCAACTTGCTGCCCTTGCAGGCAAAACACTTACTCCTTCAAATCAGCAAATAGTAGATAGTGGGCGGTACTGCAGAACAAAAGTGTTGTTTCTTTCGCCCGTCTGCAGCCAAGAGTATTTGGATCATTTGTCCATGGAGGAAAAATGAAGATATGAAGAGAAACTGGGAATTTTGTGGCTTTGGGATCAAAATTCTACCCCAGCAGCTTTATTTAAATTCCTAAAAGTGCCAGCTTCTCTCCCAGAACAGATGTTGGTGCGATACTCTACGCCCATCTGGCAGCAATAAATGAACATAAGTTGGTTAGTGCATCTGAGAGGTCAGCAACTATCTGGCATTATTGCTAAATTTAAACTCAAAGACATGCAAAGTATGGCTGGAGGGCAAAGGACCCTGCTACTGTTTTTGCCCTCCAGCTGGGCGTGTCCCACGAACTCTGACTTCATGTGAAAACTATGGACTGTAGTATCTCTAGAACAGCATAGATGGTTGTGTGTGTGTGTGTGTGTGTGTGTGTGTGTGTGTGTGTGTGTGTGTGTGTGTGTCTGTGTAATTTGAATCCCTTTAGGACAAGTAATCAAATTTCAGGTTTACAAATTGCATTTAGGGTATTTTTGCTGGTGTCAAATGTCAAAACAAAATTTTGCATGAACACAAGGTTTGGTAAATATTGCTCTAAATATCATGATGACAGCTTTGACTGCTCTTTTTGGAATCAATTCCAGCAATAAATGCAGTGTGAAATTACATATCATTAGTCAAACCTGTGTTTGACAAGTCAAAATATCTCCAGTGAAAGTAATTTTTTGCTCTTCATAAAGGAAAAGTTTTGGAACCTAAGCTAATTTGGTTTTCAATAGTTAAATGAATACACTGACATAACTCCCATACTGCAGTATTTTAATACATTTAAACCTGGCCTGCAAATTACATTACATCAGACTCTAAATTCATTTTTGTCCTCCTGATCATAGCTGTGGCCTTCACAGCATCAGTGCAAATACCAAAATAAGCAGATGGACACATCTTCATAGCATCTGCAGGCTATAAAGCTAGCTAACATGCAGTGCAATAGCCTTTATTCAGAACTTAAACCAGCATGCTTTTGCATATTTAAAAAAAAAATCAATAATATGTTCGAAATTAAAACTCTGTATCCTCTTAAAGATTGGTAATTAGCTGTTTCACCTGTTTTTATGCTCGTTACTTGAAGCTGGCTTACTACGGCTTTATTTGCAAAAACATAAACAAAAGCACTTAGTGTAGTTACACACTGTTTATGACAATAAGTTGCCTGAAATGTTTGATTGACTGATATCTGCTATGCAAATCTGCAGGTGTGCAGATATGTGTCTGTAGCGATTATAAGTGGTGTGTCAGCTGAACTGAACTGAACTCAAGTCAGGAAATAGAGCCAGAAGAATAGAGGCATGAGCACGTCTTTTCTCTATCCTGAATACAGTCAAACGATGGGTCTCTGCTCTCTGAAGAAAAGTAAACTAATACTGCAACTGCGGTTATTAGTAGCAAATATCTGAGAGACTCTACGCTGTGTGGTAACACTTGCAGGAAAACAAATTTCTCCATACATGACCACAAACAATAGATTGAAAGTTTTAAAGATTAAATTAGAGAATGATAAAGGTGTTCTAGACGTGTTCCTCAGGCCAACTAAAAAAGCTCTGGCTGTAAGCAGCAGACATTTACCACAGTACTAGTTAGTGGGCTGGTGATGAAACTCTACTCCAAGCCTCGTGGGTGGTCAGCAAACCATGAATCGGGGAGAGTTGAGTGGTAAAAGCTAACATTGACCCCAAACAACCACATAATCTGCCAAACCATTCTTAACTATGCCTCTCTCATTCTCAAGTCTCAGATCTCTCTCAAGTGTTTCCAAGAAACCCAAGAGGCGCTGCACATTGTAGGCCTAATGATGGGCATGTGGGTAATTACAGCATTCTCAAATGTGGCAGCACGAGTGGTTATACTGCTCACACACCGACCTGGCACCTCCTCACTGTCTCAGTGTCTGCCACGTCTTTAGCCTTTGTTCGGGCTGGGTCCTGCCATAGATGTGTGCTGTTTGGAGTACTAAGGTACACTGCTGTGCTCTTTTTTTTGTGTGCATCGGCCTTTTATCTTGTTCGGGAATGAAAATGAGCTTTCTGTAGGGATGCTTTTGATAAAAATCTGTTTCGTTTATTGGACTCAAGCCCAGTTTCTATTTTCTCTTTTGATGATTTTATCTCCATTCTCTAGGTAACTAACTGAAAATATATCCACTGTAAAACTTGTAACACTCAACACACTGTACATGACATTTGAAGCAGTACTAGAACTCAGTAACTTCCCCGAGGCCTGATAGTTAAAAAGTATGTGTATGTTCAGAAGGGAAGTTTAACTAGAGTGTGAAAAAAAAAAAACCTGGTGCAAAAATTGCAATTTATGGAACTCTAGATATTCAAATCTTGAGGTTCAAGAAGAGGATTTAAAAAAAAGAAATAATTACAAGGAAGTTAATAACACATTCATGTATTCCATGTATTTTTAATACATGAGTTGTTATTCCTGGTGAAGTGATGGCAAAATACAACTCAGCCTCTTCACTATCTGTTTTGTATGTTTATTTAATCTGAGCATTTACGTATTCTTTTATTTATGTAAGTTTAGTGATTTTTTTATTTTGCTAAAAAAAAAGCCATTGAAGCTTTACTTGTTTTATCCAAATACTTCATTGAACTGTTGCCATTTATACACTAGTTGTAGTCAAAGACAGGACATGCCATGGCTGTAGTGCAATGTTGCCTTCAAATGCTGGTCGTAAGCCGAATAGAAACATTCTGCTAATTAAAAAAGTATATAAAGTTTAATGCGAATGTACTTTTTTCTGCCTGCCTTTTTTTTTTTACAACAGTGGGATGACACTTCTTCATTTTCATACAATACACAATACTGCGACAAGTATAACTACATTACATTAACTCAAAAAACCTCATCATGGCCAAATTGTCCTGTTGTCCCTGAATGCAGCATTGATGTGGGAGAGTACGCATGAGGAGAAGGGGGGTGTGACGTCATGGCAAGGGTGCCCGGTCTCCAGTTTGGCGGAGGAGAAGTTTGTGTAGCTTCGACAAACTCTACACACCACAGGCGGGGGTAGCAAATAGAGCTAAGCAGAAACAGGACTGTTAATAACTTTTGGGGGGACTGTAATATCAACATGACATTATTTCCAATGTTATCTAAAGTGCCATTATAATTAATATTGTTGTTCTTGTTGTTTTTTTTTTTTTAAGTAGCGACCAGAGCGAAGTGGATTTATATCCTTGACGTTACAATTAACGGGTTTTATTACTGCGCTGTTGTTTCTCTCTGGTTGGGCGTTTGCTTCCCGTAATTAATGAATAGGTCCATATCGCTTTCAAGTGTCTCGTATCTGCCATCGGGCGGTCTCGCATGAACTGCGTAGAGGCAGCGAAGAGGGGGGGTCGGAGGCTCCGTCAGCAGAGCCGGGCTTCAGGATGAAGATGCCTCGGGGAGGACGCCTGTTTCTGGCGACGTGCCTCGGCTCGCTGTTCGTTCTCGTGCTGTACTTTCAGAGCATCACTAAACCAGGTAAGCCCACACATATATATTCCACTCACTGGGGAAACAGTGAGTGGGGTACTATTTAACGAACATTTTTTTTAAATGTATTTAGATACGGCAAATAAAACTGTGTTCGATATATTGTGTGGTTATCACAAGGAAGGAGAAAGCAGAGGGTCCGCACTTTATTGACGTTAGCTAAGCTAGCTCTTCTTCTCATTCGCTGTGGTGGAAAATATACGCTGGTGTAACGAGTGAAAGAAACTACAGATAATTAGGCACACACACTGGATTTAGGGTTTAGGGCAAGTGAATGACTAATTAATAGCGAGGAAAATACAAGTTATAAAGCTCTTCGTGCTTTTTGGTCTTGTGGTCTTGCTAGAGTCTGCATCCTTTGCAGTCAATTTTGCAAAACTGTGAAGTTTTAACGGTGGCATAATGAAGCGTGAATAAGCTCACATGGAAAAGGTGTAAGGGTTTGAAAGCCCTCTGCCTTTGGAGAGAGACCCCCCCCCCACGCACACACACACACACACGCACACACAATTATACATACATACATACACACACATATTCCTCCACCGTGACTCTACTCTCCTCCTTTTACCTCTACTCTCCTCTGCCTTTGTTTGCTGGGCAGCACAGAGAAAAAGGACTGCAGACATCCAGGGTGAGGAGTAGGGGGGTGAAAGAGATGTCCAGATGATGGATTTGTGCCTTGCCATGCATACTGAAGTGAAGCAGCACATGCGCTTAGAGAAGAGGAAGAACAAATATTTAAATTGGTTTGTCAAGGAGAGAAAAAGCAGCAGAGCACAGAAACCAGACAAATCAGCTGTAAGCGATATTTTTGTGCAAGAGGATTTTCCATCAGTCGGTGTGGGGATTTTTTGTTTTTGTTGAACAGTATCCAGGGTAACACTGCACGTATTAAGGAAATGGCAAAAGAAATAATCACATGCACCCCCTGAATATCAAAAAACACACACCTGAAACAAAAAACAAAAAAGCTTGAAATCACATTTTATGGCTTTCAGTAGCAGACACACAGACCACATGTTGCCAACTCCACAAGCAGCACACTAAAGCACTTTCATTGACCTCCCCCTTCCATCTACAGATTATATACCCTTACTGGTTGACCCATTGAGGCTTGGCTGCATTAGAACCCGCTAGTAGCAAATGAAAACCACATGAAAAGCAGGTTGCAGCCACAATAAAGAAGACTAATTAACTGGATGTCAGCAGAACATCTACTGAGCGTGAATTTAAAAACCGAGATCCAAGCGTTGTTTAATTTACCTTTTTCTGAAATGAAACAGGGCACAATCTTTAGCATCTTTAGATACTTTTCAGCCTACTCCCTTTAGATATTCATAAGGTATTGCATTTTTCCATAGTTCAGATCTGTGGTTCGATCCAGAACTCGTTCCATAAGCCCTGGTGTCACGAAGGATTTTGTGATGAGTAACCTTAAAGAACTGTTTTTCCTGCAGATGCTTAAGTAGAGAAAAAAATGGATTTAAGACCTGAAAACGTGATGATTAACACAAATGTTGCAGACAGTTAATGGGATTTCCATTGTGGCTTTGGTACAGTTACACTGACCATAAAGTCGTGTGTCATGGTGTCCTGGATCATCCCCGTGATTTCTGACAGATCAGTTAATAGTTTTATCTTTGTGCTGGTTTCCATTTCAGTTCCTTGTCTGTGTATAGTTGTTTTTTTGTTTCAGTATGTGCTTGGTCTCCCTTTCAGTGTACAGCGTATGCCTGTTAAAAATGAAGGTTAGTTCCCTATAGGGATTTTCCACTGGTACCTTCTCGGCTTGACATAAAGCAGCTCAACTCAACATTTTCCATTACTATCAAGTACCACCTAATGTGTGTGTGTGTACCACCTAATGTGTGTGTGTGTTGTTGTTATAGCAACATGGTCAAAATACCAGTGATGTCATTTGTATGTGACACGAATGCCAAAACAATGGAGGACGTCGAGGTGAAGGTACCTGCTGCTCATTGGTGGCGTTTTGTCAGACTTTGATTTTTGTGAAGGACATGCCCTCATCATCACTGACTTTAATCATTGATTGAGACTAGCTAATCAGTGGCACGCATTCTGTTGATGCCACATTTTCATATCTGCTCAGATCACTTGGATCCCCAGTTGAGCACTACTAACAAAGTGCCTGTTACCAGGTACTACCAGCTCATGGAGAATGCTTAAAAGTTGAGTCGCGTCGAGTTAAGCTGACCTCAGCCAACCCTTCTTTCCTTAGTCCCCCCCCCCCCCCCACCTTGTTACCTTGAATAAGTTTACCTGTGCCTTACTGTCCTTCTCAGTTGTGTAGGTGTTTAGTCTGCGTTAGGTTATCATTGTACTTCTTCTTTTTAAGTTTCTCTACTTGTGAATGTAGAGTTTTTTTGACAACGTCACGGTTACAAAAATCTGGACTTCAGATGTGTAGCAGCGGGTTGGGAAACAGCTTAAATATGTTAGCAGCTTTGCCCCGTAGTTAATTTGCCATGTTTCAAAGTTGTTCTGTTTTGTGACTTACATATGTGACTTATGTATCGAAGAACAGATTTATTGGGAGTTCAACTGTGTGAAAATGTTGGATAATTGAGGTAAGACAGCAGAAGAAACACAAACAATTGTAAACAGCTAACAGAAAGCTAACTGAGTTTATCTGTACTGAAGCACAAAGTAACATACACCCAGTACTAGGGTTTAAAAGAATCAGTACTCATGTATTAATAGTAATTTGATACTAAAATGAATATTCAATTACGATATTAAATTGCAACCACTGCAGGCAGACTTGCACATGGCTTCTTTTTTCATTAACAGCTGAAGTAATTAACGTTCATGTACTGCAGGGGGAATTTAGAGAGGTAAAGCTTCCATTTTAGCAGGTTAAGCAAGCTTAACCTGGCCACACGTTAACATTAGCAGTTTATTAGCAATTACCTGTTAGCCACATTAGCCATCTGTTATCATTAAAGTAGGGGCTAGCAGTGTGTGAGTCGCAGATAGGATATTGAGCAGTGGCAGATACACTGGCCAGCCACTTGGCTGTTTGGGAGCAATAGAGTTCTGAGTGTGGAGAACTAATCCGAGCAAATAAAGAGTGAAATTGAGAATAGAGCAGTAGAATCGGATGGTTTCAGGTTTGAAGAGCAGAGCTGAGGATGTAAAGAGCTGAAAACTGAGGTTGAGCAGTGTGAACGCTGGATGCCGGGAGATGTGGACAAAATGATAAACTTTAACTCTTCTGTTTTTACAATAATTTCTTTGAATTTATTTATTATTTTGTTCAAGTTCAAGTTCAAGGTTCTTTATTTGTCACATGCATAGTTATACAAGTATAACACACAGTGAAATGTAGCCTGACACGCTCCTCGACATGTGCAAAAATTGGGGGGGGGGTGTAGAGGAAGAACATTATATATATATATATATACATACATATAGTATATACACTGGGTGAATGTGCAGTAGTAGCAGCAAGCAGGTGAATTCTGTACATTAATATGAATAGACATCTGACTATTTTACAGGATAGACAATATAAACATATTTAAAGTTAAAGGAATTGAAATGTACATTGTGCCTTGGTTTAGTGTCTGGAAGAGAGTCCTGTCTCAGTCAATTATAGATGATGTGAGCGGGCGGGTGTGTGTGTTTAGGGCACGGATGGCTTGGGGATAGAAGCTCCTCTTGAGTCTCTCTGTCCTTGCCCGGAAGATGCGGAACCTTCTACCAGATTGCAGAAGTTGGAACAGTTTGTTGCCAGGATGGGACGGGTCCTTCAGTATCTGCGCTGCTCTAGTCCGGCATCTCCTGGTGTAGGTGTCCTGAAGAGGGGGGAGAGCAATCCTGCAGCAGCGTTCTGCTGTACGGATCACTCTCTGGAGAGCTTTTTGGTCCTTCACACAGCTGTTCCCAAACCACGATGTCATGTTCTGTGTGAGGATGCTCTCCACAGCGCCTGTATAGAAAATCCTGAGGATCTTTGGAGAGACCCTGAACTTCCTCAGTTGTCGTAGGTGATACAGGCGCTGCCTAGCCTTTTTGGTCTGGACCTGAATGTGGGCAGCCCATGTCAGGTCTGAGGAGATGTGGACACCAAGATACTTGAAGGACTGCACCCTCTCCACTGGAGCTCCATTGATGATGATGGGCTTGTAGTCTCTGTGCTGACCCCTTCTGAAGTCCACCACCAGCTCCTTGGTCTTGCTGACGTTCAGCTGGAGGTGGTTGTCCTGGCACCACGATGCCAGATTCTTCACTTCATCCATGTAGGCCGCCTCATCGTTGTTGGAGATGGCACCCAACACCACTGTGTCGTCAGCAAACTTCACAATGGTGTTGGAGCCATGGGTGGCCACACAGTCTGAAGTGTAGAGGGAGTAGAGCAGTGGCGAGAGGACACATCCCTGAGGTGCTCCTGTGTTGATGGTGATGCTGTTGGAGAAGCACCTGCCCACCCTCACCACCTGAGTTCTGCCAGTGAGGAAGTCCAACACCCATGCACACAGACGGCTGTTAAGTCCCAGATCCCTCAGCTTTGTGAACAGTCTGCAGGGCACTATTGTGTTAAACGCTGAACTGTAATCAATTGTAGCCAGCTATGACGTCAATTTTAAAATGCAGGTAGTGAGCGGTTCAGCCTTTTACAGTATGCGCTATGTTTTATTTATTTATTTTTTAAAGCTTCTTCATTTTAACATTACTAATTCCATAATTAATCAAAGGTTCATTTGTAACTTGTCTATAATGCTCTTCTTCTCCAGTCAAAAAACCTATTTAGATGTGTTAATACATTTTACACTAGTGGTAGGCGGATCGATCCAAATATCGATTTTATAGACACCAAGTCGTCATCGGTATCGGATCGTTACTAGCCTGGTGAGATTGATTCTTTAAGTTCTGCTCTTATTTGCAATGCTGTGCTTTCGGCAAAGACGAAACAGCCTGGTCGCCGGACTCGCCGCTCCTGTGTCAGCGCAGGAGCGGCTGTGAGGAACCTTGGGGTCACTTTTATTAAAGTATTTGGGGTATTTGCTACAGCTGTGTAAAATACAATGCAGGTGCTTTTCTTTGTCCAGGTTTTATTTGTTTGATGTTTGAAAGTTCCTGAAAAGATGCAGTTTGTCTGGCTGTTTGACATGTAACATTCTGAAATGGTAGCTGCTGTGTGATACCTTGGAATGAATTCTTTTGCAGAAATAAATCAATAAATCACCAATAATAGAGCAAAAGTGGGATGTCAGTCAGGAAACAAACCACACAACCAACAAGGAGCTTCTGTATTTAGCCTCACTAATTTTGCGTTTTCCCTTCGTTTTTGGAGCAGCTGATAACAGCACAGCTCTGAAAACACTTGCAGGCATGCGTTTTAACGTGAGACAATATGCCATTGATTATTATATAGATTATAGTTTTTAGTTGTAATGGTATATGATAACGATAATGGTATATGATTATAGACTTTCAACTTGTTTTCAGCTGGTTCTAAACAAAATTCTGGACCATAGCCACAGGAAATGCATTTACACACCAGGAGCATTTAACACACATTTTGACGAGATACTTAGTCTTAGATATTCTTTCTTGTATTTGACATCTGGATGTCCCCATCTGATTGTGATATCAGTGACAACAATGTGATCGGCTAGTAGAGCAGGGCGATATCACCAAAAATATTTATCACGATATACATTTGAAAATTTGCGATGACGATATAACTGACGATATAATTGACACTAGACAAAATACTTTACAATCCACAACTTTATTAGTACAAAAAAACCCCATCAATGTATTTTCACTTAAACAAGCAGCTGTTTTTTATGTGCATTAAAGTTATATAAAAATGTAACAGTGCAAATGTAAATTCCTTGCAGACAGTTTAACCAAAAGGCATTTCCAGTGGAAACTGGCCGACATATCCTCAGCATAACCATGTTTAATATCCACAAAACTTAAAAAGAGGTTATACACACACAATACGGTAATATTATGTTGAAGCACAGTACGTATCACTCCGCGAGGCTCCTGCCTATGATAGCCGTAATGCTCCAACAATCCATCAAGCGGTGCGGCTTCGTAGCTTAGCAAAGTCGTACTAAAACATTTGACAGATTTTGAGCACCGTGTACCACATAAAATCGGATTATAAGGGGCACTGTCGATTTTCAGAAAAATCAAAGGATTGATTTTAAGTGTGCCGTATTTTCCAAAAAACACGGTAATAACGACGGCCCGCTAGCATGGTCTACCAAAAATAGTGCTTTGTCGTGTATCTGACGGACGAAAGCTAAACCAGTTCCACACCACTGAAGTTGCAGCATTTTTACAAACCAATTCTGGTTCATCCGTTTCATTCAACGATCCACTTTCGCTCTTCTCATTCTCTGTCGCCGCCATGCTTTTTCCACCATGTGCGTATGAAAACAAAGGTACTGCGCATGCATGTTTTACCCATATTCTATCGCAATATTTAATTTTCTTATTGTTGCCCAACATTATTCACCGGTATTACCGTGAACGGTATGATATGGCCCAGCCCCATCGGCTAGTGACAAGATGATCGGATGGAGCACAGCGGCACCCATCAGCAGCGGCGTGCCTAAATTAGCTGGGGAGTTGTCTTAGCCTGTAGGAAGCTAACAGCAAAGTTTCATTTTGGAGGAATTTCTCCCTGACTTGATCACCAGGTTCTGTTTGCTGAAGTGTTTAATTTAACCAAAAACTGAGATCAAATGAGTTCTGATAATGATGCTTGATCTTGATGGTCTCACTATTCTTATGTTGTTTGTTTGCAGGTTTTTAGTTTGCTTACATAACCTGTTGCCACCAACTTAACTAACATTGTTTCACTACATCTGTCTCTGTGAGGTCCCCTCCACATGTGGCATGTGTGAGAGGAGAGGTGAAATGAGGTGTACTCAGAACAAAGAAAAAAAACAAGATGAAAAAAGAAAATGAAAGTAAAAGGCAGCCAGTCTAACAGAGTTGCGAAAAGACTATTTGTAATATATTTGTTGTTGTCCTTTTGTCATTTATTATCTTATTAATAAATTCAAGTTCCAGAAATTGATGCTGTCGGATTTATTTGCTTTTCTAGTTTTATTAAATTAGGAAATTAATTTTTAAGTCGAGTCTGATGCTGCCTTACACACAAAAGACTGATTCATTTATCACAGCAAAAGGCAGATACATTTGTTACCTTAAGCCAAGGTTATCATATCAAACCAAAGCTGGATCTGGATGGTGCCCTAATAAAACCAAGACTTACAAGTGACAGACTTCCTTGTGGGAGTAACCAGGTCTTAGCTGCAGTGGAAATCACTTCCAATAATAGTGTGACTGTTGGTGAAGGATTGGGTAATCAGTGTCAAACAGTGTGGACAGTTGTGTGTGGTTGGTGTTACTTCACTGTGGTGTTTTCGTCACATTAACAGCCTTTTGAATTCTGTAACACTTTGCCATCCCAGTACAAAAATAATACTTGATCTCTACAGCTGCATACAAGATTATTGTCAGGTCTGAGCGATATGGATAAAAGTCATCTTTTTTTTTTTGTCATTTCAGTCAGTACTATACATTTGTATCATGATGAAGATTGAATCACTAAAATCACTACATCTGACAAACCTGAAGCTTCATTTTTGACTCCTAAGTGGGATTAGGAAAATATAAGGTGAATCTTGGTTTAAATATTTTCTATCAGAAGCTGAACATGATAAATGTACTATAACACTGGACAAGAAAATGTAAATAAATACCATGGGTACGTATAATGAACTAAAATCTAAATTCTGGCAAATTCTGGCAAAAACTTAAATTATTACAAAAACTGCCTGTGAACTGCTGTCAAACTGTTTTAAATTGTTGGGAAATAATCCCACAAATTAAAAAACATTGATAATTTTCTGCAGTATCCTCAGGACAATTTCCATAAGGTGAACATAAACCAAAGTGACATATTTGCTGAATTCTCCATGGGAGAATCTACTAGAGATGGCACGATACCACTTTTTTATGTCCGATACCGATACCGATATCATAAATTTGGATATCTGCCGATACCGATATGAATCCGATATAGTGTTTTTTAATCAACAAAACTGTTTTTTAAAATATCTTGCTGCATTTTGCAAGTCTGCAAGTTCATACTCAAGTTTAAAACAACAACTACACTAAAGCTATTCTGTTATACCTGTATACAAAAAAAATATTTCATAGTTCAGCAATACTGATCAATCTAATAAACTTAGACCTACACCATCCTCCCTATTCTGGTATTTTAAAGAGTACTTAGCGTAAATATTAAGCAACCTAACTAATAGGGTTCCAACTCCCAGCAACAACAAAAATAAATAAATAAAAAATAGGGAACCACCCCTCACGCTCCACCTCATGATGCTTAATCAACGTAATCAACCTTAATTTGATGCAGTGTGAAAAAAAATGCACAGAAATCAATTATTTTTCAAGAAATATTAAATAGATTCAACATCTTTCTTCAACAAAATTGCAGACTGCACAGATGGTACCTTCCCAAAGGAAAATGTACTATAGCTTACTAGGATATATATATTAGACTTAATAGTCACTATATACAGTAATTGACTTCTATTCGTTTTACATCAAATTAAAACTTTGGGTGTCAGATAATTATTTATTAAAAGCTAGACATTTTAAATGAGAATAAGAAAGAAAAGTATGTCTTTGTGCCCCCTTTTCCCAGTTAATGCCCTATCGGCCCCCCTGGCTAAACTTTGCTAGATCCGCCCCTGCACAGTTACCAGCCGTCAGCTACGTAGAAAAAGATCCTGGTGTAGAAAGTAATATTAAATAAATTGTAACAACAGCTTATCAAGCTTAAACGTGCTGCTGTTGTTCAGCCACTGGTTTGCTCTTTCTGGCGCAAAGTGGACCAAAAACAAACAAGAGAGACTCACGACAGAAAAGCCGATCAGCTGATCATTAGCAGTTTCACGATTGAAGTAGCAGCCGGAGAGCGAGAGGCAGTCGCTCGTTAAGCTTAACGTGGGAATGCTTTACAAACATTCAGAGATGGACTTACACACTTGCTTTACTTCTCTCGGGATAACTTTGTCGGAGATGAAATGCCAGGTTGCTAGCGAAGCTCCAAATGCTATCCAGAGCACCGACAGGTCCCGCATTCCACAGCTGCTCTATCACGTGATGCATACTGCTCCGACGTTCTGAGGCGAGTTACGGCGTGTTGCAAGTTTTGTGAGGTGCTTTCGTGATATTTAATGGATCGGATTACATTTTTTATTTTTCTCCGATATCCGATCCAGTAATTTAGGTCAGTATCGGACCGATACCGATACGTAATATCGGATCGGTCCATCTCTAGAATCTACTGAGGGCTCATGAAAGGCAGTATAGTCTCATTGAAGTGGGCGGTGACACTCATGCATGGGTCAGTTGTGTGACTTGTACATTATCTAAACACTCAAAGTCCTCATCAGGTTCCTTTTGATCCCCTGGGGTGTAATGTTCGATAACACTATGGCTAGAGTTTTCGTTCACATTCTCAGTTGTCATTTTGTCTTTTGTCTCGCTCACACTCCTGATGAACCAGTATGCAGCAGCCCAAACATTAGCACATTTGCTGCTGCCGACTGCTCCTCCAGTGCTCTGTCTTGTGTTTGTAAACCCAAAGACTTATTTCCAACTCTGTTCCAACCACATGACTCAAGAAAGTACAGTACAGTAGTCCCAGCAGCGACAGGAAGCATGGTGCATATAATTGTTGTGGTTCTATTGTCTGACTTCCTAAAACAACACCCTCGGTTGGGAGTTTAAGAAAGTAACACAAAGTCCTGTCCAGAGTGGTCTTATGAACTCATTTGCCCAAGTCATGTCATGTGTTACGCCATTAAATGCTCACTTAGTTAGGAATTTGACTGAAATGAGATTGTGATGTATATTACAAGAGGCTTAGTGTTGATGTTATGACTGACCCTTTGACATCAATGAATATATTGTGTGTCTAATTCTTGATCAGCAGTGAACTATGGTCAGGCAGTTTAGATTGACAACATACAGTGTCCATGCAGCCACTGCAGGGGGATGCTTGGACAACCAGGTGATTAATGTGAAGGGACACAAAATTTAATATGATATAATTTTTAAAGAAAATAAGCAATATTTAAGATACTTACTCTAGATTGCATTGGGTTGGCCTCTAGTAAAACTGTTAGGAACCTTGGGGTCACTTTTAGAAACATCCTCTCTCAGAGTGATGCTTGTTCCTACATTCATTACTTTGCTATTGTTATCAGGTTGGTCTAAAAGTTTCTGAAAAAGCCTTCAGTTGATCCAGAATGGAGCAGTGAGAGTACAGACAGGGAGTAGAAAGAGATCATATATCTCATATTTCTTCTCTTCATTGACTCCCTGTTGAATCCAGAATTGAATTTGAATTACTTGTGCTAACATACACGGTCTGGAATATCACTCAGTGAGCAATCTCACCAAGATCTGTTAGGCAGAGGAAGTCTATATTCATCATTCCACTTTAAAGTGTGAACAGTAAATTGGTTTGATTGGTTCCAGAAGCAACATTACCATTCCCACTTACATTTTACTGTTAGCTCTCCCCCAAAAGTCAAACAAAAAGATTTGTGACACTGTTGAAATTTCCCTGACGTAACCTGTTTCCACCCGGTCTTTTTGATCAAACACATCACTGTTTGTACAAGAATAGAATTGAATCTTTTGCCACTCGTTCTTCTTTCATGTGGCTGCTCTGACCCAGCTGAGCTGCCTCAGTATCACTATGCGAGTGTCCTTTGAGCATCTAAACATGTGTGTTGTCAAACCAGGAGCACATGTGTCACCTTTAAAAGTGCTTTGAACTGCTTCTGTGGCTGCGCTAATTTAAAAGGTTTTGTGCTCTTTCAGTTTGACACAGGAAACCATTTTCTTTCATCAGCATAAAATTTACAGTTTGGTCCAATTAAAAGATGCAAAGCATCATTTTGTGTGGCCAAGTCAGTCGTCCTGCCATAGTTAATATAGGGTTTTGATTTTTTGTCATGGGATTTGCTAGAATCATCATTTCTGAACATGAATATTTTCTCCGCTCACGGTGCTGTTTGCTCTGTGTTCACCCTCGCCGGTTTTATTCCACTTCATTTGCTGGACAGCTGTATGCAACTTTGCCTGCTGTAGGGTGGTAAAGCCTCTGTATCTGTGTTCCCTAGCTATGGGAAACAATAGCAAACTGTCTGCTCAACAGTGATGTGCCCGTGGCATCTGAACAATATGAGCTGTTCTGATTTACGTTTTAAGTCTGGAGTGGACTGTTATAGCTGCCACCACACACAGGAAACTGAATTCACCGAATGCGAAAAAGCAAACTGTCAGCCATGACTGACAGAGTTTTGAAGGCTGTTTTGACAGCCATCATTGATGCCAAATCCTCTCTGGGTCTTGTGACAGTGATGGATTCCACATCAAAGCTCTAAACAGCATCATCAGGGCCCACTCTGTCATCTCACCCATGCACAGACTGTGGGGATTGTTTTTCACCTAAACATATTGTAGACAACCACTGTAAACCTTTGTCATTAAACACATATACAGACACAATCTTTGCATATCTATTCATACATGTAGCTTAATCAAATAAACTAAGTACACTCTTCATTTGCATGTGTGCACACCGCCACTTATCACTAGCCACTGACACTGATAACAGTGCAGCTGCTGTGACGCAACAAGTGATGTCTTTAAGGTCTCCAACAGAGCCAACAGCTCATTAGAGAGCACATCACACCATGTGCTACACCTGTTGGCAGTTTGTGCTGTGTTAGTATTGTAATGTAAAAGGTGTTAATATGGTTAATAAGGCTAGTGTCTTAAGTACATAAAGATGAAGTTATTTATAGTCAGCTTAAACTGCATTGGTGCCATGTTTTTAGCTTTTTAGCGCTGATGTGTTTGTAACATTTAGATCTGTGTAAGAGACCGGAGTGCACTGGTCACATTGCAGAGGTTCACACAGGATTGGATTCTGTTTGTGGCAGCAGTGCGTGTACCCAAACCTTAAATTATGTTTTTTATGAACTGTTCGAGTTCATAAAAAACACAATGTCATCTTAGCGTCTGAACATTTTCTCAACAGTTGCATCAGGAGACAGAAAATTAGTTCAAACTGGAGCTGTACTGAAGTATGCCTGACTTTATCTGACATGTTTTACACAACTGTGCTACTCTGTAATTATGAATCAGACGTGTTCAGCTTCTTCTTGTGTAAGAATACTGACAAAGCCGAGCTGACGGTTGCTGGAGTTGGATGTCGAACGATGTGAGGTTTCACTGAAATTACTGGAACGTAAAAAAGACTTTTGAATGAACCGTGCTGAAACGCAGATGGGCAGAGGTGTAGAAACAATAAAGGCAGATGCATCGACAGACTGTTAGCTGCAGTGATGTCTCAGATAGATCAGTTCATTACATGCTACATGTTGTTTCAGAGAAGATAAATTTCAAGCGAACCTCAAGTCTGACATCAGATTTTTCAGGTTTTTCAGGTGAAAAAGGATGTGATGACTTACAGGAACTGGTTAGTCAGTGCATCTGCTGAATGTTTGTAAGAGGTGTGCAAGTAAAAGTAAGAAGAATAAGAGTAAAATGGAAAGCGGCTGCCAGCTCGCTAGTGTCACTTAGTGTAAAACTACCAGATCTAGTTTGTGTAATCACCAACATCTGCAGTCTGTAGCACATGAATGTTGTGACACCGTGAATCGGACTCTGCCTGGTGACACGTTAGTCTTGATAATGCTGTAGTCTTTCCTGCCTTTGTCAGCTGCTGGTGAGCCAGACTTTTATTTACTTCACTTAAAATACATTACATTTCCTCTTTCTTACAGCTCATGGAAACTAATAAAGATAGGCCTTCTTTTGAAGTGCAATTAAGCTGAATTATACACCCATGCAGTACAAGTGATGCAGCATAATTTTCTGTGCCTTGTATGCATTATGATCATAGAGGTGAAGAGGTTTCCAAAAGAGGAAGCAGCTTCTTTGCCAGTAAAGCAGGGTTGTGATTTGCCTTTGTAGAGTGGGGACAAAACTGCCATTATTCCAAGTCCCACAAGGGCTTTTTGCATGTAATGAGACTGGGGCCTCTTCTGCTCCTCTTCAGCTATGGGTATGTTGTCACTTCCTGATATGAGAGGAAGTGGTGGTTTTCTGGTGGAGTGTGATAGAACACTCTACACACACATACACATAAAAAAAGAAAAAAAGAAACTAAGCTTCACAATGATCAGAGCATAGTAACCACAGATGTATTCGTGGTCATGTGATGTATTATAAAATATCAAAAAAGTTGGCCTGATAGAGGAATTCGTGATTGAACAATTTAGAGCGGACCGTATACACCCATATTTAGAAGTTATGCAAGTAAAGTGTGTGTCATGTTGACTACAAACTTGACTTAGATATTGCAACTGTGCTTATCAGCTGCAAACCACAAAAACAAACTAATGTATTGAGGGAAATGATATTTTTTGGCTGCACAGATAGCAGTGACCGGGGTTTATCTGTTCACATCAATTTGGCAGTCAGTGAATATTAAGAGTCTGTCTTAATAATAGAAAAAGAATAAAGAAACAAATGCGTCCTTGGCACAAAGAGGAAATAAATAACAGCCCGAGTCCTGTGTTTGACAGGCTGGTGAATAGATTTCTGGGATCCACAATGATTTATACAACATGTCACGATTATCCATCGAGTAGCTCTTTAAACATTACACACTGACTGACTGACTCACAGCCTGTAGTCCAGCTAAAAGTTTTATAATTTGATATTCAAATATCTGACATTTCCAGTTCTGCCATGATAGTGATACCTTGACTGTGGATATCTGCTAAGTGTGTTTTTCTGAGTAGATATGTGAGCAGTGATCTAATACTAGTGTTAAACTATAATAGCTATGCTCCTTGCTCTGAGACCAGTAATCATTCAGGTGTGTGTAAGGCAGCGTCAGAGTCCACTGAATGTTGATTGCCTAGCATTTTTAAATAAATACAAAATTATTATAAAAAGGTGATCTAAAAAAGGTGATATAAAAGGTCATGTGTGTTTTATTAAAATAATAAAACACATATTAACATTATTTAACTGAGTTATTTGCTGTTGTCTCACTTCAGCACAGTGTGAAGTGGGTTTTTAGTTTCCACATCCACGAGTCCACTTGGGCTTGTGTGACATAAATTTCATCATCAGACAGTGACTGTGTCTGTGTCAGCAACAGAGTGTAGGCTTGAGAGTGCCTATTGCATACTACTGCCATTTATGGCCATGCTAGTTTCCCCTTTCCCTGCTTTCAGTCTCACTGAGTGCATCTCCTCAGACACTTGTGTCTGAGGAGATGCACTCAGTGAGACTGAGTGCATCTCAGTCTGATGATCCAGTTGTTGACATTGGATTGTGGCCTATATTTGCCATTTCCTGAGCTTTCCTCGTGACTTTGGCATGGATAGAAAACCCAAACATTTCATGTCCATGTAGCGTTTATGCTCAAAACAGACAGTAAACTATTAACAAACCCTCCACAAGTGTCTCTTGACCTACTTTCCAGCTTCCTGAGGAAGTGTCCTGGGTTTGCTGAAGGCTTATCTCCTTAATAATCGTGGACCTGTGCTGTAGACTGAGGGCTCACATGCCTTATGTATTTTAATTATAAATCTCTCGAAGTTGCTGTCTTATTTTAAAGCCTTAGTGTTTCACATCTACAGGATGCCACTTTGCAGTTAGTGTGACTTTTAGCCTGAGTGCTGACAAAAAACATCTTTACTGGTTTAGACAAAATCATATCAGAAATGACATGTTCTTTCTTTTGGCCTGGTGTGGATTTTCGTTATGTATCCAGTGAGTCCAGGAAGACTTGATGTCTATCTGTGCGTGTTGCTGATGATGTGGCACAGATTACCCAGAGGAAGTGGAGGATTTTGATGGTTCATGTGAGCTCACGCAGAGAGGCTGTGCCCCAGGCAGAGGTTGTGTCTCCACAGCCTCTGCCTGCCTTGAGCTGAGATACGCCGTCTTCTTGTTGTGTGAGTGCACATTACACATTTGCTCTGTCACCATTTGTTCTCCTTTTTGTGTTTGCTTCTTCCTCAAAATGGAAGGAAGCAGTTATGATTTACAGCTTCGTGTCAATCTGGAACATGTGACAGTGTTTTTGTCAGACCAGAATGCACAGCTGATGGGTTTTTAAACATTTCAGAACAGCAGGGGTTCAATTTTATTTGTTTGATGTAGTTCAGTAGAAAAGAAGAGACACAGTAGGAGGGAAATGGCCTCCGTCTCCATCTGGATTCCATACTTACAGCCTAGCCATTCACCTTGCTGGTTAATATTCTTTCCATATGATGGTATGGAGACACCCCTCCCCCCAAAATGCTAAACTGCATAAAGCACACTTTCCACATCTACTTACCTCTGTCTTACTCTGGCGTTGTGCCTGATATAAAGCAGCCCTCTGCATCATTTAGCCATATGTGCAAAACAAATTTCTGTTCTCACTTTAGTGCCATTAGCTGCAGACCTAAACACTAACACTGTGTTTGCAGGGAGGGGGGGTGGAGGGTGGCATAGAGGAATGGAAGAAGAAGACAGATGTGTTTACAGAGGCTGAAGAAGGAGGAAGGGCATAAGTATCTAGACTCTCGCAGATCGTCCAGGTCAGCCTAACACCATTCGCGTCCACAGCTAACTGTTGTGTGTGTTTGTGAGCAGGTAAAGGTCTTCTTAAAGCAAAGAGAGGCTAAAAGAGATGTGTTAATAATGTAGGTGTTGGAGTTTTATAGAATCTACAGTATAAATGAATGGTGGGAGATCACATCATGACTGAACGGGACCAGCAGATGGGTGGAAAGTTGGCTCTGTCCGTAACTCCATTTGGACATCTTTACAGCGAAATTTAAACTTGTGCAAATATATGAGATGCTGTTTCTCATTAGTCACCTACATGCAGACTGAATTTTGAAAAAATAACAGTGAAGTGGTTACACTTAAATCAGTGGTTGTGGATATATGACACACCATGCAGCAGACTTGCTGCAGAACAACTCTGATCCATCAGAATGAATGCAGGACCTCTGGAGGTGTCCTGTGGTGCAGAGCGGGTCCTGTGGGTTATGGGGCAGGACCTTCATGGATTGGGTTTGTTCCAGTGCATTTATCAGAGCGGTGTATGGTGAGTTTGGAGTTTATAATCAAAGGCTTTGGCATTTTTTCTAGGCTTCATTGCTTATTTGGACAATTTTTGTTGCGTGGTGGAGCTAGGGGAGACCACAGCCTTGGGGAGTGTTAAGCAACATTAATGCACTTTTCAGTACTCATAGCCGTTAATGCTTTGAAGCGCTCACTGCTTTGTCCTCCTTTGTGACTCTGCAGAGGCAGAAATGAACGTCCTCCATTAAAATTCAGTCAGGAAATACTTTACTCAGATCACCCAAACGAGAGCTTTCACAGGTTGTTTCCACATACACTTCTACACAGTCATTCTTTGTTTTGCACCCAAATGAGTTTCCCCAATGCTGAATATTATTTAGTGCAGGTTTAAGGCACCACTGAATTACTGTCACTTTTCAGACCTGGGAGCAGAGACACTCTGGAGTATGTGATCAGCGAGATGATCAGTTTTGTCCACTTCACGTCTCAGAGGTTTCAGTGTCCATTTTAGTAAAACATGTTTGTTGTTTAAAAGCAGAAGCTGGTTTGAAGGCTGTCACCAGACCAGGGAAAAGCAGGACAAGTCCGCTGCAGACACTTTATAATGGAGACCAGGTGAGAACAATGGCACATATTGTCCCACCACACACACAATCGCACACACATAGTGTGACTTGAGGGCTACAGCTAGTAGGTAGCAAGTTTCACTTTCACTGTACAGACTGTACCAACTGCAACATCTAAAGCTCAGTACTTAACACACTGTAGTATTAAACATAATGCAAAATGAACACTTAGGCTCAGGCTTCCAGTCTCTGACGAGATGCTGCATTTAGTTAAATCACTTTAAATTTGTATCAAGCTGCTTATTAACATTCAAACATTCAAAAATCCTTGAAGGAATTAAACTCTGTACTGACAGCTGGCCTTCAGCAGTTTTTAAAAGGCTTTTGTTGAAAGTTGTTTGTGCCTCTCTTTCTCTCTCTGCATCGTCCTCATCACAAGCAGCTGGAGCTGTTGGCAGCTCACAAGTCCCTCCAAGGCCGCAGGGAGCTGCTGGAGCAGGCATGTCTGAGCCACACGAGGAAGCGCCGCGTGCTCTCGCCCGAGGATCTCAAACACCTCATTGTTGACGACATGCATGGCCTTATTTACTGCTATGTACCCAAGGTTGGTAAGCACGTACAGATGAAATGAAAGAGGTTTGAGAGAATGTGAGTGGATTGGATGATGATAGAGGGAGACAGGTGCATGTTTTTATTTCACAGGTGTTTCCTTTTCTGACTTGCAGGTAGCCTGCACTAACTGGAAGCGTGTCCTCATGGTCCTCACCAGCGACGGCCGCTACACCGACCCCCTCGCCATCCCCGCTAATGAGGCCCACGTCGCAGGTAACCTCCGCACGCTTTCGGAGTTCTCGGTCGCGGAGATCAACCAGCGCCTTCGCAGCTACCTCAAGTTCATCTTTGTGCGGGAGCCCTTTGAGCGGCTGGTGTCAGCCTACAGAAACAAATTCACGCGCAGGTACAACACTGCCTTCCACAAACGCTACGGAACTAAAATCATCCGCCGGCACAGGCCCAACGCCAAGCCGGAAGCCCTCGAGAAAGGAGATGATGTGACTTTCCCTGAGTTTGTCCAGTATCTTGTGGACCCTCGGACGCAACGGGAGGAACCTTTCAACGAGCACTGGGAGCGGGTGCACTCCCTCTGCCACCCCTGCCTGATCCACTACGACGTGGTGGGGAAATACGAGACTCTGGAGCCCGATGCTCAGGCCGTGCTCAGATTGGCCGGAGTGGAGGGGATGCTTCAATTTCCAACGTCCGGCAAGACGACCAGGACAGACGGCCACATGGCGGGGCGTTACTTTAAGCACATCAGTCCTTTCTTTCAGAAAAAACTGTTCAATCTGTATCGCATGGACTTCATGCTCTTCAACTACTCCACACCAGAGTATCTCAGGACTTGATGAGCATCACTTGTCCTTTCAGGCACTTTTGTGTCGCTCCCTGCCTCGGAGTGGTCCACCACAAGCAGAGACTTGACACTGGGACTCTCCAAGGAAAACAGTTAACGGCTGTGGAGAGTGACTGGATTTTCTGGTTTCAGTAAGTGAAACTAAAAACTGCCTAAGAAGACAGATGGTGTGTGTGCTGTGATCTACTGAGTGAGGATGGAGTTTGTCTTTAGCACAGCAGACTGCAGGTGACACATCATCTCTTTACAAACAGATCCTTTTTGTGTTTGTTGCAATTTCTTGCCAAAGTTTTGCTTCATCAAAATTAGCAAGCCTTGCTTTGACTTTAGTTTGAGTGTTGTAGAGCTGGTGAAATGTGCCTCATCAGCATTTTTCTGCAGCTCTCGCTACAGATTTCTTTTCTTTGTTTTTGCATCTTCTGAGAGGTAGTGAGCCAGAAATGAAACTTGAGAAGAGCAGGTTCTCTTCTCACAGGTAAATGTGCTGACTGTGAAACTGAGCACAGTGTTGCCGTCTCTTAGGAAGGCTTTTATTTATGTCAGTATTTATTGTTTTGGAGAGCAAGGATGTCGGGCTCATTTTTTTTTCCCAGAGGAAATGATTTTCTTTTCTTAAAGAACAAAAAGCTTTTCCCTTTCAGAGTCAATATCTTTTTGCCATGTCAGCTTTTGCACATTAACCGATGCTATACCAGGAAACCGTCAGAGCGTACCACATCAGCCTCCTGCTTTAAAACTGCACAAATCTCGCAGCTCTCGTTCACACCGGCTCCCACAGATCCCAGAGTGATTTCCAGTCGTAGACGCTCCCTCATTCCAGTAAAAGTGTGTTGCCGTCCCTCATCTATCATGTGCCTGTATTTAGCTCTGAGCAGGTAGGCTGAACAAACAACCACATAGCTGTGGTCAGGGCTGCGTCCAGCCCAGGACTAGCCCTGGTCAGAGCTCCCCTTGTTGGGCTGTAGGCAAGCACACCAAGGTTTAATCCAACTACGGTCACCGAACAGGCCTCGTTCAGTAAATATGATCAATACACTGTTTGACCTTCATTAACTCTTTGAAGACAAAATATGCATTTAAGATGGACTTGAAATATTTGCCAAAGATAAAAATAACTTGTTTAAAATTCATATTACCTCAGATATTTCCTTGCAAGCACTATAAGTGAGAGACAGTTTGTATACCCATACATATCTTTTTATATCCCAGCGTCCACTTAAATTATAGGAAGATTAGATTATGCTTTAAAAATAACTCCCAAAGGCATTTCAAGGTGCCTTTAACCAACAATAATTGGGCACAAGATAAGAGATTTGGATCTCTCTTAGACGAATAAACTGAAATCAAACCAAACAGTGCTTTGATTCCTTACAATAATCTGAATATCTCAGTGCTACAGTTTATCAAGATTAAGAGCTGGGATTACTTAGTCTTTGTAGATATTTGAGACATGATCTCAAAACAACAGATGCGAACGTTTCCATAAAAAACACACCCACAGTTTGCTCAGTGTACACTGAAGCTTTGGCTGTTTATTCTTATCTGCACATCCTTCTGTTTCTTTTATAAAGTATGTTTAATTTAGTCAGACACGTGCCAACCTTTATTATTTTCCTGTAATTACGCTTTGAAAAGTGCAATATTAGTACGTGTTAAAAGTTGTCTTTATTCAAGCCTTAATTTTGTGCCATATTTTATTTTTCTATTCCAGCCATGGATTACAGGGTGTTCCTTTCCAATGCTTTCCTGCATAGCAGTTTGTAATTTAAGTCGTAATTTGTAAGAAGCTGCAACTTGGCAAAACCTGATTACACACTTTATTTTTTTTCTTCTGTTTTATGATCTACTGCACAAAATGTATGTTTCACCTTTTAATTTAGAATCTGCTAAGTTTTCATCTCAGATGCCCTGACGCTGCTGTGTGGGACACAGCTAGCCAAAGAAAACCATTTTCTGTAGAAATGTTCTTTGAGTCAGATCTTTGTCATGGTGAGTCATTGTGAAACGGCAAACAGAGCACAATCTGAAAGAATCTCTCATGCACTTGTGACACCAAGCTGTGAATCTGATAACTGAAGTGCACTTGCTGATGTGATAGTGAATGACTGGTTACCTTGAAGTTTTAAAAAAAATATAAACCCACAATGACAGCGCTGTGTGTGTCTGCTTTATTATTATGACAGTTGTCCTATAGTTGAACGCCATTTGAACACAGCTGTGCAGAAACTATATTTTGTGTGGTTTTTTTGCAACTCGTGCAAAAATCACTGTTCGTGCATTCTTTACACTTTCAGCAGTAGGAATAGTAAAACTGCCCCAAACTTTAAAAACCATACACATGCTGGAGTAGCAGGACTTTTTTTTTTTCTTATTTGTATGATAATGCCACAGACAATCGGAAATTAGTCTGTTAGTTTTTTATTAAAATAGAACTGTTCATAGCCACAAAGTCACATTAACACTCACCAACAATTTTGCTTTAATCTCCAGACACATAAGACAGCACAGTGTAGGTATGGAAGCTTGAAGAACTGAACACAGCAAGATTAGAAAATAAAGGCGCTTTAAAAAGGCCCTAACGTCATAACGTGGCAGTGTCAACACTGAAGTACAGTACAAGCTCTGACAAAGGTAAAGGAAAAGACAAAGAACTGTTGCAACATTTAAATACAGATTGTTTTGGTTTTTTTAACATTGAGATGCTTGTAGACGAGATTTTAGTTACAACATGGTTGACATTTTTGCTTTCAAGGCAACTTCAGACTACTAATAAAACACAGTGCAAGTTTGCAGTCAGATGTTTTTGTTCCAGTTGCACTCCATACTGTCCAATAGGGCTGGATGATACACTAAAAAAGAAATGAATAAAATACAGGTTTGCTTTCTTGCAAAAAGCTAGATGCAAAGACTGACCACTCTCAATTAAAAGCCATTTAGCAGTGAGCTAAGTTGAGCTAATAGCTAGCAGGTATATTATATTAGCAGTTAATGTTCGTTTTCATTGTTTATAACTTGTAGATTTTTAGGCCTCACTCACACAAGCCTAGAGACTAGTGGACAACCCTGTCTTCCCAGTTTCACTACCACCTGTCGAATAGTTTTTAAAAGTCAGCATCTTCTGGACAATTTGCTGAAGACCGCAGCAATCTGCTCGTGACTAAAGCAATTTCAAGGAGGTTTTTGGTGCAGTACCATATATCTTTCTGCAATCATTTTCATGCTAGTGACTGCACACAATACAGAGAAACCAGTTGCCAGTCGAATGCACGCTGCCCTGGTCTCTAGGCCCGTATGAAATGAGCTGAGCAAGCAACCTCACAGTGACTTCTCACAGCAATTCACAACTGATCAGAGAATACATGTTTGGTTGTTGCCAGATGGTTGCAGACTGTGTGACTAGGTCCTTAGGTTATGTTAGTGCTAAGATAAATAGTTATCACTCTAAAGTTTAAAGCAAACAAGTATTTAGCTATCTTTAACAATTAGCTAAACTGCTACCATTGCTTCACTTTAAAGGTTTAGCTGTAATTAGCAGGTGCTAGCTTACCTAAGCCAGTTAAACTTATTCTATACCTTACACATATAGCTCTATTGAGCTATACATATAAGTATAGCTCAATAGGGAGCTATACAAGCATAAAGTTATGCTAGTTTTAAGGTACAGAGTGTTTCACTATTTAAAATTCATATTACGGTGATTGCCTTTGACATAGATAAATAGTTATTTTTTTCCATTTTACAGTTTAAGCATTTAACTGGGATAAAAGGCAGCACTGTGAACAAGTTATCGCCATCACTAGAACTTGGGTCCATGTTTATAAAATTACCAAATTAAATGCTCAAGTAATGTTCCCATGTTTTTATCTGTGATTGTTCTCTTTAAACCATTTGGTGTAGTGGTCTGCAGGTATGCGAGACTCCACTTTGGATCAGAGCATTTTGTAGTTACAGGGTGACCCTCAAGTGAGGCCCAATGCAAATACCCTCTAATTTGTTATAACCTGGCAGACATCACGCCACCTACGGTAGACTACAAGAACATCATTTTATATGTCGTCCATGTGAACATGAATGAAGCGGGGGGACTACTACAACAACTCTGGCTTTACCAGCAACATCCATTTATTGGCCTTCTTATCCAAATATTTTACTCTTTTACATTTTTAGAAATGGCAGTTGAAAATAATAATTTATTAAAACACTAAACTTTTCCTTTTAACAGTTTTAAATTAAATGTGCGTCTAATTTGGATCACTGTCAAAAATTCAAACAGCAGACAATCCACAGTCAAACAAACATAATAGTCTAAAGAACTAATTTCCTAAAACTGTCATATTAACCTTAATCGTTATGCGAATGACAAATTTTAAATTATATCATCCAGCCCCTTCACCCACACTGGTTACGACTCACTTGTGTGCTGGTACAACACAATCTTAGCTGTGGTCTAAAATCTCACAGTATCACAGTTAATACACTAATCTCAGATGACTAACCTGGAATTCAAGTAGTACACGTCTATTGTTCTTATGCACCTAGTGCTTAACAGTGTTACAATAAAAGCTTTTAGCAAAGACCTATTAACACTGCAGTACCTCACATAAATGTTCACTGAGAAGACAGGTTGTTGACAGAAACACATTTATGTCTGAGGTTTACTCGAAAAGTGCATGCACGTGAAAAATGAGAAACTCTCCTTGTGTTTAATGAGTGCATGTACACACACATTCGTGTTTCAGTGTTATTTTGAAACATCATGTAAACTCAAACAGAAAGACAAGGACATAGTTTGGGCCAGTCTGATTTAGTCACCCAAATGCTGTCATGAACTTTTACCGATTCTATCTTTTATGTTTTATTGAACATTTGAATGTGCAAAGTCTGAATATAAAGCAGCTTAAACATGAATTTAACTGTTACGTGAATTAAAAAAGGGCACAGTGAACACAGGCAGAATGTGACACCAGATGCAAATTATACCAGCGTGGATTAAACGTGTCCACAAGAGTGGGATATTTCTGAACTCTGCTATTTTGGGGTTTTAAGACAAGACAAAGAAAATCAAGGATATCAAGACAGACTATGACCAAGAACTGGGGTTAAAGGTAAGTTTTGGATTTGGTCAAGAGCTGAGCTAAAACCTTAAAGTCCAATATGTGCAAAGACTTTCCATAACAGACAAAATAAGTATGCACTCACTGCTGTAATGATGAGGTCTTCTGGTTCTGAAAAAAATCACTATGAATAGTAAGGCTTTGTTGACCCTCCATTAAAGGGATGTAATATCAAGTAGTGAGAGAATTCCAGAGGCAGCTGTCTGGTTTTTTTAAAATCATCAAGTGGCAGCACAAAGTTCACAACTATCAAAATATTGCAGAACGCTTTCTGAACATTGAGATCGTGACGCACAAGGTGAGAGGTGCACACACATTTTCACACTTCAGTGTTTAGAAACACATTTTTAACAATTTCTAGTATGATGTGAAATCTGAACAACAATCTCCTTTCTCGTAATCATTAGCTTATTGACCTAATGTGCACGCTAATGATACTGTACATTTATCTAGTGAATGTCCAACAAGAAGCTCTACATAATCTGAACATTAGATATTCAGGAGAGCGCTGTGCATCGTGGACAAGAGAAAAAAAGGATTTACAGATGTCAAACATTTAACAGTTATTATTTCTGTCCGTCCATCTGTCTCAGTATCTCAACATTATAAATCTGCACAAAGACTGGTGTCTATTTTGATTGTTAGAATCCTTATAAAGTACATTCTGTGGATTATGATAGAGATAAGAAGATTATCATGAGAACATTCCCCATTATTTTATATTCCAGTTAGTGCAGCAGTCCCCAACCTTTTTGGTGCCACGGACCCGTTTAGTGTCAGACAAGGTTTTCACGGATCGGCCTTTAAGGTGTCGCGGATAAATACAACAAAATAAAATAATATGACCAAGACAAAAACCGTGGTATTTTGTAAGTATAATAATAAACGCGAATTCACTGTGTAATTGTGTAACTTTATTAGCAGCATCCTTCTGAAATGGGCCAACAACATTGAGAGTAACATCCTCTTCTCTGCCCCTTAATGCTCTCTGGTCGCTATGGTAACGCATAAATATTTCTTTGAAAATAAGTCTCACAATTAAAACATGGGAAAAGACCCAGGGACACTGAGTTAACGATACATTTCACACCTGAGCCTCAACTCACGTGGCCCGTACCGAACGATTCCAGTCGGTGGCCCGGGGGTTGGGGACTGCTGAGTTAGTGTATGACATATGTCATTTATACGGTGACATATATCATCTTCTCCATCCTCCAAAATCAATGCATAGTGCAGTGCACCCAAAGACGGGCTGCTTTAAGTCTGTTCTATCCCTTAGATTTAAAAAGACAAAACAAAACCTTGCTGTCATGCCACTATGATAAGTTGCTACATATTCCACGCAGGGTAACCACATAAGGACCAAGAAACAGAGGAATCATAGTCAACATTAATTCAAAATGAAGGACATCATTTTGGCTAGGCAAAAAAAAAAAAAAGATTGATTGGTTGCTAGGCTTAAAGTGGATGTGTCCAAGCAGAATAACCTATCCAGATGAATGGATGTAAATGGGTGGATGTCACCAGTGCTGTACCTCCCATCAGTGTAAAGGTTTGAATTGTGACAAATACGGATTTCTCAGGCGCAGTGGGAAAGATCCAAAAATGCTTTATTGTCCAATCAAAAGCATTTTTGTTAATGTAACAAAAATCGGGTTCAATACGATGGTGGCAGGCTAAGAGTTCAGTTCTTAATGGAAAAAAAAATCAGTTTATAGACCCAGGCTTTGAACCACTGACACGCAGCGGAAACAGAGAGCCAGGAAACCAGTGCCGAGCAGGTCTCCCAGGGCAGTCAGGTACGGGATGGAGAAGTTGTCAGGGTCCAGACTCCGTCTCCACATCAAACGGACAATTAGGTCAGCAACATAAAGGAGGATAGCCACCTGAAGAGAGAAGACAACTGGGCTGTGAGTGTCAAAATGAGTACTTGTAAAGTTAGCTTCTTTTCTAACTATTAGCTGCCAGTAATGGACAAATAATCTAATGATATACATGATTTAAACAGCTAAAAGGAAAAGATGGGCGGTTGAAAGTATGGCTAAAGGAATGAAGTTGGTGAATGTAATGGCCCAACTGTCGAAACTGAAAGACCTGTTGTAACAGTATAGTAATATTTAGCAACTGAAAATAAAATGATGGGGAATTTGAATAGTTTTCTAAAGGTTGTCTGTGAAGGTTCTCAGTCATCCAGGTCAGTCTAAGGAGCTTGGAAAGAAAAGCTTCTTGAAGAATTTAAAGAAGTCCAGAGGCTTTTCTTAGACTTTTCTAAAGGTTAAGGGAAAGTTGTAAAAATGGCTAATAGTTAAAGTATGGTTAAATCTGTCCCTAAAACAATGGTTGAAATGAGGAAATGTCAGCGAATAGTAAAGCAAATGATTTAAATAGTAACTGTAACATTATTAAGATTAAGAGAATAAACAATGGTTCAAGTATTAAATGTTAGCTCAAGCTGTTGGACAAAAAAAAATGGTTTGAGGTAATTAAATGAGATTTTTAACTGCACATCATCAACTGCTGGAACAGAAAGTAACTGAATAATCAGTTAGTGATCCAGTTGCCTAGGTGGTCCTCTAAACCATTTACTATCAAGTTATATGCCAATCAGTGCTTCCCTGGAACTTGTGAAAAGTGTATCCCAGGTCCTGATCACTTCCCATCACTAACGCTTATGTCATGCGTAGTTCCTTTTAGTTGCCCAATGTCATTCTCCATCTGTGGTCTCTGTTTGGCGCTTTGCTTCTAGTTCAGATGCAGCTTACAGTTTTTTCTGATTGCTTAAGCACATTTTTTGTAACTATTGGCTAATTTTGCAAAACTCTTCACACAAATAAGAAAACCTGTCACCCAATAATCAAAACATTGTAGTTCTCTTGCAAAAGCAAACACAGCTAGATTAACTCTTCACACCTTCGTAAAAATGGTGTTTCCATATCAAACAGTACACACAAGCCATCATCTACTAAGCACACAATGCGCCAACTGCACACTGATGGTATGAATACAAAACACATCTGGCTTTTGCTTTCTCTGTGCACAAGGTAGGCTATGTCAGTTTGAGCTCATACTTCTGTCATAGATCCATAAGCATAGAGGGATCCAAACTTCAAGTACTGGTGTTTATTCAAACACATCAAAACAAACACAAGTGTTTATTTCCAAGTATAGGATTATTTGCAATCACCATAATGACTATATGGGTTACTTGGTCTGCAGTGAACATGCTTCCTCTGCCCCCAGCATCTGGTCATCTAGCAATTCTGTAAAGTAACAATTTCAGTATTTTTACATCAATGGTGTTGGTGTGTTTCTCACTGGCATATGGCAGTGCTACAAATCTTTGTGCAAAGTGATTCTCATTTCAAGATGTCCTTATGGTACTTGCTACAGTGTAGCGGCTCGAGTTAGGCTGGACCCGTTGGCCAGCTACCCTCAGGGTCATTCCACGGTTGATTACATGGTCCACTATTGTAGCTCTGATGTCATCAGCAATTCTATTTCTTACTCTTCCTACCCTTCCTCTCCCCCCTCCTCATCTTCCTCTCCCCCCTCCTCGTCTTCCTCTTGCTCCTCCTTGTCCTTGTCGTCCTCTTCATCCTACTTCTTCACCTCCACGTCCTCTTCCTCGGCCTCCTCTACTTCTCACTCTTTCTGCTCCCTCCATTGTACTCCGCACACACAGCTTACCTGGATTATAGTGCTTAGGCTGATTGCAAAGTGAACTAATTATCTAAAAAAGTTTTCACATGTGAAAGTGTGCCAGACAGTTGGCAAATTAGTGTTAATGATAGCCATACATGTGTATGCTTTTGCTAGGAGTGTGTTGGAAATTTGGTAATTGAGTGATGTGCAGTGAATTGTGCCTACAGTTTTGCAAAGTGTGTGTTACAAAATTGCAAACTGAGTGCAAAGCAGTTTTTGTGCTTTTAGTTTTGCAAACTCAGTGAGTGGTTTTGCTATAAGTCTGAATAGTTTTAGAGATTGTGCTACAGGAATCACAGTTAGGGTTTAAGCATTCAGAAAAAACTGTAAGACGCAGCTCTAACTTTGATAGTGAATGCTCTCTGTTTCCAGTTTGTGGCACACTTTAAGTTTCAGTATCATTCTGTGATTAGTTACCAACTGTCTGGCATCTAAACATGTGCGGCATTTACAAGCGTGCTAGTGCTAGTGACCAAAGTAAGCAACAGGACATTTTTGGTGCACCACACTCTCTGAGACAGATTTGAACCAGCAACCTCAGGTGATCACGCACCAGTCAGTGGGAGAACGTGCATTTTCCCCTGAAACCAACCTGAGGGAGCGACGGGGTTTTCAACCGGTCTCTAGGCCGGTGTGACTAATGCCTAAAGTGGTAGAAGTAGAGCTGACTTTAAATAAATAAGATAAGTGGTTTAAAACAACTAAAAGTAAACAGCTTTCTAACAGTTGTTTATAAAAAAGAAAGAAAGAACAAACAGCTGTTGGAGAGGAAAAAATAAAACCTAGTGGATGAATAGTTGGAGCAGATGATTAGAATGTATATCTAAAAGTGATGGTTAAATGGTTACATGGTCTATATTGATTGTATTAAGTATTTGATTATCAGCTGAAAAATCTGTGATCCGTGGCAGTGTCCTATGAAGCTTCCTAGAAATGGAATCAACTTTTCTGGGCTTGGGCTGTTAGGAAATCTGACATCTGGAACCTCCAGGAGATTACCGAGAGTGCCAAACTATTATTGACTTGGTATCAAAGGACAAAACACAGAATTCTGTTCAGTAACACAGACTTTCCAAACACAAGATAGATGATGTTATGCTGGGGATTGCGCTGGACTTTCTGCTCTATCCTGGAGCAACTCTTTATCCCAGTGAGCTGCTCAAACACACACCTGGTACAGGTCATTTCACACTTTGGTAACAGGTGGTTGCGGCCATTTTGATCAGACTGTACAAAGTCTAAGTCTATAATGTACCTTCTGATGACTGGTTTTCACAGTCTCTGTCAGACTGTCATTGGAAACTTGAGGGTCAGCTGAGAGCCAACGAGTTCATGAGAAACCGCTCAGTCTTGGCTACCATCAACAGGAAAACCCAAATGATTTCTTACAGTGTATGTGGCATGGGGCTGAATCAGTGTACCTGTATCAGAGCAGCACACAGGTAGCAGACAGTGAAGGCTATGGTGATAGGTGCCTCCTCTCCTTGTAGCAGAGAGATGGCGTAAAGGAAGACCAGGTGACCGGGTATAACGAGCATCAACAGCACCCGTGCTGACTTTGAGTTGACCCCTGGGAGACAGAAAATGTAAGAAAATAGTGCCTTTTGTTATCAACCACTGATCTGTATCACCAATCTTTTGACTCCAACTTCTAGTCTAAACTTTACTGTGATTGTATGATGTAACATAATATGAGTTATTTTACAAGCTCCACATTGTCAATATTGTCACCACTTATAGTTAATCTGACATCAACAGCTGACTTTTTACACATTCTGCAGACTCTGATTGACATCAGCATATTTGGAAGTCTTATTTGCAGTCAGCTAATAGATCAAGCCCCACATTCACACGAGCTGGCCGTTTGTCTCTGGCTGAAAATGACGATGATGGTGGTGAGACAGTGAGTTTAAAACTATGGTGTGGCGGGGCCTGTTGGGTGGCCCTGGGGCTGTAGCTCTTGGGTTTGGATTTCGTGAAGAGGCTGGCTCTTCCTGGGGTTCAGGCAGGTTGGGGTGGGCTGATTCTGTGTCTAGAATGCTTGATTCCAGCCCCTCATTAGTAGAATTTGTTTTTTACCAATGCCTGTTAGGACATTTAAAGTCAGTTTCCTTAAATCGTTTAAATTTCTGGTTTAGAGAGCTTCCACCGCATGGCAGCATTACCTGAGGAGAAGAAGGTGATGCAGGGATTGGGCCAGTGCTGCCTCATCTTGTAGGGTAGCACCCCTGGGATGCTCCAAAAGTGCAGATAGGTAGAGATCCTGCTGGCCTGGATGGCTACCAAGTTGCCACCCACTCCTATGCATGGGAAGAGAAGGCAAGAGGATGAACGAGCTGAGTCAAAGATGATGTAAACAAAGCAAGAGAAACTACAGGGTGGTTACCAAAGTTCTCTCCCACAAAGAACAGTAAACACAGCTTTAGTGACGCTTAATCTCATTTATTGCTGCCGGCACACAAATTAGGCCAAATAATGACACACTCTTGGCACAGCTGTGATCCGGACAGGGTCTGCAGAGAGACGCGAGCCAGAGCAACGCTAAAGCCTGACCACTCGAGTCACAGTAACTGAAACATAAGAGAGATGAGTACAAAAGAGCACTGCAAAGTGTGGAGACTAGTCGCACATGCACGTGGAACGCCACACAAATAAAACTGTCGGTAAAAATCAGAATGGGACAAATTCTGGCATAAATATTGTGTCAATACTGGTTGAGCATGAACTGTTTGATGAGCCATTTTCTGATTTCTAATGTGCTCCAGGTGGGTTACACAATCAAACTGGAAGATAAGATGCTGGGTGAAATGAATTTGTTCGCCTCTTCAAAGTCGCATTTCGACACAATCAAGGACAGCTTTTGCAGATCCCGCTGCTTTTCACAGTCCATTTTCATCTGGTGTTGACAGTGATATCTGTGACAACTCGGTTATGTCAAGCACCCTTCCAAGTACTTAGCCCCACAAAAAACAAAACCAAACAAAAAAAAAAGAGAGGCACAGTTGCCATTAGGATAGGGAGAGGGGTGTTTTGTGAGGAAAACATAATGCTGGTTATATTTTGCAAGCCAGAATAGGAAATTTAAACCAGATGGGAAATTTAGAAATTATAAGCGTGGCGCAAAGAGCGTACGAATTATGAAACAGCCAGAGGATGGGCAGAATCAAAATGAGAAACAGTGACAGGGAGGATCTGTGGTTATTCAAGGCCCTATGAGCTGTGCCAGCACACTGGCTGTGCATCATTAGTGGTTTACATTGACTTCTCTCCTATACTCATCGGCTCTCTGCACGCATCACCTCACAGCCAAACCACTCGGCCTTAGGGCTGCTTCTTTTTTGCTTCCTCTTCTCTATGTCATGATGCAGTTTTCATTAAGGCACAAGTTTGACACACATTAAAGATGACGATCAGGTCTCTATAAGCACAGTGTGACGATCTCTCTGCTCGTCCTTATGTTTATTTGACAGGTTTATGGTACACACTGTACTACTGCGTCTCAAAAAATGTATATTTTACAGATTCAGTGCACATAAACAGAAATATTTCACCTTTTTCTTTTAATAGCTCATGAAAAGCAGGAATCTAGTATCTCAGATTTAAGTATGTCAATAAATTACTATTCAAACAGCATAAACACCTTACATCTCTCACCCTTGTTTAGCACATACAGACGCAATCATTTGGCAAACTTCTGATTTAATGGTTACCCGGATGACGATCATTCACATCCTCCAGGAGAGGATGAACAGTGTTAAAACTGCTACCAAATGGTTCACTGACCATGTTATTACTGTCCTGCCAACTCACCTCACCTAAACTCTAAAAGAATCTTGAAGGTATTGTGAAGAGGAAGATGAAAAACACGCAGGCAGAGCTGAAGGCTGCTGTCAAAATAACACCTCAGCAGTTCCACATGCTGACTGCCTCCGTGCCACGCTACATTTATGCAGTAATTTGTGGTGATGGAGCTCCCAACCAAGTATTAACATCTTAAAGAAACATACATTTCAGAAGCTGGACATTCCTGTACTGTAAATCCTGTTTTTTTATTGATCTGAGGAGATTTTCTAATGATTTTTGGGATGCTTTTTAATGCTGGTAAGTTGGACACATGGGTACTATGGGAACCGATTGGCTTTGGGAACCAACACCAAGTGGCCACTAGATGAACTGCAGTTTTTAGCTTCATTTTTAAATTTTTGTTTGTTTTTTATGCTTGCCTCTAAAAGAGTAGCTTGACTTGCTGCATCTTATTACTCATGTATTTGCATCATTATAATGGCACAATCGAATCAACCACAAATAGTTTGCCAAGTCTACTTAGCTGCTGTTGCAACGCTCGACCTTTTCAAATTTTGTCTGTGGCTGTTTTGTTTGTGATTGTAGCTACTCTGACAGTTGGTTCTTCTTATTCTCTTCTTATTTGACACAACAGCAAAGGTGATGTAGATAAAGTCAGCATCCTCAAAAGTAAACGACCTAAGTAGAAGCTAGTAGTCCCATCAAAAGAGCATTTATTTTATTTTATTGTAAGATAATAGTATTAAGTCAAACAATATGGGAATGAAGAAACTGTAGTTCCTGTCCAGTTATGGCAAGCTCCAACACTGATGTTAAAATGGTTGATTTTAAAGCAGAAATAATATGTTTATAGCCAGGTATAAAAAAACGAAATAAAACAAACAATATTTATACTGTAGGCAGTTATACGGTACCAAGTGCCTGCTAGGTCTTCCCAAATGGTTAGCTGATGACCTAGCATGCTAGTAGGGCTGTTCGATATAACGATATATATCGGGTGACGATATAAAAACGTCTATCGTTTCATTTTACGCTATCGTTTGTTTCGTGGTGTCGGAAAATAAACTGTTTACGGTAATATTTTTTCATTGTTTTGATGGTCACTGTAGTGGCTATATTAATTTCTTAAAGTTCTCTTTTTCTCTTTTAATATAACCACACTACGGACAGACAAGCGCCTGTTTTTATGCGTTGTGGTTAGCAACAACGACGGTAACACCATCGCGTGTCTGCTTGTTTATGTTTCACATAAACCTTTCACAATAAAGCTCAAGATCCTGTTGAGACTTTTCAAAATAAACTGAAAGAGCAGATTATTTACGGATGAGAAGTAAAAAAGAGCCGCCAGGTGCTAAAAAATAAACCTTAGACTCAAACGTTAGAACAGGCTTTTCCCCGCAGCACGCCGTGTAATAAATACTCACAAAGAAAACGGCGGCTGTTACAACTTATGTCTAAAATTGTATAGTTTCATGCATCTGTTAAAACACTCGATTCCAGCTACATGACGCGCAGCTGGAAACACTTCCCGCAAGTCGAGCTGCCCGAGATTCACAGAATTTACAGAAAATGTTACATTTTTGTGATTTATATCGTTATCGGACGACAGATGTCTTATATTGGGATATGAGATTTTGTTCATATTGCACAGCCCTACATGCTAAGCCCTTTTCCAAATATAAAAAAAAAACTAGAGTCAAGAAACCAAACTTCAAACTTTAAAACAGTCGTCCACAAACCAGTAGTTGATGTCATGCTGGCTAGGTCCATCTTTTATCTGCAGTCTATAATTTAGAACCATATCCCTGTTTGGCTGCTTCGCTTTCAATAGTTGGTCAAATAGGTGAGAAACTAGATTTATTCTTCACTCTTTTCCATTTTTAAATCACAAAATATTGCATTTTAGGTACAAGTGATTATATTTTGGTAAAAGAAGAACTCTGATTAAGCAAAATAAAACATAGAAATTGAGTTTCCAAAAGATGCACGAAAGCAGTTTGATGCCCTTACATCACGGCTCTGGTGCATAAGGAAAAAGTTGGTTCTTCTCAAATGTTCCAGTGGTTTTAAGGCTTCATTTACAGGACATTTTGGCAGTTCTTCAGGTTTTAGCCCATTAACTTCAAATCATGTGTACTTTAACATTAGGGCTGAACATTTTCCGAAGCATCACATATGATTTTAGACTGGTTTCCCGCTAGCAGCTGGTTTCAGTTCATTTCACAATGGCAATTAACATCCACTTGGAAAAAAAAGGCTCAAGTACTTGAGGAGAGGTCATCATGCATGGTAATTTAGACTGTTCTGAATGCCCCCAATTGGTATTACATAATATGTTCTTAGTGCTTTGGCGGTGAATATAAACAAAATTGTTGCCAAATTCAAAATTTTACTTCAGCAAAGTTCTTGTCCTGCTTCCTGTGTTTAGACAAGATTTTAATATTATGAGAAATATGGCTTCAGTTTTCAAATTAAATAGGATTATGTAGAAAAACACTGAACACTGATATCCAGCCAGTCTGGATGGGTCATCCACCGACCACATTTATATTTTTCTTCCGTGTTTACAGCTTTTTAATGTCAGACGTCAGAGCTGTTAAACACACAAAATAGTAGCGTTTACAGTTTTCTTGGAAGGAAATCAATAAAGAAAAATCCTTTGATCAAGTCAAAGTATTTGGATGGGGATTTTAGATGCACTCAAATCCTGGTAAAATGAAATATTTCAGCCGTGCCCCGAGAGGTGGACTGTGCTGTAAAATCTGTGCTTACTGTGGTGCTCATGCACAACAAACCCGAACATGAGCAGCTATCACTATTTCTAAATCAAATGAGAGTTTGACATTAAATTTTAAGCTCATTTGATTTAACTGCAGCACTTTTTCAAATTTTATTACTATACCCATGTGACACAGATCTCAACTTCCTACAACTTTGAGCTGGCTGACACACAGAAACTCACTGTCATCAACTACCGCACAGGCATTTGTACAGACATGTTCAAGTAATTACATGTGGCACCGTTTCATTTTAGAGACCTGCTTACCATTAATGACAGGAGTGAAGATAGCCATACCCTCGAAGTTGGGATCACTCACTGTCTTGTCCAGTATAAGGCCTCCAAAGCTGGACAGCACAAACACAAAGGCAATCACAACACAGCAATACAACCTATGTACTCATATGCTGTACATACAGCGTGATGCATGATTTCTTAGTTTTGGTCCATATTTGTCACACTTACAGAGTTCACATCATCAAACCAATGTTATTAGACCAACGTAACCCCAGTCAACACAGATGCTGTTTTTAAATGAAAAGCTCTCCAAACCTACCTGCCCTACAGACAAAAGTAACAGCCACTAATTCTAATAAGCAGCTGTGCCACCATTGGCGGTGAGAACTACAAGGAAGCATTTGTGATAACTGGCAGTGACTCGTTCCCATCGTTGTGGAGGAATTTTGGCTCTCTCTTCTTTTGCTTTTAGGATTTGTGTCACTAGACCACTCCAAAACCTTCATTTTGTCCTTTTAAGCCATTCCGAAGTGGAGTTGCTGGTGTGTTTTAGATCATTGTCCTGCTGTATAATTTGAGTGCCCTTGAGCTTCAGGGCACAAACTGATGGCCAGACATTCTTCTTCGGGATTTTCTGGTAGAGAGCAGAATTCATGGTTCCATCATGGGATTGCTTTGCTGCTTCAGTCATCCGAATCCTGAAGCAGCAAAGCAATCCCAGACCGTCACACTACACTTGGTATACCGTTCTTTTTAATTAAATGCTTTGTTAGTTTTATGCCAATCGTAACGGGACTCAAACTTTCCAAAACGTATATTTTTCCAAAAGTCTCAGCGATCATCAAGATGGTTTATGGCAAATGTGAGATGAGCCTTTGTGCTCATGTTTGTCAGCAGTGGTTTTCTCCCTGGAACTTTTTGTCAAGCGTCTTTTTTATTGTTGAGTCATGAATTCTGACCTAAACTAAGACCAGCGGTTCTTTAGATATTGTTCCGGGTTATTTTGTGATCTCCGTGATGAGACGTTGGTCTATTGCACTAGCTTTGGTAGGTCAGCCACTCCTGTGAAAGTTCACCACTGGTCCAAGTGTCCTCCATTTGTGGACAATGGCTCTCACAGTCACCTTCATTCAGTCCCAAAGTCTTAGAAATGGCTTTGTAACCCTTTCCAGACTGCCACTGGATATATGTCATTGATTTTGTTGCTCAGCTGTTTCTTTAGATCAGGACAAGATGTGTTGCTTGTTGAGGTCTTGCAGCTTCTTCACTCCACTTCTGGGAAGATTGGCAGTTAAGTGATGGACATCAAATTGCTGTGGAAATGACCTTATAGTATTTCCCAGATTGATGGGCAGCAACAATAGCTCCTCTCAGATGATTGTTAATGTCTTTCCACTTTGACACATGAATGATCCAGATCTCTATAAAGTTGCTCACACTTTATAGGGCTAAGCAGCAGCCTGTTAATTCTTATAGGAGAAGTAAGAGTAGACTTCATACGTCATAAAAAATACTTTTTAATAGGCCTGTATATGTGCAAGAGCCATAAACACACAAAAAACAAATCTATTCACATATAAAGTGCTGTTTATTATTATTCTAGATTAAGTGTTTGAGTGTCTACCTGCTAATGGACATGGCCACTATTACGGGCTGCCATCCTGAACGGAGAACCTCTCTGATCTGAGGGCTTTGTCGGGCCACCAACACCCAGACCGGGATGAGACAGAGAAAGACCAGACACACCATAGGTGACAGGTACCATATGTCTAAAAAAAGAGAGACAGAGAGACAAAGACATTATACTGAAGGTCTCCAAAGAAAGAAAGAAAAAAAGGAGACAAATCCAGTCAGTTATGGGCATGTCTGCATGGGTATGAAAAATGTTATTCAACACAACATTAAAGGCTTTACAGTTTTATACTACATATACAGTAAGTCTGTGATGTAAATGATACTGGCATTTTATCCCCCCTGTACACATACATGACAACCCTCTCAATTTTTCCGGGAGAATCCCGAATTTCAATGCTCCTCCTGAAAATCTCCTTGAGCCACCACTCTCTCGAATTTCTCCTGATTTTCCACCCGGACAACAGAATTGAAAAACCATATCCCAGAATTCATAGCGCGGCCCAGCCAATTCCAGTTTCCAACAATGGCGGCAGCTACTTAGAGTAATAAGAGTAATATTTAAAACTTTCTGGGTCACAATATAAACTTTTAGCATATTTTCAGGCGAGAATGTAGCTGTGTAAACTTTAAATATCTGAACCGACGAGAACAGCGAACTCCCAGCACATCGTTTTCAAACCCCCGCGGTCTTTCGCTACTCAGGTTAAACATGATATATAACTCACTTAGATAACCTAAAAATGTTATTGTTTGACTTATTTCAGTGTTTTTATTTGTTCCTGAGTAAATCGGTTTGGCTGAGATTGAAGTTATTAGATTAGAATAGATTAAATAAAACTTTATTAAACCCTTGGGAGGGTTGCTCCGGGGTTTTCACACATATGTACATTTACATCACATATGCCAAATAACTAGATGCAGAGGAACACATCTATAATCACCCTTTTTTTGTGTATCAAAATGTCTCAGGGTGTCATTTTGATACACAGTGCACACACACTACAGTGTGTGTTGTGTATACACAGTGCATTCTCACAGTGTGTGTGGAAAAATCTGCCTTTTGCTGCCATCTTCTGGCAGAAAAAAGTCAGTTAAATCTTTCCTTCCAAATTTCAAGGGCACCAAAATACCCTGTATCACTTGTTTTTCACTTGTCACTGGCAGCCACCAGTGCTACCCCTCAGCCTCCCAGCCGAGGGCATCTATGGTATAAATTTGAAAACCTAGGCGATTTCCTTCTTCAGTTATTACACTCACAAGACTATCAGAAAAACTGACCTCTGACCTTGTCCAAGATTTCACCTCATCTAAGATTTTTAGTAGCAGCACCAATGGGATGAATTTAAAAAGCCTGTGTTGCCTCGTTTGAAGCACCGTGCTACGCAGCTCCGGGGCCACAACCGTTATCTCAAACAATAAACTGTGTTAAGGCCGTGGCTTGTAACACAACACCCATTTACTTTCTGAGAGATGTCATTTATTAACAAAAAAAGAAAAAAAAGAAAACATGCAACCAAAACAGATCAAGCACAAAGGCTGGGTCATGAAGGAGAACAAGTGGGTAGAGCTAAGGAGGCGAACAGCCACAAACCAAATACTTCACAGATCACCAGAGGGCGACACCTAGGACATCACATCCAAACAAACACACACAGACATTAACAATAGCAGTGCTAGTGATCTGTAATATTAGAAACTAATTTTATTATTATTATTTAATTTTTTTGTAAATTCTGGATGCTGATCTGGACATACTCCAAAGGTCAATTCTAAGCTGTGTGAAAAATGAAATTTTTAATCCAGCCATAGGTTTGTGAATATAAGGAAAAATACGCACAGTTAAAAGTAAAAAAAAGCCAGGAACTTTAGTGAAACCCAGTGAGCTTGAGATCATATAGTTGCTACTGACATCTCGGCTTTTTCCTCACCTTTATACTCATAGAGTGCGCTGCTGACCCCAGCCAGCAGGGACAGGGTGATCAAATCCCCCAGACTCGCAGCAATGGGAGTGGCCACATTGTCAGGGTTGATTCCCACTTTCCTCGAGCCGATGATCACTCCAATCATCACCAGGCCTGCACAACAGAGTGTGAAGGGACAGAAACACAAAAGACGTGAGACGCTTACACTTTCAATCAACATACGGGGAAAACACAACTGTAGAAAGAAAGAGCCAATTCAGCTTCTTTCATCATGTTTGTGAGACAACAGAATGCTGACGGAAGCTTTTAGCTGGAATTTGTTCGTTTTTCTATATCAACAAAGACAACTGTCAACACGCCAACCTGTCTCACAGAGTGATAGCTGGCCTGGAAAGAGAAAAGAAAAACAAAAGGGTATGAGTAAAAAAACGAATTACAGAGAAACTGAAATGACAGTGTAGAGAGAGACAGTGACGAGGTTTCCCCTGCAGAGCAGAAAATGAAACAAGGACAGTTTTGTTCCTTCACGCATCAGTCCTGCTTAACACCAGAACACTTAAGGTGAGCATGAACTATGGATTATTCGGGGAGTGCATGCTGAGACGGGTAATATAAGGACAGGCGCACAGATGAAAGCTGTTTGATTGAAATTTGTTTCACAATAATGAGAAGCCACCCTAAAACACTGTCAGAATAATAACATTAGCTTGTATAACTGTCAAACTGTTACGTATTGTTTGTTATAGTTACAACGAATCACATTCACACCTAGCAGCTTAAATTAAGACCTTAAAAACGGTAGCATCTGCATGGGTGTGTGTCGTTCTGTCTGTCAACATGACAGCTTGAAAAGTTTTTTGTGAATTCTGAGAAAACCTTGTGGGAGTGTGGAGTGGGGTCATGTTAACAACCTATTAAATCCACCGAGGTCTTCAAAGTCAACTTTATTTATTGGTTGAAAATTGGCAAAAAGCCTTATAGCATAGAAACTATGATTATTACACGTGTGGTGTGTATTGCCCACATATAGAAAGTCCTGTATAAAGATTAAAATATCATGACACATTTGACCTCTGACCTCAAGTTCAACAGATTGATCTGAAGGTCAAAGTGATAATAAAGCTATATAGAGCTATTTAGAACTATGTATCTTACATCCAATCAGAAAGTTCCTCTGTCAGGAGGTACTGATGGTGCCTTTTTTATGTGTCTAGTTTGACTATCATAACATCATGAAGAATGTGAGTACAGCTGGTACTCTGGAGTGAATGCTTCATCTGGTTCTTCTAGTTACAGCTTCCGATTTGACCCCTGACCCCTAAACGAAACTGTATGCTTGGGTGACTATATGCTAGAATAACTGACTGTTATTCGAATTTCCAAATAAAGAACATCCCCGCAGCTTACTTACCTAAAGACAGAGCAGCTACAAAGGCGGTGGTGATACTGCTGGCGCACAGGACAGCTGCTTGTTCCAGTTCAATGCCTCCTCTGGAAATCGCCCCTAAACAAATTGCTGCCACTGCGGCGAGGAATCCTACCACTGTGGCCTGGACCTGCCGAAACAGGACAGAGCACAGCAGCGTCAGGCCCCGGCTACAGTAGGATAGTGAATTTAACATTCAGAACACTGACGGACAGATGTTGGAAGCAGCAATTTTTATGAGTGAATATTTTTTGGCACATTTTTCTCCGAAAAATGGCTTCAGGAATCGTTTAGCCTAAAAAACTGAAGTGGAGTGAGTTTGTACTTAAACACAATGCAGAGAGCAAACTGAAGACAGGAGTCCTGAACTTCTGAACAGTGACAGTCCAGCCCATTATTTACTCTTTTCATATTTTGGGTGTAAATTTCTCCCCGGCATACCTTACCTGAATAAGTGCCAGATTGCTGCACACCATGGTCCATTGTTTATCAGGGTCATCCATTTGGCCTGTGTTAGCCTGCAAACATGGAGTCATGATTCATATGTTGAGGCAAAGGCTCTCACTCAAATAACACAGGTCTGAAAGAAGAAAGTTTTTTGTTAAGATATATATATATATATATATATATATATATATATATATATATATGGCAGCCTGTTCTAACGTTTGGGTTTGTGGTTTATTGTTAGCACCTGACAACTTTTTGCTTCTTATTCATAAACTCTCTCCATACACATGATACTTGCGTTGATGGCAGAAGAGGCTTGTAGTTTTTGGTGACTGGCAGAGACCAATTTGCGGCATAATTTCATAGGCAATGAAAAATATCTTGCAGTAAACAGTGTGTTTTGCAACAGCATGACATAAATGATAGAGTATAATATGAAAAGGTAGATGTTTTAATATCATCATCCAATGTATCCATCGTAGCCCTATTGGTAAGTGTGTGTTTCTAAAGCAAGGGTGTCCAACTCCAGGCCTCAAGGGCCGCTGTCCTGCAGGTTTTCATTTTATTTCATTTCATTTATTTATTTATTTCACACTTGGTAAAACAGATCAAACAAACCAACCACACTTTCTATCAACAAAGCACTACAACCATGTGTGAAAAGGAGCAGGAAGAAGAAAATATTCTTATTAAACCCTGCCAGGCCTCATTACCAGGCCTCTCGTGAACTTCAAGACATGTTGAGGAGGTAATTTAGCCATTTAAATCAGCTGTGTTGGGTCAAAGACACATCTAAAACCTGCAGGACACCGGCTGTTGAGGCCTGGAGTTGGACACCCCAGTTCTAAAGCCTCTCCACCAGAGGCCTGGGAGTTTGAGGGTCCTGTGCAGTGTCTCGTTGTTCCTAGGACTGCACTATTCTAGACAGAAACCTCTGAGCTGTGCAAAGAATCTGATGGAAGCACTCTTCCAGTTTGGGGGGTTACAGCTCCTAATGCTCCTATTACCACTGGGACCACTTTCGACTTTACCCTCTACGTCTGCCCCAGTAACTCCTTCAGCCCCTCTACTCCTCTATTGTTGCTGTGTGCTGGGATTGCCACATTTATCACAACTGCCGTCTTCTGCTGCTTGTCAAGCATCACTATATCCATCTCGTTCGCCAGGAGCTGCTGGTCCATCCAGAACTCAAAAGTCCAACATGACCTTACTCATATTGTTCTCAACCACCTTTGGTGGTGTCTCCCATCAGGAGTTGGGGACTTTTATTTCATTTATGGTACAATTATTTCTGTACACTGTCCCAATCACTACACTACAATTGGCTACAACCTTCTATTGTGTGTTGGATGTCTCTGGGTCCACATTGCACAATCTGGAACTTGGGTCCAGCTGTGTGTGTGACTCCTGCCTCAATGGATCTGGTCCTTAGGACTTGTTCTGTGCTGTCCTTTAAGATAGCCTTTTCTAGCCATTGATAGGACTTTTTAATGTTAGCCATGGTGCATCCTAGGCAGGGTCATTCATGATGGTTCCTCCTCCTTTACCTCACCAACTTCTGTCTTTAGCTGCTTGAAGCTTTCTTGTAGCAGCTCATCTAACATGTTCTGGATTATGGCTCTGACTCTCTCTCTCATCGTTGTTCGTAAAGCCTTAGGGCGCTGGACTTTGGGTGGAAACATCTATAAGTTATAAGGATTCTTTGTTTGGATTTGGCATCTACTTCCTCCTGTGGCTAGCTCATTAGTGTGACTGCTGATTAAGCATTCACAGTACTGAGATCCGAATCTTTCTTTAAACACAATTCAACACCATTACCACACGCACACACACACACACAGCAGATATTCTTCAAATATTCTAGTTTTTCATTTGCGGTTCTTCAGTTGAGACATTTAAAATGAGTCTTTTTTTTTCAAGGGATTTAAAGAATATGAGCTTTCAATATCCATTCAGATTTTTTCAACCTCTTTTTCTAATGTACATTTAAAAGCTATTCAGCTACTTTCCAACCTTGAAACTTCTTCTGTGTGAACAGCTTTCAGCAGTTCTGCACTTTGGCTTTCGGGTGAATGATTATGTGTATTTCCGCTCATTCAACAGTTTTTTCACCAAAGATTCAGCAATCATAAAAATTCACCTCAAATCACTCAACTGTCAGCATTCACACTGCACTAACATTTCTATGCTTCACTTTATTAGTACCATTTGTTGGCACAGAAGTCTCACAGAAGTTTAGGGGAGAAGCTACATGGTTCCAAAGGCACCATTCACAACATATTTTGATAATAAATGTTCTGCTCATCTTCTGAAGCTTACACCACTACCTAAATCTCAGAAATGCTCGTTTATTATGATACTGAGGTGAATCATATACAGTGGCTTGCAAAAGTATTCGGCCCCCTTGAACTTTTCCACATTTTGTCACATTACAGCCACAAACATGAATCAATTTTATTGGAATTCCACGTGAAAGGCAACACAAAGTGGTGCACACGTGAGAAGTGGAATGAAAATCATACATGATTCCAAACATTTTTTACAAATAAATAACTGCAAAGCGGGGTGTGCGTAATTATTCAGCCCCCTGAGTCAATACTTTGTAGAACCACCTTTTGCTGAAATTACAGCTGCCAGTCTTTTAGGGTCTGTCTCTACCAGCTTTGCACATCTAGAGACTGAAATCCTTGCCCATTCTTCTTTGCAAAACAGCTCCAGCTCAGTCAGATTAGATGGACAGCGTTTGTGAACAGCAGTTGTCAGATCTTGCCACAGATTCTCGACACCAGACAGGTCAGGGATAAAGTTATTGAGAAATTTAAAGCAGGCTTAGGCTACAAGATTTCCCAAGCCTTGAACATCCCACGGAGCACTGTTCAAGCCATCATTCAGAAATGGAAGGAGTATGGCACAACTGTGAACCTACCAAGACAAGGCCGTCCACCTAAACTCACAGGCCGAACAAGGAGAGCGCTGATCAGACATGCAGCCAAGAGGCCCATGGTGACTCTGGACGAGCTGCAGAGATCTACAGCTCAGGTGGGGGAATCTGTCCATAGGACAACTATTAGTCGTGCACTGCACAAAGTTGGCCTTTATGGAAGTGGCAAGAAGAAAGCCATTGTTAACAGCAAACCATAAAAAGTCCCGTTTGCAGTTTGCCACAAGCCATGTGGGGGACACAGCAAACATGTGGAAGAAGGTGCTCTGGTCAGATGAGACCAAAATGGAACTTTTTGGCCAAAATGCAAAACGCTGTGTGGCAGAAAACTAACACTGCACATCACTCTGAACACACCATCCCCACTGTCAAATATGGTGCATCATGCTCTGGGGGTGCTTCTCTTCAGCAGGGACAGGGAAGCTGGTCAGAGTTGATGGGAAGATGGATGGAGCCAAATACAGGGCAATCCTGGAAGAAAACCTCTTGGAGTCTGCAAAAGACTTGAGACTGGGGCGGAGGTTCACCTTCCAGCAGGACAACGACCCTAAACATAAAGCCAGGGCAACAATGGAATGGTTTAAAACAAAACATATCCATGTGTTAGAACGGCCCAGTCAGATCTAAATCCAATCGAGAATCTGTGGCAAGATCTGAAAACTGCTGTTCACAAACGCTGTCCATCTAATCTGACTGAGCTGGAGCTGTTTTGCAAAGAAGAATGGGCAAGGATTTCAGTCTCTAGATGTGCAAAGCTGGTAGAGACAGACCCTAAAAGACTGGCAGCTGTAATTTCAGCAAAAGGTGGTTCTACAAAGTATTGACTCAGGGGGCTGAATAATTACGCACACCCCGCTTTGCAGTTATTTATTTGTAAAAAATGTTTGGAATCATGTATGATTTTCATTCCACTTCTCACGTGTGCACCACTTTGTGTTGGCCTTTCACGTGGAATTCCAATAAAATTGATTCATGTTTGTGGCTGTAATGTGACAAAATGTGGGAAAGTTCAAGGGGGCCGAATACTTTTGCAAGCCACTGTAGATGTTATAGAGGCATTGTATTTCTGAGGAGCTACTCTGAGCTAGAGGATGAGGGGATTATGAGGTTAAATGTTCAATTCGATTTATGCTCATACCACAGATAACATAAGATAATTTATAACATAACCCTTAGACTTTCTTACAGCGGTAGAGAGGCGAGCAGCCAAGGTCATCTCCAGGTTTCCTTTGAGTCCAACCAGAGCTGGAACCAGGATGAAAACTTCTGTGATCACCTTAAACACCTCCCAGTGCTGGAACACACACATTGTGTAATGAGATACTGAATAAACAATTACAGAGCAGTGCAAAAAAATACAAAACCAAAGCAAACATTCCTACTAATTATGCCTGACATATTCCCATTATAAAAACAACTGCACCTGATTAAACTTCTTTATGGAATTACGAAAGACAATCAGATATTCTAGACTAACCCAGTAGCCTACTTTCTGTTTCCACTCCTTTGAGCATTCGCCGCCACGCCATACCGTGCAGCTTCACTGGGTTTAGAACACGTGCAGTTCACAGAGTCCGCCTCATGATGGTTTAGATCTTTAAATAAATGCGATTATACAAGAACACAGCTACAAAGAGCAGAATGATGTGAAGATGTGACAGCCACGTAGGGAGGGAAGGAAGGAAGAGTGGAGGGGACTGACAAAGTAGGTCAGTAAAAGTTTGATAAGACGTTTTGTTAAATAGGTGACGTAGTCAATTATAAAATATAACAGGAGCTAGATATAATATATTATTTATTGCTAGCATGTTTAAAAAAAACAGCTTGTGCTCAGTGAAGACTCTATTGTTTTATAGCAAATACATCCTTGTGTGAACTTCAAAAGATTAATTTCTGCAACAAATATAGCTCCCGTCAGAGGGGAGAAATAACCTATGCAGGTGTACAACCACCTACATGAGCTTCTTAACTAGCTGACTCAGCTGATCCTGGATGGCATGTTGAAGAAAACAGAGAAGTTATAGAATTTCTCTTTCTTGCTTTTAAACTTCAGATGTACTCGGAGCCACAGTGTGGGAACCATGAAACTATAAATCTTTAGCTCATATATATATAGTGGGGATCGCATTCCTATAATAAACCTTGCAGAGCCTAAAGTCAACTTGAATTCAGAGTTACATGGAGCCAACAGATTCTAAATTGGCAGCAAGGAGTATGATTAAGCTTGAATGGTTGTCTCTCTGTGGTACGAGGCTTTTACAGAGGACTGGGTTCAAAGGACAGAGCACAATAAGCACAAAAAATATCCAGAAGTTTATTTTAATTCTTTCTTCTCAGACACAACATCCAAACCAATCGGTCCCCATCACATCTTAAATAACTTATAGTACCACAATATTCTAATACAGCACTTTTCCTCCAATTCTACTTTTAGAAACTCTGAGAACCAAAAGTAAACCTGCAGTCTGAGAGCAGAGATTTCAGCTTTCAGGCCTCGATTCTGTGGAACTAGCTCCTCGTTTGGATTCAGGAGACAGACACCTACTCTACTTTTAAGATTAGGCTTCAAACCTTCCTTTTAGAAAATGCTTATATAGCTTATATCTTTCTATTCTTTCCTTTATCCTCTTCTCTTTCTCCTCACTCCCAACAGGTACCAGCAGAGGTCTGCCCCTCCCTGAGCCTGGTTCTGCCAGAGTTTTCTTTCTGTTAAAAGGGAGTTTTTCTTTCCTGCTGTTGCCAAGTACTTGATCAAAGGGGTCGTCTGAATGTTGGGGTTTCGGGATTTGTGAGTAATAACCTAGTGCCTATTAGGTTTATTATTGCAGGATTTTGATATGTGTTGTCAGTATTTACAAAGAAAGCGCAGTGACAAGACTTAATATAAGAATGAATTTAACCTTTATTTGACTGACCCTGTTCTAGCAGAGCTTTTTTTTTTTTTATATTCCTCTGAATTCTCTGGCTGTCATATCAAATGTCAGAAACCCAGTTCCACTGGAAGTTATGCATGTCCATCACTGCCTCTGACTTGTTTCATAAGTGATGAAGTATGTTTATGACATGCCTTCTTCACACTTTGTCATTTCGGTACAGGTCAATCTAAATACCATGCCCTTTCCATTCTTAAAGGTTATGAATCATTTCCATGATGTTCTGAACCCTACAAATGGAGCTACATATTGATGAGCAGTAATTCATTATCTCTCCTGTTTCCAACACCTGGAACACAAATATTAATTAACCCATCAGTTACTGATTACTGTGTGCCAGTTAGCTAGCTTAGTTAACCAGAGCCAGTGGTTTGTCACATACAAGAACGACCCGAACACATTTTAAAATGTTTTTTAACCATTATGAACGTGCTAACTATTGCTCTTTTAAATATTCTGCACTCTCTAGTGTTTGCAACCAATTGGATCATTTCTGCCTCCTGACCTATTTAAACAATAGTGAACAGGTGATGAAGGTGAATGGATCCAAACAAGGGAATAAGAGAACTGAATGTCAGTCTTGTCAATGGTAGAGGAGTGTGTGTGCTGGTGTGAGTGCATCTCTATTCATACCAATTCCTCTCAGGTTCTGGATTGCTAAATCTGGCTGACGTCTGTCATGCACAGAGGCTATCTTGGGACATGTCCCACTTCTGCTATAATACTGCTGCTTGACTGTGAGTGCGAGTGTGATGGGACAAAAGCCAACATAAGCCAGCTCAGTGCTACTGTAGACTTCCAGGGACTTTCTAATGTTGGTGCTGTCGCTGACTGATTCAGGTACTTCAGACACACAAAAATGATATTTTCAGAAAATTTTACACTCAAGAAGAATTCAGTATTTTATGCTCGGTCTATAATAACAGGTTTTTCCTTTACTAACAGTATCTCTGTGTAACAAATACACTTCTTTTAGCCAATTACAAGCCAGGTCTCAAGCCAAATATTTGCTGGGGATTTGTAATGTGTTAAGTTTGCTTCATTACATTAAAAGTCTGGTTGCTCATGTTTTGTTATTAATGTTGTACTCTATAGTTTTTCTGGTCCCCTCACCACTGTGACCATTAATGACAAACTGGGTTTTAAAAACAATAGTGACATTTTAAAAAGTACAGTCTGTATTTTTAAAGAGCCCGCAGTGACAAAAAGGAGGAAGCTCAGGTGTGGGTTTTTTTGTGACCGATTCTGTTGCACATGTATTTCTGGGGGTATTATTATGAACTATCTGCAGTGTTGGGGAGTAATGGAATACATGTACCGGCGTTACGTATTTAAAATACAAAATATGAGTAACTGTATTACATTACAGTTACTGTTTAAAAAGGTGGTATTCAGATTACAGTTACTTTGTAATCTGATGTATCTAATCTTATTATAAAATCTAAATCATCCACCAGTCACCTTGACCCTCTTCCCACTCTGTTAGTTAAAGCCTGTCTTCCCTCGTTAGCTCCTCTCATAACCAGTATTATCCATTCCTCCCTGAACACTGGAATCGTTCCTGAATCACTGAAAAAGGCTTCTGTTATTCCAACTCTCAAAAAGCCTGGTGCAGACCCCAATAACTTTGATAATCTTCGCCCTATATCAAATCTCCCCTTTATTTCAAAAATTCTTGAAAAAGTTGTTGCCTTTCAGCTTCACTTACACCTCAATAACCATAATCTCTATGAACAATTTCAATCTGGTTTACGCCCCAATCATTTCACAGAAACAGCTTTGTTAAGGATTACTAATGACCTTCTGATGGCGGCTGATTCTGGTCTCCTATCCATCCTCATCCTTCTTGATCTTAGTGCGGTGTTTGATACCATTTCTCACAATATTCTCCTGAACCGGTTAGCATCCATTGGCATTAGTCATACCCCCCTTGCCTAGTTCACCTCCTATCTCTCAGACCGCACTCAGTTTATCCAATTTAAATCCCATTCTTCAAGTCTCCAACCTGTTTCTGCTGGTGTGCCCCAGGGTTCAGTATTAGGGCCCCTTTTATTCATTATTTACATGCTCCATCTTGGTCATATATTCCGAAAATATAATATACATTTTCACTGTTATGCCGATGACACCCAGCTCTACATTTCTTCTAACCCCAATTCATCCCTCCCACCTCCCTCCCTCTCAAACTGTCTTATCGAGATTAGATCCTGGTTCTCCTCCAATTTTCTTAAACTAAGTAATAAAACTGAAGTTTTACTCATTGGCACAGCCTCTATCTTAACCAAATCCCAAGTTTTCCCATTAACATTGAACGTTCCCCCACCCTTCCCTTCCCTCAGGTTAAGAGTTTGGGTGTCATACTTGATAATACTCTCTCATTCCAGTCCCACATTAATTACATAACCCGGTCTGCATACTTCCACTTACGTAATATTAACCAACTCCGCCCCTTCCTTACTTCCCTTAAATTCAGGGAATTTAAAATAGAAAGTAGCTCGTCCACAGAAGGACTGGTAGCTCCCCTTACAATAAGGGCTCAGATCGCGCGAACAGGTGTGGGATTAGAGCTCTGGGTAGCTCCCCAACTGGGTCTAGACTGGGTCTAGAGAGTATTTTAAATTCAGGGAATTTAAAATAGAAAGTAGCTCGTCCACAGAAGGACTGGTAGCTCCCCTTACGATAAGGGTTCAGATCGCGCGAACAGGTGTGAAATGTGTGTGTTTAGTTAGTTTGTTTGTTTGCTTGTTTTAATCAATTTTAAATCATGCTTTTTATTTGTTTTTGTTTCTAATGTCTCTGTAAAGCACTTTGAATCACCTTGTTGTTGAATTGTGCTATACAAATAAATTTGCCTTGCCTTGCCTTGCCTTGCCTTCCCATGCTGCTGCCATCCTTGTCCATAGTCTTATTACGTCCCGCATTGATTACTGCAATTCCCTCTTATTTGGTCTCCCTAAAAGGTCCCTTCACAAACTCCAACTTCTTCAAAATTCTGCAGCTCGTGTCATAACTCGAACTCCGTCAAGAGCTCATATTACCCCAGTTCTTCAGCAGCTTCACTGGTTGCCCATAGAAGCCAGGATAAACTTTAAAATCGTACTTCTCACGTACAAGTATATCCATAAATCTGCTCCTTCCTATTTGTGTGACCTGCTCCATATCACCAGTGTTTCCCGCCCTCTCCGATCCTCATCTGCTATTCATCTTACTGTTCTGTCCGCACGTCTTACCACTATGGGGAACAGAGCCTTCAGTCGCTCTGCTCCTCGGCTCTGGAACTCTCTTCCTCCAGCCATAAGAAATATGGACTCTCTTCCCGCATTTAAGTCACAGCTCAAAACACATCTGTTCAAACTGGCTTATTCGCTTTGGTGCTGATTTTACCTGTTGTCAAGTTCTGCTTTGCAATTTTAACTTATTTTATGACTATTGCTTCTTTTATTAATGTTGTTCTTTTGTAAGGTGACCTTGGGTTTTTGAAAGGCGCCCTCAAATAAAATGTATTAGTATTATTATTATTATTATTATTATTTGTTGAAATGAATGGATTACACGGCGGTCTTTTCCTGTTTCATATGTTAGACTATGCTCTTTCTATTTTTGGTAATTCCACGCCGGTGGAAACCCAAACAAAACACCAATTAAGAGGTTCTAATGCCTGTGTGTCAATCTCATGGCCCATGTCACCCCTACTTGCAGCCCGCATAATGACGTGAAGGAATATTTAAAAAAAATATTATTAAAAAAATATTTAATATGAAGGCAATAGGCAGAGTGTTACAGGCATCGCCCTAAAGAATGTAGCCTCATGGGCAGTGTAGTCCGTGCTGCAGGGAGAATGGACTGCCATACCAGTTATGTGTCTGGATCAGGTGACCCTGAACCATTCTTTATTTATGCTGCAAAATGCTGGTGATGCAAAGTTGGTACGTTCCAAGTCTGAACATAGAATGACTGAGGGGAATTCCCATAACAGTACAGAATACCAGGGATGGACATATGACAGGGCAGTGAATACACTGGAGGGTTACCTAGGTAACCAGAACTACTACCCATCAGCTTCAAAGCAATGGATGAGGAACACTTCAACTGTGACAAGGTTTTTTACTTTTAAGGAGCTTGGAAAGAAAAGTGACTGGCCTTCTTTAAGTTTCTTGAAGATGTTTCACCTCTCATCATTAAATTACCATGACCTGGATGACATAAGCCCTTTACTTTTGTTTTTACCTTTTTAAGTAAAGAACTTTGTGACAATTTCAAGGGAGATGCAGTGTATATACAAAGTCATCTCCCTCTCTGGCCTTCTTTTTCTCTCTCTCATCTCCAAACCACTTATTGAATTAACTGTTCAATGCAATCCCAAGGCTCTCGTCTCTCTCTAAATCTGATTTAGAAAGCTCAGAAAGGTGGATGTAACACAAGACTCCATCTGTTAATCAGAAAAAAGCACTGTCAACAGTGAACCGGCAGAGCTGTGCACACATGTGCAATCACAACACACGCATTTCTTGTTTAACCAGTTCAGGGTTTTTCTTTTAAGGCTCTCAACAACACGGACTGAGTTCAGAAAGCAGGTCAAGTCACAAAAAAGGTAGCTGAGACAAATATCTTATATTTAACTAAGGCCAGCATTAGTCTGAACTAATTCAAGCTTGTGAATACCTGAGGGGCAGGAAAACAAAAAGGTCTTTTTCTCCGACTAGACCGTTTATCTATTCTTCATAGCAACAGCTGTCAATACGTGTCTGTACTCGGTATGCAAATACCCACCCACCTTTCCACAACATCCCACAATCAGAATCTATAAGTGAGGTCAGTCCATTTCTCCCAAACATCCATTAACAGGACTGGGTCTCAAATTTCACTGCTTGTTTTTCAGCACTGGGAATCGAAATTAGTGAAGTAGGAAGCTTGCTCAAATATTCTTTGATCTCTTTGATATTCAAAAGTTATTCCACCTACTCCAATACAACACCACTTTCAGGTTAACCTACGAAAGATCACCTCTTTATAGAAAGAGGGAAGTATGACGTGAAGGTGGTGCCCTTGAGCAACAATCATGACACGATAATCAAAATACTTCCGATGGTACCCAACTCTACACATCTATTCACATTATTCTTGGATAATTACTTGTATAAGGTCCATAACGATACCCGCGGAGACCATTCCAAGTCCTGATATGAGGTATGGTACGATAACCTGCGCCCCAATGAGCCAAGAGCTCTCTGGTAGGAAACCATGTTCTGATCGAGTCAGCTTCCAGGTCACGCCACGTAACTTCTTGCCTTGGTAGCGTAGCTCCAACTCCAGACGAGTCACAACCATGTTGTACAGGAGATTAATCAAAGCACTTAGTTTGATGTTTAGTTATCCCATGGTAAGTGTAACTTCATTCCAAAGGAAAAAAAAACTCTGATTAAAAATAAAAAAGGTCTGAGGGGTCAAAATAAAGTAAGGAAGTGAAATACCAAAGATGAAAATAATCAATGAGTTTGTCCTTGGTTTAAAACAGGGGAAATGTTTCAAGCAGTTCCTAAGGCTCTTCCTGAAGAAATGAGAGGCAGCATTTGGGAGCATATATATGTTCTGCTCTCAAGGGATGACCCAAAGATGACAGCTACTTCTTGCATCATTCTTGGCAGTACACAAGATAAACATTCAGCATCCCTTTGAACCAAACTGGAGATCCGATATCTATTCAAGCAAGCGAGACATTCGTCATGTTTTCATTCCTTCCAATCAATGATGTTTTCCCAGGCAGAATCACGTTTAAAAGCTTTAACTCCAACTTGAGGGAGCTGGAGCATGGCATCTTTGGACCAATGGTGAGTCAGCAGTGATGAGGTATCCATTTGCCGGCACCTCTGGGGAAAACAATCATTAACACGATTTCTGATTCATCAGTCAAAATGTTCCACAAGCACAGATGATCCACATCTGCAGTCAAAGTCTTAAGTTTACCCGGCAACCTGCAAAAACTAACATTAAAAATAAGACTGGTTTATGCCAGTAAATTAATGCTGAGCTATTCAGTGGTCCTCCAGTTGTCCTGAACAACTCTAGAATCAAATAAATCCTCTGGTTGAGTTTCTTGTTTGTTGGAGTCCTCAGTTGATAAGATCCAGCTTTAAATCTACTTGACCTCCAGTGTAAAAGGCACAACTGTATCTTGTGAACCCAGAGCTCGGAGTGACAGCTGAATGAGTGACAGGAGCAAAAAGATGAAGAACAGTCCAAAAGGTCTTGAGAGTTTAGAAGCAGGAGGAAGACTTTATATCTTTGATATACGAGCCTAATCTCTTATTTGGCGAGGTGAGCTCTGTGATGTCAATAGGAGATCCACAGATGAGATGCAGCACACAGTACCACTTGAGCAGACTAAAGTGTTCCTCTCCTCCTTTCAGCATCAGGGTAGTCCTGCTCACTCAGCTCTGCTGTGACGTAGCACAGAAAGAGGCAGGGCTGTCTGCCCTGTGCAAACTCACGAGAGAAACGACCGGCTTTCTGCCACGCACTCTCCCTCTAAGCTATTTTTTGCTGCGTGTCTGCCTCTTATCCTCCCTCCCTCCCGCGTATGGCATCCATCGTTCTACGTCGAACAGTCTTGCTGCATTTCACATCCCTCTTTCAGTCGTTTCCATATCTCTGTATCGTGACTCATTCTTTCCCTCCATCTTTTCCTTCCACTTTTACCTCTGTTCTAGCTGCTATAATCGTTTTGGAACACCGTATTTAAGAGCAAACAAACATACTGTACAACTACTGATTTCCAGGCATCTTTCAGGTCTTAAACTAAAAATCATTCCTCTCAATGCATACTGTTCACAAAAAAAGAAAAGAAAATGTTTTCATACACAATATATTAATTAATGACATGTAAAAAAAACTTTACATGTAAAATCTATAAAGTGCCACATTAAAAATAAGATTACATCATTTGAATACAAGAAATAAGGTTTTGGATTGGCTAAATAGAATTAAATAAATTGCAGTCGCTATAGTCTCAGATCACTTCGACATTGTGTAATAACACTGATGTGTTTCTTCTGGAAACTGCTGAGGTTGATTTGACAAGCAAGGCAACTGATTAGCAGCAAAAATGTAAAAAGCTTATAATTCTTCTTACAGGATGTACATTACTTTGCAAAAGTCTTGAGCCCCATTTCTTTATATTTTGCTCCCAAGGAGCCAAACACTTATTTTTTAAGGTCGTCTTAAGCAATAGTTCTCCAGGCTTTGTGAAGGTCTTTCAAAGTTTTCCTTCAGACATTGGCTGCCGTTTCATTTATTTTCGGTCCAGCCCTTTGAATTACAGTGAAAACTAAAACAGCAGTGGGATGGGTTTCAGTGTTTCAGTGAAGATAAAAGACACTTGCACTTACACAGCAGGGGACACTGGGTAAGACTTGTAATGACTGCTAATGGTAAACTCTTAGCCTAAATGCTGCTAGATATCAACACGATTGATGCATCACTGGCCCATTTGTTTGCTTCAAGTATTCAAAGAATTTATAACTATAACAGTTTCTGGGAGCCTGTCCAACTAACATTTAAGTCTCATTTAACCACCATAACTGTAATTTAAAGAAGTCAAATATTGCATGTTTGCAATAGTCTAATGTATGGACGATCTAATTTCACATTTTATGGAGCGAGCTTTTATAGAGCTCTAATTTGGAAGCCAACCAACAGAACAAAGAGAAGCTGACACAAATGGCACTGCCTTCGTCTGTCCATCCATCTATTCATCTTCTTCCGCTTATCCAGGGCCGGGTCGTGGCGGTAGACCTCCCTCTCCCTGACCACCTCCTCCAGGTTATCTGGGGCAACGTCAAGGCATTCCTACGCCAGCCAAGAGATATAATCTTTTCAATGTGTCTTGGCCCTAGGGCCTCCTCCCAGTGGGACCAGGCCAGAACACCTTACCGAGGAGGCATATAGGACGCATCCTTGTAGAAGCCCGAACCACTTCAACTGGCTCCTTTCGATGTGGAGGAGCAGCGGCTCTACTCTGAGCTCCTCTCGGACGGCCGAACTCCTCACCCCATCTCTAAGAGAGAGGCCAGCCACCCTTTGGAGAACGCTCATTTCCACTGCTTGTCCCCTCATAGGTGAGAGTGGGGACGTAGATCAGCCAGACAATCGGGAGCTTCGCTTTTACGCCTCGTTCTCTCTTTACAGCGACAGACATCACTGCAGGCGCAGCACCAATCCATCTGTCAGTCACCCATTCCCCTCTCCCGTCAGTTGTGAACAAGACCCCAACAAATTGCATGTTGGATGTAATTGAAAGACAGGCCAACAGGATGTGATTGTTTAGACAATAGCTACCATCACAGGCCACAGTAACAATCGTTTTTGCTGATAGTGTAGTGTTGCTGTCTTTATCGACATTTTAGATCGGCTACTCTCCACGTCCTTGTGCGTCCGCTGTGCTTTGAGACACAGCTCCCAGCCAAGCTCATGACTAATCTTCCATCTGATGCAGGAGGGAAACTGATACTGTAGACTGCAGAGTGGGAAGAAATACTGATGAGCTACAGATGGAGTAAAGGGAAGTAGCCATATGAGGACAGACGTATGCTTATCAGTGGAGGACAGAGGGGAAGAGAGAGACCAGCTCATCATAGAGCAGACAGCAGTGTGTCTGATTTCCCTCAGCTCAGATGGCTGCAGACTATAAGCCAGGGACACCTGGCACAGGACAGACACGACTAGCTCAAACTCATTATTAAATTTACTATCTCACTATTCCCACCTTATATTCCTATACTGTATCCTACAGTATGATTCTATACCATTGTGTAGAAAACAGAGCCATCAGTCAGTTATATTCTTGAGGTATTTTGACCAAGGATATTACTGACATTTAATTAAGAACTGATGGGAAGGTTAAAGGTATAGTCACAAATTTTTGAGGTCATTTAATAGAAAAAAAAAAGTATCCTATAGTCTATGTACATGTACAGCAGTGTGTAACTACATTTTCAAATAAACTGCATTCTCATAAACATGTAATGAATCTATTAATAATATATAGGAGTGAGTTTGCAGTTTCTGGAAGTCATCATTTTCTTCCAACTAATTGTCATGTCTGAGTGTGGGCAGGCAGGAAGAGAGGACCCAAAATGCAGGACTCACTGAGGCGGAAGTAATTCAAAACACACAGCTTTATTGCTGGTAAGAAGCAGAACAGAAAAACACTAACTAAACTGGAAGAACGGAATGAGTAGGCAGGAAGGCTGGCTGGCAAACGGAGCACACGGAGGAAGTGAGGGTAAACAGACGTTAACGATGCGACACCGAGTAGGGGAAGACACAGACACTAAATACAAGAGGTGAACGGAGCAAAGAGGAAACAGCTGGGAGACACGGCTGACGTTGATTACACTGACGAGACAGGGAGAGCACAAAGCTGAACGCACTGACAAAGGGCACAGACCTACAAAATAAAACAGGAAGCACACGCCAGACAGAGACAGACTCGTAAACAGGCATAATGACGTCATGGACAAACGGGCAGAGAAGACTAAGCACAGGCAACCTAAACCAAACATAAGGGCAAGATAACAAAACCTAAACCAGAAATAATCATCATCAACATCATCATCAGATAACTAAAGAATCAGAATATAATTGTAATCAAAACAGTATCACCAGAGAATAACTAATCCATAATGCAAAATAAACCAAAACATAAGAAACTCAAAATACTGGGTCGACCCGACCCAGGACCGTGACAGTACCCCCCCCTCAAGGGCGGGCCCCAGACCGCCCAACAGAAGCACAAAAAACGGCCAAAAACAGAAAACAACCCAACCAGGGCGGGCGGCGGGGGACCAGGAAGGAGGGACAGAGCCCAGAAAGACCCAGAAGGTCAAGTTCAGGGGGCTGACCCGGAGGCCAACAGCGCAGGAGGCCAAAACAGTTCAGGTCTGGGGGCCGACCGTGTGGACGGCAACTGCGGCGACGGGCAAACAGTTCCGGGGGCCGGCCACGCGGAAGGAAGTGGCGGCGACAGAGCAGATCCGGGGGCCGGCCACGCGGAAGGCAGTGGCGGCGTCCAGGAGGGTGTTCAGGAGGGCGCCCACGGTGGCGGAGATGCCCAACAAGCGGCCTGGCAGATGACCGACGATGTGGAGGCGGTAGTAGGGGACCTGAAGGCTTCGTGGCCCCTGCAGCCCCAGGCGAAGCGGAGGCCGGACCAGGTGACGCTGAAGCAGGTGAGGAGGCTGAAGCCGGGCCAGGCGAGGCAGCAGCTGCTGAGGAGGCTGGAGCCGGACCAGGCGAGGATGAAGCCGTGGCTGGACCAGGAGAAGCGGATGAAGCCGGACCGGGCGAGGAGGATGCTGAAGCAGACGCCGGACCGGGCGATGCGGATGCTGAAGCAGACGCCGGACCGGGCGATGCAGATGAGGATGCCGGACCGGGCGATGCTGAAGCAGAAGCGGAGGCTGGACCAGGCAAAGCAGCTGATGAGGATGCTGAAGCTGGACCAGGCAAAGCAGCTGATGAGGATGCTGAAGCTGGACCAGGCAAAGCAGCTGATGAGGAAGCTGAAGAGGAGGCCACTGCAGGTGATGCGGAGGCTGGACCAGGCGAGGATGAAGACACGGAGGCTGGACCAGGCGAGGATGAAGACACGGAGGCTGGACCAGGCGAGGATGAAGCAGTGGCTGGACCAGGTGAGGATGAAGCAGTGGCTGGACCAGGTGAAGCGGATGAAGCCGAAGCATGCGCTGGACCAGGCGACGCTGAGGATGCTGAATCCGGACCAGGCAACGGCGTGGAGGATGCAGACGGAGGCGCTGCAGCAGGTGGCGGCATGGATGAAACTGCTGCTGCAAGCGTGGATGAGGCTGCTGGTGGAGCAGCTGGTGGCTGGATGGGCTCCTCGGGCCCCCCAGCTGACGAGGCAGATGGCTGGACGGGCTCCTCGGGCCCCCCAGCAAAAACAGTCTCAGAACCAGTGGGCACTGGAGCCCCTGGCACACACAGAACAGAACCAGCAGGTGCGGAGACTTCTGGCAGGAACGCAACAGAACCAGCAGGTGCGGAGACCTCTGGCAGGAACGCAACAGAACCAGCAGGCACACGGGCCTCTGGCAGGAACGCAACAGGACCAGCAGGCACACGGGCCTCTGGCAGGAACGCAACAGAACCAGCAGGCACACGGGCCTCTGGCAGGAACGCAACAGAACCAGCAGGCACGGGGACCTCTGGCAGGGAAAAAACAGGTAGCGCTGGCTTCTTTACATCCAGGGGGCCAGAGTTAACTGAATGCTGACATCTAACCTCTGGGGAGGCCCTGGAGAGAGCAAAAGTCACAAAGGTAGCCAGGTCTTGTGGAGCAACAAAAGTCTGTGTGGGGCTATCCTCCTCCTGAAAACGAGTGGGTGGAGATGGTGGCTGAGGTGCAGGCAGTGCTAGTGGCTGAGGTGCTGGCAATACAAGAGAGTGCACTGAACTCGACTGAACTGACTGGAGAACAGGAGGAGACTGAACCGGGGACTGCCGGGCAGCTAACTGAGCTTCTGGCTGAAGAGGTGTTTATAGCAAACGTAAAGAGGGTGGTGGCCTATGTTCTCCTGAGCCTCCAGAGCACAGTTTAACCCGCTGGATGGGCTCAGAGAAAACAGTTTTCCTTGGGTTCCCCTGCTCTGAGTGGGCAGGTAAAAAACAGTCTTTAGCAGGCAGGCTGAGCTCGTCTGGGCTCTTAGTAGAAATAGGAGACAAAGACGGCTCGGCTGAGCTGCCAGTGGGGGGAAGAGCAGGCTGCACTAGCCCAATAGGGTCAGGAGACGCTAGTTTAGCAGCAACAAGCGCTTCTCTGGAATTTTTAGTCTCTGGGTTAACCTTCGGTTTGCCGTGTATGGTTCTAAGCTCCAAAGGAGAATGAACAAAGTCCTTTAAATCCCCTGAGAGGGAACAGCCCCCCGCAGACGAGACAGAAAAAGTGTTCTTGTCACTCACCCCAGCCGGCTGCTCAGAAGTTCCCGAATCCAGTTGAGGTAAGGGGTGCCGGCGGCGTGAGCGGCGTTTCCTCCCAGACGAGGGAACGGAAGTGGCGGAGGAAACTTGTGATGGCGGAGGGATGACAACTTGCTCCTCATCCTCTGACCACATCGCTGCCAAGAAGGAGGCCGGTGAATTTGGCTCGGAACAGCACGCGGAGGAATCCCGCGGCAGAGGAGTGGAGACGCCTCTCCCCCGTGACCGTCGCTGCTGCGTAGCGCGAAGCTCCGTGCTCCGCGGCTGCTGCTGCGGTGGCTTCGGGTTAGCAAACTGGGAGCGGGCAAAAGCCGCGAGTTCCCGAGCTTGTAGCACCTCCTGGGCTTCGTGCAGCTGGTCCATATAGCCCATAAATCCTCTCAGCTGGCGCAGGTGAGGATTTCCCTCCAGGACGGCTTTGATGGCGTTAATCCCAACCACTATAGTCTTAGTGTCTTTGGTGTGGGAAATCCGCTTCATCAAACCTTGGATGCGGGAGAGGTCATACTCCCGGGACGAGTCCGCTGGGTCCTGGTTGTGGTCGCATCGTTCTGTCATGTCTGAGTGTGGGCAGGCAGGAAGAGAGGACCCAAAATGCAGGACTCACTGAGGCGGAAGTAATTCAAAACACACAGCTTTATTGCTGGTAAGAAGCAGAACAGATAAACACTAACTAAACTGGAAGAACGGAATGAGTAGGCAGGAAGGCTGGCTGGCAAACGGAGCACACGGAGGAAGTGAGGGTAAACAGACGTTAACGATGCGACACCGAGTAGGGGAAGACACAGACACTAAATACAAGAGGTGAACGGAGCAAAGAGGAAACAGCTGGGAGACACGGCTGACGTTGATTACACTGACGAGACAGGGAGAGCACAAAGCTGAACGCACTGACAAAGGGCACAGACCTACAAAATAAAACAGGAAGCACACGCCAGACAGAGACAGACTCGTAAACAGGCATAATGACGTCATGGACAAACAGAGGGACATACGGGCAGAGAAGACTAAGCACAGGCAACCTAAACCAAACATAAGGGCAAGATAACAAAACCTAAACCAGAAATAATCATCATCAACATCATCATCAGATAACTAAAGAATCAGAATATAATTGTAATCAAAACAGTATCACCAGAGAATAACTAATCCATAATGCAAAATAAACCAAAACATAAGAAACTCAAAATACTGGGTCGACCCGACCCAGGACCGTGACACTAATGGTGTTTTACATAAATGGTAGAGACAGGCCATGTATGTAGTATGCCAAATGGGGACTAGAAGAGAACTTGTTTTATCATCTGAGAATGGACCCCCTTCATCAAAGAGATAACACCACTTGCAACTAAATAAATCTTCATCCTCTTCCTCCTCACCTCAAGATTAATCTCCTAAACAGAACTCACACTCTAAGACATGAAAACTTGCATAAACATGCTTATTTATTCCCAATACTGTTGCAGTGACATATTGCCAGTAGATCAGACATGCGACTTTCCTGTCTCTGGAGAGTTGACAACGAGCCGGGTGAACAACAACAGCTGATTTTAAGGTAACATTATGCCAGCTAATGTTAGATTCAAGTGTCATAAAAATCACACTTTTCCTCTGATAAACATTTTGATTACATTCTCACATTCTACGAACGTTTATTCCCTAACTGTACGAGTCTAACAATGTTAAATCCACGTTAGATTCACTAGCACAAACTAAAACTATCTATCAGGATATCTTCAACAGCTCACCTTAGTATGGCTGTCATCAGTCAGAGGTGAGCTTTACTGACTGACTCGCCTGTATTGAACTCCTTTTACAGTTTTACAGCTACACATGGATGCTTCTCACCCAGCATTGACAGCTGAGATAAACAGAGGTCTGATTGCCTTCCACAGAAAGGAAAAATCTCGATTATAGGCATAAGCTGTTGTGTAGTCGTGGCAGTTATGATATAATGTACCCTAAAACATGATGTTAGGTTTTTGAACATAGTGGAATGTTTTGATCTCTCTTAGCTAACTAAAACATGTTTGTCCTACAGGAGCCAATGTAGCAAGGATTATGCACTTGAATTGGGAGAGGTAAGAAAACAGAACTGCAATACACTGATATCTAGCGCAGAAAGATTTTATACACTGTAACTATAAAGAGGGGTACTATTAAGTTATAGTAGTCTTCTAAGTTCACTGCAAATCACATTGTGCAACGTGGATCTCATACATTTGGGTAGGACATTATGTTTGATGCACATACAACATGTAATAATATTAGCCCACACACCGGCTGCTATCTCTTAACTATTGATCTACACTGTTACATGCTACTGAAGATGTAATAGTATCAACATATTCACCAGGGACAGCAGCAGCTATGCCCTGGGGTGCATTCAACTCACTCAAAAGGCTATTTTGCCCATCCAGTCAGTTTATAACTTCTGACATTACTGGCCCAGTGTACACCATGTTAACATGATCAGAGATACTTAAGTCAGAAGAAGATGGCTTTATTGCTCTGAGCCAGAAGACTATTTCAAGGTAACAAGTACACAGAAGCATACACACAGTCCCACCACCTGTAACAAAAACAAACAAAAATACACACTTAGACGAACAACCTGTTCTAACCGGTGCAGATGAGTCACTATGTCGCTCATGTTGTTATTTATTCAATACCATAAAGTCTCTGTGTACTGTCCAGTTATTGTGACGCTCTCTCTCCTTACGTTAACACGTTTAACGTGAGAGAGTAACCATCTGGGTCATTACTGACGTGTTTTGCTGTGCCTCTGGTCTCCTAGCTCTTAAATCTGTCAGAGATCTTTCCTTACCGGAAAACAGCCTGCCACTGTGTGCATAGATTTACTGTCTGCTAAGAGACGCCTTAATATTCTGTTGTACATTACATGTCAGACAATGTGAAAATAACTTCCCTGTACAATAAACACTTACTTATGAAGTACTTTATATGTAAAATGAAGGGAGACAAATTTTGATGTTTTCCCCCTTCACGATTTCCTATTTTGTCACACTTAAAAGTTTAATACTCTGTTAACTTAGATCTGTGAAGCCTGCAGTTCTTTAATGTTCTTCTGGATCCTTTTGTAACACCCAGGATGAGTCGGCGATGTGCTCTTATCTCATTTTGGTCAGCCAGTCACTCCAGGGAAGCTTCACCACTGTTCCATGTTTTCACCATTTATGTATAATGGCTCTCGCCGTGGTTCACTGGAGTCCCAAAACCTTAGAAATGTGCTATGATGTGTTCCTTTTTAAGGTCTTTTAACCTGCTTCACTTTGTCAGACGGTTTCTATTTAAGTAATTTTTTCATTCAACAGGACGTCCAGTAGTGGTGCAACGGATCAAAAATCTCAAGGTTCGGATCGGATCACGGTTTTAAGTCACGGATCGGATCAATTTTCAGATCAGCAAAAAAAGAAAAAGACAAAAATTTAACATTTACTTATTCACTTATTGAAGTATTTTTTGCCTGTTAAAAACATTCAACTCAAGACTCATTCCACGCAATTATTCAAAAAAATTTATGGTTCAATATAGGGCAGTACAGTCTTTGTATCTACCACTCAATTCAATTTTATTTATAAAGCGCCAAATCACAAAAACAGTTGCCTCAAGGTGCTTTATATTGTAAGGTAGACCCTACAATAATACATACTGCTCCTTATATCGCACTCCGCTGTGATATGATGAGCAGTCACGGTCACGTAGCTTTCCGTCGCTACACCCATTTGTAGTAGTTAGGGCAACAGAAGATGCCTGGGACAGTTCAGCCATAACTTTAATCTTCTCCTGCTCATACATGCTTGGAACGATTACTCCACTAAAGTGGACGCGCAACGGGATATCATAGCGTGGCTCAAGCACGTTCATCATAGTTTAAACCCCTTGTTTAGCACAATGGAATACGGCCTCCTGTCTGCAGCTAAACACCCCAATAGCTTTTGTAATAGCTTTAGCCCGGTCAGATTGGACAGCAAAGGGCTGCTTAAGTACCGCAAACTCCTCTGCTCCGCCACTTGGACCGCTAGCGCTGACCATAACTATCGCTTTTTTTTTTTCTTCTTTTTCGAATCTTCGGATCACGTGCGTGCTGAACCGTGGAGTGGGATCGGTTCGGATTACGGATCAACCGTGATCCGTTGCACCACTAACGTCCAGTAATCAAGCCCAAGTGTGCTTAGTGAAACTGAACTCAGCTTTCCAAAAAGTGTGGTTAATCACAGTTAATTTATGATTTAACAAAAGGGGCCATTTTAACAGGACCAGGTAGTTTTGGGTAACTTTTCTCCCTTAATCAGTGAAATCAGCATTAAAAAAAACTGCATTTTGTATTTACTCGAGTTATCGTGGTCTAACATTAAAATGTGTTTGATGATCTGAAACATTCAAGTGTGACAAATATACAGAACACTAGGAAATCAGGAAGGAGGCAAACACTTTTTGACACCACTATACCTGTGTTTTAGGCACTAAGAAAAAAAATGGTCAGGTTTTATTCTGGGGGTTTAAAGAGGGTCTAATAATTGTATCCTTTGACATAGCTGCTACATTTACACTGGGGTAAATCTAATCATAGTTTTTGTACACCATCCCCGAAAAAAATCATCTTGGAGAGCGGTGATGCCAGCATCTGATGAGGGATTCAAATGAGCAGCCTGAAGGTTTACCTGTCAGCTAGTAGGCCCCAATATCCACTATTATGTTAACATACTTCATGCTTTTCCACTCTAAATATGTGATATCACTCTCCAAGCTACCCTAAGGACCTTACCTGTACAATGTCCAGCACCATGCCAGCCATCACCATGCCCATTCCAGCTAGCAGGTAGGGAAAAACCACCTGAAGACAGATGGCTATGGATGTCTCTTCCTCTACTTTGGCAACAGGCACTTTCTTCCTCTCCTCCGTAGACTTTTTAGGTGGAGGTTGCACGACTGGGAGGAAGATGAACTCATCTTGCCCGTCTAAAGTGCTTGCCAAGCTGGCACTAGGACTCCCAGTGGGACTCTTTCCCTTGGAGCGGGACTTCTTGGTCTTTTTCCTCTGGCGGGCCTGTTGTGGTGGTTTATCCTCCCCAGGCATGATGACAGCAGTGGCTGTGACAAGTAGGGTTGTGTTAGTTTAATCTGGGAACACAGAATAGATAGGGACAGTAAGGGTCTAGTTTGGCACAGCTTTACCATCTAAAAATGTAGAGATAACTGCGTCCAATCTTTTGAATTCATCCACTCCACCAGGATGATGTGCCAATCAAATCATATATGCTTTCCATCAGCTGAACAGAGGATTAGCTCTCATATTTTGCCATGGAAGGAGACAACAGTTTCTATTGGTGATCCTTCACTTTGTTATATCTAGCTCTATTTGGAAAGCATGCTGAAGTAACATATATAGTTGCACAAAGGGAGAAAAGCACCATATAGTTTGGATAAAGTGTATAGAACAGCAAGAAATGTAAGCTCTACACATTCCCACCACTGTTAAACTAATGTGGCGGGGCGTGGTCGGCGGTGCCGCTGCAGGGGAGGCAAACGCACCTGCAGGGCATCCGTAGTCACGCCTCGTCAGGTTAAAAGTGTGCTGGGTCCTGGATTCCAGTTTTGTTGTTAGTGTTCGGCTGGCAGCTGGAAAGTTTCAGCCGTGTGTGTTTGTAAACAGCGACCGATTGTGTAAATAAAGTTAATGCTGAAAAGCAGAAACATGTTGCCGGTCTGCCGTGGTTATATCACAGCTAAACTCTGCTCTTCCTTTTATTTGCCTTCTGTTTCCCCTCAGCTTTCAACTGAGCGTAACATAAGGCTGAGCCTGGTTCAGCGAGAGGTCACTTCCTGTTAAAATGGAATTCTTCCTTCCCGCCATCGCAAAGTGCTGCGTATAAGGGAGCCTCTGATTTTGGGCGCTTTCTAATATTGTAGAGTCATTATCTTGCAATATACAGCTCACAGAGGCAACTGTTGCAGTGAATTGACACTATATAGACAATAGGTTAAAGCTTCCACTCTTTCTGATAGACTGATGCTCTGTTTTCAGGAAAGCTAATCAACATATTAAACACAAGGGCACAACAGAGAACTGTAAATACTATAAATAAACAGCCCCTTCTTTTCTTAATCCATGAATATCTTTTATTTTTATTATTTATATCTTTTAAACAAATAACTGAGCTGACAGCTGTATTAAACAATCTGTAGCAACCACTAGGGTAGTCAGTAATGCACTGCTAATATACCAGCTTTAATAAAAACCTTTATGTTGATAAGTTGGCACTGTTTCTCATTTCTCATCATACTGTGGTTTACAATAATTTCATAAATTAGTTTTACTTGGAGTATCGAACTTTAGAGTGAATAGCTGTCATCGTTTCTTTTAACTCTTCACTCAACTGTTTTATTCAGGAAATTTCATTATGACACTAATTACTAATTGAGAGTTTTTAAAATCATCAGTTCAAACTCGGGACCGACGAGTAGCTGGTGTGTGATACGTGGTCTCAAATCACAAAGTGCTATCATGAGTAAACGTACAAGACTGCACAGAAAGGGAAACGTTTGTCTTCTTTTAAAAAAGCAAAACTCAAACATTAGTAATACAAACATGCTCGACACGGAGTCCCGGAAACCTCCCAAAGCGCCTGAATTCATCTGCAGGTCCCGAAATCACGCCGAACATACAGCGCAGAATCCTTCTGTTGACATGCATTCCCTCACTTGGACGCTGCCATGTGCATATCCCATAATACATCTGTACCGGTAACCACGGTTACACAACCAGGTGCTTTCTGATTGGATAAACTAAAGAGTAAAAGCGAGAGAAAAAATACTGCGTAAGAGTGTAGCCCCGCCCCCTCGCGTGTAGCGCGCGAGCAGCTGCTGTTTGTAATAATGAAATTCACAGTTTTATGACTGTGAGGATGTTTAAATATTATAATATATAATGATACAGCTGTAGAAACTATTTTTGAAAAGCGTTTGGGCTGAGGAAAAGATTTATTTTTAGTTTCTTAATTTCAAAGACCAGAGAAAAATGTTTTATATCAGTTTATGTGGCGGTTTGCCTGGCGCTTAGACCTCCAGATCATCCCGGCTGTGACTTAACTTATGATTTAATAAGTTGATATGTGTCTGATATCAGACTAATGTCAAAGTCAGAAAACCTCTCTGTCTCAAACTCCCTGGTAGTTTATAGACGACAATATGAAAATCTTTGAAGGCATGGGGGGAAACACCAGTGGAATCACCAGCGAGACATTTAATTATAGCAGAGCACAGAGCAAACCAATACGTGTTACCATTTCTAGAGTCTGTACTGATCACGACACACTCTCATTGAACATAAATTCATAAAGTTCTGCTTGGACAGCGTGCTCTCTAAGGCCACAGAGCCACATTAAGCCTAGTGTATGTTAGTTTCCATATTAGATTTGATTTATCGTCCTTACCTTTGTCTCCAGCCAGTACTCGTGAAGGTTTGCGGGGAAAGCAATAAGCTCCCGAGAATAACCGTGTGTGCCCTTGCTATGCTGTGTGTATGTGCTTGAATGGAAATGCCTGTCTAAATTAGGATATGTGTATGTTCCTCTCTCGTGCATTTGCTTTTTTCTGTGTGTCTGTGCGCTGAGCTCTGCGCGTGCGTGTTTGTGCAGGGTACGAGCTGGGGGGCACCGTCTTGAATTTCATGGCATTAGCAGATAAGGATGACCCCCCCTCACCCCCTCCTCCTGTCTCTTTCCATCTCTGTCCGGCTGGCTGGCATCTATACAGCATTTTCTCTTTTCCATTCACAGAAAGAATAACGTTTGCAACCTCACAGTTAGAGAAGCCCTCATAAGGGATTTGTGGGGTCGTGCCCACACACACACACACACACACACACACACACACACACACACACACACACACACACACACACACCTCACTGAGGTTTTTATGAGCTTGTGTAGGAACAACCTGGAATACAGGTCTGGAACGTCTACTACCGCGGGAGCGTCATTGCACTGGATTCCAGCCATAACCCGCCGCGTACCATAAGAACGCCGAAGGTCTCCTTTCACGTTCCTCAGGAACGCCGCGGGACGTGACAAAACGTCCACATGTTACGCCTCGGGAGTGAGAACGCTCTGGTAGGAACTATAACCATTCATTACAATCAAACATCATACATGTTTAAAAGACACTATTTAATACTATTAGGTCGCCCCCTCTTCACTAACTTGTGTTTTAAACTGAAGAGCCTGGTTATTTCTTTACTGTTGCTTGCAATATGACACCATGCCATGGGCATGCAGCAGTTTTTTATGGTTATGTGATGGCATGCTGGGTAATGCCTTAGGGGTCAGTGTCTAATAGTCCTGTGTTTTTGGTATCGATCTGATACCAGATAAAGACAACTTATGTAGGGTATAGCAGTGTGTCATGGCTTACAGTATGAGACGAATCATCCGTGATTTGCAAATTGTGAATATAATTGAATGACCACTCGATCATTGTGATTTCAACAGTAATAATGATTAGTTATCACAACAAAACACACCTTTTAGCTTTTCATGCATTTTGAAACTTCTTCTTGGAGACCTGAAATGTAAATGTGCCTATCCCTATCCCTAGCACTTTGAGCTCTTCTGTTGTTTAAATGTGCTATAGGTTATAAATAAAATAGACATCACAGCCAAAGATTCATCCACGCTGATGTGAAAGAAATGTGATTCATCAGACTAGCCCACCTTCTTCCATTGCTCCTGTCCATTGTGTCCATTGTTGGTGCTTTGGTCATTGGACAGGGGTCAGGATGCGCACCCTGTTCGGTCTGCAGCTATGCAGCCCCATACACAACAATCTGTGATGCCCTGTGTATTCTGACACATGTCTATCAGGAACAGCAGTAATTTGTTTTGACAATTTGAGCTACAGTAGCTCATCTGTTGGGTCAGACCGTATGAGCCAGCCTTCACTCACTGCATGCATCAGTGAGCCCTGGCTGCATATGACCCTGTCACTGATTCACCACTGTTCCTTCCTTGAACCACTTTTGATAGATACTGACCAGTGCAGATCAGCTCACAAGAGCTGCTTTTGCTTTGGGGATGTTCTGACCCAGTCATTTAGCCATCACAATTTGTCCCTTGTCAATCTCACTGTTGCTCATTTTTCCTGCTTCTAACTCATCAACTTTGAGGACAAAATGCTCACTTGCTCCATAATATATCCCACCTGCTAACAGGTGCCATGATGAAAAGATGATCAGTGTTATTCACCTGTGAGTGGTCATAATGCTATGCCTGATCGGTGAATGTATTAGACTGGGTACATTCTGTTTAAAGTACACTACATTACTGTGACTTTTCTATTTTCCACTTTACAGTTTTTTACAGCCGCTAGGACACATTTCACAATACTTAGGCCACTTTTGCAAAACTCTTCACACAATTCTCCTAACTGACCTTCAGCTTGGCAAAGCAGTTCATTTCACATTCAAAATGCACTACAACTACCAAAACACTTTATTCAGGTCTCAAATAAACTCATTCTTCCAGAACACTAGCAAAGGTTGACAGCCGACAAACACACTTTGTCACCCACAAAACAATGACCTAAAAAACACTAACAACATGTAGCATTACACAGTGTTTTCTTGTGTAAAACAAGGACACATCTCTGTTTATAATTTCAATATATGTTACTGGAATGAATCAGACATCATGCAGAATTCGTTAATATTTGTTTATGTATTTTTATTTTTTTGCACTAAGTAATCCCAAAATACAAGAATTTGTATACACACCATCCACTGATACACATACAATAGTAATGCTAATCTACTCGGTCTCCTCCATTTGGCCACAGGTTCTCATCCACATCACATCTTATGTCATCTAGGGCAATACACAAGAATCTTCTGGCATGGCAGAATTGAAGGAGTTGAAAAATTGAAGGAGTAACACCTGTGTAGATGTTCATCTACAATGAGAATCAGCTGTGGCTGGTTAAACTGCATTTTTAGATTTACAGTTTTTTCTGATTGCTTAAGCACATTTTTTGTAACTTTTGGCTAATTTTGCAAAACTCTTCACACAAATAAGAAAACCTGTCACCCAATAATCAAAACATCGTAGTTCTCTTGCAAAAGCAAACACAGCTAGATTAACTCTTCACACCTTCGTAAAAATGGTGTTTCCGTATCAAACAGTACACACAAGCCATCATCTACTAAGCACACAATGCGCCAACTGCACACTGATGGTATGAATACAAAACACATCTGGCTTTTGCTTTCTCTGTGCACAAGGTAGGCTATGTCAGTTTGAGCTCATACTTCTGTCATAGATCCATAAGCATAGAGGGATCCAAACTTCAAGTACTGGTGTTTATTCAAACACATCAAAACAAACACAAGTGTTTATTTCCAAGTATAGGATTATTTGCAATCACCATAATGACTATATGGGTTTCTTGGTCTGCAGTGAACATGCTTCCTCTGCCCCCAGCATCTGGTCATCTAGCAATTCTGTAAAGTAACAATTTCAGTATTTTTACATCAATGGTATTGGTGTGTTTCTCATTGGCATATGGCAGTGCTACAAATCTTTGTGCGAAGTGACTGTACTAACCGATTCTCATTTCAAGATGTCCTTATGATGCTTGCTACAGTGTAGCGGCTCGAGTTAGGCTGGACCCGTTGGCCAGCTACCCTCAGGGTCATTCCACGGTTGATTACATGGTCCACTATTGTAGCTCTGATGTCATCAGCAATTCTATTTCTTACTCTTCCTACCCTTCCTCTCCCCCCTCCTCATCTTCCTCTCCCCCCTCCTCGTCTTCCTCTTGCTCCTCCTTGTCCTTGTCGTCCTCTTCATCCTACTTCTTCACCTCCACGTCCTCTTCCTCGGCCTCCTCTACTTCTCACTCTTTCTGCTCCCTCCATTGTACTTCGCACACACAGCTTACCTGTATTATAGTGCTTAGGCTGATTGCAAAGTGAACTAATTATCTAAAAAAGTTTTCACATGTGAAAGTGTGCCAGACAGTTGGCAAATTAGTGTTAATGATAGCCATACATGTGTATACTTTTGCTAGGAGTGTGTTGGAAATTTGGTAATTGAGTGTTGTGCAGTGAATTGTGCCTACAGTTTTGCAAAGTGTGTGTTACAAAATTGCAAACTGAGTGCAAAGCAGTTTTTGTGCTTTTAGTTTTGCAAACTCAGTGAGTGGTTTTGCTATAAGTCTGAATAGTTTTAGAGATTGTGCTACAGGAATCACAGTTAGGGTTTACAGTTTTTTTCAATCGCTAACAAGCGCCTACCCATACTTCAGATACTTTTTCTAAACTCTTAACACAGACTCACACCTACAAAACACAATTGGCCAAATGGATAATTTTCTTCTCAAAAATACATTTTGTTAAATATATACTAACTCTTCATTTCAAAATAGAACACATCTTTCTCTGCACACACTAACTGTACAAAAACACTATAAATCTGACTCAAAATGAAATTAGTCTGTCAAAGAATAACACTTGTTTTCACTTCACAAGGTACATGCAGTCAATCAAAGTACACCAGGTTTCAAAATACTGGCTATTATTGACATTACAAAAACTGCATAGACTTTTATGTTTCAGTTTTACAGGTATTTGCATGCAATCCACCATTTTGACACCAGAAATGTCTTGGTTGGTAACTGTATGTCCACATGTACAGTAATGTTCACATTCAAAAGCATTCCAGTAAAAAGCAAACAAGTTTATGTTTCTTTACTGTTTACTACAGGAGGTACAGTAGAAACACAGTATGATAGGACAGAGAAAGTTTTACAGTATTGCTTACAGTGAACAAAATATCCATGAAACACACAAGAGCATTCTGAACAAAAAAACAACAGCAAAAAGCCAAGATCAAAAGGGGGGGAGGGGGAGGGGGGCTAAAAAAAGGCAAAAACTTTGCATCTAATCTCTGCGATCTTCAGGGTTAGGCCACATTTTTTCATCAACATCACATCTGATGTTATCCAAGTCGATGCACCTGGGATAGAACCGCCTGGTATGTCGGATCCACCCTTGGCAATCGTCAACTGTGATGTCCCTGGAGCCAGCATCCATGGCTTCGAGGAGGGACATCTGGTCATGTGGCTGATGGTCATAAACCTTCCACCTCCATGCAGAAAAGAACTCCTCTATGGGGTTGAGGAAAGGTGAATAGGGTGGAAGGAAGAGACTTACCAGTCTTGGGTGGACTTCAAACCATGTTGTTATTGCTTGCGAGTGATGGAAAGCCACATTGTCCCAGGTAATTACAAAGGTCCTCATGTTTTCACCCTCCTGACCCTGCTCTGGAACCAGGCGCTGGTGGAGATCATTGAGAAAGGCAAGCAAGCGCTCTGTATTATAGGGTCCAACCTGACATCTGTGAAGGAGTAATCCTGCATTTGCAATTGCTGCACACATGGTAATGTTTGCCCCTCTCTGTCCTGGCACATCAACTGTGGCCCTTTTTCCAATTACATTTCGTCCACGTCGACGCCTTTTGGCCAGATTGAATCCTGCCTCATCGATGTATATGAATTTATGAGGGGCCTGGTTGGCCTCCAATTCCATAACTCTCTGAAACAAAGTTTATGTAAGTCATGTTATTACTGTATACCATACTGTACTGTAACCTAGTATTGTGTAGGTTACCTACTTGCAAAGTGCAAAGCTTATAGAACTGGACATTGGATTGAATATACACTATACCTGGACATATTGTCGTCGTAGCTCCTTGACCCTCTCACTGTTCCTCTCAAAGGGAACAGCGTAGAGCTGCTTCATCCGCACTCTGTGTTTGGACAATGTCCGCGTAATGGTTGTGAGGCTGATTCTATCGATATTGTCAAATATCTCATGGTCCGCCACAATTCTAGTTTGAATTTCACGCAGTTTTATTGCATTATTTGCAGTAACCATTTCTACAATGGCAAGCTCCTGATCATTACTGAGGAGCTTTCCTCTTCCCCCAGAGGGTGGAAGACATTGCATTCTTTAGAAAGACAAAAAATTCAACATATGCATTACTGTATGACCATATTGACATGTCAAGTGAGAATAGAAACAATCCATGTAAAATGCAATACTTACCTGTTGGTTTGTTGAAAGATGCGTATAATGGAGGCAACCGTTGACCGCCTCAAATTGGGCTGCACTCTTTCACCAGCCTCTCTTAGTGAAAGACCATGGTTGATTACATGGTCAATGATAGTGGCACGAATTTCATCACTGACTACTGTTCTTGCAGCCCTTGGAATGCCACCACCACGCATTCTTACACCTCTACCTTGCCCTCTCCTTGGGCCTGCTCTTCTCTCTGGGCCCCTTGCTCTTACTCTTCCTCGACCAGACATTACAGTGTTTGTCTTTTTTTTGTTTCCAAAAACATCACTCCTCAAGGTCTTGCCTTATAAACCCCACTGAGTCTAAGCCAGAATGGAAGAAGCTGTCGTTGGCCCAATTTACCCAACATAAATCAGCTGTGTGTCAATTATTCAATTGTTTGTTTATTATCAGCTGATATATATTTTTGATATTGATATTGTTTTTGTACTGATATCATTGCAGAAGCAGAGGTTTTTATACTGTATCTACGGTTTGGAATATTGTTTTTGCTATTGTGGGATGTTGTGTGTTAACATTCGTAAATACTACAAAAACAGTCCATAATTTTGTTGGGAGGTATAGCTTGTCTGTTAAGAAAATGTAAGCATTGTGGAAATGTGTTCACTGACTGCATATTGGGTGAACACGACATGAAATGTAAGAATGGTATGGCCACAACAGACCGATGCTGTGCTAATTGTGTTTAGAGTTTTGCAAATGTGACAACTGTTTGGACAAACGCTTGTTAGCGACTGGAAAAAACTGTAAGCATTCAGAAGAAACTGTAAAATATGTTTCAATAAAATATTGCTGTTGAATTTTGCTGTCTTTTTAAGTTTTGCATTGTGTTATTGTTTTGGCCATAAGTTTAACAGTTTTGAAAACAGTATGTAAGCACATGCAAAATGTCCTGTACGTACAAAGATTTTTGGCAGTTGTTGTGTCTGAGTGAGAAGATAATTCATGAAATTTGAGAGATGTAGTCATTGAATGCATTTTGTGCCAAAACAATGATAACTGATCCTCAGTTTAGCCCACATAGACTTCTGTTGTGCTCACTGTGTGAGGAGTTTTGCAAAAGTGACCTAAGTATTGAGAAATGTGTCCTAGCGTCTGTAAAAAACTGTAATATGTTGTTGATAAATCTGTAACTGGTTTGCTTTAATTAATACAACAATAAATCTGAGACTTGCAATTTTCAAATAGCTATAATTCAGAACAAGTCCCTTCACAACAATTACAGCTTTGAGTTTTCTTGGATAAAATATAAGCTTTGCACACCTGGCCATTATTATTGGCAGATCCATTTCGGTCAAGTTGGACGTCAGCCATCCAAAAACTGCCATCTTCAGTTCTTTTTGGCTGGAACAGTTAAGGGCAGCCAGAGACCTCTTCTGAAAGTATTCCAACGTTGTACTGGCTGCTCTCTTTGGTTCACTGTCATCCACCCTGTCTCAGGTTGCACATTAGCTGGGTGGATAGCAGTGTCTGGTGTTTGTCAGACATAATGCTTGCATTTTCATTCTTAAGACATGGGTATACTTTTTTGTCTCCACATGATCTCATAGTTCTTTCAGTGCTGCCTGGCAAACTCTAAGTGGGCAGCATTGTTCCTTTAGATTCTTCTTCTGTCTAGTCCCATACAGGCCTCACTGATGAAGCGCCGCTGACTCTTTCTGGCAGGCTCTAGTATATCTGTAGAAGACTGTTGCAGTTTTGTCACAGTGGCCACTCGGTTCATGGGGGTTGGGGTGAGGGGTGAACAGGACAGGATAAAAGACACACTATGGAATAGAACCAGACATTAACAATAACTAATGATTAAATGCAACATAGTGCAATACTTTTGCCCTGAGCTTTACATTATGGAAATTCTTTGTCTATACTTGCCACAGTTGAGGTTTTAGACATTTTAAGGATAATTCAATATTCGGAAGAATTGTCTGTCATCTTGATCTTGATTGCCTTCAAGATCCAATCTCTTATGTCTTATGGGGAAGAAAACCAGGCAAAGATTCACAAAAACTTGAAAGAAGAAACCAGTTTTGAAACAAATTTCTATGGACTGGCGAAACAAAAATCAGCCTCAATCAAGAGATGGAAAAAAAGAAAGTGTGGATGAAAAAAAGAAAAAGAAACAGCTCATGACCTCATTTGTCAAAGTGGCTACCAATGGAACTGGCAGTTATTGATGATTTCGCTGCTGAACGAAGTAGCAGACCGAATTCAGAAGTGTACAGGAGGTTTCTGTCTGTGTTTTCAGCCCGAGGCATAAAATCTCACTGGATGACATTTCATAATTCAGTGCAGATTAAAAGCAGACAGACTTTACAATACCCAAGAGCTGAAGATGTCTGCAGGAAAGGTCTGAGGGAGTATTTGACAAAGTATTAAATATGTGACCATGTGGTGAAAGTTCAGTTACGTAGTTAACTCCATTACCAGATCTTCCTTCTGACATTATACATAATAAAACATTGGCTATAGATGGACTGACACCCAAAGAACCGAACACACCATCCTTAGTATACAGTAAACAGTTTTTCATGTTTTTTTTTAAAGGAACTTATACTATTTAGTTTAAGTTGGAGTCCTCAATATAACCACTAGGTGGCAGCATGGATTAATGAGAAACAAAACAGCAAAAGGTTTTGTTCACATCATTAGAACTTTTAGAACTTTCTAAAATAGGCAGCTACCTTGCAGATTTCTCACCCACTTGCAAAATTATGCTGAACCTAAAACCCGACCCCAGCAGAGAGACTTTGTTTCTATAAAAACTCTGTTCTCTTTAGGCCTGCTCAACTGATGCAATCAAAACAAAGCAGGCTTGTAAAAATGTTCCACTTATTAAAGTTGACAAGAACGAAGAGTAATTTTCCAAAATGCTGAGAAAAAAAAGAAAGAAAAAAAAGCATTCAGGTGCAGTGGATTTTGGTGGTATCAAATACATAGTGGTCTGTTAGGATGATCTGTCTCTAACAGCCTTTAAGTCCAGGTCTTATTTAAGTTTATAGTAATATGATCCATGTTGTAGTTATGGATTCCTTTATGTCCCTTTTCAGAGGTGGAAAGCCCCTGGAGGTTATAGAAATATGGTTTCCAGTTGCTCAGTGTTTATTTTCAACTCATATTAACTATAATCAAAACCAGAAATGGCCGAGATTCGCCGTGCACGTGCATATGTTCTGCCTTTTGTGCTTTTTTAATGTGTACAGCACATGGTTTGTGGTGTTCTTTGGCTTCAGATCATTAGGGCTGTGTGAGCCCTGGCATTTTCAGCACCTCATTAACACCTTCATGCACATACAGTACAGTCACATACAAAGATGCATTTATTAAACTCTTTCAGAAATAATATTTACTGCACCTTCAGGGATACAATGGATTGTCGCTGGAGTAATGCAGTTTAACCCTTTAGAGGGTACCCTTTGCAGAGAGCACTTTTAAAAACTGGTGACTGTTTTCACTTTAAAGTAATGTAAATAAAATGAATCGCTAGAGATCTTGAGGTGTTGTATTGGTATTCATTCATTGGCATTAGTTTAGCACTTGTCTAGACTTGCTTACCACTCAGACAGCTTTATCTATCCAAAATCTGAGGCTAGAGCCAACTTTGAATCTCACATTATCCTAACATACAAGTGTCAGAACTACAGTAAATGGTGTACCTTTTTTAAACTGAGACCACTTTTTACTGCAAGTCTCATTCATCCATTCGCATGCAATCATACTGTGTTTTTATCTATGCTTAAGCACTTTTCATAACATTTACACACACACTCGCAGTCTGATGGATGCACAGGGGGAAACTCTGGGTTCAGTATCTTGCCCAAAGACACTTCATCATGCAGACTGGACGATTGAGAATTTATCCCCTGCCCTTCTGATTGTTAGATGACCCACTCTACCATCTGAGTCTAGAAAACCTACAGCCACTCACTGTGGGATGAAACTAGAGAAAATCTATAATGCACACCGAAAAT